>NC_141702.1:106003240-106695740 GCF_971803275.1 Cyanistes caeruleus
TTCACTCCTCTTTCCATTCCCAACAGGCCTGCTAGCCAAGTCATTTGCCTAAAAGCTTCTCAGTCACCACCTTCTAGATGCTTCAACATCCACAGCTCAAAATGCTGTTGGGAAATCACATGTCCCGTTTAGATCATTGCTTCCCTTTGCCTCTACGGGGAGAGAGACACCAAGATGAAAAACCCTGGTGCATTTTTGTTGCCTCTGCATCTCTGGGTTACGGCTTTTTTCTCCCACTGCTTGTTTATCATTTGTTATTCATACTCCCAAAAGAAGGCATGCCAAATCTTCGCTGAAGGAGAATGTTCAAGGTTTAAAGCACATGTTAACTAACTTGAGCCCATCTTAGGGTCTTTCTGCAGCCCTGTTTTCTGCTCTTCCACTGAATTTTATTTGTGTTCCAGACTCACTTTTTGATTAGTATATCCTAGTGGTATTCACAGAAGATTTTTCTCTCCTTCTAAATATCTGGCTCCTTGTTCATTCCTGAGTTGATCAGGACTGCAGGGATGTTTTATATGTTAGAGAAAACAGTTTCTTCCTTAATGTAATAGTCACTGGGAGACAATTCATACATAATCAGCAGAAAGAAATAGCCCCAAATTATGATCACTCTGATTCTCCAGAGTGTTTTTCACCTTTACTTGCTTGAGAATAGAAGTCTCTAAATCACTGTCATTATGCCTTTACCAAGTAACACTTTTAGGCCTTTCCATTCTACTTGTACAGGGACATAACTTTAAGGGGGCTTGGCTTGCAGCCAAAGGTATTTCAGCTCCTATAGTGCAAATTCATCAGTCATCACTGCTACTGGTTGGAGATACCAGCTGGTTTGGATGGATGGTGAATTCCTGCTGAAATACATTGTTTTTGTGACCAAATGTATTTGTGAAATAGGGGGAAATCCAGATTTGTTGGATTTTATGCAGATTTGTTGGATTTTATGCAGTCCATTTATGCAGAGTGGACTTGAGAAGGGATTTCTGGATCATCAAATCAAATTTTCATGCTTCCAGGCAGTTTGTTTCCTTGTGACACTTCCCAAATATTGAGGTTTTTTTCATTATATTATCGAAGTGAGATTCAGTGACATCAGGGAGGTAATAATTTCCTCTAACACTGTTCCTCTGCCTTTACCATTCTCCCTGAACCAAATTAAGCAAATTCTTCCCTCAGTCTGGGAAGACCATGGGACTTTGTGTCCATGAGGAAATTTAGCCTTATTTGGTTTACTTGAATTTTGCAGCAGAACCAAGAAAACCTAAGTAGAGGAACATCACAATCCAACAATGACAGGGATTGTAACTGTTGCTACAGACCAGAACATACTTCTCCCTTTTTTATTGTCAGCCTCTTCTCTTTCCCAAAACCATCAAAGAACTTACCAATACACTAATTAGCTGATAATTAGCTAGTCTTAATTATGCCACTTTCCTATGACCTGTAGTCCTGTTCCTTTTGCTGGAAAGCTGATGATGGTGCCTGATTTGATTTTGATATTTGCAGCTCAATAGTACCCTGCTGATCTTTGGAGAAAGTTCTTCAAATAGCAACAGAAAGGGGCTTGTGGTGAGGCAGGTGAGCTGCAGCAGGCTCGTTTGTCATTTGGTGGTTTCTCTTCAGGTGCAGCAGCATCACTGAGAGTCCTCTTCAATACCAGGTTGTGCAATGCATCCTTAATGCATTGTGCCAGCACATTCCACAGCTCTTGTGGCAAGAAATTGCGGGGGGGTTCATGCTATGTGTCTAGCAGTGGTAACTAATCCTTTCTTTTTTGTTTCTAAAGGTGCTTTTCTCCTCAGCTGATGGAGATGCATCTCAGCAGGAAAACTTCTGTGCAGACAGAAGCACAAAGTGCTGCACTGACAGGGAGCAACACAAAGAAATATTTGAAAGGGGCAAAGGTGGGGAGGAAGAAAGTCCACCTCCCTCATGGCTCTTGGAGCAGGGCAGCCCATGATGGCTTGTGGGCCCCCATGGTCCCTCAGCTGCTGTCTGTGAGGAGCTAGGGATTTGGGAGCCATCAAGGCAGGATGTCAAAATGGAAATGCCACCTGGAAGCAGAAATGATCAGAGATGTACAAACAGCTTTTCTTACAAAATGGAGGTTTGTAGGAGTCAAGGAAGGGATGAGACTTTGCAGGGACATATCACTATAGCTTCAGGGAAATCATTTCACCACAAGTCGTTCTGAGCAGAGCTGTTGCAGGGCTAGTGCTGACCCAACAATTGGCCACTGCCTTCAGTGGGAGCACCCTAAGGAAAAGCACCTGCCTGGGGAGTCACACAGTCCTGATCTTTGGGTGCTCTGCACCACAGTCTGGCAGAGCTTTTGGAGACAGAGCTGCTCTGAAAGCCTCAGGGCCAAACCACATGGGAACCAGCGCAGTGTGAGAGCAGGAGAAAGTCCTGGTCTGGAAGCCACACATCCAATGCTGCAGGAACAGAGCTTTGTGGTAGCCAGCAGGATTTGAGGAGAATCATTAACTGGTTCATCTAGTGATGTAGATGATGCTCATGGGAGCATCATGTTACACCGTGGTCCTCAGCTGTCCAAAGCCAGAATCTGGGATATGATGCATACTCAGAACACCACGAGTAAGAAAGTGGAAATGCAGTGCCTTTTAAGTGCATGGGTGGTCTGTAGGAAGAGCAGCAGCACCACCTATCACTGGAGAGGGAAGGAGAGAGGATAGACCAAGTGCTGCTCCTCCTGTCTGTTCTCAGTACAAGACTGGAGCCCAGGTTTTCTACATCACTGCAGAAAAACTTCCTTCTTCTAGCAGAAGAACCCAGCTTCAGTCTTTCACTGCACTCCTTCTGCTAAATCTTCTGTGGTGCACAGCTAGCAGAAGGAGATGGAGGGAATGGAATGGTGAAGGTTTTGGAGAGGGGCTGAGAGCTGGAATTTACAGTGGTAGTGAACCAGAATAAAAATAATAACCATCAGGTCTACAATACCCAAAGAATTGCTCATCACTCAGAGGGCACATCTAAGCCCCGGGACCCTGTGCTCCAAGTTGTGCTTTTGTCTTGTGGGTTCTGTCAGTCAAAAATCCTGGGACCAGAATTATTGGTATGGTCTGAACCATATGTAGCTTGACTATAATTCAGAGTGGTGGAGCAGAGCAATCAAGAAGTAGCCCAAAATCTGTAATTTCTTCTTGCCAAAGGCAAAAAGAATCTCTCCATGTAATTGGATCCAACCCCAAAGGCGTAGCCAGGAGTGCTTTTAACTTTCTGAGAAAGAAAAATTGGTTAGCTGAAATGGCTGAGCTGTGTGGGTGCTGAGGTTCATGTTGATTTGTTTGCTGGTAGTTCTGAAACCAGAATAAAAATGAGAGTTTGGATTAAGCCAAGCTGAGCACGTTTTTTTCTTATTCTGTATTCACAGCAAATCGACAAGCAAACGATACAATTTTTTGGCTGAGTGAATGATGTAGCTTAGCTCAAGATCAAATGTTTCATTGCTTTGAACTCTTCTTTATAAACTGGATATGCATACTTACTTGCAACAGAGGAAAAATCTTAACACCATCTCTGTCTGCCTAATTAAACCAGAAGTGGTGGCTAGATATCATCTGCCAGGAGGATGAAGGAAGTCTTTGCATCTGGTACTAAATTAATTTGGAGAGACCTGTTAGGAAAAGTGGGACAGCACTAACCCTTTATATATTCCAGTCTCTAGAAGAGGTTGTCTGTATCTCCTTTGCCTTACAAGTTGCTTGAATTCAGCCAAAGCAGCCCAGTTTCTCATATGTCCAGAAGCTGAGAGACGCAGAGGCTCAGAAAAAACCTGCACTGCTTTTATTTTGCCATCTGTGCCTTGCCTCATTGCGTACAGCTCTTGTGTTTGAACTTTTTGGGATTCTTCCAGGAAGGCTTACAGCAAGTTTCTGGCACCAATGCCTTCCTGTCCAAAAGGTGTCTCTCTGACCATTATGGGCACCTCCAAAAGAGAGGGAACTGTGTCATTTTTGTGCTGCCTTGCACTGGCCTTTGGAGGTGGACAGGAAAGGCACAGGTTAGTGCTAATTGAGATGTGGCCATCTGTCAGACAGAAAACATGCCAAGGCCACCTTGTGACTTTTTTATAAAGGAAGGAACCAGCCACTGGTGAAATATTTATGCTACAGACGTTGAACCAAGTCAGCCAAATATCTGAGATGATAAAGTTCCTCTTGGGCGTGATTGAGGATCTCCTGAGTTATCTAGCATCTCAGCTTAAATGCCTTTTCATCCACAGTGAAACTGCTTCGTTGAAATCAGACACTTTACTGGAGCCGAGTGCCATGAAATTTGACCCATTGTGGATTGTTCAGGCAGACAGTATGTAGGGACCTGTCTATAAACATGGTAAGAGACACTACTTTCCCCAAAAATCTGATACTTTAGGTAGCCAGGACAGTAAAAGCAGGGGTTGGAGGCACCTAGTCCTGTAGGGGGCCTCAGACCTGGATTTATATCTGGGCATGCTGATGGGTTAATTGCTGATGGGTAAAGTTAAACTGAATGGATTTCAGATTGTCACATTGGGTTGGTTCACCCCCTTAAAGAAAGATCATTAGGCATTGGAGAAGCCCTGGATCATCCAGGCAGTGCCAAGGGACTCAACACGAGCCATCTGGGGGAGATACAACACTCTGGGGCAGCAGCTGGAAACAGGAGGATGCTGAGCTGAGCCTTCTGTGTGTGATTCCCACCTTGGCAATTATGATTTAAGGAGAATGCCAGGCTCTTTTCTTGCTGCCTGCAGCCTACACTGTGTGGGTGAAGCCCCACAGCTTAGAAGCCACAACAGCAGCTGTGCACAAAGGACATGATGGGCTCCAAATTCTCCATCATCCTTCAGATTTAAACTAGACAGTTCCTGTCCTGTAACATTAGAAAAAATGCTTTGGTGTTGGCAAAACCGAAAGAAAATGCCTTTTACTTTCTGCACTAACAGGCTGTGAAAATAAAGAGGAGTTCAAATTTCTACTTCCAGTCTCCTGCTGCATCTCCCCTGGTAAGGACACAGTCCCACTGCTCCTCAGGATGCCTGACAAGAGCCTGTAGACCTCTTAAGGTATGGAGGCAGTGACAGGACCTGGCCTCAGTGTTTTCTACTTGGACAGACCATGGAAAAACACCAGGCAAACAGGAGAAGGTCCTGAACCTAAGAACAAGAGTGAGAAGCTGATGAGAGTTACAGATAGCTCCATGAGAAACAGTCAGATTTCACAGGTGGGGAGGAGAAAGATACTGATATGAAAACTTGTGGAAGGGCAAAGGTGAGGAGGCAGGTCAGAAGAACAGCACATCATGGTTTGTAAGTACTGTAGCCAAGGAAAAATTGCTTGAATACTCTTCAGTGGCCCCACAGCATTTCACTAGATCCACTAAAAGAATTAATCCATCTGGCTGAAAAATACCTACCTGCCAGGAATGCTCATTGAATTAACTGATTGAACTGCAGAGGGGAACATAAATTTATCTTTCTTATTAATTTCCCTGTGCTTACCTGTCTTTTATATATGATGAGTGTTTGTTGATTTTTTCACATGGAGTAGCTTCTTAAGACAGAGGACAGTTTTTTCCCAAAGCAAATACCCTAGAGGTATTCTGGAGAGTCTCTGCATGCCCTGTGTGATGCAGAAAGCCCAGGAGCTTGTGTTCCTAGCGCATGAACTCCCAAGATGGCATTCTACTTTGACTATGGAGATGTTTGGAGACAGGCATGCCTGTCTTTTCCTAACCTAGCCTAGAATTTCCAGGCACAGAGCACCAGGGCATGGGTTGGAATGTGTACAGAAAAGTTCCTCAGGAGGTCTGGAGCCTCAAAGACCCTTATCATTCTAGGGAAGTATAAACAAACAAACAAACAAACAAACAAACAAAAGCATGATCTTGAAAAGTGGGCAGCTTTTTGTCTCTTGTCCTGCCTGTTCATGGGAAGAAGTCTGGATCCCAAACTCATTTTCCTTTTCACCTTACTCATCAGCGTCTCAACAATTCAGATCTCTTTTTCCCTACAACAAAGGGATCACCTACAGCTTGTAGTTCTCTGCTGGTCTCTTTGTATATTAAAATATATATTTGCATATATATCAGAGTTTTGAAATACCTTCTCAGGAAAAAGATCTGTAGTGGAAAAGGAAGATGTTTTCCATGTAGAGACAATATTAAAGGTAGACAGGGACACGTCGGGGCTCTGGTGTTCAAGAAAAATCTCCCAACTGAAATCAGTCAAGGGTTGTGCTTCCAAATTAATTGCATGCTTCTGTCCTTAGCATCTGGGCATGGAATCAAAACTGATGAGCCAACAAAGCAGCACTGAGCTGCTCCTGAGAGCAGTCACCATCAATAATGAGAAATACTAGGAGAAGTACTCTTTGGAATTCAAATCACAAGGGGCATCATTTAAAAGGGAATGCAGGAGGAGCAGAAATACCATGCACCATACATTAAGTGTCATGCATGTGACACTTAATCTTCAGTATTGCTCTTAGCATCATAAAATTTATTCCCAGATTATTAATACCATACCAGGGATGAAGTAATTAAACTGGCAGCCCATTTCCTCCGAACTGGAGGCCAGGCCTTCAGCTGGTGTAAATCAGAACAGCTACACTGCAGGGACTTGGTTTTACAACCAGTTGGGAAACACAAAGGGAGAGCTGAAAAAGAACTAGAACCCTTCATCACTCTGTGTTGTCCCTTCTGCCCCAGAGTGAGGATAAGCAAGCAGGGCTCACCTGGAACCGCTCCCAGAGCACACTGCAAACAATCTGGAAACAGCTCCCAGCAGATTTAACAAATTAAATTTGGAAGGTTAAATATTTAATAACATGCAGTGGTTTCTTCCAAATGGGCACACCCTGTATCCTATTCCTTTTATACCCAAACCTACCAGAAATACACACAGATCTGTTATGGCAGAAATGCTGCATTATGTGGGCAGGAAAAAATTTAGATTTAGAGTTCATCACCCTGTCCTCCCTTTTCAATCCCTCTAGCTTTCTGCCTGCCTTCCTGGCCACATTTGAAGACATTCCTTCAGTCTTACCCAAATTCTTAAGTTCCTGTGGCATCCCAAACTGCCAGAGATAGGAGACATACATCATCTTATTGTATGGTTGCACAAAATGTGTACATGTTCAACAGCCACCTCTTCCAGATGAACTTTTTTGGCCTTTTTTTATTTTTTTAATTTCTTAGATAGAGGTTTGTACTCTTCTTTAGTCAAGGCTGAGTTTTGCAGGCACCATCTGGCCCTGAATTTTTCCATTAAAATTGCTTTTCAGCAGAAATTCTTTGAGGTTTTGAGGTGTTTTGTGGTTTTGTTCTTTCTTTTCAGAAGGTGTTTGTTCTCATTGAGAACTTTGGTGGCTTCCAAAATGAAAATTTAACCTTTCTCTACAACATTTAGGTGTTGCAACTCCTCACGTTTTCATTTATGGAAAACTGCAGTGTTTAAGGGTGTGTTTTGGTTTGGGGCATATTTTTGGAAGAAATATCACAACTTCTGATTAAGAACCCTTCCACATTTCACAGCTCTTTCCACATTCCACATGGGGCTATCCAATTAAAGATACTTTGGATGAATAACCCAATACTTTTGAAGTCCAAATATCTGTATTTTTAGTGCTAGATCATTGCCAATCTTCTTCTTTCTTCTTCTACTGACAAAATATTACTAGGTTACACCAGTTTTTATGGCTGCCTTGGAAATTTTTCTTTGCTTGATTAGTACTAATTCTCTCTTTTACAATATCTTGTCTCCATTTTAAATGCCTCTAACCTGCAAGCAATTCATCTACCAGCTTTATCCACCTCTTGTAACCTGCCTGCTCTATAAATCACTGGAATCACTGGGACAGGAACCTTTCTCTCACTTACATTTCTGTGTAACCCTTACAAGAGAGGCAGAGGAAATCTAAGTTTTGGCATTTATACCAGTCACTGCTTCATAACTGATGAATGATAATGATATTGAAAAGTGGCTTTTCCCTCATTTTTCAGTCCAAAAATTTCATTTTCTCCAGGGAAATAGAGAGCAGGGTCCCATAGGGGAATTGTCTACTGATCATCAAGAGGAAAACTTACAGCAAATTATGCTGAGCATATAAAATGCAGAAATCAGCCCAGGCTGCTCAAGATAGTTGACAAGGCAGAGCTACTGGACCCAAATTGCTATGTCCAGCATGGTTCTAACCTCAGAGGTGGTCAGTCAAAGGTTTGGGTGATAACTCCTGTCATCTCAAACTATTGGAATTTCCATTTACAACATGCCTACAGAAAAGGCAAGGAAGGAGATGTTTGCATTTTATGTAAAACACCTTCAGCTGGGCTGAATTGGCATGGCTGATATGATTAGACTGATATTCATTAGGTAAAACCCTAAGGATCCCATGGCCCATGACCCTATCCTAGCTCTACTTTTTGAAAAGTATAAATCATATGAACAGTTGGCTTTACACTTAACAAAAACAGAAGTGTACTTACAATCTCAGTTTTTCATATGCCAGAAAACTTGGTCGCAAACTGCAGAGGCTGTGATTTCAGGGGGTTTAGTAAGGCTTTATGTTTGGTCCATCTTTCTTCTCTGTCTGAACATATCTTCTCTCATCATTATCATTGCTTCATATTTTTGTGGACAAGGCTAAGGAATTTCAGTGGAATAATTCTCTGGTATGCAGTGAAACCCTAATGTCTCATTTTTAGGGCCAGTTAAGCAGGTGGGATGAGAAAATAGTTAAGCATCTTGGAAAAAATCCTGAGCAGATTGTTTTCTTTGATCCCTGAAATCTGAACCTTCAAGGAAAACGTTCTCTGCAAAGCAAATTTAAAGAATGCTGAGGTGCTTTGATGGACTGTGTGCCTTGGCCTTTCTCCTCCCACCACTGCTTTGCTGCTAGACAATGTAATGCTTTGGCTTTTTCAAACACAGATTTTCCAAGTGTCTCAAGCATCACCTGGATTATTCTCCTAAAAATTACTCCCTAACAATTCTGTCTTGGGTAGGACACAATACTTCTCTCATTGAAGGACCATGAATTTCTCTAATTCCCTTGGACTTGGGGGTCTGCAGTTTGCTCCACAGTGACCCTTGAGCACAGTTTTGCTCCAAATGTAGTCATTGGGGAAGAGTACTGTGTTCATCTCCAGCCTAATCCAGTTGGTCCTCTGGCATTTCAGTGTTAAAGCAAACTTCACCAAAGGAGGTAAGTTAATTTTCGACCGTATGTTTCAGTATTTCCAGCTCTTGGCTGACATCAGAATTTCAAAGAATCACAGAATAGTTGGTCTTTGAAGGGACCCATAAAGGCCCCATCCAACCTGACCTCAAAAGTTTTCAGGGATGGAGCATTTGCCACCTCTCTGAGCAACCTGTTCCAATGGTTCACCCTCACTGTAAAAAATTTCTTCCTCACACCTAATCAGAATCTCTCTTCTTTTAGGGCAGATTTCTTCAGAGCTTTATATTTCCTAAGGGAGAGTAAAAATCACCTCAGTGACAACACAGGCTTGATGTGTGCAGAGAGGCTTCAGAGGAGCCTCAGGTCCAGCTGAGATGCTGCTGATGGACATCAGAGGTAAAGGCATTACTCCAGAGGGGTAAAAGCATTACTCCAGGAATTAATCTGGCCCCTGAGCAGACTGTAGTATGCTGGCACCAGCCCGCTCCAGGCTGGGAGATGGTTTCCATCGGGACACTGAGAGCTGTAGCTCCCAGCTGACCCTGAATTTGGGCCCAGCAAGAAGTGCAGGGCCTCAGAGAAGCGGCAGCTAGAGCACTGTAACCACAGCCACAGCAGTCTGTCAGAGGTACAGACTTGTCCCCACTGCTGGCTGAAGTTGAGCTGCAAGCTGAGGGTGAGGGCCCTGCTGTTCCCTGGAGTCAGGACAGCTCTGCCCAGGGATGGGAGGCTGTGCCAGAGCAGCTGCCTTCTCTTCCTCGTCCTTCCCACAGGTCCTGTCTGTCCCAGGATGGATGCTGAGCGGGGGTAAGTGGAAACACTCAGCCAAGTGCTAAGTATTTCATGCTGTTGCCTGATTGATTTTAAACCATGCTTATTTGGCAACACCCCTCGGGACCCGTCACGTAAGACTGGACGTGTTTGTTCCTAACGCGGCACTGGGGCTTCCAAACCCCTCAAGTGCTGGTAACAGCTGAAGGGCCTGCACATAAAACCAGTGCTGCAGCACTGCTTGGTTCACACTGCCACCTCTGCCCTCCAGCCCTGGGGCCCATGGTGAGACAGCAGTGCCACTGTCCCCACAGTGAGACACCGCAGTGCCAAACCTCAACTCCTCAGCTGCCGTCCTTCCCCTCCAAGGCTGGCTCGAGCAAGAGACTTCTGTGTGTCCATACTTGTGTTTGTGGCCTCTCAATGCCTTCTTGGGTGTTTCCCCACCTCAGGGAGCTGGTGCTGGTTTGCTTTTCAAGTGGCAGGTACTCCACTCCACTAGGACTGGGTGAGTAAAAGCATTGTAGGACTCCTCTTGGGACTGCAGAGACCTGCTGTTGCAGGAATCTTAAAAATCACCTTCACGTGTGATAAGGAGTGTTTCAAGCCTGTTTGTACTCAAAATGATGTTCAGTTGGGGAAAAAAGGCCGAGTGAAGAAAAAACCTCTGAAGATCCCTTGTCAATACCACACAACTTCATTGTTTTAAGTTTCTCCTAATTATCTACAATAACAGAGAAGGAGAGAGACAAACTATGCAACCCTGGTGAGATCAGTTGTTGTCTTGCCAGATTTTCAGAAAGAGCCTCTGAGGAGTCTGAGAAAAGAGAAAGGATGGCATAGCAAACACAGCTGAGTTTCAAAACAGCAGCTTTGATGTGTGAGAAGGGAAAAGCTTATTTTTGGGGGGAAAACGATGTACTTTTTATTGCACTTTTTCCACAGTCCATTCAAAAGGTGAAGGGCCAGCCATTACAGCCAGCAGCACGGGCCAGCATCTCAGCTGCAGTGGGTGACAGAGTTTATCAATCAGTCCTTGGGGTACAGCTGCTTACTCTTCCCAGCATTCTGCCAGGAGAAGTGCCCTGGCCAGACAGAGACGTTGGCAGCCCTCAGCCCTTTGCACAGCTGCAAGGAGGAAACAACAGAGCTTTCCCATCCCCTGGAGCAGTCCACAGCACCCTCTGTGCATTTCTTTTAGGTTTCTAGTCACAGTCCCATCAGAGCTATGGAGAAACCTGGAGCTGCTGCGGGAAGAGGAAGTTTTGCTCTTGACCTGCCCATCTACCTATTGTCATTGCTGGTCTGCTTGTAGCCTGGAAAGAAGAGCTCCAAAGAACAACTGTTTCCTGCTGGTGACATGAGATGCCATTAATTTGTGCCATGCTGGAGGTTGAAGCTCCCTGGCACACTGTAAATTTGTAGTTGGCTGTTATCTCTAAGGGGAGCCAGACTGGGCAGCTGCAATCTGATGGCACTACCTAAAGGGAGACGGGGAAGGGCCAGGACTTTCTCTTGGTGAGAGAGCTTTGACTGTTTAGAAGATGATGGGGAGCATGGGGAGGCTTCTTAAACTTTTCTCAACAGCTCATTTCGGTAAGTGAGACTGGTGCTAGCTGCATGCTTAAGCAGACCATCAATCTCAGCTCTGTATGCCACCAAATTACTGGCAAAAGGGGAGAAGATGGGCTAGGCTGCAATAATAAATCTGCCCTAATCATCACATTAAGGGTTATCTTCATGGTATTGCTGTTATAAATCTGGTTATAAAGAAGAAACTAAATAAGGAGCATTCTTGTCCATGTCAGGAAGTATTTTCTGAGTTGTCTCAGTATGCAAAGAAAGGCTGGGCTAAATGTATCCATTGAAACATTTCAGTAGGCAGAAAAGTAATTTTTTGACAAGATGAAAATTTTCCCACCCCATTTGTGTTCCTTTTTATTTTTACTTCGTATGCTGTATTTAGCAATAAAGATTTTCAGTCAATTTATTTCCAAATCAGTTCTTCCTAACGTTTGCTCTTTGGGGGGCTCAGTCTTTTGGCTCTCTGGGTCCTCAGCTGGTGGCTGAGGGTCAAGGGATAGCAGAGTCTTCAGCACTTCTCTGGGAGGGGATTAACCCCAAGCAAAAAACAAAAAAGTATCATTTAAAAGCAAAGGGTACCCAGAATAAAATGAATTAATATTTAAATATCTGAGTTGTACTGACTGCTGATGCCTTCTGCTCCCCAGGGGCCACATAAGAGACCTGGCCATGTCCATCTCTGTGTGGTAGTCCAGTGAACAGAACCCAAGATGTTTCTTTGGGCCCTGCAGGCAGGGGGATGGCAACTGCTGTCAGCCCAAAACTTGCTCTGAATTATCTTCCAGGTGCACCAAGCTGGGTTTGGCTTGGATCCCTCAGTAGCAGCCTAGGAAAGTGCTTCCAGCTCTTTTCCAACTCCTGGTCCTCCTACCCTCTGGAGAGACTTGGAGGAGAAATGAGGGAAAACTATTAGCTTCATAAAGCTGTTCCCTTCACATTATTATTTTTTTTTTAGACATACACTGTTGGATTTTTTTATTAAAGGTGCTTGAAAAGCTATTCACACAAAAGAAAGAATGTGGAATAAGAACAGCTCCAAAGAATGCATTTTGCATGCTTTCCACTAAGACAGCAGGGTTTGTGCTTAGCTGCAGGACCTGGCTGGCATTGCCTCCAGCAGCATCTGCCCCAGGTAGATGCCTGGAGCAAGAGCTGCTGACTGACTGGAGCGGCCAGGAGAGCTGGAGAGGATGCTGTGACTGCAGAGGGCTGGTGAGTCACCTCATAGAGGGGTCAGATAGATAAATATCCGAATTTGATTAATATTCTGTTTGGTTAGTAATCAAATAGATTAGCTATTCCCATTGAGTATGAAGAGGCAGCTTACTTTTAAATTTTTTTTCATACTTTAGGCAATAGATATGTCAGGAAAAGTAGCCTGATTGCATGAACTGGACTCATCCCAGAGGAATGGAAGGGGCAAAAGAGGTTTATTGTATTTGGGGTGGAAGTAGTAAACACAAGGGCAAGTGGGATATGTCAGAGAAAAATCAACAGAACATCTTAAAGTAATGTTCTTGGGAGGATTCTGGGTAACAGGGAGTTTTCCTTAGCCTATGGTTTTTTGGAAATACAGTAAACAAAGACCCTCTACAAAGATCCCTCATAAAATCAAGAAATGTTTTGACTCCCTAGCACAAAACTCCCCCTATCATGGCTTTGACATATTCCAAACAGCAGCATGAGGGATGAAAAGAGAATTTAGTGGGGCCAGGGCACTGCCATTTACCCTCTGGGCATGGCCCCTGTTTATCTATTGTCCCCTTGCATTTATTAACATCTTTGCATCTGCTAAAATTGTTCAGATTTGCCCATTTTTTCTTACAATCCTGTGTGCCCCATGGGACAGGTTCTTCAAAAGGCAAAGGAAAGACCAGGGGTAAGCATCATCCTGCCTTTTATCAAAACCTTTCTTTTATGTGGGATTCTTGTATACACCTCCTGAACAATGTGGAATTAAACATCCCATCTTACAGGCTGGCTTTAATTTTCATTTAATTTACTCGTGATCCTACAGCTTCTCTTTTATTTCCAGTGCAGTGTGTCCTGAATACATCTGTTTTATTAGTATGTCCTGCTCACATAATCCCACAGTCTCCTGATCACCTTTGTCCTAAAGAATTTCACGTTCACAGCCTGTTTCTTTAAAATAAAATAAAAAATCATCCTTTCTTCGAGAAAGCACGTTTTGTTTTCCACCTTCTTAAAAATTAAAGGAAAAAAAAAAAGAGAAAGGGGAGAAAAATACAAATCCTCTTTATGACATTTTCTTTTTCCAGCAGTTCCATCGCCGTGTGCCACATCTGTTGTCTTTCTAATGTGTCCCTGCAGCGGGATTATGCTGCTTCACCAAAGTTTGGGCCTGTCAGTTCCCCACTGTTTATACAGTTATCATTAAACGTTCCTGTCATATCCAAACCTTGTTGGTTTGTTTTTTCTCTCTTCATCTTTGGCAGCACTGTGTAACCCGCTCTCACCTCGGCACACGGCCATTAACACACAGAGCACGGCGGCTGCTGTTGTTCTTCTCATTATTGCCATAATGGCTCAGGGCAGAGGAGAGAAGCAGCTTTAGGCACCGTGCAAATAACAGACAATCCCTGACAAAAAAGAGAAAGCTTTAGTGTTGTTCAAAATAATCGTGAAATCATTCCTGTGAGTATTCCCACTCTTCCTTTAAAATATTAATTTCTAGCCATTGGAAAGCTGCTATTAAATGCAATGTGTTATCCTTCTGTTTTTTTGTCAGAGTGTCCTGGGTACAGAGACAAGGGGGTGGAGCTTTTATCCCTGTCTATTCTATACCAAGCACTCTTTTCAGGAAGTGTTTTCATTTGTTTGGTGGTGAAGACCTACCTCTTGTGGGTAAAAATATCTCTGTCTTTTGTACACTCTTTTATGAATATTGTGGCTACTGTGATTTTTTCAGTAAACTTGGGCTCCAACCTATAATTTCTCCCAGTGTTCCTCCACTATCAGAAAGGGTGGAGGGAAAGGGGAGCAGCCTTGAGTGGGTTTAATTTCTCAGCTGGGTTTTAAACCAGCCCACAGAGCTGACTGTTGTGCACCATTCCTCCCTCAACACCTCACTTTGCAGCCACTTCTAGTAATGGCATTGGAGCCACAGCAGATGAATCCCCACAGCACTTCCCTTGCACTCTTTCCTTTCTCCTTAATTCATTTGGGAGATTTCCCATATGGAGCCATTTTACAGAAGTTTGGATTGCCCACTGTGGCACAGAGGAGCAAGATCTGGGGCCTTGGATAGTAGCATAACAATGGGCTGGCACCCAGTACAGACCTACAGGATCAGTAGTAAATCATTAAACAGGAGGGAGCATAGCAGGGGGCTGGAACCAGATGTCTTTAAGGTTCCTTCCAGCCCAGACCATTTTTTACCATGGTTCTGTGATTTCTCGGTGGGGGAGCTGGAGGTCAGAAGTGGAGGTGAGATCTCCCTGCCTCTCAGAGAGGCAGACACCAGAGCAGGATCTTCTGGTTTTGGACAGCAGGAATTTGCTTCCCCCATGCCCCCTCACATCCCTGCTTCATCCTCCTTCTGCAACACATCACCTACCTACAGAGCAGGCCAAAGTCTTAAGAGTCTTTTCCACCCTAAACAATTCCATGACTGTGATTGTATGACAATGGACATTTAGGAAGGTCCCCAGTCTCTTCTTTCCCCTGCTAATAATTCTGAGAGGTTATTGCATTAGGGCTGTTTGAGTTTTGTGCCTTGAAATATAATATTTCTTTGAATAGGGATGGAAGAAAAGGAGGGACACCATGGTGAGGGAACTTCAGGATGTGGAATTTTCAAACCCTGGCCTCTGTCCCTGGTTCAGGAGGTATTCCCTGGCCAAGACAGCACTCTTCATGTCTTTGGGATGACAACACTAAATAATATAATAAAAATAATAAATATGTAAATAATATAATAATATATAATAATATATAACCATATATAATAAATAATTAATACATAATAAAAATAATTGGCTGGTAGTGGAACCCTTAATTGATCAATATATAGAAGACACTACATTAATGCAAAGTTATTGTCCCCAGAAAAAAAGAAAAGCTAAAAATAGCATAGTACATTTTGACAGAGCTTTTGTTACTTTCTTTTTATGTTCAGTTCCTTTGAGTCTGTCTTTTTTCTCGTTAGGAAAGCTTAATTACCATTTTCACTGTCATTTCATTACTGGGGCCAGGTTTTGGTGCTCTGTAGGCAGCCACTAATTGTTCAGTCCCCACATGAGATGAAGGCTTCTTGGTGCAAGGAGCACTGCAGGTATGGATGGAACAGACTCTGGATGAAGGCAGGGAATTAGAAAACTTTCCATGGCAAAGCAGAGCTCCAGGATCCCAACCATAAAGAGAGACAAAGGCGTTCTGAGGTAGCTTTCCCCACTTTTTAATGATATCAGTTTGGACCAAAGCTCTTAAACTGGTTTTCTACTGAAGTAATCCTGGGGTTAAAGAAGTTCCTTAGGTCTGTGCCCCCAAGCTGCTGGATGCCCATTTCCATAGGTTCCCATTAGTGTGCCCAGCAGAGAGGCTGTATGGAGGCAGGGAAGAAGCTGACTAAGGAAATTCAACCACCAGGTGCTCCTCAGTGGAGCACGAGAATGACCAGCTGAGGGTAAACAGAAAACATCAAGCTCTCCCTCCTGCCCCCCACTTTTTTTTTTTTAAGTATATAAATTTTATATAAAATTATATTTAAATAAATTTTGTACAGTTAATATCAAAATTGTATAATATACATAATAAATTTTATATATAATAAAATTTGTATAATAAATTTTATCCTATTTTTTTAATGTTATATAAATTCTACATACAAAATTTCTGTGAAGGTTTCTGGGGCAGAGGAGGTATTTGGGGAACAGGGCTGGAGGAGGAGATAGCAAAATAGTGAACAGAAGAGGAGGAACAGGAACAGGAGCGGGAAGAGCAGAAGGGCTACCCCTTCCTCCTGGCAGCTTGTTTTCCATGTTCCCTCTCACCAGATAGGCTCCAAGTGTGGGGCACACCTGGTACCTTGCTAACACTGCCTCTGTCAGCAGCAGATTCAGAAGTAAGGTAACAGGCTTGAGATTTATGAGGCTGAACACGTGGCTTGGCTCCCCTCCTCTGGCTGGGAAGGTAAATCCAGCCTGATGAGTGGAGTTACCTGTTAAACCTAAGTAAGTAATACTGGGAGGGAAGCTCAAGCTCTATCCACTAGATATCAGCATTAACACTTCCATATCATGGCCCTTATTCCCAAACAGCAGCATGAGGGATGAAAAGAGAATTGAGTCCAGGGCAGTGCCATTTACCCTTTGGGCATGGCTCCTGCTTATTTATACAGTTCTAAGAGCCAGGAGCATAAAGACAGTGAGACCCAGAAGACAACCTTTATTTCAGCATTTGGGACAATCTCTGCCAAGTTTGTTGCAGCAAGCACCTCTTGACTTGGAAGCACCAAACAGCTTTGGGAAAGACCTGAGCTAAAGGAGGTTTTGAGGGTGTGATGTGCCTTCCCTTCATTTCCTTCTCAACATTGCCCCACGGCAGTGTTGGCAGCGGAAGCTGTGAGCAGTGGGATGGATGACCTGTCTTCACCTGACAAACAACACCGTGGAAGTTTTAACAGTACCATTAACAACCATGCATGGGCTGGTTACTCTGTGCTGAAGAAGCTGTGTGGGGCAGGATTCTCTGCATGTGAATTACTCATGGTGTGAGTCTCTGTGGCTGAGCATTGTTCTGCACACAGAAATGCTGAACACTTTGCTCCCTCCAAGCCCCTGCAAGTGGTTTGGTGATAAGGGAGCATATTAATGCTGTCACCTGGTATTCCTGACACATCTGAGGGCTCATATTGCAGTACAGAACTCCCTGGGGAGGGAATGGACGAATGGGCAGATAAAAATCATCAAGGAATCTGTAATTCACATGTTCGGAGCAGGGTTCTCATTTTGCTCACTTTGTTCTCTGCTAGACATTTGTAAAGATAATTCTTTCTGAAAATGAAACCTCCTTTGACATTTCTGAAAGCTCCCACACCCAGAGCTTGCTCTATTCCTTGTCTTTCAGAGGCAACCACAACTATGCTACAAATGAATGAAACCCCGCAGATCTTTAGATCTCTCCAGCAACAAGAGCTTTAAACCTAAAAGCCCCTTGGTCTAGATATAAATGCTTTTGCCTAATCCCAAAATTGGCTTCTGCAAGAACAAAAGATGAAGTGTTTACCCAAGCACTGGTGTCTCTTACAGTGATGATATAAATTAGTTTCTAGCACACGTGATGTCGCACTGTATTTCAAACAGCAATAGTGACGACACAGACTCTCAGCTTAGTTGCAAAAAGAGAGCTTTTTATTCTTCCAGATCTTCTTTTACAGACATTCTGAGAAGGTCTGAAAAGGTAAAACTCTCATTGGTCATTAAGCCAACACATCAGCATCATTGGACAATTAGGAACAACACCCCTTGACTGTTTTTTGCAAGTAAACAAGGTGACAAACAACACCTGCAAAGATTGTTTTCCTTCTCTAAGGACTGTTTGAATTCCTCCTTATGATTTCTCATGCCAGAGTGAGAATGTTGTGTAGTTGACTTTCCCACAGGCTCAAGCTAGTGTCTGAAACCTAAAAATCTCTTATTTGACCATCAGTTCCCACAAGGCGTGGCTCTGATACCCACTGAAGCTCAGAGAGCAGCTGGGTGCAGTCCGCCTGAAACAGATGGAGAATTTCTCAGCTCCTAACTCTTCAGAGACAAGTAACAGTGCTTCTCTCGGTGTCTTCAGCTGTGTGACTCCCCGTACTAGGCCTGAGTCTGATTTTTCCCCCAGCTCAGGGGTGAAACCAGCTAAACTGCTCAGTACTTCCAGGGCATAAATCCAGAAACATGGTTGGGAACACCTCTGCAATTGCACTGTCAGTTTCTGAAAAGAAGAAATTCTTCTGGTGGGTTTTCCTTTTTCTGCCTATGTGTTTTGTTTGCTGTTTTTTGGGTTTTGCTTTGTTTTCTGATTTTTTTCTATTAGATACATAAGGAACTCTTTGAACTACTGCCCTCAATATGGCTTTCCAAAACTGAAGCATGGACTAGGTTCTGGAGTGTGGTTTTGACTCTTGACCCTCAGAGCAGCTCTTAACCACCTCTGGCAGCATTTGCTTTGACTTAGATATGTCCAGGATCAGACTCAGAAGCAAGATAAATAAGATTTAGACTGTCTTTTGGGAAGTAGAGCCTTCTAGAACACCTCCCTCCCAATAGCCTGGGTGTTTTGTAACAGAGGTGAACCGAATCAGGACTGAAGTCGGAATTGGAGGAAGTGAATGTGGATTTTCCAAGCCTCTGGCAGTGGAAGCAGCAGGTTCTGTATATCAATTGATTACCTTGTGCTGTACATCCTAGGAGGGGCTGTTCAGAGCTTCAGGTGGGTGTATTTATTGTGTCTGGTTTAGAAGTCAGCATGAATAAATATGGAGCAGCAGGATGCAACTGGACTGCTGACAAGTTATTTTGACTTGCTTACATGCAAGAGGAGGAAGAGAAGAAGGGAAGGAGGGAGCCAGGCTGGGCTGTGAGCTCTGCACAGGAACAGAGGGGCTGAGGACTTGGTCAAGAGCACATTGGAAGAGACACAGAAGGATCTTCAAGTCCAGCTCTTAAGTGAATGGCCCATATGGGATTGAACCCAAGACCTCAGCATTATTAGAGCCCTGCTCTGACAAACTGAGCCAATCTCAGGGTCATTTGTCACTCTAATGAATAAATCAGGCTCTGGATCCATGGGAAGCTTTGGTAATTATTTTTACTAGTTTTCGTTTGTTTTCTTTTGGCATCTTTTTGGCATGGAAACAAATTATTAAACACTTGTCAATACAGGAAAATTGTAAAAGAGTCTTTTTTTTTTTTTTTTTAGTATTTTGTATAACATGAAGAAAAAGAGTCCTTCCTTTTGGATTACACACACAATGTATGGTCTTTCATTCTGCTCTGGTTGCTTGGGGAATACAAAATATTACATACCAATTGCTTGTGATAAATTTAATCCTCTCCCCAGCAGCAGCATTAGGGGCCTAATTTGGATTTACAGCAAAGCCTAGATAGCAATTTTTTTTAGTGCAGCAGCATAAACAGCCCCTCATGTGAATGAGAATCAGGACCATTGCATCCACAATGGTATCAGAGGACGTTTGTGAGAGCTAAGAATTTAATCCACTAACATCTTCCTTTTCTTAAGGATGTGTGGGGGTGTTCTTGTCAAATCTGAAATTGGACAAAAGAGCCCCAGACCACTCCAAAAGAGTGACTGGGAAGATGAGTGGGGGTATCTGGAGTCCTAGGGCTCTTTCAGGGAGTAAGAGGCAGTGACTTTCTCCAAGATTCCTGCCCCATGCCCAACTGCCTTTAGTGGATCCCAAAGACAAGGTCTGTGGGAAGCTGCAGCTTCCAGGAAGAAATGCACTTTGGGACAATGTAAAGCAGCATCTCCATGGGATTTGCCATGTCCTTTCTAAATGTGTGTGCAAACCCCTCAGGCCACCACCTCCCTGATCCTACCTGTGTCAGGCTCCAGTGGCTGCAGGACCGAGCCCCGAGCTCTGCTCTGCTGTGAGCCGGGCTCTGAGGGTGCTCTGGAGGCAAGGCTTGTCAGGAAAGGCAATATTTTTTATGGGAGCAATTCACAGAGGTGAATAAAAGGGACAAGCTTTTAGAGCTCCCAGGTCCTTCTTCATGTCTGAAATAGAAGCAGCAAGAAACAAGCCAGGGAACTGCAACTCATAACTCTGGACACTGAACATCAGGGCCTCGATAGAGATATTGTTTTTACGGCACTTTATAATTCTTATCCCCTCCTCTCAGCTTACAGCTTCTTGTTAAACCAGCAATAAATTACCTGCTGCTCTCGTTTTCTCTCTCCCTCTCTTTCCCAGAGGACTGAATGACTTCTTTACTTCTCCTCATGCTAAAAATGTTCCTCCTCTACTTCCTGGGTACCAAATACCTTTCCTCACCCAAGGTGTCACCAAGTTAATGAATCAAATTAAAGCCTAAAATTAAATTGAGCAGTTATTCTCAGTTTATACTTAGTGCTGCAGCTTGCATTTATAACCTAGAGCCAAAGACAGGGAGGTGTGTGTGCCTGAAAATCAGCTTGTTTCACACTGAATACATCAATTGCTTTAATAAAATGTACCATGCTTAAATTGACTTTGTTCCACCCAAATAAAGCAGGCAGAATTCCCATGGTGATGGAGAACTGGCAGCCACACTTGGAACTTTTTCTGGCATACAGAGCTGCTCTGTGATTTTTGGGCCTGTGGGGTTTTAGTGAGGGTGATCAACCCCTGGGGGCTGTGGGTTAGTCCTGCACTGGCAACAACACATGCAGAGGGTCTCATTTCCAAACTTGGTCACTTTTTACCACAAATTTTAATACCCATGGCTGGATCCATCCCACTGCCTCTTCAAGGGCTTAATCACTGGGCACCGGTGGGTGAAGTGCAGAGCATCCCTTGGCTCCTCCCAAAGAGCAGCCTGGGAATGGCAGAGGGAGGCTCAGGTTTGAGCCAGCCTGTCTGGAGAGATCTGTTTCTCTTCATTAGGCCAGAACTGTTAATTTGGATACTTCCTTCAAGAGATCTGTTTTGTTGGGGTTTTTTTCCTTCAGAGAAATCTTTTAGGGATTAAAAATTTAATTTAAAAACTTAGCTCTGTGTGTTTGAAATAAATAATGAGCATTCAATGAGAAGAGTCACCACCTTATTTCAGTTAAATCAAATACTTCTGCTCACTGAAAATGGAGGGAGCCTGAAGTTTCATTTCAGAAATCTTAGAAATATTTCTACAATTATTATTTTGGTTTAGCTACTGAACTGGAAAAAATATTTATTTGCACAGCTCTGATTAAGGCAGAAAGAAACTTATTTAAGTACTTTGATTAATTATGCCTCTATTCCCAGCTGAACAGAAGTGGGAATTCCAAGTCAAAGGAAAGTATTGCTTCTCTTTTCTTCACCACTTTGGTAAAAGACTTTGAATATGCATGTATTCCCTTCCACTAGGGTAAGGCTTCTGTACGCTGCTGGGAGCTGCTTCGTGACATAAAAATCATTTACATTTTGTCTGTCCCATGCCTACTAGCTGGGTTTCAGTAGTGTGTTAATATTAAACAAAAATAATTGCACTGATTTTCCATGCTCACCCTGTGGTTTTCCACGCGTCTTGCCCTCATTCCTAAAAGTCATTGGTGTTGGCGTGCCTGGGAGTCTGGAGCAAGAGAGAGGGAAATAAAGAGTGCAGATTTGAGTACTGGTAACAGCTCAGCTGAAAATGACAATGTTTTGGTTAATAACTTGGAAACTGCCCTGTGCTTCTCTTTCCCCTGCTGCAGCCTCCTTTCCCCTCTGGCGGAGGGGCAGGAGGGAATCTCTCAGAGATGTGCAGCACACAAGGCATGGGGAGACGGGAGAAGGGGAGCCTGCGTCAAGGGAGCTTTTGGAAGCTTTTTGGGGATCGTCAGGAGGAATCAAAAATTCAAGAAACGTAGAAGGAAGGGCTCTGGCCAGCTGTTGGCACAGCTGGCTCTGCTGCCGTCACTTTGCCTGCAGGCACTGGGGCTCGTCAGGGGTACAAGAGTCCATCTCTCATGCAGGAATGCTAAAGCTCCGCTTGCCTCCTCCACTTTCTTTAAAACACATCTCAAATGACAAATGCCCAATCGATACAGGTATGGCTTTCTATTTATTTTTGCTCAAAACATTGATCAATAGATGTTGCGTCTGTCTGCTGTCAAAGATGTGATTCACTGTGACTCTTACAAAAGCTGAACCATTCTGAAGTTGTTTCTGTTCTCCTTTTATAGCATTTGAATTTCCCCTGAAGCAGCTGCTCAATGCCCGACCATTTCTCACAATTAGGGTTTTTTCACACAGAAAAGTGTCTTGAAGCCCTACACTTCTGGCCCCAGTCTCAGTGATATTCCTGCATGTGCAAAATTCTACATTTTTAGTTACTGCATCCAGAGGAGCTGTGGTCACAGAGATCCAAGATAGAACAGAGAGCTGTCATGGAAAGAGACACATTATTATGGCTTTTGTTTTCAGCATTAAGTAGCCAAAACTTTTTGGCTGTCATGAAAGAGCATCACCAGCTGCTTCCACCCCTCAGTGCCTGTGGAACCTTGTCAGGAGAGTAAATTCCCTGCTTACCATCAAGCAGTTCTGCTGCTTTAACACTTAGAGGGGCAGGAATTGCATCATTTTCCTTGAGATGGTTGAAAACAGGCATTGATAAGTACTTTGCAAGGAACATGCCACTTTATTTTCTGGACATGATTGATAGAGGGTGACTGCAACAAGCCTTGGCTCTCCTCAAAGAGAGATGTCCCTCCATGAGAGAAATGCAGTGAAACAGAGGTAAGAAGATGACAGGCAGAGGTGGACGTCCTGTGTGAGCAGCTCACAAATCCTCCTGATCCACCCTTTTCAATTGGCAGACAAATCGTCAGGCACCAGGCAAATATGACACTTTGTGACACAGAGCACCTGTAGCCTCCCTCTCACACAAGAGGTGACAAGAAAACCACAGACTTACAGTGGTTCATTGCATCCCTTGCAGGGATTTGGCCCCACACTCCTGTCTTCCTTTCCAGAAAAAAAAAACCAAAACAAAACCATGAGGCACTGTGGTTTTATATGAGAAGCCCAAGAAACAGGCCACTAATATCCCATTAGGGAACGAGGATCTCTTATTCACAATAAAAAACTCACCACTAGAAACCCATACCCTCACCACTCCCTCAGTGCAGGGAGGCACAGGAGGAAATGCTGATGGGATCAGATGGAGTGAGTGGCTGGGTGTAAAGGCACAAATACTTTAAGCAGTTGAGGAAATGTGCCCATGTGGTACCTTTTTTTTTTAATGCATAGTGGCCTTGCACATCATTAAACCAGTATATTTTAACAATTCCACTGTACATTTTGAAGGCTCCAACAACTGCAACTCTAACAATTGGTAGCATTTTACACCACTCAGGAGCAGGCTGACCCAGCCTGAGATGTACTTCACATTTCTGCTGGTCTCCTTCCTGTCTCAGAGATGGGAGAGTAAACAGGCTGAAGAGTGAATAGACAAATAATTCTGAATTTGGTACTGATCCCTCTGGGTCTTTGTGCTGGTGAGGCACAGATGGGCTGACAGACAATTTCAGGTTCAGTACTGATCTTTGCAGACCTCCATAAGCCACGCAGCTAGATAAATAATTTCAGTTTCTCTGCTGATACCCCTGAGTAAACAGATAGATTCACTTTCTGGCCAGTCCCTCTAGCAGGCCAGGGGATAAGCAAACAGAGGGAAAATCCAGGTCCTGCTGTGAACTCTCCTGTCCTTCCAAATTTAGATTTTGGATGTGAGCAGATCCTGCTCTTCACTCCCTCCCTTTGCTGAAGTGGGGTTACAACTTCAGCTGTCAAGTTTGATTTTAAAAACCAAACTTTGTCCTATCTTGTACTAATGTAAATCAACCACGCTGAGAATTATTATCTTTATTTTAAGAACTGCTAGTTTTTGAAAGGTCTGGTTGAAAATGGAGCCGCATCTCCTCTCCTACTTCTGTCTCTCATTTAAGAAAGCTTTGAAACAATAAAATGGTGTACAGCATTTTAAAATGTGCAGCAATTCCCTCTTTTCTGTATCACCCAAATAATGGTGATAATAATGCAAGACATCAGATTCAGTTTCCTATTTTGGGGTCTCTTTCTGTTTTGTTTTTTTCGTTACCCTCCTCCCTTTGGTGCTGGGGAGGAAATCCCTGACTCTTGTTCCAGTCCTGGCCCATCTTTACAGTCCTAGATGTAAAGTCCCAGATCTGAATCTGCCTCCTTGTCCCTCAGAGCTTGGCTCAGGACAGTTTATGGCTGAGGAGTCACAACAGCCTCCCAGGAGCTGTGATCTGCTCCTACTGACCCATTCTTTTTTCTTTTATGTTTTCTTAAAGAAAATCTGTCCTCTTTTAAAATAGCTAGTGAAAAACATTTAATTAAGTGAAAAAAAATCCAGATTATTTTAGCCTAGGTCTGTGGGACCTGTGGTGACCATTGCACACCGCAATTTGACCTCATGCCCCTTCCTTTTTTATTTTTTATTTTTTTTCTGTGAGGAATTCCCTGCATACATTTATCTGTCTCTCTTTCGGGAGAGAGAATAATGAGCAAGACAGAATTGAAGTACACAGTACTTTCTGGAATATTTCCTGAGATCCTGACTCAGAAGGATTCAAGAGGTTAATTTGACCAGTTATGAATTAAGAGATTAATTTAAGCAGTTATGAATTGAAAAATAAATATCTAGAAAGGATGAGGTCTTTTCTGAATCTTCTGGATTTGTGGCATCCAAGGAACCTCCTTTTCCTGCCTGGTTCCCAAGACTTAGCTCTGTCCTGTCTTGACTCTAGGGACTGGGTCTTTATGAGAGAGACTAACAATCAGATGAGTTTATTACATGCCAGTGATGCAGTGAAATTCAATTAATTTGTGTGCTCTGCTTCCCAGAATGAGAAATAGACATGGCATAAATGTGAATGATGCCGCTGCTCTGGTTCCCTGTCAGCAGATAAACGCAATCTGATGATGTTTCCAAGTCACACCATCCTTCCTTGCACACCCCTGGGTTCTGTGATGCAGCAGAAGATGGGAGGACACTCCACAAACACACCTTCCCTGGCAGAGTGCTGCTGGGCTTGCACAGCTTGGATGGAGAGGATCTTTGTGTCCTGAGGAAACCTGCAGGAGGGACCATGCATGGAAAGCCAGAAATCTGCTCTGTCTTTGGTTGAGGACTCTGGCAAGTTTAGCAGGATGAGACCCTGCCTGGCACCGTGGCACTGGTGTTACTGATGTGATGGGGCAGGGCAGTGGAAAGTTCAAAAAGAAAATCCCAGGAGGAGTAGGGTGGGAAAGGTCACCACTGAAATGGTTTTGCTCCAGCTGTCAAATTCTTCTCAATAAAGAGTATCTGACAGCTTTTTCCCAGAGGAGTGGAAATCTCTGTCCTTATAATTATCCTAAAAAGGACAACTTGATAGCTTTGAGAATTGGCAGGCTGTGACTTGAAGGTATTTGGTACAATTGAAACACTAAGTCCATCTGCAGTCCATTAAGTGCCACAAATGCTAGAAGTCAGTCCAATGTAAAAGTTATTTTTCTCTTTTGTTCAGGATCTTTTGTAAGAGAGAAAGTGGTGCCAGCTCCAGGAATTTCCTTCAGTTCTCTAGCTTTCCATTACATTTGCTGTTTTGTCTGCTGTTTGCTCCTTCTCTGTCCCACATATCACAGACTTTTTTCTGCTCATCAGTGTTCCCTCTTCCTTCTCCCTGGCCCCCTGGCATATCTTTTTCCTCATAACTGGGCATAGACACTGTGATGCACATCTGAGCTCACTTTCTGGACTGTCCACAACCCTTGGCATCTCCCATCTTTATTAAACAGGACACAGACTGATTTTCCACTGGCTCATCCATTGAAGGGGCGTTTTATTGTGCATCAGGGGCTTGCTCCTCCACTTTTTCTCCTGAAATAGCAGTAGCACTAGTAGGCTCTGGAGCTTTTGGAGCAGAGTGTGAGATTTGGTGGCTGGGGAAGAGGATAGAGAGAGTGAGAGATGACTGGCAGGTCATGGAAGTGTGGGTAGGGATTGCCTGAATTTCCCTTCATTTTCATAATGCAAAAGAAGCAACACATGAGGTAGATGCAAAAACTATCAGGATATAAACCTCACCCAGCATAGGTGGTGAAGCTCAAGGTGCAGAATGTTGTGAAAGCCATGTGCTTATATGGTTTTCAAGGGAAGAAGGGGATGGATAGAGGTGAAATCCTTCCAGGGCAAGTAAATATGCAGAAACCATTTATGGGCCAGGAGCCAGGCTTAAAGGGGCCTGAGACAGAGCCTCAGTAAAACTGCAGCAGTTTGGAATATAATGAAATCTTTGGGTGTTGTCTGCTGGTACAGGGCTCACCTCCCAGGAGAGGGAAGAAGTTTGCAGGAAAATGGGTGGTTCCTGGAAGATATTCCAGCACTGTCTCCAGACAAGCCTTTTGTGGCTGTTAAGCCAGAGCAAAAATTTAACAATGTAATAGAGTAGTGGGGGAGAGGAGTAAACTGCTGATTTTTCAGCTGTCCAAGAATTTAACTTAGAATAGATGCTACAGCTCCAGGAAAGCTGTCAGCAAGCAATGAAAGCAAATAGGGATTTTGGTTTTTTTTTTTAAAAAAAAAGTTATCTGATATCTGAGAGAGGAAATGCAATCAGTTTAGAAGAGAATGAGAGAAGGTCTTTTTTATATCTGACCTCTAAAAGCCCTGGAGTACATTGGCTAAGGAAGATTTAATTGTGTGCCAGCAGCACTGCTGGTAGAGAGTTAAGAAATTTCACCTGGAGCTGGGAGAACTTCTATAGCAGATTAAAGATAAAGGGATAAAAAAAAAAAAGCAAGCAAGCAAGCAAGCAAAAAAATCCATCAACTAAATCACCAAAATAAAACCCCACTTTTCTGACACAGTGTTTCTGGAACAGATTTTAACAGCATCATAACAGAAAATAAAGCACCCCCACAAACCTCCTGCGCTTTAATGAAATTACAAGAAATGGTAATCAAGGTATAGAGTAAATAGATAGGAGTGGGGACTGCCTAAACTGCTGGAGCTAGAAAGCTATGTTTTATTGCCCATGAACAGAGTATAAACTGTTAGTAGTGACAATCTGAAGAGCAGCATGAAAAATGAAATTTTCTTGAATTAATTTCAATTTTGAAATTAAACCCCAAAGTGTTGTGAGCAAGCTGCTATGCTAGCCTGGGAAACAGAATAGTTTTGTGAGGGTTTTAAAAGTGATGAGTGAGTGTGACAGGATGCTTCAAACCAAAGTCCTTTGGCAAGTTGTAGTCCAGAAGTGGATTTTAGACTGAATCTTGGGCATTACTTATAGAGGGAAAACTGATATGGACTTGTTGATGCCAGCATACATCTTGAGGTCTTTGTTTCACAAGATACACAGCCAAATGCTGGCATCCATTCTTCAGAAGACTGCAAGCACCAGCTTCCTGCCCAAAGTTCTTGATTTGGGCCAGAAAATAGTACTTATCAAAAGAAAAAATAAAAAAAGATATAAAAAAAAGCTGAATCTATCCTCAATAAATAATTTTTCTAAAGAATAAGGAAAAAAAAGTTACCTGTTATTGATGAGATGGAGGAACAATCTCTGTATGGGGAGGAAATGCTGGCTGGATGATGGTGCTGAACTTCCTTGTAACGCAATCATCCTTAAAGGAAATCCAGTGAAAGAGATGGCACGGGAGCAAAAGGCAATCCAACTCTGGTGCAATTACAGGTGCAAAATTGTGACTTGGCACGTTAAAAGCATGCTAAAACCACACAGGTGTCCAAGGCAGCTGGAATGGGGCAGCCACAGAGAACAGAGTGTGAAAGGTGCATGAGATCTGGTGATGGTGGCATCTGTGAATACGGCCTTGGATATGAGCAGGGAAGATCACAGCAGTCCCTCCAGCAGGGAGAAGGAAAAGGGAAAGCTGGGAGCTCTGCAAATGCTGTGCTGGTTTTTGTCATTGGAACGGGAAATGAGAGTAGGTAACTTAGCTGGAAAAAGAAGTTTGGCATTCCGTTTTCTCAGTAAAATAAAAGCTTATGGCTTTCCACCCACAAAGCACAGTAATAAGGGGTTTGTGGTCTTTAATCATGGTATTCACTGGCCAACAGGGGCAGTTGCAGGGAATAAAGGACGTGCTTGATCTTAGAGCTGTCACTGAAGTGCAAACCCCTTGGCAAAGGATGGAGGAGAGTCCAGGTTCCAGTAAATAAAAATGGTGATGTCTTGGATGTTCCCACATGCATGCAGCCTTGTAAAGAACTGGATCATTAGCTGTGATATTACTGAGGAAAACTGAACACCACTGTAGTGTTCTCTTATCAGGATAGAGATATTTCAGCTCATTTAACAGTGGGATGTGTACTTTTTATTACTGTTGTGGCGAAAGTGGAAGTGCTCATTAACTTTCCTGGGAATCAGATGCTTCTTCTGGATAAATATGTCTGTCACAGCTTTACCAGATCATTTTTATAAGGGGATGAGCTGTCCTAGAAAATTTGCAGCAGATTAAATTTGAAATTAGACTGGATAATCAAGAGATAAAACCTTAACAAGTGAAAGAATTGTGGAAAGCAAGGCACAGTGGCTGAAGGTTCACAGACAGAACAGGATCTGTGAGCAAAAGGGATGTTCTGCACATCTTGGAGCCATGATGAACCATTTATCAAACAAAGGAGGTCACCTAGCAGGCACTCAGAAGATGGAAATGCAGAACAGATCTCTCATCTGTGCATGTTTTTTTAGCAAAATTGACCAAAATGTTTTTTAGCAGTCAATCCAGACCGAAGTGTTGGCATCTTAATATTAAAACCTTCACGGAGAGAGGAACAGAGATTACCTGCAGTTTACAAGCACAGCACAAGTGGTTGACTGAACTGGGATCTCCACATAGCAGATTGTCTAGGGAAGGAGCAGCAGTCTGCATCCAGACACAGAACTGGGGGAAAATGGAAAAAAAATCTGAGCAGCAGCCGTGCCTGGATTCTGAGTAAACCAGGTTTGGGTTTCTACCCTTGGAGGAGAGGGAGCTGCTGCTGTCATGGAGCCATGGCTGAAGGCATTTGCAGCATTCTGTCAGTATGTCATGAGATTTTTACAGATGGGTTATTTTATTAGGTCTGGGAGGGTGCTGTGGAGAAACCTGGAGGCAGCTGGAGATACCAGCAGAGAGAGAGAGAGAGATACCATGCAGCTCTGGGAGAGAACTATTCATCCTTCTGCAAAGAAGCCGCAGAGCTCTAGTGGGTAACCTGGCTCTGTCTGCTAGAATTTCTTACATCTGGGGCTTCCCTGAAATAACAGGGTCATTCTCTGAGGGAATGACTGTCAATACCAAATGGATATATTGGATTTCAGAAAATAAAATCAAAAGGTGGGGTCAGGACTCTGGGCAGACTGCATTTTAAGAGTTGGTTATTTTTTTTGCAATGCTGTTAGATGTCTTTGGCAAGCTCATGACCTCCAGGTAGAGTCACAAATCAGAATTAATTTGTTTCCTCTTTCTATTTATCATGCATGTAAATCTTCTGTTAAGAGACAAGGCTTATTTCTGCACCCAGTGAAAAATATGAAAATTGTAGCAGCTGATAAGTCATGAGGAGTCCAATCCCTGTAAGCATTCCTGGCACTGCCCAGAAAACCGGAGTTTTTATCTTTGAAGGGACTATAATTGGCCAAATGTCATGATTAATTTTGTTTTGTGGAATCCTTTGTGCTTTGTAGGTATTGCAGTGTATGAACTGGTGCCTTCAAGTCTGCAGAGGTTGATGTCATAGTGCACTGCAATTAACTGATGTTTTCAAAAGAAAGAAATTCCCATTTAAAGAAAATGGAAGCGGAGGTGGAAGAAGTGGAAGTGTGAGTTAATTGGAATACTTATAATAAAACAGCAGAATTAACTGAACTTTTTCAAGACTCCTTTTAAAAATCACTGTATAGGTACTGTTGGTTTTGAAAAGTGGCAGCAAAGATTTTTGTGAGAGTAGCTATTGACCTCAAATCTTTGACCACGTGGACATTAAATGTAAAGCTTGTTTCTTGACAAGAGCCATCCATATATAAAAAAAAGACCTTAAAATTAAATTATTTTTTTTTTAAGTGCTACAAAAAAAATTTGAGCAATACATGTTTGTTCCATCTCGGTTAAGATGCCAGCTCGAATGCAATTATCGTAATTTAATAAAAATAGAAGTTGAGGCTTAGTCTGAAAATACCCAGAAATGTGCCCATTAAGGGCTGTATGAAGAGATGGGAGGTGAAATCCTGAAGGCACTGCAACACTGTTGTGTCCCTGGGTGGATCTGTAGGGAAACAGGAGTGCTTCATCTCCAGCACTGATGAGTTTTTACAGAACAGCTCTGCCAGGGTTTGTCCTGTCCAAGCTGGCTCCTGGCTTCTGCAGGGAATGTGCTGAGTGCCAGGCCACAGCAATTTCACACTGGTCTGTGCATCCTGGCACGTGTGGAACAGGGGGGTGTGGGTCAGCAACTGTGTGCACCCACATTCCCTGTTTTTACAGGAGGAAAACAGAGCTGGGGCAGAAAACACAAACTCCTTCATGAACAGGGCGGGAGCTTGCTCCTGTTTTTCTCAGGTGAAACACTGATTTAGACAAAGGTGTTCTTTTTGTTTACAACAATGGCTCTACGCAGAGGATCTCTGCTGCTGCCTGAATCCCGCTGGAGGATGCAGAGGAGCCCGTTCATCCTGTTTCTATGGAAACTCCTGCGAGGGGTGGGGGCTGCGGGACGACAAGGGAGGAACAGGGAGAAGCAAAATAAGTACTAGAACAAGTCGTTAACAAAGTACTCTAATTCTGTGCCATTTGTTGACGTTTGTCATTGAAGATTTTTGTATCACTGAGATGACTGCAAGGCAGTGTCCCTAAATCCAGAGGCAAAGAAGAATTTAATAATGCAATACTGGGCTCGTAGGGACAGCCTAGTGCTAATTGTCCTCTCTCCAGTGACTTCAGGAGCAGCAGATTGGAGCCTATAATTTCTGACATGTCCATAAGAATAAATGTTATTAAATTTCTGGGATGGAGTCTGCTACCAAGTGCAACTTCACTTTTCCTTGGCTCTGCTGGGGAGATCTTTGTAGCTGAGCAATTCTGAGAATTGGTGCAAGGATCTGGAACTGTAAATAATGCATTTTTTAACCTCTGCATCTTGTGTAGAAATCCTGATTTGCAGAGCAGCTTTACCATCAGGTCTGAAGATGGCCAAGCCTCTATTTCAGGCATGAGCTAAGGCTCTGGTCAGCTGGAGTTTGGATCATTAAGGATGCTGTAAGATGCAGGAAAGCTCTTGAGATATCCGAAAGGCACACATACCTTAGTGGTCAGATACCAAGTGGTTCATCTGATCCTCCTGGGCACCCCAAAAGCCTAAGGATGAAGATCTTCCTGCACCTTTAGACATTTACAAAATCTTTTCAGCTTTGTTCTAAGATCAGTTCAAAAATGGGACAGGGACACTAATATCCCATTTCAAAAATCTTGCAGGCCCTCCTAGACAAACCAAGCAGGAGAAGAGCAAAGAAATTCCCCACATTTTTTTCCATCTCCTGGTTAAATGCACACTGCAGCACATCGTGCTTTGCCTGTGGGTCTGTGTGATGAAATAAAGCAATCAAAAGCAATGTATAATAATGATAGCTGTTTCCAGAACTGTCAGAGCTCTGCGGTGTCCAGGCCAAACATCCCCAAAAACCTTTATTCAGCTATTTTTTTCCCATACGCTGCACAGATTTATTACCTTTGTTGACTTTCCAAATGTTTATACTTGGAACATTCATTTGTCAAGGCTGCTTGCTGCATCTGCAATCAATCTCAGTGGTTTCAGTGCCATGGACAGCAGTGTGAAAGCCTTGTTTTAAAGATCACCTAAACCTTGCATTAGTCATTGCTGCAGAGTAAGGGAAGCTGGAATAATCTACCCCAAGTGCTTGTTCAGAATTGTGTCAGGGAAGTTGATTTGTGTAAGTTGTTGTCACAGCAGCTCAGGCTTTCTGGACAGACAAGTTTCTCTGCACCTTTATTCAGACATGGTGAATTTCTGGCACAAAGGACAGATGCAACTTTGCTTCCCACAGCACCTCCAAGAAGGCTTGAAACTCTTCAGAGTGGGGAAACTGAGGCTCAGCTTGCTGAGTGTTGCCCCAGATCATCTACCAATCCTGTCAGCACTTATCCTACAGCATCAGCATTACTCCCAGCCTCTTGGAAAATTTCCCCATGTCTTAAGACCCAAACTGCAAAGCAATTGACTCTTAGCTGAGCGAAGTCAGGCCCTCTTTTGGCTGTGAATGCCTCTGGAAATAAGCCAATTTACATGTGTATTCAGCTGTACTGAGGGGCTCTGACCTGGATGGACGGGCCAGCAGTCATTGTCTTTCCAGAGAGTTCATAAACTGCAAACCCATCTGCAGAAAAATCCATTCTGCTTTCCTGGTGAGCCTGAGTGAAGTCTGCTTGTTTTTGTTTTGGAAAGCCTCTGGGCTATTTTTGGCATTCTCATGCATTTATACATCTTCCCCAAGTGCCAGAGGAGCTCCCAACTTCCTACAAATCTCCTTTCAGAAATCCTTTCAAGGAGCAGCATAAGCAACTTTGACTTATGGATGGCCCAGACTTAGGCTACCAAATTTCCATCAGTATGACAGGCATTTTGTTCCCTCCTGGATGTTTCCAGAACACAAGATAATGAGAAGCACAAGAGCTTGGGTGGATTTTAGGTTTTGTGGTCCCTTCAGCCCTTAATTGTGGCCCATCTCATCCCCAGGGTTGGTACCCTTCCTGTCCAGGCTGCCAGATGACCTCAGCCTGCTTTGCACAAGTGGCAGAGCAAGGAATTGGACTGATATCCCAATGGAAGATGACCAGCTGCCATCCATTTCAACAGCAAGATGAAATCCAGGGGCTGGCAGACCCTCTGCATCCTCAGCCTGGCAGCCCTCTCGCTGCTAGAACAGGAAATTCTGACCTCCTGCCTCACCCAGCCCGAGGTACAGCACACCCTGGGTTTGCTGCTGTTGGGGGTTGCAGATTAAAGTTACTTCTCATCCACTAAACCCACTCAGCTGTGATGAAGAAATGTCTCCAATCTGTGCATGCCCTGCTCCATGGTTCATATCTATTTATGCACCTTGCATTAACACTCCCACCCAGTTCTTTTGGGGCACTCTGAGGACAAGTTTCCATGGATAAAACACCTGCACTAGTTTGAGACTAGATTGGCTTTGCCCATCCCCTTATCCATCCACCTGCTCACTTATCTCCTCCTTCTCTTATATTTTTCACATATCTGAGGATCTTCAGCCCCAGCCATCCCAGCAGGTGACTGGAAAATAGACAGAATTGTTTAAAAAGAAATGGCGTTACCAAACAATTTTCCTCCCCATTAGCTCACTTTCCAAGGAATTTGTCACTCTGGCTGCTGTTCAGCTGGCCCTTCCTGGGTATTTTTGGCACAAGGTGCTGTTGCAAGCCCTTTGTGAATGTCCAGCATCCTCGTGCTGCTTCCTTCTCTAAGGAAGAAGAACAGAGAACCACACTTACAGCAAGAAAAGGTGGGTGCCAAAAGGGTAAAAATAGCCTTTGAAGATCTTTTCCTGCCCACTCCACACCACCCAAGCTTTAGTTCATTTTTCACCTTCAGCTTTGCTCCCTTCTATATCTGGGTCAAAGAAAACCTGCATTATCTAATGCCAAGCTTCTTTTGGGAGAAGAAAGTTCTTCCTTTCTTTGGAAATATAAAGTTACTGCATTGGTTCTGTCGCCCACAGAGCCATGGAAAGAACTAACTTCTCCAAGCAACTACCTAATCCTGAGCACTGTAGAAAAAGATGTCCAGAATCGTTCACTCAAGCCCCAGGCTGAGCCCTGTCTTTGATGTCATTGGACTTCACAACAGAGATTGTTGTTTTTTTCTCAGAGAAAACACCTGCTGCCTGGATTTCTTCTTCCCTGCTACAGCTCAGTCTTGACCCAGATGTTCCTGGTGTATGGCCCAGAGATGTTTCTCCTGCCTTTGGGACTGATTTTTGCAGACACCTCCTCAATGCCAGGAATGTTCAGAGATGGTTCTTTTCTGGAGCTCTTGGAGAGCTTTTTATAAAAGCTTAAGCCAGACTTTCAGCTTTTTGCTCACCGGGCAATCTGAGACAAACCAGAACAGCCCTAAATTTACAAAAACTAGAAATGTCATCCTTACCCCTCTCCTTTTCCCGTCAAAAAAGCCTTTGAAACTGGCCATTAGGAGATACTATTAATGCCAAGAATGTAATAGGACACAAGCCCACATTAGCTGCTTTTACGGCTAAGGAGAAAGTGCTGACTTTCAGCAAAGAAAATTTAGATAACAGCTCTTTGGAACGGTTAGAAATCCACAGCTCCCAGCCTTACAGCATCTACCTGTTGGTGAAAGTCGGGAAATAATTTTGTTTTGGACAGATTGCTGTTTCCTAGGGGGTGTTTATGCCTTCCCAGTAGCAAAACAGTTAGGAGCAGTTATTCAATCCTGTCCAGCAATTCTGCTTTTGTTAGCATTTCATGCTCTGCACTGATTTCCAGCAGCAATCACCTGTGTCCTGGGGAATCCTGCTGCTTAATCGCCTGGCATTATGCTAAAGCCCCTATTTGATCCAACAGGTACCTTATACAAAAGCAAAGATCATTTCTCTTTCCAGGACCTTTCCTGATGCGCTAATGACTTGAGCAGTTCCAATCTCTCTGCTCCTCTTTGGTGACAGTGCTCCTTCCTCATGGCCAGGATAAATCCATTTTCTTTGGCTGCCTGTCACAGAGTGCTCTCCCTGGCAGGCAGCTTGGAGAAGAGTTATTTGGCTTGAACTAATGAATCTTTGCTTTAGATCCCGTGGGATATGTTTTCATGGATGCTTTGTTTTGCAGTGTAATTAATGTTATCAGTGTTAATGGATTCTTCAAATCCCTGCATGTCCTGCTGCCACTGTCCCCCCAGTGTGTCTTACATGGAATATGTACACGAGGGAAGCAATAATCAGAGGGGGATGATACACAGTGGTGTATCACTGGGGCTCAGACTGGGGTCCCACTAGAGGAAACCTTACTGGGAGACCCAAGGCTTTATTCCTAAATGTGATTGCATCCATCAGGAAAAGCTTTCTTCTGTGTGTCTTTCTGAAGGTGTGAATATGGAGATAAGAAGATAGACAGCTCTTGACAGAGCTCTGTACCCTGCATCCCTCTGCACAATTTTCACTGTGAATCTTTCCTCACCTCATGCCCATGAAATAAGAAGTGTGGCAGCCCTTACTTCACCTCCTGGGCCCAGCATGAAGCTCTCCCTGCATTCCCAGAATGTTCTGAGGGGTGCCATTCTGCATCCTATGGATCTACCCTCACCAGTCTTCCCGTTCTCATTGAGTTCACCAGGAGCTACCAGAGCTGGAGCAGCAGAGGCACCCAGAACCAGAATCCACAGGCACACTCTGCGGCCTCTTCCTGCTGCTTCCCCTCCTGCCTGAGTCTCTTTGGCATTTCTGGGATCCAGAGATGGTCTGCTGGAGTCAGAGCCCTTGGTGTCACATCACTAAATGTGCATCCCACAGATCCTTGCATTGCAGCCCTCCCCCTTCTGGCACTGCAGTCCCATCTGGGGTGGCAGATGTTTGGGGAGGGTTTGGGATGGGAGGCTGAGTGCTGCCACGAGCAGCTCCACCAGGCCTGCAGAGACAGAGCAGGGCAGCACCAGCAGCTGGCCTGAAGCCCCTCTGCACTCAGCTGGACACAGCTCACCCTGCCTGAGGCCAGCAGGAGACATTTGTCCCCTTGTCCAGAACTGATTTTTAGGATTACCTCTGAGTCTCACTCTTGCTGTCCAACTCCAAGACACACCTGCAGGGAACATCAGATGAGAGACAAGCAAAAATTCCCTAACTTGTGTACAGACCTATTTCTTATGATTAATTGAAGAAAGAAGCTGTCCTGTATGAATGAGACATTCAGCTTAGTGGCTAAAACAAAAGATGCACCAAAAAAAATTAAGCTTGAATTTATCTTGAATTTATTTTGCTTGATCTCAGATGGAAGGACATACTTAACAGCTTTTCAGCCCAGCTCATTTCTCCTCTCTTCTTTTTCCTTCCTTCCTCAAAGACAATTCCAAACTACAAATACAATTCAGAAATGATCAGCATTTGATGCAGCTGAAATGATACTGGGAAATGAAAGTGTTTTCATGACTTAAAATGTTTTCCTACATTTTCCGCTGAAGTAAATTCATAAGCAGATTTTTTTTGTCCCCTCAAAGTTTCATTTTTTTGTTCAAACTGTTTTGGTTTTTTTCTTAACAAAACAAAAGCTCCTCTGCCAGCTCACTTAGTTCTAGTTCAGTGGGTGTGCTGTTTGTTGTGAGCGTAGGGAATGTCAAAACAAATTTGTTCATTTGAGATTTCTTAAAACAAGCATACAGAGGAGGCTGAAATCTCTAAGTGGGCATCTGCATTAAAGAGCCCACCCAGTTAAATATTGAGGAAAATTATCTTGCTTAGCAAAAGGACATTCTCATAAAGCCAGTACTGGCTTTTCTTAGGGGAAATGGGCCGGTACATGAATAGGAACCCGTGTGGGAAAACATATTTATTTATGTGAAAGCAGGAGAAAATTGTTTCTCAATTAAAACCTCGCAGTTTACATATTCAAATATTCACTAGCCTAACCTTTTACCTTCAGGAAAGCCTTACCAAAGCATCAGATCAGGAGCAGTATTCCCAAGTCAGCCCCACTCTGCATTAACCTCTGCAGGAAAGGTTTGTGTAAGACAAACCCTGACGTGTTCCAGAGAGAAACCCAGCAGCTCTCTCCAGGGAGGAACGTGAAATAGTTGGAAGCCCTGGAGCTTGCACAGCAATTTTCATCATAGCCTGGAGCAAATCAGGGATTGACTCACCTCCAAGGCTGTCCCCACCGAGCTGCAAGTTGCAGGGATGAGTTTTGATATAAACTAAACCCCTACTTTCCATAATTTTTTAAGGGGCCAGGAGGAAATTTGCAGCTCCTGGAAGGATGTGATTCACATGGATCCCCTCCTCACCCCACACCTTGCACCTGGGTGACTGCCAATGTACTTCCAGCTCTATCTATTACTGTCCCAGCAGGCCAGGAAGCAAAAGAAATGGTCCCCACTCTGGCCAGAAGGGAGGCAAATCCAGTCCAGTGGGCTGACCAAGAGTACAGATAGTTCAAGGTTGTATTTTCAGCATGTGCCTCTGAATTTTGGGTTGGCAAAAGACAGCTTTGCCTTCTGAGAACCTCTTCAAGTTCAAAAATACCCTTTTTTTTTCTTTTTTTTTCACAGAATAGTGCAAAGATAACTTAATTGTTTGGAACTCTGCACCCATCCCTTAGAAGGAGTGGAGCAGGTGCTTTCACAAGAAATTAGTGTCTCACTGCCATCGGCACAGGCATTTTACAAGAGGGGCTTGCATAAGAAAGTTAATTTGCTGGTCTTAAAATTCAGGCAACTTATCACAGCCAGCTGTGCAGTAAGCACTGAGCAGGGAAGATAAATTTCTTCATTTTTACAGAGTTAAATCTTGCTAATTAAGACCACATTGCTGCTTGCTAGATAGAATTTGCATTGATATCTAATATTTCCCACACGTATTTAACAGAAATGGATGCCGCAGCCTGTCTGAAGCACAGGCATTAACTTCCTCTGCTTCCCCAGAGCATTGTTTTTGAGGAAAGGGCCCTTTTTTAGTGTGAAGGGCTGTGCCTCTGTAGATCTCCTTTTTGGAGGAATACTCCTCCAGTGGTGTTATTTGTATTCAGACTTGTGCCCCCTCCCTCCCCATCTGAGAGTGAGGATTTCGTGGGAGTGCAGGGAAAGAGAATATAGGGGTCTTTTCCCAAGACATTTAACAAATGCCTACTTGGGATGAAATCCTCTCGTCCAACTAGTCCACAAGGACAAGAGATGTTTTCCAGTGCAGAGACTTAAAAAGTCCAAGGGTGGGGTTGCAGATTTCTTTTGTATCCGCTGTGTGACACCTCCCTAGCTGGTGTTTCAGAAGGGCTTTGCATCTTTGGTTGTGAGAGACCTTTCTTCCAGCGTCGAGCTGGTGACTCAGCACAGGGCTTGGCAAAGGGAAGAAAGGCAAGAAATTGAAAACGCTCTCCCCTAAATGACTCCCTGAGCTGGATACCCTGGTGCTGCCTGCCACCCAGGACATGGAGCAGGATGAGCCAGGCACCTCTCATCTGACACTTTCCAGCTGGGCAGGAGGCTGATATAGAGAAAGGAAGGGTCTTTCCTGTGAGGAAGGGAGGTGACCCCGCCAGACTGAAGGAGGTGAGGAATGAAACATGGCTCTGGGAGCAGTACTCAGCAGTGAGCTCAGGAGGGGATCAGGCTGAAGGAGGCAAAGGAGGGCTTGGATAGCAGAACTGGGACAGGACAAAAATCTTTGCTAAATTAGCACCAATATACTAATTTGTTGAAGACTTTTGAATGCCAAACCACATGTTGGTGTTTGCAACTGAAGGGACATGAAAGAAGGATCTTCCATCACCCTGCAAGTTCTATTGTTTCCAAGCTGTCTTTAATTCATAAATTGAACAAACAGTTAAAAAGGCTGAGTTTTTATTGTAAAAATCCCTCTTTTACAAACTCTTAGTACAACCCAGCGTTGGACAAACTTGATGATAATACTGATGGTTGTTTGCATCCAACAATGCCAAAGCAACCCATATAAGTAGGCAGTACGGATTTGGCTTTAAAAATGCTGAAGCCAAAACACTAATGCTGCAAATTGTAAGGTCCATTTAAATGAAAATTAATGTTAATATGTTTGTGTAAGGCCAAAATGGAATTTAACAGAGAAAGCTGTGAAGCAGGATATTTTGTCACTGGAACAAATCATCAGGAGGACTGAAACGCACTGGCTTGACATTATCAGAACGACCTGGGCAAGGTGAAAAGATTTGTCTTGACATTTATTTGTGGATGGATAATTTTGCTGAACAGATTTTCTAAGGGGAAACCATTTTTGACTGTTTTGTGAGAGTTCTACCTAATGAGCCAGCAGGAAAGACCAGTGAAGGGCACCAGAGCAAGCCCTGAGCTGCTGAACCTTCCCTACTCTCCTGTCACTGGCAGCAAGAGTGGTATTATTGCTAATTCTTTCCATTCAATTATGGGCCTTGTTGGTTTTCAGCTTGCTCTGTTGGTTTTTTTCTTTTCCTTAAATTATCAGGTTTGAGAGTTTTCACGGGCCAGGAGATCCAAGATGCTGCTGCAGACAAAGAAATCCATGACTAAAAACAGATAGGTGGCTCCTTCCTCAGAACATTCCATCTTTTTCCATGGAAGGTGAATTTCCCAGCAACAGTATGCATGGTTTTCCATCCCCTGGGATATTCTGTAATAATTGATAACTTTGATAGTTACAGTGTGGGGCTGCTGCGCTCCTGCAGAGACAGGTGGTTGGCAGCCCTGTAGCCACAAGTCAGGCAAAGCAGCCCCTTCCATGTGTAGTTCTGCACAGGTTGGTCATGAGAGCTGCTGCACCCAGAGCAGGGACACGTGGGTCCAAACCTGGTGTCTGCAAGCAGGACAGTGCTGGATAAATGTGCTTTTCCTTCTCCTGGGAGAGCAGTGCTCACCAGTGACCTGGGTGAGGTAGGTCAGGTGCCACCACGTCACTGCCCTCAGAGGTGGCTGGAAAAGAGAAAAAAAGGGAACCCAGAGAGCAAGGAGAGGTGTGGAAATGAACAGGAGTAAAGTATCCTAGAGAAGGGCAGAGAAAAAAAAAACCTGGAGGTCAGCCTGGACAAACGATGAAATACAAATCCTCCGAGCAGGCAACTAGCAACAAATCTTCAAGCTGATGAGTTGTTCAGCCTTGCTCAGTGCAGACGTGGTGAGGAGAGTACCAGGGTACTGTAATTGGTCTGGGATGTGCAGATGATGAAGTGACCCTCTTCTGGAGGAAGGTGCACCATAACTCCTGTGTCTCAGGGCCTTGCACTCACTTGGAGCTACAGATAAATCACCCTAGAGAAGGTCAGGACCACATCATCACAGCAGTGGTGAAGAACAGAAAAGGAGTTTTGTGTCAGTCGCCCTCAGAATCCAAAACTTTTGGACTTTTGCCCTGAACTTTGGACTAGGAATGAGCAATAAGTAAAGCCAGAAGGTAAATGCAGACCTTGTGTTGTGTAGAGATGTGGTAATTAATAAAGTGAGACTGCAGCTGCACTCTTTCAGCAGAGCTGAGGGTAGACAAATCTGTCCTGGACTCCTCCTCCAACACAAGTCTGCAGAGTTCTGCAGGGGCCACTCAACTCGGGGGCCACTGCAACCTGGCAGCAGGAAAACAGGTGGGATCCCTGAAAAAGTGTCTCAGGAAAATCTCTTTTCAGCCCCTCCAGAGACCTCTGCTTCCTGCTGCCTCTACTCCACGTTTACCAGCAGTTTTTCCCAGGTGGTTTCTCACCTGCTCAGCTCTTTTGAAAGTCTGCAGGGGAACTCGGCTCTTTCAGAAAATCTGCAATGAAAAGAGTGGAATGAAAGCATGTTGACTCCCATGGGAAGGTTGTTTCTGTTTCCAGCAAGCTTTGGCTCTTACCAATTTATTTTTCTTCCCTATTCTCAGAAAATAAGAGAGGTTCAAAAGATCAGGGTAAAACAGCGTTATACACTTCACCACTAATATAGCACAAAGAAAATACATGCTGTCCAAAGAATAAATGAAGTCACACTCTCAGTTCTTAACTTACTTTAATTGAGTATATAAAAGAAGACTAAATTTCATTATCAGACTCAGCAGGAAAAGCTAAGCTGGAGGGAGGCAGTTCTTTATTAATTCACAGGGCTGTACATCACACATTATGTCTGGCAGAAAATAAAGTGTTTTAACTTGGAGGGAAATATTAATTTTAGCTGGAAAGAAACAGTGTCTAATGTGAGCACACCAATCCTCAGCAATATGGATGACAATCTTAAGGTAAATGCTCTAATTTTCAACTTTCTGTAATGCCTGATGTTTTCAGTAGCCACAATTGACAGTGGCACGGAGCTCCACAGTGCAGCCACATGCTCTGTGAGAAGGCAGCAGAAGCAGGATTTCTTCCTTCTTTTGTCTCCCCATCCAAAAGCACCTTTTGATGTGGAAAAAGCTTTCAGCTTTCAGGTGTTGAATTCCACCTGAAAGCCAGAAACTCTCCTTTCTTCCACTGTCCTGGTACACCAGTGCTGCTGCTGCAATTCAAAGCAACCTTTCAACACCTGTGAATTATCTTTTTCCTCTTCCCATTTTTGTTGGGGTTTTTTTTTCTCACTTTCTCATTTCTCTATTTCCTCTTGCAGGAGGAGGACTGGCAGGCTCTACCTGGACTGCCACCATGTGTTAGTTAGGTGACTCCTTAGAGGTGCCAGAGCTATAATGCAATCTGTATTCATTATTCCTCTCCAAAAAAAGCAGGTAATTTGAGGGAAGATTGAAGCTGTGGACAATTCATTAGATGCTCATCTCAAAGGGAAGTGTGTCAGACAAGAGAATCTGATATGCTTCTGAATACCTGGAATTGATGCAGTGTTCCATGTTAAAAATACCTCTCATGGTTATATATTTTGGAAAATTTGCCTTTGTGGGGATTGTCAGCTTGTCTGAATCATGGTGGATATGAGGTTCCCACAGATGAGTTAGCATGGATGCATTAGGAAATGACAATCAAAGCCCTGTTCCCAAGGCATGGGAAAGTTGGAATAAATCTTCTAATTGAAAACTAATTGGTGTTATACGAGAAATGCCAAACAAGGTGGTGTCACTTCTGGTCATTCCCTTTCTCAAGCACCAAGGACAGATCCAGGTTCTCAACAGCATTACACAGTGAGATGTATCTGCCTCTGGCACTGAGAAAAGAATGCCCACTCTGGGAGCTGTGTAGGCAGCTTCTCTTCAGGGCTGTTCTACCACTTCTTGCAATAGCAAACACAGAGTTTCACAAAGACTGAGACCTCTGAGGTGTCCTTACCTCCCTCACACATTACAGCACCTCCCTGATTTAGGAGAGGGCTTGTGCACATCTTTGCAGACTCGTGGCACACCAGGCCAAACTTGTCACCTCCAGGTAATCTGGCACTCTGATCCACACTCAGCTCTGACACCATTCCAACAGGAATGTGAGCTGGAAGCAAACCAGAACTGCATTGCTGCAGATTCACAAAGGTAACCCACTCTGGTGGGATCAGCACTCCTCTTTGAGGTCATCTGGTTAGGACAAGAGAAATTGCAAGAAGTTCTTGTGAAAATGAGATGTTCCTGCTGTTTTTTTCCTTTCTACCTCTCCTAGGCCCAACAAAGAGAGCAATTAGCCTCTTATCTCTTCACTACCACCTTTTACCTACTAAAAAATAATTGCAAGTCTCTGCTTGTCTCTTATTTCCTTGGATAACCAGTTCTTTCCTCTCATAATGTGTGTTACAGATGGCCCCTCTGTCTTGCTCTTGCTCCTTTCTCTGCACTGGCATTTTGGCAGTGCCCCTGCACCATTCTTGGATCACAGCTTCACCATCAGGCACAACACTTGATTCAAGACTCTCCCATCCCTGAGGTGACCAGAGCAAAAGCACTGTCTTTCAAGTTGCAGTCCCATTTTCACTGTTCCAAATCAGCTCTGCTTTTTTGCTAGAGCATCCTGCACCCCCAAGAGTGTCTGTCCTTTGCATCTCACTTCTTCTCAGTGTCATAATCCGTGCCCTCATCTCAGGCTGCTGAATTCTCCTGCCCTGTGTGTCACACCAAGTGTGTCTTTAGCCAATGCCACCTCAGAGGCTGCAGACCATTTTCCTACTTAGCCCAGGCAAGTCTGACCAAATCCTGTCTCTCAGAGTCACCCCAAATCTCTCAGACTTTTTTCTGGGACATGCCAGTTAAACATTTCTGTATTTAATAAATCTATTGATTAGAATCAGGCATCGTTTGCATCTCCTGGTGACTTCACCCACACTGTGTATTAACTTGCTTTGCTGGAGGCAGCATGGGAAGACCTCACTCATGTCAGCTGATACACTCACTGATATCCACCACTTCCCCTTCCCCTTCAGGCAGGTTCCCCAGGAAAGCAAACACCACCACTGGCACTGCCACTGTTCTTGACATGACTTGATAAATGCGAGCTGACTGCTTTTAACCCTCCAATTAGTCTTCGTTAAGGACTTGTGAAAGAAATGAGTGGATGTCAGTGTCATTCTGGGCATCACAACTAGACTGATGAGTTTATGGGTGTCTACCTCCTTCCTTTCCAAAAAAAAAAAGAGCGCCATCTCCAGTGCTGTGGGCTTGCAGCCATGCCCCGGGAGATCTCACAGATAACAAGTTTAGAAAGGAACATTTGAATTTTTTTTCTTCCAGCCTCGTTTCAAAAAACAAATTTTCTTTTCTATTACTGCGCTCAGAATTAGCCTATTTTGATGAAATACCATCTTCAAGGAGAAATATGTTCTGTCACACACTTTTTAATCAGCTCTCTCCCTAACTCATTTGAGGAATAATACAATATTTTTCATTTTGTTTTGTTTGGTAAAGCTGAGGTGAAGATTGCTTGCATTTCCCCTAATCATGCTGTCTGATTTGTTGATGAAGTTCTGTTCTCTGTCTGTGAAGGAGTTTGGTCTCAATAGATCTTAAAATACTAAACATAGGAACCTTAACTGATCTTGGGTAGAACTAAACACAAGGGTGATTTCATCATTGTCTTTGCTGAGAGCAGTTAGACTACAAAATGTTTGAACTTATCATAAATCAAGTGAATCAAGAGCCTTTCAGTACTTGGTGATAAAATCTGAATACCTGATCAGCACAGAAAGCCTCAGCTGTGCCATCTCCTTCCAAGGGCTGCCCCTAAGACGTTTAATGTAAAAAGTTCTTGTCAAATGGCAGCCTTTAGGTCAGTGCTCAAGTTGTGTTGATCAACATATCTGGCTGGTGTTTGCCATCTCAACTCTTGTGTTGGGTGATTAACCAGATCTTCAGGGAAGTGTTTGCCTGCCCACCCTTCATGGCTGTGTCAATTTTTACAACCATTTTTTCTTACCCTGTCAGTTTTCATCCTGCCAGAGCACTGGGGCTGCCCCTGCCAAGCCATCAAGGGCAGGCTCAGTGTCAGTGCACACATCCAGAGTTAGCAAAGGTGGGGAAAGTTCACCCTTCTGCCTCACTCCCCAGCAGAGGAAGCCTTGACAAAGCTTTTCAGTGGATGTGTGTCTGTCTCTCACTCCCAGCTCCTTGTGCTGTGACCCAGTTTCCCATCCTTTTGACCCATTGCAAACACCATCGTCATTAATGCCATTTCACAGTGACACAGAGCTTCCAGCTGGAGGATGGCACTGCAGTCTGGCTGCTGCTGGGGTGGAAAGGATCCTCTACCAGGCTGAAGCTCCTCTGTACAGCTTTCTGGGACAAGGTCCCTGGCCACAGCTCCTCAGACACAGTTTTCAGGAAAAGAGACAATTAGCTCTGTGTTGGGTGAGCTGCTGTATGAAGTTGTGTGAACTGCTTCCTGTACAGAAGGTGCTTCACTCTGTAGAATTTCCCCATGTGGAGGGGTTTCTGCAAGGGCTTTTCACAGAATCACAGAAGGCACCCCCAAGGGACATTGTCCCCAACTCCTGGCCCTGCACAGGACCATCCCCAAGGGTCACACTGTGTGCCAAGTTGTCCAAACACTTCTTGGACTGTCAGGCTTGGTGCTGTGACCACTGCCCTGGGGAGCCTGTTCAGTGCCCAACCATGGTCTGGATGAAAAACCTTTTCCTGATATCCTGATATCCTGAAACCTAAACACCTGTTCCAGAATGTGTTTATTCACCTGGGGGATGGCCATTTTGCCTAGAAGGATCCTGTGAGAGGCAGCATGGAATGCGTTACTGAAATCCACAAAAATCTCATCCATTGACTTCCTTTGTCTCAGGGTCTGTCTACCCAGCAGATTGGTCTGCTAAAAAAACCCAAAAACAATTTCTCAGCAGATTCAGCCTAACAGGCCCCCAGGACCTAAACACCCAGATAATCACCCAGGCACTCTGGTTTTATGGGAAAAGCCCAAGGTGATAGAATCTGTTGTACTGACATGCTACAACTTTCTACACCCCTGCTACATGGAGTTCTGAAAACTCGAAAGTATTCAAGATATTGAAATAAAATATTTACCTCCCCTTTCCTTATTGGAGATTGTTTGCTGGACCAGCCTGTTGTCAGACTCTGTTACCTGCTTCAGTTCACTTTACTGCTAACTGTGACTTACACAGGATTTATGATTCAAGTCAAGAGCTTGATTACATTTAGTTTTCTGGTGACAGAATCAATTCATTCTGGGTAAGAAGAGTGATGCATTGCTTGTCAGCCCCTCACTGGCCCTCAGATTATTGAGAAGCCTAGTAAGTGTCTTTTTGTCTTTTGGAGTCATGGTGTTTGTTTCTTAAATAACTTTATAATTACTGAAATTCAATATTATTCTCTTCAATGGAGGTTCTGGAACAAGGAAAGCCCTGGACAAAGCTCTTGGTAAGCTTCTTTTGATACCAAATGGTCTCACCTTGGTGAGGTAAATGAATTCCTATTTCAATTCACTCATTTCCATTAATTTCACTTGAACTTCTAGGATAATATCAAACATCAATTTTAATATTATATTTTAGTTGTGTAATTAATAATTTCTGGTATAATGCTTTGTTATAGAATAGCAATGTGTACACCTTATGGAAATGGAGCATTTAGACATTGTTGAAACAAAATTATTTTATGTTTTCAAGACCATTCAATTTGATTATTCTCATTAGTCATTTCTGGAGGAGGGAGAGGGAAGAGCATTTTATGTTGAAATTTGATTTAAAACAAAAATGACATCTGAAATGTTGGGATTTTATCACTGGCTAAAAATGTTGGTATCTGGCAGGTATTTCTGCCAAGAAACAAAGAAGCTGACAAAATTAGGCACAAAATGAAGAAGGAAAGGGTGGTTGCTGGTGGTCCTGTCTGGGGGCTACAGAGGTTTCCTCGAAGGTCAATAGATGAAGCAGAGCTGCTGTAGTGTGTCAGAAAATAAGGGTACTCAGCTCTACAAATTAAATGTCTCAGCTTTTCTCTCAACATCTCATTGACATTTTTTTGTCCCTCCCTGTGCCAATGGCATTGCTTGAGTTCTTCTTGCTGCCCCAAGAGTGAGACTGGGAGAATGTCCTCTCCTTCATACTTGCTATAGGCTCTCCAATATTTTGCACACTGCTGAGAAGGCTGAGGTGAAGGACAGGCTTCTCCAGCCAATCCTTGTGTCCACATAAACAGCCAAATTCCCTGGGCACGCAGCAGTGAGACATCAGGCTGGAACTGAGCAGGCCTGAGGTGCTCCAGGGAGTCCTGTAAGTACCTAGGCCAAGGCTGTCTGACCTAAGGCTGTGCTTGACAAGTTCCCTACCAGAGAAAGTTAATTCCTGTGTTGTCTGTCTTTCTGGCACAACTCACTTATATATTCCCAGCGAAGACACAACCCAAAAGAAATGTAACCTAGAAGTGCCTTAAAGAGGAGAGCTGGATGCAATTGTCATGTGGGTGAGGGGAGCTGGATGACCTTCACTCCCTGATGGATTCACTCCTGAGCTAAACACATCAAGGCTCTGGCTGTATCTATTCATCACACTAATGGTGTGATGGTAGTTGTGCTTATTGGATTAAATCCTCACTGAGCCATGGGCTTATGCTAACAAGCAGCAAGCTCCTCAAGGTCCTTGAAGAGTGTGATGTGTGCTGGTTGCTCCTCCAAGAGCAATGGACACTGTGTCAGAAGATGCACCACAGACTGTAACAAAGACTTTTTAGCATGTTGTAAAGAAGCCAATCAAAAGTTTACTAATGCTGGCCTTGCCTGAGCAAATGAATGCCAAAGTCTCAAAGATGTGATGGCTCCTTGCTCCCCAGGAGACCCCATAAGCTGTAGGACTGTTGATGTGGCAGCATTTTACACTGGCCTGCTCAAGTCCACTCTTCTTCTCCCAGTGGTGGGAAACAGGGCAGGAAGGTGTCCATGCACTGGGAAAATATGGATAAGTGTTAAGTGTGGCATTTTGCAAATCCTATAATGGCAATTACTCAAACCATCCTGGTGCTTGAGCTTCACTCTTTTGCTAACAGAGGTTTGGGCTGAGGCATTCCCAAGCACTATTGCCCATTAAATTTCACCTCCCCAAAAAGTCCCTCCAAGGTTCTTCTTTCTTATTCTTTATCAGTGACATCTAGTGACCAGCCAGAGTCATGCAGAAAATGAATAAAATCATAATTAATAAGTTAAACTGAGCTTATATGACAAGAAACTACTTGGACTATTAGTTCAACGAGTACTTCTCACTGCTGCCAGTAGGGAAATCCACCAGGTTCTTGTGTTTGAAATTATCCTTTGCTCCTCAGCCTTTTGCAGAATGCCAAGGGCTGCCCTAGCTCCTGCAGGAGGTCCTATGAAGAAGACCCTCAGCTGAAAATTTCCAGAATATTTCATGATCCACATAACAGTCTTGGGGCTTTGAATTTTGAAGTGCTTTAAAGGTTCTGATTTCCAGGCACTGAATTTTCAGCTTTTCTCATAAATCAGGTTTCCTCAGGATATCTCAGTTGGGTGTCTAAAGACTTGGTAATTTGTAACACCTCCTTTCAACCTGCTTTTCTGATAAAAGAAGAATATTTTATTTCATTGCCACTATTTAACTGAGTCTCTACTCCCTATCACCTTGCAGCCCAAGCAACACAGTAGCAGATGCCTCTGAGGTCATTATGTTCCTCCTGTGCTTCATGCAGATAGGAAACCATGCCGAGAAAAGTGCCTGGGATGGCTGTACAAGTACTAAAACCCTAAGTTTTTTAAAAAATGCATTTGGGAAAGAAGGCAAGTAGGAGAGACACTTTATAGCGCAGCTACAGCAAAAAACACTTGAAGTTCTTGTCTTCTAGTACACAAATCTGATTTGAGATTCAAATCTAGGGGGAAATGGGCTTGGCTTGGTCTGGTGTTTGCTACTGCAAGATTAATCTGTAAAAATAACCTGAGAAAGAGGCCTCTTTTTTCAAAGCAATGCTTCACTGGGTGAACAACAGAGCCCAGGTGCAGAGCAGCCCAGGGGTGAGGCTGTTAGGATCCATGGAAGATGCCTCTGCTCAAATTCAGGTGTAAATCAGACCATGGGCCAAACTCAATTGCATGGATTTTATTTATTTATTTAAATGTGAGTTAGAGAAATAAAAAAGAGGAGAGAGGGAGAGAGAGAGAAAGAAAGATCAGTGAGAAGATAATCACTACTCTTGGATCCAGTGGCATCCCATTGGTCCTTTTTCACCCTTGGCTTCTGGGCACCCTGGAGCCTTTCTGGAAGTGCCACCTTTTTACAGCCTTAGTTCAGGGTGTCCATGAGGTGGTCACAAATGTTCCCAAAACCTGAGGTGGCATGTGCATAAGCAGTTTGCTTCCTTTCCCACAGTTTGACACAGTGGTAATTTTTGACTGGATGCATTAGCCAGGATGTGCTCACCAGACCTCAGCTCAGCTGGGCCTGGAATTAGCACCTTCCTGCTGTGAATTTCTGCCATCTGTACTTAGCTCAAGGTGCCTCTCTGGTGGCTCATCTTATGGCAAGTTCCTTCTGTGGCTTTGACAGTGTTTTCAGACAGGCAGTTCTATTTTTGAGTCCTTTTAAAAGGCACAACAGGGAGATTGAGATGTGAATGTCCCATGGTTTCTATTTGTTCTTGCCTCTTGGGGAGATGGGGAAATACCAACCTGGTCTTTGCCAAGTGGTCCAGCTGAGGAATCCAGCTCCCCAGCAAGATTTCAGAAAGGTTTCTCAGCAACCAAGCCTCCACACTGAGTGGAGATTGTGCCTCAGATCAAAGGCATTTAAAGGGAGCTGAATCAACATTGGGTTTTGGTTTGTACTCTCACCAGGGCGCCGTGCAGGACACAAACTGTGTCGTGCCTGGCCCGCTCCTGATGCTCCCAGTGAATGGTGTGGGATGGGACAGCAGAACGGGAGAGACACCCAGGGCAAACTTCTCCTTCCAGGGCACTCTGCTGGTGCACCTCTGCTGCTGAGGGAATCTGAGTGTGAAATGTCAGCCCATCCTGCAGAATCTGCAGAGCTGACCTGAGCTGCAAGCAAAGCACAGGGAGGGAGGGGGAGCAGGGCAGCCACAGGCCAGCAGCAAGACTCAGAGCTCTCTCTGTGTCCCTGCTGTGCTTGTGAGACCAGTCCTGGGTCCACACGGGTCCCCAGGGGTGCCTAAAGGCTGTGGGCTCTGCAGGCTGAGCATGTTCCAGCCCACAGGCTGGGGAGGGGAATGTCTCAGCATCATTCCTCTGAGAGATGCTGCAAACGATAGGACTGGTGACAGACCGAATACGAAAAGTGCTGCAGCCTCCAGCAAAGCCACAGCCAAAAGGCCACACCATTATGCTATTAGTTAGAGCAGATGCTTGTGATAGCAGCAGTGACCTGAAACTGCTCATCTTGCTACTCAGGGAGGGCTTCAGCCATGGGGCTGGCAAGTGTGGAATAAATAAACCAGACTCTTCTTTCCTTCCTGAGTTGCCTGCCACATTCAGCTCTCACTTAAGGCAAAGAGAACAGTGGAGCAATGGTGACAGCTGACACAATGCCCTTTACAGCCAAACCACTGCTGGAAACAGCTGCCGAAACAAATTTGGACAAAGATGGCTTAGTCAAGAGCTTGTAGCTTTTATCTCCTTTGCTCAGACTCTGTTCCTCTGCCTTTTTCTGAGGTTTCGTTCTACCTTTACACCACCAAGCAGCTTAGGGCAGCCATCCCGGGCTGCCACTGGCATCTCCACCCTCACATGCACTTGAACAAAAAGTTAACACCTTTCCTCCTTGATCCCCAGCACACTGACTCAGGGGACAAGCATCCCATAGGAGTCAGGTGCCCATGTTCTTTCCTTTGGGGCCCCTCTCTGCTCCAGGACCGACACATCTACTGGAGTAGGTGCAAACATCTGGAGCAGCTGCTGCAAAAGCAGGCTCTGCTTCCACACTCAGAGGAAGAGCAGCTGGAGAAGTTTTGCTTTCTCTCCTTGAAGAGGAGGTGGAGAAAGGTGTGTGATCTACAGCTTGTGCAGCAAAGAAGAGTCCACTGCAGAAATTCTCCAAGCCCCTCCCCAGGCCATCCATCTTGTCTTGCATAGGACACACCAGAATCTCCTGTTTAATATAAATTATGCCCATGTCCTAGGAGGTGACTCTCCCTCTCACAGTCCCACTCTTCACAGTGACTGTCACTCTACCACAGCCTTGCTGAAAAACAAGACATCTGCCACAGTGTTTTGCTGTGTACAAAAATGTTTGGTGGGTGATGGAATTTAAAGATGTGGAAGGCCTCAGACAGCACCAGGCTTTGCTTTCTGCCCTCAAGATGTCTGAGAAAAGTACTGGGGGAAATGAATGTACTGTACTTTAGCAGCACACCAGGCAAAAAGCCATGGTCAATGTACCATAGTTGGGCAAGAAAAGACATGGGGATTCAATTTTTATACAATTTTTCCAACTTTTGATTTGGAGCATTTCTTTATCTTCAGAAGCAAAATAGCAAACGAGCTGTGTGGAAACTTCCAGCAGCTCTCAAAGGAAATGACAACACCTGCACAACCACAGTGTGCCCCTGCCTTTGGAAAGTGTATAGGCAACTGTAGGCACTACGAAAAATCATCTTGGATGAAAATTGAATGTATTTTTTTTTTGCCATCACCTCGCTGCCTCTCTGGCAATGCTGCAGGCAGAAACTTACTGGAAGCTCCAAGTAAAGCCATGAAACACTTGGCTGCAGCAGTCAGCATCAAAATGCCTTTGCAATTTTCATTTAATCAGCTGGCAGCTGTAATGAGAGAGATGGGTCTGCAAAGGCATCTCTGTCTGAGGAGCTGTGACACACAGCTCCTGGCAGGCACAGGCACCTTGCTCCCAGACAGACTGCAACAGGAGGTGTGGCTGGGACAGAAAGGCTTTGGCAGCACCTGGAACACAAACCTGAGGCAGGAGAAGTAGCCAGTAGGCGTTCAAGAAGAGAAGGTAGCCTTGGATCACCCCCTGAAATGCTCCTCAGACCTGTCACCTTATTGTGGAAGTCTATATCCATAACCACCTCCCTCCTGATCCCTGCCGGATCACGTTGATAAAGATCCCTCCTTGCCTTCCTGTCTGTAATTTGTCTCTACTTTAAAATCCTAATTTAAACAGGCAAACCTTTAAAAGCTACTGATGCAACCGTGTCAAATTACACAGTGTTTATCACTAGCTTAATTATTCTTAATTGCCTTTCTTACTACTGGCAGGATCTCATTAACATGGCTAAAAAAACAATCAGACCAAAAAGCTCCCTGTATTTTACTGTGTATATCAAGAACATAACAAAGAATGCGTGAGGGCAGATTTTTGCCCAGTTTTCCCAAGGAAACACTTTTGTGTCTGACAGGAGACACTCTTGTGCCATTTTCCCTCCTTTAAATATTTTTCCAGTGGTGTATCCCAAGCTGGTTTGACATGAAAGATACAAAAATGCTGATTTCTGTCAAACACCATGAATATAGGTTAGAGAGGAGAAAATAAAACAACATGGCAAATATTATTAGCCTTGATTTCATATGAGCCTTGATATTTACCTTAAAACTTTAGTGAGAATATAAAAGTGTTTTGAGCATCAGACTGATCCTTTAAGCTCTTATTTTATGACATCCAACACCACTTTCCCCTAAGATGTTCCAATTCAGCTTAGAGTGTACTTTTTTGTCCATGTGGCTCCTTTGTTCTGCTCTATTCAGAAGCCCATATGAGGGGAAAAAACAGCATTTCTATGATAAGACCTATTTTCCATAAAACCATAGTGGCTGTCATTAAACCTTATTTTCATTCTCTCATTATTTACTCCCTCAATGCCGCATTCCCTTTCTTTTGCATTGCTTTATGCTGGGGGCTTCAGTATTCCTTGGATCACCAAAAGCATCTCTGGGAATTGCTCTGGGTACCCTGAGATGAGTGAAGCTCCTTTCCTGACAGTTTTTCCCTCCTGGGACTCCTCAACCTGGTACATCTCAGCAAGACCAGAGGAAGGACCCAGGAGAGGTTCACAAACCCTCTTCTGCCAGAAAGGAGATATTCCTTCCCACCTTACAGCCTTTGCAGCAAACAAAATGTGTGTTCTCCCTTTGGCTTTTCTCAGCAAGTGCTGATCCCTCTCTGTTAGAGATCCACAACCCTCCACCCATTCTGCCTTATTCCTCTCCTCAAATGACTGGCAATGCTGCCCAGAGCAGGGCAGACACAAAACTGCCCACTTGTAAAAAAAGGTGTGAAAAACACCAAAAAATGTTGCCTTCCTTTAAAAATCACAGGTGAAAAGCTCTGTCCTCTTCCCAGAAATGAAGATGGTTCCTGTGGAGAGCAGCTGGATGGTCAGCAGGGAAAATATTCACCAATTTGTATCCATCCAGGTGCCAAAATCAATTGCAGCATGCATGTGAATTTCCAGTTTGATGTTTTCTACAAACTGGATCTACCTTCAGGAGCTACTAAAAACCTTTTTCTTCCTCATCCTGAGAGATCCAGCCAGAGCATCTGGGGAACTCCAAAAAAGGTTTTTAGAAACACCAGGCAAGAGGAGGCAAATTCTCAGTCTGTTAAGCATTATGTCCCCATTGGCATCAACAGGCTCTGGCCATTCACAGCAGCTGATGCCAGGTCTGGCACCAGAAATCCTCCAGCTTTACAGTTATGAGATCTTGAGATGTACTTATGGCACACAGCAGAGCTCTGTGCCAATGCTGCCTCGCAAAAAAAACCCCCGATGTGTTAGTTTAACATTATTAGTAAATATTTAGCTCTGCTGCAGCAGCACTTTGTGGTTATTTAATACCTCCAGGGACAACTTTCTTGAAATAATAGGTGAAGTGCTGGGGCTTGAGAGAGCTGAGCGTAATTCTCTGCCGTTGCAGACTCAGATCCTTGGCAGATCAAAGAGCAGTGCTGTGCTGTGATAGGGTATCTGTGTACATCCCAAACCCTTGGGGGGGGGGGTGCAGAGTAATGGAATGATGGCTATACAGTTATTTTGTGTGAAAGCATAGAAAGCAGCTCAAATGTGAACTGGGTGATAAAACCTAAGAGTTTCCAGGAAAGCCCAGTCAACCCCAAAACACAAAAAAGGGCATTAAGTTGCCTTGTCTCAAATGTGAACACAAGAATATTTTTCCAATCAGAAAAAAGTTATCCCAGCACTCAAGTGAGGCCTGTGTGGTTGTAAAAAAGGAGTCAATATTTGGGTTCTAAGGAGAAGCATATTCAGATCCTGTTCTGCAGATTTGAAAGGTCTATGAGCAAACAGTCAGTAATTCCCACACATGTGGAATTATCTGGCTGGTAAATGTATGTACTTTATAAAGTGTTGGATTTGTTTGTTCTCTTCTGCTATCAAAAATCCCCTAGGGAATATTTATCCTGCCTTTGCATGGAGATCGTGAAAAGAACAAATGTTTAGTTCTAGAGTATTGCCACGAGCTGGGCTTCAGGCAGACAAAGATGCCAGGTCTAGAGTCAAAACACAAAACATGGTGTCCTGATGCAGTATTTGAATCTGTCTCCAGCCTTGTGGAGAGGTATCCAAGAAAATTCCTGTCTCCTCTAAGAACAATTTCATCAGAATTGAGAGAAGTTGGTGACATGGTTTGGGTAGCCAGTAACTCTGAACCAGGAATGTCACTTTTCAGCCTGACTTCTCCAGTACTCCCAGCTTTCATGTTTAGCCTGCAAAATAAAACAAAAACATCACAAACAACCAAACAGCTACAGGGAGAGGGAGAGGGGAGGAAACTCTAGGTTGGTGGTGAGTGGTCCATGAGAGTAAGAACATACTCAACCCCACTGGAGCACCATGGTTCCTTCAGCTGTGCATGCAGAGCCTCTCCTCGGCAGGAAAAGGGACTAATTATTTAGTTAATTAGCTAACATGTAGCAATGTGAGAGTGGGGAAAGTCTGCAAGATATTCATTACCATTATTATCAAAACCACACAGCAGCTTCTCATAAATACCTTCTTTATTTCTCATGTAAAGGATGTTGTCACTGCCAGAAGAATTTTTCATCTCAAAAATTTCTATTAAACAACTTGGTACTGGGCTCCAATTTGAAACATTCTAACTAGCAGACAGTATGAAACAATGCCTAAATTATTTACCACAGAGATTTAAAGCACAAAAACCGTGACAAACCCATCTGAATTTAATGGATCAATGCAGAGCACGCTGCTTCCGATTTCATAAATACCTTTGTATCCCAGCCTTTCTTTGCCCTTCCTATAAAATGTTTTTATGATGACAACTTTATTGGTGCTGAAATTGCTCCTTTCCTGATGTTCAGATCACAAGAACTTTGTTTGCCTTTCATGTATTACCCATTATTATTTTGTCTCCTTACCATAATGTTATCCATTATTTCCCTTTTTCTATACAGATTATTTTTCCACACCCATGTCTCCCCTGGTGAGTGGAGGAGCACTCCTGGCTGTGCACAGCTGGGCTGGCTGTGCAGTAGCAAATATAAGACCAACACACCTCAACCTCGAGGGAGAGGTGATGATCTGCAGGGACCATTCCTTCCAGGACCTTTGTCTCATATCAGTTGATATAAAAGGTCTGTTTGTGTTGGGGCAGCTCCATAGTGCCACCAGCAATACATCAGTGAAGCTGCTTTTTTGTCCAAAGTGTTTCTTTTTTCCTTCCTGACCTTTCCTTTGGAACCGTTGTATTGGAAATCAATGGCAAGTTTTGTGCTCTGGTTTTTTAGCTTTGCTGTTACAGCCCAAAATTGGCAAGAGAGAGAAAACAGACAAAAGCCTTAAGAGGCATTTGGCAGGCAAAAAAAAAAAAAAAAAAATTAACCCAGGTGCTGTTTTTTTAAAAAATCTCAGAAGCCATTCTGTGGCAGAAGTCTGGGCTGACATCACAGCTCTGGAAGTTCACTAAATTGCCCCTGTAAGCAGTGTGCATCCCTCTGTATTCAGTGTGACGTGGTTGAAATCACAGAACAGAAATCAAGCAGAGGTGATGCTCCAGACCTGTGTGAGGAAATGTGTATGTGTTGCTAATAGAGCTCGAGCACTTCTGAGATGTTGGATGTTGCTCATGTTTGGCAGGTAAGCAGAAAGGCACCTCCTGAGCCATTATCTGCCAAGCTGCTGGGCTCACATAAACCAATTTTCTGTAGTTACATCTGCCAGCAGTTCTGGCATCTCTTTCCTGTCGCCAACGTATCTCCTTGACCATGTCTTTAAGAGACCCAAGGAATGCTTAGAAAGGGAATGGGCCTTTGTCTCATCTCAGATTTTGGGCATCTTTCTGCTCAAATCATTAGCAGATAAAGAAGATGTTTGTATCCCTTTTGGCAGTGAGGGATCAGTCTTTTCCAGCAGCTCCTAGTTGAAAGGCTGGAAGATAATCATTCCTATTTAGAGCAATATGGGTGCTTAGTGCACATTTTCCAAAGAAATAGCACTGCAAACCAAAATAAGAAAAGATCTGGTTATAGAATATTTAGAGAAACTATGAAATCCTGAGGAACAGCTGAAGTTTTCCTCCTGCACTTCATAGTCAGGTGAGAAGATCCCTATACCTTTAGAAGTTATATCTGTAAATTCTCTGTGCCTGAGGAATTGAGGAAGGCAAGCAGAGGAGTTCATCTTTCATGAGAGAATGAAGAACCAAGGAAATTGCAGTAATCTAATACGCAGAAAGGCAGAAGATAAAATTATTAAACAATATCTTAGTAGTCATCTAGGGAATAAAGTGATAAAAACAGCCAGCATAGATTATTCAAGAACCTACTTTCTCAAACCATTTCTAATTTCATTCCTTGTCAGAGCAACCAGCCAAGTGGATAAAGAGAAGGCAGCAGATGAGATATGTCTTGAATTTATTAAGAGTATGACATTGTCTTGCATGACATTCTCTTAAGCAAAGAGAGAAATATGGTCCAGTGGGTGCACTCATAAAACTTGTGGATGGCTCTGTGTTGAGAACAGCACCAAGAGCTTTGGAGGACAGGATTAGCAAAGGCTGGGTTAGCTGGAAAAATAGCAGAAATCAGTGTAGATGACTTCAGTAAAGATATGAGCAAAGGAATTCAGGCAGCTGGGAATTATTTCATCTGGGGTATCTGCCCCCTCAACATGGGAGGTTTTTGCTGTAGGAGTTTCATGTAGGAAATGTTTGCCCTTCATCAAAATGAGTCGTCTACTTTCTTTCCATGAAGGGTCACTGGAAAAGCTCAAAGCAGTCAGACTTCATTTCTCCAAAGAAATCTCTGTTAAATACTCCATGCAGGTTTGCTCCTCAGTTATTCCAGCCCCAAACTGACCATTGACCAATTCTTAGTTTAGATGGTGTTTTCTAACATCTAGGGCTGTTGTTTTTCAGATAGACAGACTTCATGGAAAAGAGCATTACTAACAAAACAGAGAAAAAGCAAAGCAAATTACTAATAAAGCAGAGGAAAAGATGTTCCCTTGGGATGAGTCTCTTGGAGTAATTAATTAATTAACCATGGCTTTCTTCAGCGCTGACTCCCCAGTTCTGATTGAAAAGTAGAGGAAAGGGCATTGCTGTGGAGTTAAATGCTTTGGCTTTATATTGCAGTGGATATTACCTTTACCCTTTTCATTTTTGAAGGATGCAGCTGAACTGTACTGCTGGAATAAAGGCTGTTGTGAAAACAAACACAGCAGACAATAACAAATCGCTTGGATTGAGTGGTATGTGCCAAAGCATATGCCAAAGACTTTTCATGCCAAGAACACTAAGCTGCTACCAAAGCTGTATAAACTCTTACTAAAATGTGCTACAAGACCCTGGGATATCTAAAGGAAAAAAAAAAAAAACAAAAAAACCCCAATCTGTTAGATTCAGTTATCAGTAATATCAGGGCCTGCTTGCCCTGTTTCAGCAGCAGGAGTCACCACAGCACAAAGTGAGCCCAGGGTCAGGACCAGGCGACAATAGTCACAGACACATCCCTTTCTTCACTTCATATAGATGTGACATAGCTCACACAGAAATACACCACTGATGTTCACAGAGATAGAAGATAAAAAATAGAATTGATTAGAGAATTATACTTTCTGAGGAAATTTTAGGTGGAATTTCAATCAATCATTTCAATGCTATCCAATGCAGACATGCATTTTGGTCTCTGCACTACCACCTGCTCTTAGCTTTTCTTTTGCACAGAAGGTAAGAGCCCTGAAAATTGATAGTACAGCAGTATAGACACCCCCTGCAATCCAAGGCAGAGATGTTCTGTGCTAACCACTTACAAACAGTCTGAAAAGCATGAAAATCAAGTTGTGTTTCAAGACAACATATTTAGATATAAATCCTGGGAGTACATTTATGCATTTCCAAGAAATGTATATCCTGGAGCTCAGGTTAAACATACACAGACTTTGCCTGTTATTTCTAGTATAAATTATAAACTTGCTTTTGCCTTTTTCCCTTGAGGGCCTTTGCAAAGTTAATTGTCCCTGACTCCTTGCCAGTATTACCTCAGTAAATACAATATATGTGCATTGGCAAATGCCTTGCACTGTGCACATGTCAATTTTAATAGATCAATAAATTATTTTCCTGTAATCTCCAATCTAAGATATATTCTAGAGAGTTTGCAGAGAGCATATCACTCTGTGGAGGTGCTGGTGTACCACCACATCTATAAACATATTAAAATGTTCAGAAAGGTGTAAAAATATTTTTAGCTGGATAGACTTCTGCATTGGGTGTCTCTGGCAAAGCTGGATGACTTCTTTCCTCAGCAGCTCTGCCCAAAGCGTGGCTAGTTGTGCCTCGAGGTGGGCTTCACAGATGGAGGAAGAAGAACATTTCATCAGCTTAGCACATTTGTTTCCTCTGGATCTTGGGGTGCCCTGACTCTCCCAGGCAGAAATTCCACTGTACAGCCCAAACTACACAGCCATTTGTTTCTGGACTTCCAGCTGGGAGCCCATACCATCACACTCCACCCCCTGTCAGGAGTGTCCCAGGGTCTCCAGCTGCTTTCCCATAGTGGGTTAGAGCAGTAACATCCTTCAAGTCTTTAATCTCAGTGCCTGCATCGTCACAGGCTCACTCCAATGCAAGTCAGAGGATAACTTGATCCATTGCAAAATTATGGCTGAGTTAGATGATCATTTCCTCCTTTCACAGCTGCCTTCATTGCTCCTTCCCATTTGTCAGTTTTGCAATTTCTTTGTCAAAATTCTCCTCTACCCATTTTGAGGTCAAAAGTTTCCCGGTACCGTGGAAGTTTTTTTGGGTCCAATTAGAGATGAATTGTTCATCAGAAAGATGTCAGAATTACTGAAGCACAATTAACCCTTATTGTTCCCAGTGTCAGGACAAGTCTAACCAGCCCCAGGTGAAATCCCTTCGCTCTATAAATCCCAGTTGCGCTCACATTTGCTGTTATCAATATGTGCAGCCTGACAGATGCATTTTTCTTAGCCTGTGTGCAATCCCCATTTGCATGGTAATGAGGCCTTCCAAAGGCATTCAGCAGGTGAGACAGGAGATGAACTCCTTCCCTCAGCACCCGTGGCTCGTCAGCAGCAGAGGTTTCCAGGAACAGGAGAAGCTCCAAGGGAGCTGTGCCTGAGCCTAAAGCTAAGGCTTGCCACCACCAGTGATGGGACAATCTGCTGCCAAATCCACTCATGATATAACCAGCCATATTTTAAGATGCACTAATTTATATACACTCTTACCATAATATTGGATCAAAAGAGTGGACAGGAGATGATGAATAATAATTTGACCAAGTTCTGGTGGGGTCTAACCCAAATTTCCTAATGAGGGTTATTCCTAACACTGCACAGCACCATTCATCTTTCTCTCTACCTTTTGATGACTAACACTGAAGCTGCTGTCCAATTTAAACCTCATCAGACTCAACTTAAGCTCTGGAAGATAATTAAATTCCCTAGGTACTGCCCCATCTCCAGCTGCTTTCTCCTGGTGTATCCTTGCCATAGTTCACCTTGTGCATTCATGTGTCCTGCTCTTCTCCAGCCCCCCTTAAATCCTAAATTTTCTCCACCACTGTATTTCCAGGCTGATCAGTCCTAATCTGTTTATCCATGGTTTCCTTGCCTAAAGGCTGTGACAGACCCCCACTGTCCCCACTGGAATTTGCTGAAGCATCTCCTAAAGACCCTCCTGAGGTGAGCAGACAGGAGACAGATTTGTTCCACCTGTCCAAGGTGTGGGCTGACAGTCACCTCCTTCCACAGCCACAACAATGATATTCTCCAGCCCTAATCTAATGACTGCAAACAACAGATTTGTTTTTCCAGCACAGGTGGTATTTATCCAGGCACCCACCATCTGTTTTCACAACTTTTCTGGCACAGGTGCTGTTCACTGGGTAGGCTGTTTCCTCCTGCTTGGGATGGTGCAGAAAACCAGATGCCAGCTGTTCTCTCCCTGCTGCCTGGTGTTTTGTCTGGGCTCACTATTCCCATGCATTCCCACTATTTCATTGCATTATCTTGTGAGTTATATGAAGGTAATGTTGTACAGAAACCCCTTTCCCCAGACAGTGATTGAATTTTGCTGATGTTGTTAAAGGATTTGTTCCTCTGTTGTTTTCTATAACAGTGAGTAATTCCCATTAAATATTAAGTAATTGATTTGCCATATTTGTCTGGGGGCTTTGTTGTTTGTTTTTTTTTAAAGTAATTGATTGATTTAGTCATTGCAATTACAGTAAATCAGCTAACTAAAAATAATGCCAAATAATTAATTAACTTAGTATTTAAATATTACAAATTGTCATAAATGACTGCAAATTACTTGCATACAGGGTAAATTTTCTTATCACTTTCAGGAAATGGAATGATTAATTTCCAAATGTTACTTATGTGTGCTGTTTTTTGGTGCATTGCCATTCCACCTAGCGAGCAATGCACAGGAAAATCCAGTTACTGAGGCTGATCCCAAAGCACTGAGATCTCTGACATTCCTCTTCTCAGCTAAACGAGGCACTGCAAAGAGAGGTAAAAAAACCCTAATGATACTTATGTGGGAGTCTGAGCAACTTGCTAACAGGTTGAATCTCTCATCTGAGGATTTTCTTTTGTCTGCTAAGGCTTAAGTTCACATTTCTGTTGCTTCACTCAGGTGAAACATGAATGTTCTGGCAATACCTTATGTGACCACCTCTTTGAGGAAGGGAGAAACCCTGTATGAACATATAATCTTTGCAATCTTTCAGCTACTGGTAAATCTGGTGGAAACTACCAAAAACAGCAAAAAGGAATGGAGGGAAGAGTAAGGGAGACAGATACTGATTAAAAGAAAAAAATCACAGTACTCTTGTTTCTATAGAAAACCATGTGAATAAATAGGTTTCATGCCTTTCATCCACTAAGATGCCAAAGTATCTCTGTGCTGCTGAAGATGGGATGAAGCCAGACCCCCTCCAGTCTCTGCTGCAACAGAGCTTTTTTCCTCTGAAAACTCAGTGCTAAGAATGGTAAAAATCAGCCTAATTAGATTCAAAAGGACAGAGTAGCGGGCTGTATTTGGAGTCCCACTTCTCTCAGTCCTTTATGTGTTTATTTTGAAGCGTTAGTGAAATGTCCTTGTCTCCTTGTCACAGCCCCTGTGGGAGCAAAGCAAGTACAGAGAGGAAGGGGCTTGTGAGAGCCCCAGATCAGATTTTACTAGCTCACCCCTAAAAAGCACTCAGAAGTTTGCTCAGTTATAAAGCACGTGGTCAAAGAATCATAGAACCCTGGAACTGCCTGGGTTGGAAAGGACTTTAAAGATGGGTGGGCAGGAAAGGCCCTCACTGGGTCAGGTTTCTGAGGGTCACATCCATCCTGCCTTGCATGCTACCTAGAGGGGAAATGGCGCAGCTGATTTTGGATGTGCACACAGGGATGTAATCCCAGGGCTCCACATCTGATGAAATCCCCCTGCTATCCCTCTCACTGAGCTTGGGTCACATCTGGAGCCTGCAAGAGAGATGCTTTTCATACAAACCTGGACAGAAGGTGTGCTCCAGGAGCATAACTCATGGTGATTATGGGGTCATCATTCTGTCAAGGACTTGAAGCCCTCAGGGCCAAATGCTTCACACCATGGGACCAAAATCTTGTTTGTATCTCATTTTCTTCTTCTGTTAGGCTGCGTTTTTTCATTCAGCAGTGGTTAAACTTGAAAACAGACATTTAGAGACATGAGAGAATTTTTTCATTGGAAATATTAAAAACTTGAACAGATTCAGCCATGAATCCTGCTCCTCCTGGCCTTGCTCTCAGCAGAGGGAACAGACCAGAGTCCTCCAGAGGTCCTCTCCAGTCTGAATTATTCAGTGCTTCCCTTGCTTGTGTCACATATTAAATACAATCTGTCTAAAACAGCCTGTAGTCAATGTCTAAATGATGTCTCTCAAAACTTCCTATCACACACATGATAGACCTGCAGGACTTCTTCCTCTTCATTTCAGCCTTGGTGTGCTTATGTGGGCGTTGAAAAGTGCTTCAGAATGTTTAACTAATTCTAATTGAACCGTTCTCATTTTCTCACTGGTCTCACTCACTCCATAAATTGGCCATCCCTGAAATCTTGCTTCAAGCTCAGTCTCAGGTTTGAGAGGGATTGCCAGAGCAGGAACAAATACCTAATAATGCCATAACATTTACTCTTGCATTGATGGCACTTGAAATTTAGAAGTGTATTCAGACCCCTCCTTATTCAGAATAGTCTTAATATTTCCAGCAAATACCAAAATGTTTCTCTAAGTTCAGTGAAGCACTGAAGAAATGGGGAAGAAATTATTTATTTTGCACAATCATTTTTTTCCTTGCATTTTTTATAAAAAAGGAACGATGTTTGCAATGAATCTTTCATTTCCAAATACCAAGAGGGAAATTCTCTTTTTATCTTGTTTGTTTTGCTTCTGATATGGTTAATTTGGCAGAAACAAAAGGAGTCCAATGGCAGCATTGAGGAATTTACTTTTCACCCTGGAGGAAAAAAGTTCCAGCTACAAAGCTGTGGCAGAGCTTTACTCCAAAAAGCCCCCAGTGGCTTCTCTTCCTACTTCCCCTGCATCCCTAAACTTCATTTATAATCCACAGGACACTCCTCCAAAAGCTTCCCAGACCATCTTCCATCTGTCTTCTCACCAGGTGGTCATAAATCAGCAGCTTCTTTACCTTCTCCTTGGCATTCCCTGCTCCAGTGGGTCTCTCCATCACCATGCTTGCCATATTTCTCTGCTCCTCCTTGGCTTGCCTTCAAGTAAATTTCCCTTCATCATAGTCCAATTTTCAGTCCTGTAGGAGACAAGAGAAAAAAAAGAAAACTGCTAAGTGAAAAGAGTTCAATGGACTGTACAATTGTAAGCATATTTGCTAGGATAGACCAGGAATGAGTTGTTAATGAAAATGAAGGATAAAATTGTAACAAATGCAGGGTATGCTTTTTTTTTTCAGTTGAAAGTCTTTCTAGCTTGGAGGTAAGAACAATCATTTCATTATTTCTGAAAAGACCTGGCAGGAGTCCAGGCCCAGAATTTGATAATGTTGAGAACTGAGGTAGGCATAAAAGAGTTATTTCTGTCTCAATGAGATTTGATGTTCCACTTAAAATCAGCAGATCCCCTGCTGGTGTTAATTGGTGTCAGAGAACTGTTTCTTCTAGAGCAGCTCAAAGAGACACCAGCAGAGAAACTGCCTTCCTCTGTTTCCATGTTTCCCTTCCTTCCCTTGACTTCTCAAGGGAAAAAAAAAGGCCCATCTGAAATATGAATACAGATGAGAAGCCCTGAATTTACTGCGCCTTAACTTCTGTAGGGACCCAAGTGAGAAGAAATTGCTCCAAAGGCCCCAGTCTGCAGGGCATTTAGGCACCTGTGCTCATTCAAGCATTCCCTTTCCTGAACTGAGCCTGGAGTGTTCCCATCCCTTCAGCTGACAGCCCAGGGAGGGCTCAGCCACAGGAATTTTAAATGCTGCAGGGCAATGCCCCCCTCCCTCAGAGATTTCTGTGGGTGAAATGTTTTTCACAAGGCAGACAAAAGATGTGGGGTTTTTGCAGGGTGGCTCATTACTATGGCAACCAGCAGAGTGACCTCCCCTTGCCCTGCAGCACTGATTTCAGAGATCAGGGAGACATTTCTGCTGAGTGTGCACATCACTTCCCACTCAGATGTAGTGGCTGTGCAGACAATCCTAAAAGAGGAGTTAAAAGAAAATTCAATTAATCAACGTGCCCCCACAAAGCCGAACATCTGGATGTAGCAGCTACTGTGCTGTCTAATAACTAGGATGTGACAAGGGTCTGGAAAAGGTTTTTCATCTCTGTATGGGTGATGGCAAACAAGTGGCCTTTGACAGAAGCTAGAGTTCAGTTATGTGCAGTGTAGAGAGCCAGGGGAAGTTTGCACCTTTTCAGTCTGGGGAGGGGCAGAGAAAACGAGAGGCTGAGCTTGGAGAACGTGGTGTTTCCTGGGCTGCACAGGAGTTTAACTTTCCATTCAGGGCAAGATAAGCTTCTAAGAAAAATTACTTTCTTCCATATCTGTAAGAATGCAATTTAATCTGTTTTTAAGAGAGAAAAGGATTTTCTTCCTCATTTCCAGTAATTGCCCTACAGTTGCCAGGCAAAACAAACAGAAGGCAGAGAAATAGTTTCAGTCTAGGCAATCACAGCCACAGCAGCATTTAGCTTTTGCAAAGTGTGCTGCAGTCTTAACGTGCCCATTTTCCTACAAGAGCAGTCACAAAGGAAACATTTGCTCACTCTTTCATCCTGTTCTTAGAGGGCTGATATTGGTCCACCAGCACCAGCAGCTCCTGCACTTGGAGAAACAGCCTGGACACCTGTTCATTTTCCTGTATGTGCAGACAGTCCCTCCCCACAAAACCTGCAAGGTGATTACCTCCCACAGATGCTCCTTGTGCCTATCTTGACACTACTTGTTCCTTGCACCACTTCTCCCAGAGACCTTTTATTCCCTGGATACCAAGAGGAGAAAGACAGCCTTACAGCAGGGATGGTGCTGTCAGCGAGAACAGTGGGACAACCACAGGGCTGGGAAATACAAGTGCTGAAACACAGAAATCTTAGCTGATATAAAGGATTACTCAACCCAGTCAGACTGTTCTATCACAAGCTGTCTTCACCTTGTCACTCTCCAAGCTCTTGCCTCGGCCCACAACAGGCATTTGCCTTCAGAAAGCACAAGACAAAATAAGTTGCACCAAACCATTAAAGTCAGTTCCTAATTTCAAACCCACTACAGCCAGAGGACAAATTCTGTGCACTCGTCCTGCTTCAACCAATCTTGCCAAAAACGGGTAAGGGGGGATTTTAGCAAGCTTTGCACTGTCCTTTCTGTCTCCTCCTGTGGCACACACGTGCCTCATCCTCTTGCTACACGTCCTGATGGCTTCAGCAGATGCACAGTCCTCCGTGCAGAGCCCATCTGCATCACCTTGGCACTGCCAGGGGACTGGGCATGGCCTTGCAGTTACAATCCAGCAGTAACAGGTGGGAAAACACCACACAGCCCCTGGAAACTCTGCTTTTCCATTGCCAAATTGACTGCAACTGACTCCCCTCAGACGTCCCAGATGAGGACTGTGCTTTTGCAACAAAGAGAGCTGCATTCAGATTGGATGTGAAAGGATGTGATTTTTGTTGTGCTGGAGGACATTTCCATCTGGCAGGTGTCAGCATGCCAGAATTGCTGGGACCATCCTAGTATCTATCCATCTGTCTGTATGGGTCATCACGCTTGAAATACCACCGATGAACAAAGCAAAAATCAAAATTCTTCTGCTCAACAGCTGCACGCTCTGCTGAGTTCCTAAAAGGAAGGGAGGGGTGGAGGAGTCTGTCTTCACCTGGTCACTCAACCTGTTAGTGTGGCTGTCTACAGCTCCACCATCTCCTTCCAGCTTTTGAACCCATCAGCTCAAGGCCTCGGGACACAGTGGTTAAGTTGGGCATCACTCCTCTTCCCTGCTCCTAGTGTGTCAGATCTCCTGGCTGCTGCCAGCACAATGCACACATCTCCAGGCAGAGACAGAGTTACAGCCCCATCCCTCTATACCATTAGGATGGAAGGGACCCTGACCCTCAGCATCCAACACCCCAGTGAAAACAGAGAGGCTGGACTCAGGTCAATTCAGGGGAGAAGTGAAACCTCATTGCAGTCTGCATCAATCCAGATGGGGACAAAGAGGGACTGGGTGACAGCTGGGAATATAAGGGGTACAAGCACAGGTAAATGGGTGAGAAAAGGCAGGGAGGAAAGAGGAAGGTCTCAGCACTGAAAAACAAATTAACAGTATTTAATTTCAGCCCTGCTCTCTGTACTCAAAATACAGGCTACCTCACAGAAAACAGTGTTTGATTAACAAACACTGCAGCCTGGAAAATTTATCTCCTGAGAGGCTCCACGCCTGGCACTTGCTAAATGCACCAATATTTTGTGCAGGGTGACTCATTGGCCAGTGTTTGGCTAGCACAAGTCCCACTGATGGGTACCAGGTGGCAGATGAACATGCTATGGGCAGGGCTGAGACACTTCCAGGCAATACAGTAGCTACTGTGGTGCTTTGGATCTCTTAACAGTCTGCTTGGTCAGAGCAAGACTGACCCCTGACCATCACTTGTGTGCACAGTTCAAGTTCCCAACACACTTCAGCACTTAGAATCACCAGGGTTTAGGATTACTGTTAAAAAATGTTGAGGGTCACGTCTCTACATGCACCTTCCTTGGATGTTCTTATGAGATTTTTACAAATCACAAACACATCCTGTTTACACCTACAACAATATCAACCCAGTGCAGCTGGTGTCCAAACCCAATCACAGCCAGATTTCTGAGTCAGAGAAAGATTCTGTCAACACCCATTCCTCTAGTGCCTTTTCCAGTCTCTGCTGTCCCTCTTTGATTCAGTGGTTCAGACCCTTCTCCACTTCTGTCCTTTCACGACAGATCTTCAGCCACAGACAGGTGAGAGAAGGAACATGTTACAGGGAATAGCATTTGGAAAAGCCTTCCTTTCCTCATCCCACACTGGACTGGACATTACAATGGGGTGTATTGAAGTTCTACCAGGGTTCCTGCAGAAGGATTTCATTGTTAGAGAGCATTTGCTCTCTAACTTATAGTACTCAGACACCACAGTAAGCATAAATCACAGCTGCATATGCCCAAAATCCTTCCTAAGCAACAATTCATTCTGCAGCAGTGATCCCTTTTCTGTTCATGCCATCTGATCTGTGCTGGGGACAGAGCTGGTCATCCTGCATTTTCAGCCTCAGAGCCCAGAGGGAAAATAAGAGGAATGCCCATTTATCACCTTCTACAAGGCAACGAGCTTTGTGCTCATCTTGCAAGTTTGGGGAATTGTCTCCCAATCTTGAACTCTCAAGTTTGACAGTGTTACGGTAAAAGCAAGTGGATTTTAAAAATTCAGTGGTCCAGGCTCTTTCCAGAATCTGTCAGTCATTCCTTCCCTAGAGAGTCAAGAAACAGAGATGAATGTCTCTGCTGCAGTTGTGCCACAAGGATTAGTGAAGTGGGACTTTTCCCCTGTGTGCAGATTGACTTCAATTCACCCTGGCTCTGTTTCAATGAGCCTTGTCCAAAGGCAGCCGCCTGGGAAGGAGGAAGGGTAATTAACTGATGCTTTTGGGAACAGTCCTGCCATGAAGGTACAAAAAATGAGCCAAGGGCAAGGAGATGTGCTGCTTTCATATATGCATATTTGTGTGTGTGTTTTGGCAGGCAAACTTCAAACAGTGGCTGCCATCAGGGCTTTGCAGAAGAAGAAAGCCAACAGCAGTAAATCTAGGAAGCAGCTGTTTGACAATCTGCCTTCAGATAAAGTTTCTTCCAGACCTGAGTCCAGCCCTGGGCTTCCCAGTACCCAGGCTCCTAGGCTCCTCATCTGTCCAGCTTTGACTCTTAAATATGTCAAAAACATGGTAGGAGCTAGAAAAATATGTGGTTTCACTCAGATCCTATAGCAATGAATTGGCTGTGATTTTTAAGGAGGAAAAAAAAACCAATGTTCTGTGGACAGGATAGGAACCAGAGCTGCTCCCCCACTATCACTCTGTTTGAAACTTTCAAACTTCAGATCTGGTTTGCCTTTGAAATCAGATTCCCATATTTAGCTTTTTCTTTTTCTTCATGGATGTTTCACTTGCCAGCAGAGGCAGGTGTTTGCCTCTGCACAGCAGGTACCAGGATATACCCTTCAAGCCATGTGTGCAGCCAGACTTGGGAAGTGAAAAAAATGAGCCTGTGGGTCAAAGGCTGCAGCAAAACCCCTGAAAGGCTGCTGAAGCCCTGGCAGGAGCTCTGGTGGGCAGCACTTCCCTCAGAAAGCAAATATGCAGCCCTAGGTCTCCCAAGCTTTTTTTTTTCATTTTTCTGACAACCACATTTTGTCCCCTCTCCCTATGCTGGCTACTTCATAAAAGTCAGTGCTAAAAATAAAATGGGGGAATGACTTTAATGGCTTTTAAACACCTAAAAATCACTACACCCCAGAGGAACCCCTGGCAGAGTTTAACTCCCTTCATCTGTTCTGACCTCCACTGAAGACTTAATTCATGAGTTTCCACGGCATGGGGTGATCAGAAGCCAATGCTATTATTATTCATTGCATTTGCACTTTGTCTGAAGCACTTGCAGGTGAGATGAAAATGCTTATTCAAATGCAGACTCTAAAACGCTGTTCACAAATCCATCTGGGCACCAATTAAATTACAACATGAATCCAAGATGTAGCAACTTCTTTTATCTGGAGACAACCAGAACAATGCCCGGGTGAGGAATTCTGAAAGCACACAGCTTCTGGTTGCAACTTGATGCTTTCATCAGGGAAAGACTTCACTTGGCCCTTCTTTAGTGTTTTTCTCATCTCTTGCTGGAAGTCCTTGAATCATTCTTTCTCATGAATGATACTGACAGCTCTTTTTAAAACATGACTGATGGCCCATTGTCAATAGCCATCATGCTCCTGTCAGAGAAGTGGGAGACATTAAATAATTTGGTTTTCAATAATTCAAGCCATGTTGCTAAATTTGGGAAGCAGACAGTGGGAGGAATGAGGGCACGACAGAACCTTTTTGGGGGAAAGTAATTAAGGACTTGTCACAGAGTTTTAATTTGATCAAGAGTGTAGTGGCATCAATAGACCAATAGATTTTTATTCCAAACATTGCTCTACTACCAGTTTGAGTAATAATCACCCAGAGAAAATAATCACCCAGAGAACACATAACACACAATCTGATATCTTTTCCACAAGAGTTTTAGGTATATTTAGTCTTTTAGTTCAATTCCATTGTTCCTGAGTCCTGAGTGCACGTTAGACTGCTGGGAACAGAGCAGAAATCAGCCCATGAACATATCCACAAGGTTCATCCCAGGACTGATTCCCTCCCTGCACAGAGATGTGCTCTGCACCCAGGGGGCAATGGAAACAGACTTCATGCTGCAATTCCCTTCCCTGCCCATCAATAACATTTTACCTTCCAGCTGGTACCTGCTGAGTCCTGCACTGCAGGGCCAAGTCCAGCATTTGAACAGACTACTGATAGATGTTTTAAAACCAGTGGAGGTAGGAAGTAAACTTTGACAGATGGAAAAAGACCCCAAAAATCCATTAGCATGTCTTTCTCAGTTGAATTTAATAGTCTCTTACCAGCTGACATTGTCCCTCCTGGAGGTAATTACACAATGTAATCAAGCCACCAAATAACCTCCTTGTGCACCATTTATGTGTTACAACTCACTAATGTCACTGCTTGGCTCTTCCCTGCTCATCCTCTCCAACATTCTGCTCCAAGGGAGGGCAGGACACCATACCTGCAGCAAGTGACAGCTGAGCACCAAAGACTAGAAAGGCAATTCATCTCTGTCTCAAAATCTCACCTGATTGTGAACACCTAGAAAATCTCTTTCTGCATCTGAGAGATGAGTAATTTTTTATCACAGAATCACAGAATGGCCTGGGTTGGAAGTGACCTCAAAGATTATGACCATGGACAGGGTCACCTTGCACTAGATCAGGCTGCTCAGACCTCCATCCACCTTGAACACTTCCAGGGATGGGGCATCCATAAATTCTCTGAGCAACCTGCAGTGGCTCACCACTCTCACAGTGAACAATTTTTTTTTTTACTCTTCTTCAGCCTAATACCTTGGAACTCTCTACTGCTCTGCCAAATTCTGCTGAAGTGAGGCTCAGAGTCTGAGACAAACTGCTCTGTTTGTGCCAGTACACAAATACATCATCACAAGCTAGCTCTCATTCCATAGGAAACCAACCTAACCTTCTCATTAAACCCTAGAGCCATGTCCTGGCCTTGGAAGACAGAGCCATGCAAGTGTGGCAAGAGTTTCATTAAGATCACACACCTCTAGCTGAGGTTCAGGTCTCCAATGGGTACCTTAGGGAAGGAAGGAACAGGCCTTCTCCTGCTGTCTTAACTTGTGCAGGGCCATCTTAGCACGGAGCAATCCAAGCAGCATCCATATAATTGGAAGAAAGTGATCTCATCTATCATGGGGAGTCAAAGCAGGTGCCTGACAGCTTCTCTGTTACAGGTCATGCCTAAATATGGGATTAGAAACAAGAAAAAAGAAAAAAAAAATAAAAAAAAAAGAGAAAGATCAATATAATAAATTTACTCTTCATGGTTCCCTGCTCTCCTTCCATTTTAGTGATGGAGGGAAGAATCAGCAACAAAGTGACTGGAATTTCAAGTGGCAACATGAAAATGTAGCCAGCTGTCTCCTCTTCATATCCCACTTTTCTCCCACCATTTTGTCTCCTTCCCCAGTTTTAGAAGTCCCTTTTCCAAGAGGGTACTTACCAGGGGCTTGAGAGAGCCTGGAAGGTCCCCTAGTCCCCACCCTGTACAGGAACCCCCCTGCAAGCCAGACTCCCTCTTCCCAAGCCACTCTCCCGACAGCTCCAGGGAGTTTGGCTCCTGGAGAAAGGCATCTCTATGTTTAATAGCCCACAATTAATTTTTCTTCTTCCACATTGCCTGAGCACTTTTTGAACCCAAGCATGCACATGTTGGCTGCCACACCAAGCAGCAAGAGGAAAAAAAAAGTGATTTTTCAGAAAATTGTGACTGCCATGTGGTGCCTGGGAGTGACTGTCAAGAACACCATCAGCACTTCCTGCCTCAAACAGGTCTAAGAATGAGCAGACCACGATGCTTTCAGAGCACAACCATCCTAAACTTGCCCAGAAGAGAGCTGACAATTAGAAGCTGGGAGCACCCTGCTGGGAAGAAAGCCCAAATCTGTAAAAATCAATTTTTTTATTTTTTTTTTTGAGTGAAATTCTGAATATTACTGTCATGACAGAGTTCTGAATAAATTTCTAGTTTAGGCTAATTGTTGAGTTCTCCATAGATGTCGAAATGAAACAGCTCCGTAACATGTGGAGGATCAAGCAGGATTAAAATACACCACTATGAAAATAAAGTTTCTCCTTCTCAGACCAAAACAAAGGATATTTAAGGCCAGAAGGTGCAGGATGCACACACTGCATTGTTAAAAAAAATGGCAAATCCAAAGTAATTCGCTGCAATTTTTTTCCCCGTTACAAATATAAATCAAAGCCGCCATATTCACATAAAATTATCTTCTTTCAAAAAAACATGGCAATTTCTGGTGGCAAAATCCGCTGTCTGGAAAGTTTCCTATTTAGCTACAGATGGAATGCACTGTGAGATGCTGCATTCTCAAAGTGCTGACAGAAAATAACCTGGTTTCTTCTCCCTTCCTCCCGTACACACAACCTGCTGATCTCTGCTTGACCTCTTTCAGGAGCTGTGGGATCGTTTAGGAGAGAATTGCACAGATTCCCATGATGGTTCTTTTTATTGATTTTGCCAACTAAGGAACTCAGCTACTCCTTCAGGAGCAGTAGAAGGGGTAGGTGATAACACAGTCAACACCACTGAGCAGTTTTAGCAGGCGTAACAACATCTAGCTTGCAGAGTCAGTATTTTTCAGGAGAGGCTGATGGAGGACGTCCTGCTTTCTTTTTCCTGGAATGTTCTCTGCTAAGAACTGAGGGGCAGAAGTGCTCCACTATTCAGAGAACATGTAATTTCCCCTCGTGCTTGAACCCAAAATTTGTATTCCCTCCCTCCCAGTTTAATTTTCCTCCAGGTGCAAATGCTGCGGGTGAATAATACAGGTGTGTGCTGGACCTTAAGGGACAATAATTAAGGGGCATTAAGGGATGCAATCTGAAACGCTAAACTTGAAGTCTCTCCTGATAAACATTGCCCCTAACTCATGTTGGTACAAAATATCACTAAACCAGTGGGATTTGCTGTTTTTGCAGTCAGGCAGCCAAATTTTGTCCTTCCTAGATGGATATTCACCAAATAGGTGCTTTATTTTTTGACAGAAGGAAAAATGGGAACACTCAGGACTGTTATCTCTGCATAGTGGAGCTATACAGATTTAATCAGCTCCCATCATCTGAGCAGCACAGCTTCTACCAAGGACCCAAATGGTGCAGACTGTATCATTGTGCTTATTAAAGAGCCTGACTTGGACTTCATTAGGTTTAGTGAGGAGACTATCAAAGACACCTAAATAATTTAGAAGTATGGGTCATTAAGGATACAAAATTTTCTTCTGCCAAACCTGAGGCACTTCTGAAAAATCCCACTGAAGATTATTAAGTCCATTGCCCCAGACAGGGCAGTTCTGCTGTGTCCCATGAAGAAAATCTTTTTTAAAACCATGCATTCCCAAGGGCTGTTCAGTAGTGCTGTTGAGTCACTTCTCCCTGACAGCCTGAATGAAGCATTCCTATTTTTTTTAACAAACCATCTGCTTTCACAACTGTGCATTGCTCCATAAACACGCTGATGTGCACATAAATGCTAGGAATGGCCACAAATGCTGCAACTGGTCAGGAGATGTTTTCTGACTTTATGAACATGCAGCAGTGTTGAAATGAGTGCCATGCCATCATCAGCCACTGGGAGTCAGGGGATGACGGACACACTTTGCTCTGACCGCCCCGTGCACAGAGGGAAGAACAAGGGCACTTAGGAGAGATGCCAAATCGCCTCTTTCAGGGCTCCTAATTTAGAGGGAACAAGGCACCATCCATCCTTTTGCTGTCAGAGTGATGGGGTTTCAGGCAAAGTAGCTGGGAAAAGAGATTTCCTGGCTGTAGGGAGCTGAGTGTCTCATACAGCAGATTTTTCTGTGTTACTGGGTGCTGCTCTGACCCCCATCCCTACAGTGAGAGCTCCAGCAAGGATCAATCAGCTGCTTAGCTGAGCATAAAAGGGAACATTAGTGTGGCCTCAGGGATGTGTAGGAAAATTACCCAAGAAAATAAATGTTGCAAAGGAAGCAATTCTACCTGCTGCTAAAGGAACCCTGGCAGTAGAAAGGAGGCTTGCTTCATTCAGGGACACCTGAATTTCTTTCAGGGTGCCTTGCAGCAGTGGTAGTAGATGGAAGGAGCGATCTGTGCCTAGCAGAATTATTTCCTTCCTGCCTGCTTTGGCAAGGCATAAATCTCTCCCTTATTACCTGAGGTATGCCTCCTCATTGAATCAGGGAGCCCTTCAATTCAACTGCAACATTCATTTACTCTCCATTTCCATGTGCCCAGTGCACAGGAGGCAGAACAGCCGGGAGCTGCAGCGGCTGCAGGTCATGGTGAGCTGTCCCTGTCGGCAGTTCCCACCTCTAGAGACCTGGGATGCCAAAGGAGATGCCTGTTCCCCCTACCACCTTCCTAGATTAAGCTGAAGGGCTCCTTATCCATCAGGGCACAGTGCCAAATGGAATCTAGTCTGGTATTTCCACAAAGAACTGCAATACTTTGTGGTATTTCCACAAAGAACTGCAAGAAGAGGGAAAACTGTAATCATGTCCTACCCATCCCTCACCTTTCTCCTATTTTCTCTGTCCTGTTCTCCAGCACTTCCACCTTCCTCAACAAATCCTGTATAGCATCTCCAGTGAAAATCATTCCCCTAAGTGAAGATGGGATACATTCCCTGAGGATATCCAGTGTCTCTGGCAGCAAGATTCTCTCCTCAGCCTGTCCTCGAGAGCCTGGAAAGATCCCTTGGTTTAGGGCCTCTTCATCATCAGAGATAATCTCTCCCTCCCCGTAGCCATGAATCTGGGGGTTATTCATTCTCTGGAGATTTGGTTCAGTCCAGCCCAAGCAGACAGTCAAAAAAATTCCTGTGCTGGAGTACTGCTAGGGAAGGAATCTGTTTGTATTAAGAAGTCACCTGTGCAAACTTTGCTGATGCTGCCCAGAGGAAAGGAAGCAGCAAGTGATCTTGGGAATTCCTGCCAGCCCTGCTCTCTGTTATTTGCCTGCTGCTGGTACTCGGGGTCAGTTTAAATGGTCACCAGCATGGCTCTGATCCACCTGGGCATGAAAGGCACAGGCAGAGGGAAAAGGAGAGGAATGAAAAGCTGTGTTTAATTTGCCAGAGGGTCTTCCTTTGTCCTCCTCTGCAAGTGTGGGCACTGAAGATTTTGCCAGGAGAAGTCCTGTCAGGTGTGTTCTTAGCAGGTGGGAGTGTGAACATGGGAAGGGATAAATTTCCTTTCAGCACCTGGACCTACTGGTTTTCCAGTTAATGTTAAATTACGTTGCTGCCTAGGGAAGTTTTTTTTAACACACCTGAAAGATTTCAATAGAATACAAGAGAAGCAAATCCTCCTCTCCCTCCAACCTTTTCTTTGGCATTTCCAAGTTTCTGGGTATTTCTTCCTCATACAACTGTATTAGGTGCTTCAGTTACCCCCAAGGTGAAAGATGCTCCTCTTTTTATAAACCTTTTAGATTGTTTAAGCAATTTGTTCCAAGGGCTTAATGCAGTGAGTGAGGTTTTGTTTCTTGTCTTCTTCCCCGGTGGTGCTCTGATCATCCTTTTCATCAACTTATTTCTTGGTTCAAATGAAGTGAAATGACATGGGAAATAAGCTGGGATCTCTACATTGTTCATAATTGATTTGATACAAATATTTGACGGTTCTGAAACTCAGTCATTTCAGCAGATTGCAGAGTATTTCTCAACACTCACATAGAAACTGACTTTTTTTTCCTTCAGAACTGTCCCTCTTGAGAGCCTTCACTCCTAAAGTTTCAGCAAATTGACACAAAACTTTCAGAACATGACTTAGCACAGTGGGTTTTTTCATCTATTTTTTCATCTATACTGTCTTTCAAGACTTAAATTTCTCATTAAATGATTTAAGACTTTTGTCAAGATCCACTTTTCTGAAGAAATGTTATTTGTTTACTCTGTTCTGTTGAAGGGGTTTGTTGTTAGTTGGTATGGGGAGAACTGCACTAATTAGGATTTCAAAATAAATATTTTTTGCCAATGATTTCCCAATAGAAATGATATGACAAGCGAGTCTGACTCACGAGGGAAATTAGATGCATTCTCCAAAGGATAGTTCCCATGTGACTTCTCTGGCAGTTTCACCAAATAATTGTATTTCCATATACTCCTACAAAAATCAAATAAAGATTTTAATTTCATCAACATTCTCCATTTTTGGGCAATTTTCATTATGACAGTTTCCAATAGAAAGAAAAAAAACAACACTTTCTGTGGGCAAGGGAAGCAAGAAATTTTTGAGCAGATTTGGGGCAATAGAGCTGGCATGCAAGAAATTAATGTGAAACCTTCTTATGACAGGAAGGAATTAGTTTCAGCTCTCTGGTCCTCAAGTTAGGTGGTCACCATCTTCCTGTTGTTTCAGTCAAAAGGAGATATTATACCTCTAGGAGAAAGCCGCCCCTGTGGCCACATAAGTTTTTCACCTTACAACTATTTATTAAGCAGGATAATATTTTACAATACATATTTTTACAGTGTGTGTGTGTTGTAAAAGAACAACGTGTGGATATACATATAACAATCCTGAAATTCTCTCTCTTGGTGGGGATTTACTTCAAATGAAGGAAAGCTAAAAATTTAGAGACACAGTTAGCTGCTGGGGATGCTAGTCCAGAGTCTGGAGTGGCTGGCGGCTGTTGTGAAGATACAAGAGACATTTCCTACTCTGAAAACCTTTCAGGCAAACTGTGCCTGGAACCCTGAATATTGTATGAAGTGCCATCATTATGACATCATTGGAGAAATGTCAACGCAAGGAGGTGATGTGACCAGGAGTACACCAAAATTCAGTGGCAAAAGAGTGACCCCGGCCCAAAGACAAACAGCACACCCCCAGTACCCACCAGAAGACTGCTGAGGAGGCAGAGCCCCACTTTTCATCCACAGAAACAACAGAAATTAGCTGAAATTATAGATTCTAGCTGGCTTTAAGGAAAAATACTTTATTTTAAGGATATTCAAGCACTGGAATGGATTGTCCAGAAAGCTGGTAACATTTCTGTTCAAGGAGCACTTCAAGTCCCAACAAAGTCCAAAGTACCTTGGTTTGAATTCACAACTGACCCATTCTGCTCCAGAGGTTTCCACCAAACTGAATGAGCCTCTGATCTTGTCCAGCTTGTTAACCTCACTGCTCTCCTGGCTTCTCCCTCAGTTTATATTTTTGTGTTTGTGCTCTTCTCTCTTCCTGTGCTTGGGTTCCTAGATAGTAATCAATACAGGTCAAGAGCTGGGCCAACAGCTCTGTGCAGAAAGAAGAAGAAATATTTGCTTATTTCCACTGCAGCTGAAACCACATCATAACACAATTCCCCTTTTATTGATAATTAAGAAGGGGCTGCACCAGGTACACAAAACTGGTGAGTTGGTGAACAAGCTGCTGTCAAATGGATTTGTACTATTGGTAACTACGGTTGTGACTGATGAGTTGAATGAGTTCTGCTCATAAAATTGAGACAGCTTCTGGCAAGCATATCACAGGCATGTCATCACCTTCTGCCCTGTACAGAGTGTTACAACCAGCAACAAAGATATGCTGTACACCATTGCTCAGAAAAAGGGCTTGACTTGCATGAAGCCAGGAACCCAGGAAAGAAGGAAAATAATACTCATTCTACTGGAACAAAACCAGAGAGAAGAGATGGTGGAGAAGTTGCCCACACTGTGCACCTTTGCACCAGAGCACAGAAGAGCTGACACCACCCACAGTTGAAAAACACAGCCTCAGAGCTGTGCTCCTGCTGCTCATTACCCCTCACAGGCAGGGAGAACACAGAGGAAGCCTCCTGAGTTTGGTAAGGTCACAGGGCACATAATGGCTTTAAACTGAAGCAGGGTAAACTTGGATTAGAAAGAATTTTTATGATGACAATGGTGAAACACTGGAAGAGCTAGAGGTTGTAGTTTCCCTGTCTCTGGAAGCACTCATGGTAAAGCTGGCAGGGCTCTGAGCAACCTGATCTCGGTGAAGATGTCCCTGTTTATTGCAGAGGAAGGGTCCTTAAAGGTCCCTTCCAATCCAGACCGTTCTGTAATTCTATAATGAAATCACTTGCCAGAAACTCTTCCCTTGATAAAAATCCTCTCTCTCAAGAGGATTTATCTCTTGCAAGAGCAAAATAGCACTGGGAAGGCATCACCATCCGAAATTATCTTCAAACACCTTCAGTGATGCAGTGATGCCAGCTCTTTCAGCACAGTATGCTGTAAACATCCTACTCATGTGCAGCTCAGAGCCTGGCTTCTGCTCCCTGATCCACGCCACTTCCCAGGCCAGCGCGCACTGTGAATCCTGAAATTAAACAGATCACTCACAACTGGCTTTCAGTGGAATAGCCGTGCTTAAACTGGCTTTCCCTTAGTGTTCAGCCCACCGCGCTGCTGGCTTTTGCAGGAAATGAGCCGAAACCAATTCCTGGTATGTTGGAATGAAATCCAGCTTTTGAACATTTGCAGGAGGAAACCAGGGATGGCTGAGCTGCTCAGAAGTACTCTGGCATGCTTGAATCCAGCCCCTGCAGTCCAGAGTTGGAGGTGCTCACAGCTTCCTGGAGGGCATCAGAGATGGGACAACGTAGATCTGCATAACTTCAGCTTTGGCAATAACCATAATGGCACAGATCAGGGACTCTGATCCCCATCCATGGGGAATATCAACCACACCCCAGCCCCGGGCACGTGGAGCTGCTAAGATTTCAATCTCCACAGCTGGGAAGTAGCACATTGTGTTACAGCTGCTGTTTTGGTGCCACAGACAAGTTGGACAGTGCGAGGATGGGTAACACCATGTGCACAAAGGCAGGAACACATTGCACAGCCAGCTGTGGGAGGTGAGTTTATGACTCAAAACCCTGGATAGCTCAGGCTATAAAATACCCAGGATGTAGGGTTTTTTAAACTGAAGGTCTATATCCAATATAAAATGGAGAAAAGCCTTCTTTTACCTTTGCAGAAGATGGCTGCACAGCAAAGGGGCTCCTGCAAGAATGAGTTTGGTGCTGGAAAACAGAGATGACCAGCTTTTTTTTCTGCTTCCACCCTTCCCTTTCTCCTCCAGCCTTGGGCCTTTCATGATTAGCTCTGCAGGAGGAAAAGCTCACTTTTGAGCATTATTGTTACTCCCCTATTTTCCCCTACGGAGGAGATCAAAATGTGCATCCATGTCTTGGCTTTTGGACTTTTCCTTATGGCAAGCTCCAGAGAAGTCACGTTGTTGGCTGCTTACCAGGTAGGATGCACCGCAGGGGCAGCTTTGAAAGTGAGTGGGGCAAAAAGCTGAAGCAGCACACAGTTGGAAATGCTGCCCAGGGACAGAAACCACAGGGCTGGAGGGGGTTCCACAAGGGATAAGACATCAGCAAGAGGGGCAAGGGAAGGTGCAAGAGTGTGGAGCGGACACTCAGCTGTGGGAGGAAAGCCAGAGGGAGCTCAGGGCTACATGGAGAGCTGCAAGAACAGAACAACCCATGCCTTCCTTTAGCTGTGGAAGGTCCCCACCCACACAAACATCCCTGACCTTCCAGTGGAAGGCTGGATGATCCAATTTGCAGTGAGAATGTAATTCATTAGAAGCAGGAAGGAAAAAGGACGCATCATCAATTTGATGGAAATAACATGGTTTTCAAGCTGCTGACATGAATCACAAATTGCATGAAATTTGTTCAGTAGAACTGGGTAGGTCAGAGTGATTCAGATGTTTCATTTCACCTTTTCTTTATGCAAGTGCATTCATTCTTCTCTTTGAAAGGAGACTTTTATTTCGTATTTTAAAGGAATAATAGAAAGAGCTAAATAACCTGAAAGTTATATGAACTATTTTATCAAGAGAAATCCAAGGGGTCCAAGGTATAATGAGCACTTGAATAACAGCATAAAGCACTTATTTTACCTCAGCAGCGACCCCAGCACACCAGGTTCCCCAAAGCAACACGGGCCACAGCCCTGAAGGATTCTGTCCTGCAGAAAATATTCTGGCTTGTGCCAATGAAATGAGAGCATTAGTGCATGAAGCTTGCAGAGATGGAGGAAAAATCCCTCAATAGGATGAATGTTGCATGGCAGCCAGAGGCAGAACAAAATCCCATTCCCAATCCATCACTATGAGTTTATTTCCTATGAGCTAATGCTGGTTCAGGTAATAATTAAAGGAGGTGGGAGGGACAGAAAAGCTTCCTCTTCTTCCCCTTCACAAAGTAAAGAAGTTTATGAATTATGGGATGCCTATTTGTAACAAAAGTGGCACCTTAGGCTTGTGATCATCTCTACACAGTTTTCATTTTGAAATCTAATTAAGTAGGAAACTTTTATCATTGCTATCATAATTGCAAATCATTTATTTGCAATTAATACATCGAAGATGTTTTTCATTTCAGTGTCTTACTTCAGAACAAAAAAGCAACTGCAAACCATCTGCCTTCCACTTGAAGCTCTTGGAAAAAACTCCCCCAGGCCTGAGAGGAGCAATGCTTTCACAACCACCTCAGCTGACACCTGACACATTCTGCATTGGGCAGAACTAATTTGTCCAAAGGCCAAATGTTTCTATCAAGATGAGAATAAAATAATGTGAAATCAATACCACACTGTAAAAACTTCTGCCTCCAAGAAGACTTCTGCCGAGTCCAACCTAGAACTGGCTGGAGGAGTTCACTCCTCAAACACACCTGCACTTAACACTTGCATATGACATTACTCAACTTCCTTCCTGAACAATATGAGAGGAACATCTATGTTTTCCCCAAGGCAGTGATTCATGATCCCATCTCTCCTGCTGCAGCTGCTCAAGAGTGACATGCAGCCAAAAAAGAGCAGAGAAGGAAAAGCAAGAGGTAGAAAGGTTGTGAATTCCTCTTGGGTTGTGTTTTCCAGCAGTCCTGATTGAAAAGTAATTTCTCTCCATAAATTGGAAGCACAATTGTGCAGAGAAGGATGTGTTCAGAAAGAAAAGCCAATGTCAGAGAGCTTGAACCATTTTTCAATAACTTCTTCATCTGATAATCTTCAGAATCAATTGGAAAAAAAAAACATTTCAGCTCCAGTTTTTCTCTGCACAAACGTCTCTAAGACTTCTGTGAACCATCAGCACGTCTGGTTCATCGAGGAGAAGCAGAGAAACTTCTAAGCAAAGAGAACAAGTGATCCAATTCCCTGCATGTTTAACTCCTCTGATTAAACACTCAAGGCTGAGGCTCTGAGGGTTTATTTATCCTAGGGTGGAGCAGCCAATTTAACATCTGATGCTTCTGTAGCCTGTCAGGGAGGTGTCACTCCCAGCTGGCCTCAGCCACCAGCATTTGTGGCCAAGAAAAGGAAAGAAAAATGCACTCTTTGAAAAGCAAGGCAGAAAACAATAAGGAGGAAGCCAGAAGGCAGCAGCAACCTGCCCTCTCTAGCTATCTGCACAGGGCTGCAAAAAAATGGGGATGGAGTGACACTGGCTCTGCTGGAAGGGGATTGCCAGCCCCATGAGCAGCACTGGGTGTGGCAGGAGATGACAGCTCTTGGCTTGCCCTATTTTCACTCCTGTTTTCATCCCCAGACTCAGCTGTGCAGCACAAAACAGATCTGTATCCCTGGACAAGGTCTTGCACCACCTGAAAGACATCCATCCTGGTGTTACCCTCACACAGCTCTTCCCTGGAAGATTTGCATGGACCTATTTTGCATACATCTTCTATAGGTGCCAGGAGGACGGAGCCAGGCTCTGCTTGGTGATGCTGAGCAACAGGATGAGAGGCAAAAGACAGTAATTGGAATGCAGGAAGTTCCACCTGAACATGAGGAGGAACAGGTTGCCCAGAGAGGTCGTGGAGTTTCCCCTCACTGAAATATTCAAAAAATATTCAAGAGCTGTCTGGAGGCAATCCGGTGCAAGGTGTTAGAGGATGAACCTGCTCGAGCAGGGAGGTTGGACCAGATGACCCACTATGGTTCCTTCCAACCTGTCCCATTCTGTGATTCTATTTGCCTGCCCCTCTGGGTGTTGCTTTGTTGTCCCCTCCAACAGCATCTCTGACTGGAGGAACCTTCTGGAAACAGTACTAGCAACCAAATCAAATCAAAGGGAATGTGAATCCTCACTGGCTCTTACTGCTTCCTCACTACTCAAACCTCCTTAGAGCAAAAGCACAGAAGAGATAATTAATTGCACATTCTCATGTGCACAGCAGATGCTAGTAATTAGTTCAGTGTACAACTTTTAAATAAAACAAAAGTGCAACAACAAAAAAATGGAGGAAAAAAAATCCTGCATCTGTTTATGGAAAATAAGGGTCCTACCTTGACTGAAATAATTATTTTGCTGTAAGAGGAATGAATAAAGCTTATCCTAAATCATTTTTTAACTCACTGGGAAAGCATCTCAGCAATTTATAGTCAGATATTCACTGGAAATTGCTGAGGCATCAGCAGCACTACCTAACAAAAACAATCCTAACATTTCATGAAAGTGTGTAGGTGGAAAGATGTACTGTACAGCACAATTAATTTCTCCAAGTAGTAAAATGACCCATGTTTCATAAGGGCCAGATTGAGAGAGTTAGGAAATGTTCCTCTGCAAACCCTGAAAATTATATTATGATGAGGCAGTTTATTCTGCAGTTGCCAGAACAAATTTGAAGTTACATATTGACAAAATTGCCCTGACAAATAAGAGCTCAGCTCCTGTGTAACCACAGCAGTGAATATTTACATCTACCAGCAGGTCCCAAATGAGTCTGAGAATATTATTTTGGGTAAGAGAGGACCACCACATTATCACAGAAACACAGAATGGGGTTTTGGGTTGGAAAGGACTTTGGAGGCCGTCTAGTCCAACCCCATGCAATAAACAGGGATATTTCCCACTAGATCAGGTTGCTCAGAGCCCCATCCAGCCTGACTTTGAATTATTATCATTTCTTCATCTGATAGTCTCCAGAACCAATCAGAAAAAAATAAATAAAATTCCAGCTCCAGCTTCTCTCTGCACAAATGTCTCTAAGATTTCTGCCAACAGTCAGCATGTCTGGGTTGTCAAGGAGAAGCAGAAAAGGAAGGTTCGGGAAACTGAGGCACGGAAAGATGAAGGAACTTGCCCAAGATCATCCAAAAGGTCAATAGCAGAGCCAAAAAACAAGTCTCTTAGGATCAAATCCTGGTTTCTGGGACACTCTGTCCCCTCTGGGAAGCGGTTTGGCTCCCTTTTGCCTCCACCAAGGCTCTCTGCCAAGCTGAGAACACCCACAGGCCAACCTTGCCAAGGTCTAAACCTCAGCACCAGCAAAGCACCAAAACCTGCAGTGGACCACCTGCAACAGATAGGTATTCGTGGCCTTCTGGGTGAATGTGGAGAAGTGGAACATGGGTGTCCAGAATTTCATCCTGAAGTTCATTACAAACTCTGAACACTCACTAGGACTCAGGGGAGCAGTGGCAGCCACACAACAGCCTGAAGCCTGGAACAGGAGAACCACAGCACCTGCTATCATCACATCCTTGGAAGAGTCACAGATTGATGCAGACCTCGCTGGGAACCTGCTCTTAGGTCCTCTTGTGCCATCCATTCTCCAGGCTGAGCACCTCAGGAGAATTCCCCAGCCCAGTCACCTCTCCCTGTGCAAGGCCCTGGGGCACTTCAGGAACATGGAGAGGACAGGATTCTTCCCCAGAGGTGAGCCACAATTTGTCCTGAACAAACACCTCTGTGCATGCAATCCATTCTCTCCTGATCCATCCCAAACCATCCCAGTTACTATGCAGCAGCCGGATTAGTGTGGAGCACGTTTCCCTCCAGGATCAGCAATTCATTTTTCCTTGGCAGCCTCTCAGCTCCTGCAAAAACACTTTGTTCAGGCCTGCAGGGCTGGTAGTTTGAAGAAATGTTACTTCAGCTCTAGCACAGCCCAGTAAATGTGATTTGTGCCATTGCTGGTAAAAGGCCACGAGCTTTCCACTACCCTTTCTACTGCCCTGACAGCACAAGAGCCCAGGGCATGCTAATGCAGGATGAAATGCACTAATAATAACACCATTTTGTGACGTTTGGGTAATTGGTTTTATGAAGGGCTATAAATAAATGCAGTTCAGGCAGCAGTTCGTGCATCCTTGCAGGAGTGGTGGCAGTCAAACAGGGAGAAAAAGTGGCACTGCCACCCTTGTTCTAAACACCACCAAATTTGTGTAAACATCCCCAGAACCTCCTTTTCCATCCCTCACAGCCTGAGATGTCCCTTCAAGCAAGGTGTTATTTTGATACACAGATGGCTTCTGCCTTGGGAGCTACCAGTACCTGTGCTGAGCTCTGCCTTGCAAGGGAAAGAAGAGAACCAAGTAACCAGACACCATCCTCAGACATCTTTCATTTTCAAAACTAATAGGTTTTGGTGCAGTCTGAAGGTCTTATCCACTTTTCATGGTACTTCATAATAATAAAAATTGAGCATACCAGCAAAACTGACCTATAAAAATAACCCTAAACTCATTAAAAGTAAGACATAATGATAAAAGTCAAGTTACTCCTGAGATGAACTAAAATTAGTGAAGTGTTCTCTCAGATCTCAAAATCCTCAAAAAATGGTAGCCGGTAAAAAAAATCCAGATAAAAAGGACAAAAACCTCATATATGAATGTGAAAACACGCCTTTCTTTTGCTCTGGCAATGGCCTCAGAGCACAGAGTTATCTCTGACCAAGGGTTGAATCATTCTGTATTAAGGACAGAAACCAAAAGGCTTCCTTCAGTCTCACTGTTATTTTCTCCTTAAATAAAAAGAGTAGGAAATAATAATTATGAGTTTGCCTGCACTCTTACTGAATATTTCTTTCCAAACCCAGTAACTGAGGACTGAGATGCTGCTGGTGACAAGACAAGCATCACTACAAACTTTCTGCTGTTCTGTAACTGCTCAGCAGCTCCTTAATAGCTGTTTTACCTCCAGAGAAGTAAGAGATTTAGCCTTCTGTCATTCCAAGCAAGCACTGAAGAGAGGGAATCTCGTGCAAAGCTCTCTGGTGACTCCAAAAAGGAAAGAAGTTTTCTGAACAGCCCACAGGAGGGTTTGGAGGGGATATCCTGGCTCCCCCAGGAGCCCTCATAACACCACAGCTGGCACTGGGTCATGCTATGAAGAGCACCCATTCTTTACTCTGCACTTTGTCTTCACTCATATCCATCTCATTAAACTCTGGCTGTTAGCAGAAAACAAGAAATTTAGCCATGTCTGACCTGGGCACAGGCAGGGCCATCTCCAGCCAAGCACTCCCAATTAATATTTGCACCTTCCCAACCTTTACCATCTGATATGAGACAATTTTCAGTATTCCCAGTCTTGCATCAAAGTGGGGACTTTCACCTTCACAGGGAATGAGCTCTTAATTGATGGCACAACATCCCAGGAGTGAACAAGCAAGCAGTAAGCAAGAAAAAAAAAAAAAAAATCCTGAATCCTGATTTTCATTTCTTCTGCACAAGGATCCCAATTATTCCATATATCACATCATTTGCATTGCCAAAACACAGCCTTTTATATCTGCTTGAGTTGCCAGCTATTTAATCTCAGTCCACCTTTAAAAAAAGACTTGTAGAAAATGAGATGCTTGCTTTATGCTGATGTAGTTAAGGGAGCTAATTTCAATTCCAAAGCAAACAAGATTTATGCAAGTCAATAGACTGGGGTTCAGAAGCCAACTAGAAAAACGATCTTGTTGTTCTGTTTTAATAATCCATGGGGCAGTCCCAGGAATTTACATAAATTGAATTCTCCAGATACCATCTAATTTTGGGCAGTAACTTCCTAGGATTTGGAGGACATTTACCACTGATTTCAGAAGTACACATACAACTTTTTCTGGCTTTGCATGTGGCCCTGAAACAAATTTGGGGCAGCATAAAGACAGTTTTCCATTTGGTGCTTGTTTGCCAGTATTAAATGCTGCTGGGATCAAAAAAAGGGCAGTTTCAGTGTCTGCAGGCACTGGTTTACCTGCCCATAGCAGGGTGTGCCTGTGTTCAGGAGCTCAAATACTTACAAGCAGGACCTGCATCAGCAGCTGGTTTTGGGAAGGCCATGCAAAGTTCTACTATAGCACAATAGGTTGCATTTCAATTAGACAAGAGATCTGAAGAGTCATTAAATTAATCTGTCATTAATCCATTATAACATCCAGTTTCTGCTTCTTTTCTTACGGCAGCATACTGAAAAACATCTGATTATTTCACCAAAAAAAGTTACTATTTTTCTATCTGAATATAAGAAGATATCTTCAGTGTAAGATTTTCAGCAGAGTGCAGGAAAGTTCATAGCCCTTCCCTGCACACATTTATGTTGGTACCTGTACAAAATTTGTAGCAGCCACAAATACAATTTGTCAGTCTCTGGGTTAGACTGCTTCTCCAGGCACCTGCCAGGTACAAAGGTAGGGGAGGATTAGTGGTCAAGGATGCTCATATTTCAATATCCCAAATCTCACATTGCTTACACAGCCTCAGGATTTCTGTTTGCAGGGACACGACTGACAGAATCTCTCCAACTGTTTCCATCACATCTAGCTATTGAGAAAAACACATTTTCTATTACAGAGTGAGTAGAAATCCCATAGCAACAAAACCAATCTTTATCATGATCTCAGAGAACATTGTAAACACTCTTCCACCTAGGGGCAGATACATTTGGGTTTGCTCATCTCACTTACACAAACAATTCTCTTCAGAAGCAGGACAAGCAGATGAGGTTAAATTAGAGTAACTTCCTTCAGTTTGCAGAACACCTGGACATGACTGAGAGGTGTCTGTTGGTGGTGGAAATACCCAGGCAAAGAGCTGCAAAAATGGGTCCTGATGCTGCAAGAGAGCACCTGTTGGGGACATCCAGGATTCAGAGATGATTGATGTAGTCCTCTCAGTCTCCCTGACTGACCAGGGGACACTGATCAGTCCCTGCTTGTTTCCTTTCACCCAGGTGATCAAAGCAGGCTCCAGACAGGCTGGAGTAGAGCTCCCTTCAGCAGACACACCCAAGCAGATGGACAGTTACTTGCCAGGATACTGCACAGGGCTGTGGCAGATGCTTGGTGCTGCCTTCCTTTTGCTGAGGGTGAGAAACAGGCCTGTCTTCCATTCCTGTGTATCTCCTGTCAGATGCTGACCCCCTGTGGAATGATTTTTTGTTACATGTACGAGGATACAAGAGTTGAGGAAGGAAGGCTTGCTTAGTCCCAGGTATCTGGGGAACCCAGAGACGACTTTTCCATGCTGGAAATTCATCCAACACTGTCACTTGCCCTGCCTCTCCCTGCTAACCATACCATGTGCAGCAGCACTGCCTTTTCCTCTCTTCCTGTCCTGGAAGGCACAAGTGTGATGGTCAGACATCTATGTTGCAGAAGACTTGTGAAACTGTATCTTCTACAAGATAACACAAATGCCTCAGGAAAATGCAGATACTAATGATGAAGCTCAGGGAAGAGCAGCCCAGAAGGACATCTGGTCACATCTGCAGCTTAAGCCCTGGTTTCAGAGGCCATCACACAGCATCTTCCCCAATGGTAGGGGCTCCTTAAACATTCTCTATAAAAATAAAAATTAAGAAAGTAAAACTAAATATATAAGCCTTGCTTGCCTGTGTCAGTATTTCAGACCAAGTCCAGTGGAATGTGACCAAAACATGTCAGTCTGGGGCCAATGTTTAATTTCACACTCACTGCTCACTCTCACTATTTCCCGATCGAACTGGCTCTATTGATAGATGGAGGATGCTCAGTGGAGCACCTGAAAACCTGTCAGGCATTTTTCCTCCCACCTCTCCCCCCATCATCAGCTGAGAAACTCTGCAGTTAGCACTGAGCTGACACTCTTTGTGACCAGGTGAAAAACTAGGTTCAAAGCAGGTCTCTTCCCTGGTGAATCTGACCCTTCCAGACCCCTTGCCCTCTAATATCTGAATTCCTTGCTTTCCTAGCACAAGCATCTGCAAGAAGCATTTCCTTCATCTGCAAAATAGTTTACAAGAGCACAGAGCAAATAAGTTTCTTGTCAGTTCTCCAATTTCCTATCAAACTGAGATCCCAGACAGTTTTGTTCATGCAAGCAGCTGGGCAAAAAGCGTGTCAGAGCTGTAGAAACATCATGTTTCATTATTCTCTCAACATCTCACAGAAGAAATCATTTCCACTGAACCATCTGGGGTGTGCAGCAGACACTGAAAATGTCAGATTAAATAGGAAAAACATTTCCATCTATGTTATCTGGCTAACACAGAAAGCAGTGAAAAGACCTGCTGTTCAGCGAGGAAAAGCAGGTAATTAAAAATCTGTAGTCATCTTAACCAGTCCCATGGGTTTTCAAGGGAAGGTCAGTGTAATTAGCCAACATGCCCAGCCAAGCCATGCTCAGAGGCCCAAAACTAATTACATTTTATAGGCCATAGCTTGTCTTGAGAGAAGCCTGTTCCTGAAAAGTTCCCACATATCCCTTCTGGAACCAGCTCTGCGACCCCCAAGCTCACCAAACAGATTCTGCACAGATGGAGCTTGGTACATCCAGGTGAGCTCCAAGGTGGTATTTGAAGAGCATGTATCCCTGGACATGCTCAGAACTGCACGGCTGCATTTGTGAATCAAAGTCACCCTTAAAGCCCAGCCAATCTTTTCTCTAGCCTCCTCCTGCTTTTAGCCAGTTCTGGCACTTGGAGATGGTAATTTTCCTCCAGGGATGTCAGGGTTTTCCTCCTTGGCCCTGCAAGTGAAAAAAACCCACTACTCACCTGTACAGATAGAGAGATCACCTAGGACAAGGGAGAGGAGCATGCTTAGTGTAAGCATCACCACTGAAACAACTCTTCTTTTGCTAGCATTTATATTCAAGATATAAAATCCATTCCCTGACCTAGCCTGAGTCCAAATTTCTTCTGCAGCTGGATGCTGGAAAGTGTGGAGCATAAGATATGAAGTTCCTCAGCCCATGGGGAAGAGAGGACAGTGCCTCCCAGCAAGGCATGGTACAGTGAGGACATCATGAACCACTGGGAGTTATTCTCCAGCTGGAAACAGAAAGGTTTTCCCCATCATCAGTCCTATGTTCACACTCACCCACATCTTCCTCCAGAAAGCTTAAAAATAGCGTCCAGCACACATCCCAGCTTAAACACAGGGATGAGCAGCTGAGCTTCTTTTTTTCCCTACTGCAAAATCCTACCAGCAGGAGCCCACCAGCTCATGGAGGTTGGGCAATGCCCTGTGAACAGTGACACAGAAAAGAGGCTTTAGCATGTGTCACCTCAAGCCCTGGGTCCTGCCCCAGGGTCTGCTGTCCCAATGAACCATGACCCATGCCAGAGGGTCAGCAGGGAGACATTCAGAAGGGATTGCACTGTGGAGCCTGAAGGCTTGCTGCTTTTCTCACTCAAGAAGAGTCCTCCTCACCTTTGCTTGCCCAGCTGGGACAATGCTGCCCAGAGAGGAGAAACAGGCACCTGCCCTCCCACCTTCTCACCTGCAGGCCACTACCAAAGCTGAGTGGCAGGAGATATGGAAAGGCTCAGCATTGCCAGCTGTGATCCAATTTAGGACACTTTCCTACTCAACGCTGCAGAAATTATATGCAAGTGGCCAGTGCATCCCACAAGGCAAGGGACACTAAATCTTCTCCCTCCTGTGTGAAGAGATAAAGCACCAAGATTCAAAACAGGATGCGTGTTGATTGGTAAATTTGACCTTCTGAGGGATCCACACTAGGGATTCTAAGGCATTGCATGTTAACAATGAATACAAACAACCAAGCATCTTTAAACACTCACTGAGAGGTCTCCATGCCTTAGGCTAAGGAATACATCCTGAGTGCATTCACATCAGCAACAGCACTGGGTGGCCCAGACTGAGGGCTGCAGGGTGACCCAAATCCTCGCATGGTCATTTCCTTCCATAATTGCAGGAAACTGCCATTTCAGCTGTGTGCACAGGGAGGTGTCCATACCTGGCAGGAGTGCTGATACAACTTCAAGAATCCCAGATAAACCCTGTAGGGCTACGACCCAGGGAGCAGCATGAGCAGGGAACAATGTCCCAGGAGCTGGGAGACAAAGTCCATGTGAGCACTGCAAGCGTAGGCACTGCTAAGGAGAGCTACACTTCCCACGCAGTTGGCTCTAAATCCATTCCTGAAGACCAGAGCCAGGAAAAAGCCATGGGTTCATGAGCTGTAGCAGCAGCAAAGCTCCGACCCTACTAAGTTTCAGGAAGAATGCCCCCAGAATTGATGTATCAGATGCCAGCAAAGCAAGAGACTACGTGAAACAAGCACTTCCCTGATCACCTATTCACATCCAACATCAATGTTTGAAAAAGTCAGGCAGAGAATGCAGCTGAAAATGAGGGCTCAGTGCTCAGCTGGCCCAGTCACCGCCAGCCAGTCAAGCAAAAAGACCTGAGAAGTGAAATGCTCTTGGCAGGGGAACTTCCACAAATGCTCTTAGCCTGCTGCAAATGCAAAGTAATGCAGCCCACAGCGGAAGGTGTTTAAATTAGGTCAGGCTCTTTTTGGCACTTCTCCAGATGGGATAATCACTCAGCAGCTTGTGAGCATGGGGTAATCTGTGCCATTCATTCATGCCTTTAGTCACTGGCACTGCAACATCTCCAGATTCAGGAGCTCCTAGCATTCAAACTCATCTTCTCTGGCACAGACACTTTTTTTCCCACGAGCTGATGGTTAATATAAATACAACAAAGTGCTGGAAATGCCTCATTACGTCCATCTGCACCTTCACTTCTTGGCTAGACTCTTTTTGAAGGAGACCACAGTGCAATTACCCATCCTCAAGCCAAGAGGATGAATTAACAGAGGCAAACTCGCCTAAAACATGAGGGAATCCCTTCACTACTGCCTTGTGCTCGTGTGGATGGAAGCCAGGGAATTATCATGTATGAACTGAGGGGTTAGAGAAGGACAACTGAAGGCACCTGAGCAGCCTGACCCAGGATTTCCAGGGTCAGCAGATGGAAACATGCAGAGTCACTGAGCTGGCTGGCAAGAAAAAACAGGCCACCTTCATGCAGAGCACTGAGAACGGGGTGACAAGGAGGGAAAATGGGGATTTATTCCTATTGGATCTGAGCACAACCCAGATACAGGTCTTTGGTGCCAGGCAACCAGCTCATCCTCCCAACATGAATCAAGGTGATGCCTAATGTTCACTGCAAGCTTGGCAGTGAACTGGCAATGATGGGAAGTGGCATTTCCCTTGTGGAGGGAAGAACAACCCACAGAAGATGGGGGTTGCAGCACTCCCAAGGAGCTGGACTTACTGTATCCATGAGATTTATGCCAAAAGGAAAAAGTTTACCTCAAAATACAGAAAACAAGAACTCAAGATAGAGCATTTCCTACTGTATCGAGACTGAAAAAACAAGAAGCAGCCCCATTGTTCACCTCAGCACCTTTACCCACTTCCCAAGACTCTCTTGACCTGGCACCTCCCCCCACTACCTGAAAATGTCATTTTTTTTCAACTGGAGCCTCCTCCTTCCTTAGAACAGAACAGTACAGCAGCAAGGATCCAAGACCATTACAGTCTCAGGACCAGCTTCAGCTAATCTTCCAAGATCCAGAGTTTTCCAAAGCAAAGTTCCTTCAGTGAAAACAGCTAAGGCTTCCATCTTTTACTCAAAACCAGAGGCCAGGCTAAGGGACAAGCAGGCATGGCTTGTCTCCTGTGATCAGAATCCAATTCCTTCCCATCCCATTCTTTGGGCAGGACAGCATAGGTGACAACTAGAAGCAAACCCTCCCTTCCAAGACAGCAGATCAAAGAAAACCACACATCATAGCAATTATTAATTAAGTTTTTATGTTTACAGTAGTCATTTAAACATGGATACCAAGGGGTTTTAATAAGAATTCTGATGCTGGAGTGAATTCATTGGGAAAGCTGTAGAAGACCAAAACAGCTGCTCTAAAATAATAATTCCAAAGAAGAAAAAGTTGAGATCATACTGTGCTTTAAAAGAGAAGTTACATGGTTTAATTTGCATAGCACAAGCATATGTCAGCAGCCAAGTTACAGGCATTGATAAAGCCCATCTCAATTTGTGTTATTGCCTTTTTCTTTTAAATCTGAGCAACTGGTTGCTGGTCTCTGCTGGAATCTAGGCAGGCTTACTGGCACTTGCTCTCCAGCAGCTCCACTTGGTTTCGCCAAGGAACATTCAACACTACAAAGTTGCAAATGGCGTGCTAAGGAGAGAAAGAAAAACATAGTTAGGAGAATAAGAGCATGAAATAGTGTCATTTACCACTGTTCTTCACTCCTGTGAAGAATCTCTAGATTTGCCCTCTCCAGAAAAGTACTCTAGAGCAGCACTCTTATGCTCAGAGCAAGTCACATTTCTTAATTAAATCCTAAGAAATAAAGCTGAGCAGTCAGCACTGCTGAGGATCAGGCTCTCTCCTTTATCCACTCACATAGGACAGATTTCAGCATGGATAATACTCAAACATAAGCCCACAGGCACAGCTAAGCCACGTGCACCTGTGTCAAATCACTGCAGTTGCCATAACAGTACACACCAGTTTTGTGTTTCTCTTGTGTCCAGCTACACCTCTCACACAGGCAGGAACAAAGGGCACATACACTCTGTTGCTGTCATCAGCAGAAAGAATTAAGCACTATGGAAAAACTCAGGCCAGATGAAGGCAGACACATTTGGTGCTCCCACCCAAAAAGCTCAATTGCTCATTACAAAATGCCTGTGTAACTGCTTGGTGGGCACAGAGAGATGGGGTGATCTGCTTCTTTTGGGCAGTGCTTTGCCTGAATATCTATTCACAGCAATACAAGTCCCACAGGAAAGCATGCCAAGCATATTTACACCATGTCTACATCACCATGGGAAAGAAGAGATGAGAATTCTGTGGGGACTGAGAGCCAGGAGGCCTGTAAGCCTGGCAGAGTTTCCTCTACATATCCTTCTGCTCTGGATCTTGACTACTTCTTAAGAGGACTGAGATACATGCCCTACTCCAGCCTCAGCCCCACTTACAAAACAAGGCCCTGCCTTTCTCTGACATCAACTGGCAAGACAAGTTCTCCAAGGGCAATACTTGCACTGCCTTGTTAAGTACAAAGGCATAAGGTCTCTGATGCTGGCTGAGGCAGACACGGGACACTGACCATAGCCATCTGTACGAAGCCAGCCAGTAGGATGGGACTGGAAACAAGGAGGGGTGGGGGTCAGCAGGCTGTGCCTGGGCACCTACCTTGGCCATCTGGGGCTCCTCATGGAAAGCACAGTGCTGGATATCAGTTGCAGGCTTTGTGCAGGTTGTCCGGGCAATCTCCACTTCCATTATGTACTTGATTCCAGCCACGATCTGCAACAAGACAAGTCGGCAGAGGCAACTTTACGCAGAGCACACGGAGAAAGGCTCTCTGCCGAGAGAGCCTGGCAGAGAGGCAGGCAGTGTTCCTGTTACACGATGGAATACAGACTCCAAAAGTACAGAGAGAATTGAGTGTGGCAACCTCCATGAAAGGGGCACTTGGCACCTCCACAGAAACAGGAAATACAATCCAAGTAAACATGTCCCACAAAGCAGCTACCTTAGCAATAAACAGAGACATGTGTTAACTCATGAGCAGCGCAGGGAAGCCACTGGCTCCTTCCACAGCGCGCAGCACTCAAGGTCACTCAGACTGAGAGAAGTCAAGATACAAAAAAGGGCTTTTATTCTTTTTCCCCACCTTCTGTGGGGAAAAAACCGACAGCCTGCAGAGACCCCCAGGCTCGCAGTCTGCCCTTTCTCCAAAGGAATCCAGCCTCGCTGCCAGCCCCCTAACGGAGAGTGCCGCCCCCCGCTCGCTCACCTGTTTCTTGGCGCTGATGACCCGCACCACCCGGCTGGAGTACATGTCGTTGCTGGCCCTGTTGTACGCCGTCATGGCGAACTGCAGAGCCCGCTCCAGCCCCTCATCGTTCTCCGGGTCCTCGATGGGCTGCGGGGCGCCCACCATCCGCGGGAGGAGCTCGGCGCCTCGCACGGCGCCGGCGAAGAAGAGGAGGGCGGCTGCCAGCAGCACCACCACAGACAGTCTATCGGCCGCCATAGCTGCGCTCTGCCAGCTCCCCCTCACGGCCGCCGCCATTTTAAAGCCGCGGGGCGGGGCGGGGCGGGCGGTGTTTTGGGCCGAGCCCCAGCCCGCCCCGCCCCGGCCGGGACCCTCCGGGCCCGGCGGAGTTCGCCGGGGACTTCCACGGGGTCAGGGAGCGAGGGGGACAAAGTGGAGGAAAAGTAGGAGGATGCTTTCCCGCACGGGAAGTTGGAGGCTTTTTCCAGACTCTGCCTCCTCGCGGGTTATTCTTGTGTTTATTTCCCTGTACTGCGAAGGGAAGATAAAAGCCACAGAGCATTTTAGGCAGCCGGGGTTGTTCCCAGCACAAAACACGTTGAGTAATTTCCTACCTCTGCCCCCGCAGCGCTGGTGTTGCCTCACCTACGCTTCGAGGGGCCGAGGCAGCTTCCCAGACGGATGGCTTCGCTTTCCGTCTGCTCCCGTAAACACCGCTATTATCTCCCTCGTCCCATCAGGAACCCTAAGTTTGGAAAGACAGGACTTAATATAGCATGAGGGGGGGCAGCTCCGGTGAAATTTAAGGCTTCATGGAGTTGTTAGGCTGAGAGAGGAGGAAGTTTTGCGCCTGAATATCCACAGCTTGCCTTGTAATGGAAAGGGTTTGTCTGGTGACTGGAAAGGCTGCCTACATACCAGCAATATCCAGCATGGAAAAATCCCTACAGCTGGCAACAAGCTGAGCTGTCAACTCTGACAGGACATTGGGGTCGTTCTTGTAGTGAGAAATAATCATAGAATGGCTTGGGCTAGAAGGGACCCCGAAGATCATTTCACTCCAACCCTCCTGCCATGGACAGGGATACCTTCCACTAGACCAAGCTGCTCAAAGCCCCAGACTGAACACCACCAAAATCACCTGCAGACACCCAAACAGAAACAAACTACATTTGTTGACTATTGCCAGTCCAAACCTCACAAAATCAGGGCTTGAAACAAAGCAATTATTAGGAGAAAAAAAAGTCTAGGTAAAAAAATTATGTTCTACAGTTGATGAATAAAGGGCACCTGGTTCATGAAATAAAGCTGCATTTTGTCTGTTTGTTTCTGTAGGGTGCAACTACCTTGCTCAATCAGAGGTGCTTTTTTAAAAAATAGGAAACAGAAATTTATGAATAACCAGATAAACAGAGAAGCTGGTAATTAAAGTACTTACCAAGCAGAATAAGACTTACTATAACATTGCAAAGGTTTGTAATACTGTGTGCCATCAGTATGACTAGAAAAATAGTGGTTTAGCATCTTCTTTTGTGGTTGATATTTGAGGAATATCCATCATATTTTCATCTGCCTTTTTGTCTATGTTTCAATTTCATTCAGGACTGGTGAGCTTTTTATGATACTAGTCTTACTAATTTCTCCAGATAACTGCTACATCCCGTGCCCTTTTTCTTGACATCCCTCATCTCTCTTTCACCGTTCAAAAATATAGTTGTCAAACATGAAAGTTGCACTTTTACAACTCTAGTCATTACAATATGTGCATATGTGCAGAAAATCCTTCAAATAAATGTTCTGTAGCCTCCAACCAAAACTTCTTGCCACCTATATGGCCGCAGAGATCCTGTGAAGTACAGTCAGCTAGGCCACTATCCAGTTGGAGAGTTATATGGAGAGCTCTGTGCCTGTGGGACTGAAAGATAAAATGCCCCATTGATTTCACTGGTAAGATTTGTAGGATCAAGCCCATAAAAACATGGACAACAGAAATGGCAGATGGAAGCTGGATGGCCCACATCAATGGATAATGTTGCTGTGGGCCGTGTCCCCAGGGAAGTTTTCATGGCACAAAAATTAACTCAAGGGTTTCTGTTCTCAAGAGGAAAGAGTATCTTGAAATGTGGAGATTTCCCCACTTTGCAATTCCTAACATGTACACAGGGCTATTCTCTGAATGCACTTCCGGAGTTTGGTTGAACTTCCCAGAAAAATCTCCATTGTGGCAGCCCCTGGCACATTATCTGAGTGCCTCCCCTCCAGGCCTGCTATATGCACTTGTCTAAAGATAACAGCCTTTGGCTGGTTCCTGCAGGGCTGGAAAGCACAGCCTGCAGAGCTCTAATCTCTGCACGGCTCTCCCACGGAAACAGGGCCTGCAGGAGGAACAACGGCTTCTGTCGTCACTCAGTAATGAGATCGCAAACCTCAGATCCTGAAAAATAATCATGCTCCCTACAGGTAGGAGATTACCTTGGAAATATCTCAAACCCAATACACTCTAAATGCCTTTTTAATCTGCTTTTTACTCCTTTTTAAAATACATCAGTCATAAATCAAGGTTAGGTTTTCCAGATTTCCTCTGTCAAACTGGCAGCCAGAACCAAATGCAGGGTTTGCACACATTCATATGAGTCGCAGGAACTCAAAAAATAAAGGCCTCTTGAGCAAGACAGTCAGCAGTTTATGAGGTGGGTCTGAGAGTGATTCAACACCAAAGGCAAAACTATTTCACTGTAGTAGATGAGTGTCCTGTGCCTATGGAAAAAAAACCATCCTATATCAGCTTATTCAGTGATAGTGGGAGAAATAAAGTCTCTGCCTGCTTCATGGTCACCACTCCCTGTTCTGGGATGCACGGGCATTCTTTTTCAGGAGTGGAGGCAATGCCATGACTTGTCCACACAAAGAAAACCAGGTCTCTGTCTTGTCTCTCAGAACATTTCAAAAGGGTGGCCTCTCAAATCCAGTCATCTGATTTGAAAGTGTCCAATGAAACAGGACACAGCCACATCTCTTCTGCATGTAGACGTGTTCTCACATACTGGCAAGATCTTGCCACAATCAAAAAGCCTATAGTGGCTTCTCTGGATAGGCTGCAAGGTGATTGCTCAGCTGAAAAACAGTATATGCCAGGAGAGGCTTCAAGGGCACCAAAGGACTGCTCTGAACATATTTAGTGCTGGCAGTACAACTGGATTAGTAAAGACCCCCCACCTCCACTCAAGTTCAAAGACCAACTAAACTAAATAAGCTTAGCACTTAGTGTTGAGTGCACCTTTTGGGCAATTCAGTGGGAACAGAGCTATTGGGTAACACAGGCTCTCAGTCTGGGTGTTGAGCTCTCTTGAAAGCACAGCCTTCGATTTCTTGGGAACAGAAAAAACAATGAACAGAAGTGCAGGTAGAGCTGAGAGCTGTTCAGTCACTAGTGGCAGCTTTTAGGAATTAAGTGCCAAACAGCTCTCAGCACTGATCTCAAGTAGGTCAATGATTATCGCCCTGCAGACGGGTGATTTGGGACCTACACTGCCCTCTGCTGAGCCCCAGACTGCTCACATCACTTTGGGATGACAGCAGCACCTGCTTTGAATCCCCTTCCCTTATGCCAATGCAGAAGATAATCTGCTTCTAAGAAACGGTTATTCACTTGGAGACATCTGCTTAGTAATTGCTGCCGTTAATCTGCCCTTATGTCCATGAGGGGAGGCAGTACTGTTTACACAAGTAAACAAAGTAATTGACAACAAGAAAAGTTGCATTTCAAATAACTGCATGCAATCAGTTATGGTCAGATTGTGCAACTGAAACAGTGAAGCCATGGTACTGAAAGTGGCTGCTGGTTTAAGTGAAGTACTGGTGCAGTTTGAATTTTAGCAAAAAATCCCTCTGCAGCAGCATCCTTTTTTTACTCTGAGAAATATAAATACCAGCACAGCAATACCATATTTTCAAACTCCTCACCTGATATTTTCTGCAATCTGGTGCCTTTGATGGCTACATTAGCTTACATTTACTAAGAATAATTTGGCCATTCTCTTTTCCCATGTATTCTTCATCTTATATATTTGTTTGCCTCAGCCTGCAGGAGAAATAGCTTTGCTGTGTAAGATTTGTGTTCATTAGCTCTTATTAAATGTTTAATTCCCCAGGAATTGTTTGATTCAGAGCTGACAAAAATATGAGTTCTGTCTTTGGTCTCCAATCCAACCCAATCCAAAGCGCGAACTGTGTATTTAAGCTTAGCTTCCGAGGAATACCAGTGACTTCACGTGACTAAGAAGAATATACTTAAATGAAGTGTATGTTTGTGTGCTATGTTGAAAGTGGCCCTCCAGCAGCCTGCTGGGATACTAGAGTGGACTACAAAGAGTAGAGCTCTGAGGCTTTGCAGATCCCAGAGGAAGAAAGAAGCCCAGAGGGGAAAGCAGTTCCTCTGCAGTAGCACCATGTCCATGAAGAGTTCCCCCAAGCTCCCCAGGAGCTGGTTCACAGTCACACCACTCTTGTTCTCTCCATAAACGAAATCATTTGTCTCCTCCCTCGGCAACAGCTTGTAGTGTAATTTCACTGCTTCAGAGTCCAAGGGCTTCAGGGCATAGCACAAATTTGAGTGTTAACTCAGCATGGTATCACACTTTAACTACACGTATTTATGATGAAGACCCTTTTTCAAGAGCAAGACTACAAATCCCTAATCGTTGCAAGAATACACAATTAAAAGGCAATCCAGGAACTCAAGTTTTCGTTGGCTCAAGTCAGCTCCTCTGCTATGATCCCAGCAGAGCCAAGCCAGATGCCAGACTGCTTTGGACATGGCACTGCTAAGACAGATGCAACTGCTTTGTTTTTTTCATTCTGGGGTTGGGGAGGTGTGTTTGATTTTTTGGTTTTGTTGTTTTGTTTTTAAGAGACAACTCTTTTGCTCTCAAATTAAAGATTTCTCATTGGATAACATCAATGGTGCATTGCCTGGTTATTTTTACAATCCCCATACACAACCAGAGATACACCCTCTGTTTTAAGTTTTGAAGTGGTTACAGTTCTGGTCTTCCCAGCATTTCAGAGCAGAAAACTCTACCTGGTTAAGGTATTTATTGTGAGGAATGGGAAAGTAAGACTTGGATCTATGAAACATCTGAGTGCAGAGAACAGCCTGTTCTCAAGGGGCTGACTTGCCAGCAGGATTCCTCACTGCTTCTCATTAGGAAGGACTTAAACTCTTTTCTACATTGTGCTTGCTGGGTTTGAAGCATGGGGGGACACCTATTGTTTAACAATTGCAAGAGAGGAATCATCAAGGCAGCTTGCAAACAAAACCAGTAACCTGTACCAGACAAACTGGGTTTCTTGGCCACTAAGATTTTTCTCTCAAGAAGGAAGTGAAATTGTCAATAACCTCAAAATTCACCCCAACCAGTTGCTCACTTGCTGCTCTACACATGCATATCCAGCCCATTCCAAAATATGGAAGGGCCTTTCAGAAGAGTACGTACTGTCACACATAAATGAAATTACTGCATCAATGATCATTATTTAATTAACATACAGTTATCTACAGGCCATTCTGCAGCCCATGTTTTTGGGTTTTTTTAATAGTTATCCATCCTTCAGGTGTCAGCAAGCTCAAGTGCACAAAAAAAGACTCACGTTCAGAGAAGTATTTTTACCCAAAGGAGTGGTTATTTGTGAGTGAGGCAACTGCTTTGTATCCAGTAGCTGCTGTCACATCACTCCAGTTCAAAAGTTTCAGTCATCCAAGCAAGGAAACAGAAAGCCACAGCAGATCACAGCACCTAACACAGTGGATGACACAGAGATGTAAAATGTCACCAGCACAAGCCTTAAAAAGGAATCTTAAGAGGGTGGAGCAAATAGCAAAGAATGGGGATCACCACCTAGGAGTACAACACTTACTAATGGAGCTGTTCACAAAGCCTTGCACAAAGTTCTCCCAGCAATCTTATGTAAGACCTGTCTGTAAAAAACAAACCTAATGCACTAGATTCATTTGAACAGGAATAATTAAAATGTGTTAACATGAAGGAAAAAAATAAAATTGTGAATATTGAAAAAATAAAATTCCTTTTCAGATTCCCAGCTGGCTAATAATTAGGCTTTGATGAACATGACAACAGGACAAGGACAAGGAAGTTTTTGTTTCACTGCAGTTTACTGGTGAGTTGTGTCCAGCTCCTGTAGAACAGCTACATGGATCAGGTGTTTCATCATTAAGAGCTCAGCCACAGTGCTGTGGTGTTGGTGGACCACAGTTCAGAATCCCAGGGCAGGTCAGCTTGGAAGGAACCAGTGGGTCATGTGGTCCAACATCCATGCTCCAGCAGGGTCACACTGTTCTTGAGTATCTCCAGAGGCAGACTCCATAGCCTTTGGCACCTGCTCTCCCTTTGGCCATTCCTAACATGTACACAGGGCTATTCTCTGAATGCACTTCCGGAGTTTGGTTGAACTTCCCAGAAAAATCTCCATTGTGGCAGCCCCTTGCACATTATCTGAGTGCCTCCCCTCCAGGCCTGCTATCTGCACTTGTCTAAAGATAACAGCCTTTGGCTGGTTCCTGCAGGGCTGGAAAGCACAGCCTGCAGAGCTCTAATCTCTGCACGGCTCTCCCACGGAAACGGGGCCTGCAGGAGGAACAACGGCTTCTGTCGTCACTCAGTAATGAGATCGCAAACCTCAGATCCTGAAAAATAATCATGCTCCCTACAGGTAGGAGATTACCTTGGAAATATCTCAAACCCAGTACACTCTAAAAGCCTTTTTAATCTGCTTTTTGACTCCTTTTTAAAATACATCAGTCATAAATCAAGGTTAGATTTCCCAGATTTCCTCTGTCAAACTGGCAATCAGATCATGAGGTAGTGTAATGAATAGCAAAGTTTGCATATATTCACATGAGTCACAAGGGGCTGGCACCTGAAAAACACCCTGTAACTTATTGAGAGATTTCTGAGGGAAAACAAAATCCATAAGGCTGATGACAGATCGCTGCACCAGCCCAGCAGCAACACATCGTATGCAAAAATACTTATGCAAAATAGGTTTCTTATTAGACTAAGAGGAAAGTAACAAAACCATCCACATACAAACACACAGAGACACCTATCAAATAAACAAAATCCTCCCTGAGAGCAGAAAGGGGAATAAAAATTATGTTTGCTCCTGTATCCTTGAGAGATTTCCAAAGCCCAAATGCCATTCAGCTGTTTGAGCCTTACTTTCTGATTAGGTAGGCAGTCTCATTTGGAATGCACTAACATTATGCATTCAGCTGTTCTTCTTTTCTAGTGCTGGGGACCTCCAAAATCAGAGAGGACATTTAGGCAGGATGAAGTTAGGCAGCTGGATGTGGAATTAAGTAACCACATTGGCAGTTGGTATTTTCTTTCCAGTTATTCTGTCTCATTTGGTGTCAGGCTGATGTATTCCACAGGGCACTTAGATACTGGCTGTTAAGCTTCAGGACTCCAGCTGATCAGTTTTTTTAAGTCATAGGAAGTCACTCGACAACAAAAAGGCCTGATTACCATGGCTGCACTACACTGGGAAAATAGAGAGCAGCTGAGCATGTCTTGAGGCAGTCATTACAAGGACATCACAGCCGCCTCAGCATCAAGCAGCATTATCCACCTACAAGTCCTGCTGTACTGAGCACAGAAAAAGCCTCACTGTGCCCAGTTGGTACAAAGGAAGAAGCCTGGAGGGTTTACAGCCCAAGCACATCAGTTCTGGGCTTGAAAACACACAGCCAGCCATATAATGCCATTCTCTCAGGTGGGATAATGCTTCCTTGATGCATACAGCAGAAGCAGGAGTAATGCCTTAGCTATCCTTAACTTTCAACAATGAGGACATGTCTCCTGAACCCTTTGTTGGCTTCTCAGGAAAAAAAATTAATTCTCCCCAAAACTACTCATCTAAACTACTCACAAAGACATCTTGTCTTTTTCCTTCAAATTCAAGGATAAAACTTTGCTTGGATGACAAACTAAAGCAGGACAAGGCAGCACAGGAAGGCAGTGCACTAAATCCATATCTTTCTGCTGCTTGCCTCTCTGTCCCTCTTCCTGGATCTTGCTGTTCCTGCTATACAATGAGTAGAAATTCAGAGTAGTTAAAAGAGCTGCTTCCTCCTCCTAGGTTGGTGCATTTGCAGACACTGACAAGGAGTTCAGCATTTACATGCCACAACCCCAGAAATCATTTGGCACTCACAGGACTGAAGTCAGCTCATGCTGGTTGAGGACTGTCCTGTAGGATCTTTCTACATTGTTCTTGAATATCTGATCCTTCCTGGAGAAGTAAACTGTGAATTTGGGGAGTGGTCAATATGGCCATTAATTGAACTTGGAGTACAACTGATGGCTTGTAAAGCCAGTACAAGCAAGGTTATTGTCCAAGAGCACAAAAAAATAGCTGAATACATTGAATCAGATTTGACTCCAGGCCTAGAATCAAGAGAAAGAGATTGAAAATATGCCGTAATACCTCTCATTTAATCGCATTATTTTTTATTTATTTCTTCCCTCAGTATATTTTCTCTCAGCCACAGGGGGGAGAGTCCCTCCAGGAGGTCATTGTTAATAAACTAAAAGGTGTATTTCATGTACTTCTGACTGATCAACATCAAGGACTCGCTCCATTCATGCAATAATCCAACCTCACATGTAATTAACAATGTCCACTTTAATAATGGTCAGGAATTCAGGCTCTCTTCCCCCCACCTCGAAGGATTTTGGCTGTAAAAGGGTCCAATATTTCAAGGTCACCTCAACAGTCTAAAATTTGGATGTAATTCACTCTTTTGTTGACACAGCCTTGCACAAGGTTAAGGAGTGTTTTGATTCAGGTGAAAAACAGATTCCCCTTTCCTCAGCCAGATGAAGAAGATAGCTGTTAGGGCCCCAGTTTTCAGAATCACAAGAGAAACTAAAATTCTTACCTTTCCTATTATGAATGCTGGCCTGCAGGCTGCTTTAGACGAGAAAAAGATCTTACAATCATAGAGATCATTACAGAAAAAATGCAGAAAACATCTATTGCTACCTCACCTGCCTGAAACTCAGGGACTCTAACACCTATTTCTACAAGTCCTTAAAGAGACAACCTAGAAACTCCATCTGCTTCATATAAGCAACATCAGGGCTCTTCTAAGGGGGCTTCTATAGCCAAGTGAACATCAGCCAAGGGCAGGCAGAATGATGTGGGTGGTCAGTGAATCAGCCTCCTTAAGACACAATGCCTGTGTAACTGGACATTCCCAAGCAGAAAATTTGGGGAAGAAAGAGCACAAGGATTCTCACTGTGAGAGAAGCAATACCAGGGGAAGCACAGCCCTTTGCTTGAAGCAGAAGCTGAGGTTTGCTGGGAATCCACAAAACAGATGAGGCTGAGTGAGCTGCCAAAGAATCATGAGAGGCCTCTAAGCTGCCCCTATTTTGCTCCCTTTCTGACTCCAGAGTGGATCTGGCAGGGTCCAGAGATGCCTCCAGCTCTGACCCCATGCTGTTCTTTCTTCTCTACCTAGGCCCAACCAGCTCAGTCACTGTGACTCAGTGCTGAGGTGAGTTGAAGCCTGTGGCAGAAGGGAGATCCCACTGAAGACAGAGGCCCCTGCAGAGCTCCCTGACCCTGACTCCACATGAAACCATTTCTCCAAAACCCTCTCACCCATGCTCAAGGGAACAGCCCAACCAGTCCCTTCAACAATCCTCTGTTGTGAAGCCCACACTCTTGGATTTAGATGGTGAAAGTGTCCTGCACTCTAGGACTCATGCAGTCACCAAATAGCTGAGATTAGAGATTCTGGGGGAAAAAAAAAACCAAAAAACAACAAAAAAAGTAGAAGTAAACCAACAGTTGTTCTCAACTGAGTTCCAGGCCAGGAATAAAGAAATTAAATTATATACATAGGGTTCTCAAGAAATTATTAGCATTAATTATTAGCAGGGCCTAGGACCCAAAGGTTCAATCCCAGCCTCATGTATTTTTTAACTCTTGGGCAAACCATGGTCTTGGCAAAAAACTCTTGTTTCTGCAGCTGCTGTTTTTAGGCTGGAAGCAGTTCTCATCTATCTCTCCCCATGTGTCTGTTCCTATTAATACCAATTTTAAAAGAACCTTGCTGCTTTTCCATTGCCATCCTTGTTGCCAGCCATACACCATTAAACAGAAGAAATAAGAGGTTTTAGCTGTAATTATGATTTTGACTTTTTTGTAGAGAAGGCATCCCATGAAGACTGACACAGCTGAATACCTGCCCAAGCTCATCAATTCTCTCAGCAGGAATTTTCAGGGGCAAAAATTAAATTGTAGCTGTATAATACATTGAGCAGACAATGCCCGTGATTATCCAGCAAAAAGACATCAAAAAGCACCAGAAGTGCTGACTTCCAAAGGCACATAAAATGTTCTGAAGAGTTACCCTGCAAAGGATGACAAAGCCCTTCAAGAACCACGTGTATTTTGTCCCTTTTACTCTTGGGCTTCTCTGTGAGGCCTCCAGGGCCAGACCAGTCCTATAAAACACCAAAGACACCTCACATTTTCTTGCAGGTAGACACACTCCACACAAGCCAGCAAGTGCCTTCTTTCCCTCTCTTTCCCAAGCCATGAAAACTCTGGCCAACCTTCCAGTTCAGTCCTCTGACTGCATGACAAGGGAGTACTCCTTGGAACTCCACTGCCCAAGCATCCCACTGAATGGAAGTCTGTCATTCTGCTTTCACAAAATCCTAGGTATTTCCTCTAGAATTCACAGCATGGCCAGGAAATTGCCTTCTTTCCCTTCCTGCCCTCCCTAGCAGTCAGACAACTGCATGTTGCAAGTGGTCACTTAGAGTAGGATGAGTAAGCCCTGTGGCTCAGATGGAATCAGTGCACCCCCTCAGCAAAGGTCAGGCTGAGCAAGCCCACCCCACAGACAGTTCCAGAGAGGCCTTTTATTTATGAGTGACTCCCATTTATTATGGGAGTGCAAGCCCACAGTGAAGACTGTGGTGTCAGCCAAGGGCAGAAGAAAGCAGTGGTCCTGCAGCAATACACACAAATCTGGAAACATGGCAACCAGCCACACACTGGCTTAGGGCACGGCTGTGAGGAAGTGCAGAAATGTTCTCCAGTGAGGTATCTTTGCAACACAACATCCCCAATGCCAAGTGCAGAGGAGTCAGGACAAACCAGGCACAGAAGGGGAACTAGTACAGGGAGATGCCAAATTCTGTAAAGGCATCTGGGGTCACAGGTGATGTCACCTTGCTTGCAAATCCCCCACAGTCTTGTCTGCAATTGTGCCAAGGCCAATGTTTTCCAAACTTCTCCTTGACACCTGTTAGAAAACTAGGGAACACAGGACCCACATTTCTCCTTTATCTGGGGAGTATCTTTTTGACTTTTCTGAATACTTCAAGTATATTCCTCCAAAAATACATGTGTAGTGGGGGCTACCAGGAGACATAAAAAGCAGTGAGCCATCTGCTCTTTTCCAAGCTTCCTTCCCATCTGGCCTGACACATCTGGACAAGAGTTCAGTGCTGTTCCTGTGTTCTCACTGGGCTCCTTCCATTTGAGTCATTGAATTCACACACATCTCAGGATGCATGCACAGGTAGTATCGTTTTCTTCCAAACCTCCACCTTCTACTTGCTCCAGCAAGAATTCTGAGTCCCACCAGCCCCATTCTACAGTCATGCTTTCTACAAAGTCCTCACTTAGAAATCTGAAGTAGCAACTCAGAAATTAGTGTTTTGAAAAGGCCTAACCAGTTGCTCTGGAGACCAGCAAGCACTACAGATCTTTACAGACCTGGCCATGCCACCTCTAACTCTCTGTCTCTCTCTTTGTGTGCTGAAGTGCTTCTAATCACCATATACTACCCAACAATTTCCTCTGAAATGTGCGTGCTATTAAAGGCTGGCAAACACAGATATGTGTAAAAAACTCCCATGTTTTCAGGCATGACCTGATGTATGCCTCAAAGGAATGTTGGTTTAAAAGGGGAGTAAATCTACCTCTGCCCCTACCTTCTGGCAGCCTGACATACATGGTTTAATGCCTGGTTTGGCCCTTGCTTTGCATCCACCCAAATGGGGCCATATGAGGTCAGTAATACTGGGGAGAGCCTGAATTAGATGGAATGTAAGTGCTTGACTGCTAATTATCCATAAGACCTTGAAGCCTTGGACAGCCACAGGTCTATTACAGGATAAATTACAAGATGAGAGATACAGACACTTAGGCTCTGAAGACAAGGATTCTGATAAATAAGATCTAGCCAGTCTGTCTGTGGTTAAGACATTTCTATCTCATGTATGTGATGCCCAAAGCTCCACATCTTACCTCAACAAAATAACAAAAACATCTGGGAAAGAAAAATCACACTAGGAATAGTACTTTGTATATCCTAAGCAATGGATGATCCCGGTCTAAAAACAGGGGGGGATAGAGATAATTTTTCATGCAGTTTTTCATCCTCCAGCTCCTTTCACACCACTCCACTGCATCACCAGGAGTGTGGCCATAAAATTTGCTGCTACAGACCCTCAAGTTCTGCTTGGACAACTGTAATTCCCTCTATGTGAATTCCCACACTGTGCATGTTTTTCACCAAAAATTCAGTCATCTCCTCTGGGAAAACGAAACAAGGCAACAGCTCTCCCAGTCGTGAGAAGGTGAGCTCAAATGTGACTTTGGGTGGCTGCATTGAGCCACTTGGAAACATCCCATGCTCAGCTGGTAAAAGGCAACATCCAGGTGGGACATCACCCATGACCCAAGGTGAAATTTTACAGCATCTGCTCAAAACAAAGCTAGAAAGCAAAGAACAGGGTGAGAAAGCCAAAATGAGGGATGGAAGAAAACACCAGATCTGAGGTCAACATCAAAACCTAACCAAATGAAAATCTCCACACAGAAACATTGAAGTCCAGAAGGAAAGAAGAATGAACTAAAAAAGTATCAGGATGAAATTCTCAACTCAGAACAGAATAAAATTAGTTGAGGAACAAAACAAGAGACAAAAAGGGACTCAAGTAACGCTAAAGAAAGTTTGGAAAAATAAGTGTTCTCACCAGAGAAATATTTTTTTAAAATCTTTTATTTTACAGAAGTATTTACTTCTAATGAAAGTCAATATTGTCTAACAAAAAAAGAGACTACACCCTGATTTCAAAATCACATGTGCCTTCATGCCTGCAGTCAGGTCTCAAAAGTATGACATTGATACATTTCCAAACTGCAGAATTTCTAAGCCAATCTAAGGCTGTTTGTTTGCTGTCTGGAGTATAAAGCTATGAACCAAGTTTTCCATCCTGTTTGGTTTTGATTTCAACATCCTATCTGGAACATTCAGCTCATGTTTTCATGTTTTTCTAAGCAACCTTGAGAGTTAGAACTTTTTTTTTTTTTAATTAGAAAATGGAGTTTCTTATGTCTTTCTTCCAGCAGCTTTTAAGGAAAAAAATACATCCTGAGACTGCTGAGAAAGCCATAAGGCTTAGTAACCACTGCAATATGCCAGAAAACATGCTTTCCATTTCCCCTCCACACATAATTCACTTATTTCTGTCATTAAGTCTCTATTCCAAAGGTTTTACTGCAGTATTTTCTGAACCAGTGTACTACAATGAACTATTTTTAACTACTTTAAAGAATTTCCATTAAAGCATGACTTGGATGGCTCAACAAGCAAGTATCACTGATACTACACCTGTCAGAGACAAACAAACAAACATCTGTGCTTGGATGGGATCAAGACATTGTTTTATGGAGAAGCTGTGCTCCCAAGACCACCTCAAAGTCACATGGTGCCCATGAGTGCCAGATTTTAGGTTCACATCTCAAAGAAAACTCAAATAAATGGAAAATCACAAGTAGACACAAAGCCCCTCAATGACATCATCAACAGTTTAGAAGAGCCCTCTGCTGTGTTGGTTCTGGCTAATACACAAAATATCTAAGCCCTCATCAAAATGCAAGCGCTGAAGCATGTAAATAAATGATGAAGCAAGTTCTCCCACTTTAGGAGGGTTTTGGCTTTTTTTGCCCATGGATATTCCCACAGAGATGTATGCCTGGTCTTCCAACATATGTCCCTAAACTCACCCTAACTTAAAATGTTTCCCCTTGTCTCCCCTGGACAGCAAACTCCAACCAGAGTCAGAGGGAAGTCACATTGGACTGAGACGTGCCAGAGCTGTGTCCATGGTTTCCTGGACAAAAATTGTTCTCCTGGGAACTTTGAAGGACTTTTTTTCCTCTTCCCTGGCATGATGTGACTCAGTTTCAAACAGACAGTGCACACAACCTTTGTGGATCCATGACAGGAAAGAGTCTAGGCCTAAGATGAAGAGGCTTGCCAGGCAGGTCTCTAGAGATGACCTTCCATCCTTCTGTCTGTGTGCTACAGAAACCTTTGCTGAGGATGTCATTTGACAGACTATCTGAGGACAGGGACAGGAATTACACCATTTTTTATGCTGCTTTTTAAGAACCTCCAAGAAAGTACATTAATTTCTTGCCTAAGTAATTTGGTCTACTATTTTCTTATCCTCATCCTTGGAAACACTTTTCTGGTTCCAAACTCTGGTGTCCCTTGCTGTGATCCAATACTAATACAGCTAGCAAGAACACAGAGAACACATTACTCTGCCACAGCTAACCTCACATCAATCACACCAGCTCCAAAAAGGAAGCACAGTCATTTTTCCAAACTCACTGTAGTGTCTAATTAGTGACTACTAATTTTTCAGCAATTATTAATTAATTAATCATTATTCAATTATACCAATCGTATTTCAACCATACCAATTATCTTTTCCTCCAAGTGTGAAAGACTTGTCTCCTCAGCAAAGTAGGAATGTGGGAGGTTGAAAGTGACAGGTAAGAGCAGGAAAGAAACCAGGCATTGGAAGGCAGGAGAGTAGATGGAAAAGGTCAGAATTACATTGTCTGTGGGAGTAAATACTTCAACCCTGTAATCAAACAGAAAAAAAGTCATATCACTGGTGATTAAAAACTCAAATTAGTACCAAACTAAACCTACTTCATGTGCCAACATTCTTTATAGAAGCACAAGTGCCATGTTCTTCTCTGTAGGTCAACTAGCAGCAAGGGTATGGCTGCAGGCAGACCCCCTCCAGCTCTGCTATCCTGTCAGCAAGACTGTTCAAAACCATCAGAGTGAGGAAAAATCTATTGCTGTCACCACATTTCCACCTGCTCACTGTGTTTTCTGTCATTACCCAGCCTCGATATTCCCAGCCACAATGTTCACCCATTCCTAAGAAACCTGCAAACAAAGAGCAAAACTCATCCAAGCACTAAAATAATATTTTTTTTTAAGCCAGAGCAAGCACCACAGAGTCCAGCCCTTACACAAGAGCTGGGATCTGGTGGAAACTGTGGGATTTTTTTTGCCGTGTTTGCCTCTTTTCTCACCATAGGACCGGTGTGAGGAATGGGAGCTCCCTGGTGGCAAAACGTGAATTTGCAAAGATGGACTTTCAGTGGCCCCATGCTTTTTCCTGCTCATGTGGAAGTCTTGGGATAACAGGAACACCGTCCTGTGCTGCCCTCTGCCAGGTCACTGAGACCAGTCAGACCTGACGACTGAACATGATGGTGTCTAGTGCAGGGGTACCTGTTTCAGAACCCAGCACAATTCCCAGCTCCTCCTCACAAACCTGGCATCCCTTTCTCCAGCCCAGGCATGTGAGCTGCGCTGGGACACACATTCACAGGCCAGGAGGTACCTGTGTTTCATTAATGAAAAATCAACAGCAACCAGATTACTGTCACCCATCCAGCTTTCATGACACCCCAAAATAGAAGCAAGACCCAGCCAAAATCCAATGGAATTTGGGTGAAAAAGAGCTTGGACTGCAATGATTTTTACAAAACAAGAGGCCTCCACTTTTTCCTATCTGATTCTTAGCACTGCCTTCTTAGGCAACAGTCCAGATCAAGTGCCCAGCAGACCTTAAACAGTTAGGGTCTCAGGGGATCTGGAGGAACCAAACCACTCATCTCACACAGACATCTCACATAAAAGGTTTGGATTTAGAGCACCTTAAGGGTAAGCTCCTTAAGGAGCATCTGTCAAGGCCCACCTTGACATCTGGTTCTGAGCTGGGTACCACCACTCGTCTCTGCCTGAAGAGGTGCCTCCAAGGGACCTGGAGAAGAGAGACAACAGTGACATATTACCAATCCTTTCTGACTTGTGGTCTGCCCTACAGCCTCAGCATGCAGATGAACGATGCTCTTGCAACCTTGGACAGCTCTTTATACCCCCAGCCCAAGGCAGAGGTCTCCTGCCCAGCTGCACCTCCAGCAGTTGTAGCAAATGCCAGGAGTCTTCACAGGTTCAGGTGGTGATGAGCCAAAAGCACAAAGGATGAAATCCACAGAAGGTTATTAAAAGTAGAGGCACAATACCAAACTCAGGACATTCCTGCCTGCACATGGGAGGCTGGCAGACCATCTAGATGATCTCCTGCTGCCAGCTGACTGCCTTTGTCTATCCTCCCCAGGTATCTCCTGCCAGGAAGAAGACACCAGGCTAGACAGACCTCTGTTCCAACCCAGGACAGCTCTAATGGGAGCAGAGCTGTCACATCTCAGGTCATAGCAGCCTGCTCTTGGGCAGTGCCCTCTGCAGCTCTCCAATGCTTCTTCCCAGACTGAGAAATTGCACCATGGTCCAGGAATGACCCAGAGCTAGACAAGTTTGTCTTTGTAAGAAATAGTCACAGCAGCTGGGGATAAACAAGAACATCAGACAGGTGGGCAAAGCCACAAAGGGGCCCAAAGCCTCAGAAGGAAGGGGGGTGAAGTGGGGGGGAAGGGGGAAAATAAAAAGGAGACAAAAATTATTTGGAAACTGATAGTTTACATTTGGCTGAGAAAGTCAGGACTGCTCTCTGACAGACTTACAGACAAGTTCCTTTCAAGCCACCAGATGGTGCCGTGCCTTCAGTCACCAGCAGACAGCTGGCCTGGGACAACAGCCCTCCCTCCGCTCCAGCGGCGTCCGATGGACACTGCCTCACACTGCTGGGAGAAGGGAAGAGACAGCCTCGCTCTGCCCCAGGACCCGGCCATCCCAAAGGGACATCTCCCAGTTGCAGAGACACTTCCACCTTGAGCCGGGGCGAGGCTGATGCTGAATCTGGGCCTGAGACAGTCGGGATCCGGGAGAGGAGAGGAAATGTGTCTGGAAGCCTATAGAGCTGGAGGGAAGGTCAGGAGTACCATTTTGAACACTGAAAGAGCAAAGCATCTTATGTTGGGAGAAAGACTTCTGTGATGGGCTATCTGGCAGGGGAAACACTGGCCAGGAGTTGTGTTTTGGTTACATGCATTTTTGAACCAGCAGAGAAGTATCAGAGCCCTAGAGAAGGACGACAGGGTAGCCTGCTCAGCGAAGAAGTTGCTCTGGCTGGCCAGATTCAGACCATACCCTACCGACTGGCAAGCTGTGCTTCCTGGCCCCCTTCAGAAAAGCAGCTGTAGCCATGCTCCTTCCCAGCACCCACATGCATCTTGTTGGGTGACCCCCCACCATGCAGAGATGTGAGCTGGGCCACTGAGGCAATGCAGAGGCTCAGAAAGAGACTGCTGCTTGCTGAAGACTGGGAACACACAGCTCACCCAGCTGGTCCATGCCCCCACACCAGCCAGCCTTTCTACACTCCATGTGCCAGAAGAGAGCCAGCATACCAAGCACAGGCCACCAGTACAGATTTAGGCACACAAAACAGATCTAAACAGGGTGGTGTGAAAGGAATGCTCCACTCACACTACCCTACTTTTCAGTGGAGACTTCCCACAGCCACTTCCCTGGACAAGACCAACCACAGCACATATATATAGCTCACCATGACCCAGCTGTCAACCCAGAGCTATAAATACAGCTAGAGCAGAGATACAGCTATCAAGCCACTCTTGACTCCATTCATAATCTGTCCACATCCTGCAAACCCACAACACAGATAGGAAAGGTAAAAGAAACTGTCAGAGATTCCCATCCATGGCACACTCACAGGAAACACAGCACAACCCTCTTCTTTCCCAGTGTCTCTGCAATGTCCTTCTTCTCCTCCACCTCACCTGGCATAGCCCAGGTGGCAGTCAGGTAGGAGTGTTATCCATCCATGTGTGAGGCTCAGGCTCACCAGGAAAGCAAAGCCCTTTTTGAGACTACCTGATGTATCAGAAGGCAAAAAACTGATATTCTTGCTCTCCCCAGCACCATCCACATCACTGCTGGCACAGCCCGCTCCCATAGCACTCAGACCCATTTGGAGCCAGGCTGTGGGCAGATTTGTCCTGCAGCCTATCCCAGTTTGCTCCACAGGCACTGCCAGTACTGTGGCTTCTCTCCAGTGTCACAGCTGCAATGGCTGTTGCTGGGAAAAGAGTGCTTAGCTCTCAATACCCACCTCTGCAACTCAGGCCTCCAGTAACCACCCTAAATTCTCAGAGCATTCCCCAGAAATCATATTCAATGCGACTTAATTATCTTTTGACAGTTCTGAAGGGCCTTTCACTATCCTCTAGCAAATCCTCCACAGCTATAAGACTGCTGTGATGAACACCCATCATGCTGACTAATGCATCTCATTACTTCCTTTTTCATTACCCTATGCATTTCTTATGGTTCTTATGTCTTATGGACAGTAAGCAGATTAAGGGTGGTGGTTTTCCAGTCTATGCCTGTGTATCACCTTGCCCTAAACATGGGGTAGGGCTAATTCACCTTTGATCTAATCTTACCCACAGAAGCCCTCCAGAAAATGAACTCCCAATTTTAACAAGAGCCAAGCTCCCCCCATTCCAGAAAGCCAAAGCCAGACAGGTTCAATAAGTGGCCACAGCCCTGACGAACACGGACAGGCCTGCAATTCCCAAGCCAAAAGAAGGGGCCATCCTGCATGGGCAACACACCTCCAAAAGGTTTCATTATTCTGATGCAGCTGAGCACAAACTCTGTCATAAGAAAACTCAACTGCTACAACAACCTTCTGTCTGGGTTACAGAGTGTGAGGAGCGGGGGTTCACTAATTCAGGAAATAAAATAATTATTAATGGCATTGCAGACAGCAATTACTAATGGCATCAGCAGCAACCACCTCCACACCTGGAACAAAGCCCACAGAAGCCACAAATACTTCTTCTCCAAGAAATCCCTGCAGTCGTGCCGCATTCAGTGTAGCAGCACTATCATCTTCCACGCACAGAGCAGAGATGGCCCGAAGGGTCGGGTGTTACCCTGTAAATGCAGCGAAGAATTCATCACACTCACCACAAATTTCCTGCTCCAGGCTGTGAGAGCCGTGCAGCCTCTCTGGGCTCAGCCCTCCCCCTCTATAAAAGGGGCTGCACACACAGCCTGGTCTCACGGCAAAAGCTCTGGAGCACAAACACAGGGGACGCTGCAAAGCGTTTGGGTAATGCAGGCAGAAATGTTGCTTAAAGCTTTACCCACTGGTTCAAGGCCTTGCTGTACTCAACACCAGCCTCCCTTCTCAGACTGGCAGGGATTTAAGATCCAATTCCCGTGTATGCGGGGAAAACACATCCTTGTAAGTTTTGCACATTGCCTGTTCTGAGGATTTAAGCAAGAGTTGAGCAGTGGCCAGCCCTTAAGCTGACTCTGAAGCAAGATGCATTTCATTCTCACCATAAAAAATATTTCAGACAGGCTTTAGTGGCAACAAAATTAAAGGGGGGGGGAAAAAGCAAGGGAAAAAAAAAAAAAGCCAGGTAGGAGAGTAGCTTGATGACATTCTTGCTTACTTAAATTAACTTGAAGCTGTTCCACTGCTGCCTTCTTGTGTTATTTCCTCCTTTGTCTTTCTACTGGAGAAAATGCCCTGGGGGTAATGAAGCACTGAGCTAACTTCCCCATCCCACTCAATCCAGACCAATTCTGATGAGACTGATAAAATTCACCCAGTTTTACAGCAGCAAACAGGGTCAAATTTTAGTCTGGTTGTTTATAGCCTGCAGTTTTTACCATGTGGAAGTTAGAAGGATCGCAGCCTGCAGCAACTGAGGAAGCTGACAGCAAAGTAAAGGGAATATGAGTTCTGGCATTCATCTGGAACAATTTAGGAACAGACTTTCCATTACTGTAAAAATAGAAAGTATTGGTAAGCAACATCTAGCTCTGATCTTCACTAAATCTCAAATTGCAATACAGAAAAAGCAGGAACAACGTTAACATTTCAAAAACAGGAAACTAATGTAAAGGGGGAAAGCAGCTTGTCCAGGCTCACGCCATGGACCAGGACAGGGCTTTGGACCAAATACCAGGCTCTGGTTCCTGCATCCTGTCTGCTGCACCACCTCCTCAGAAAAACGATGGAGTATCACAGCAGGTTCTGGAAATCACCCTTAGATTTTCCTGTCCCCAAATTTCCCTTTAAGTTTTTACTCCGGTGCACCTGCTAAGCAGAATGTTTCAGCAGTGCACAGCTATGGGCTCCTCGTGGAGTTTTTTTCTGCCAGTGAAATAGCTGTGACTGTAAGGTTTACAGAGACTTTCTGTTCCTGTCTAAAATTATCTTTGCTGATCCTTGCGACGCCAAGACCACAGAGCCAATATTCCACAAGCCCTGAGAAAAAGGCACTGTATTTCAGGCACACTCAGCTAGTGTTGCTACAGCAGCATCCATCAGCCACGACCAAAGCTCTGGGTCACCGCCGTGCACAAGGGGACACTGCCTGTTCCTGTGCTGCATCAGACAGCAGAGCCAGGGTCTGGGTGCTCTGCGGTTGTTCAGCCAAACAGGAGCCTCTGTGATCCCTGCTCCAACAGTGGGATCAGGGCAAAAGTGGATGAAAAGACGGCAGGTGGATGCAGGCAGATGGGGGAAGCGGGGCTAGGAGGGAGACAACAGCAATTAGCATAAGCAGCGGCAGCCTCAGCTCGCCAGCTGCTTTGCCGATTGTCTGCCTCCTCGATTTCCAACAGCAAAGCAGCAATTTGCCGACGAGCAGTCAGTAGCCAAGGCTACCCCCCAGGACCGAAACTATCAGGGAAAACAAACGATTTCCATGGTACAAAAGCATGGCTTGCAGGGCTGTGATGTAGGAGTTTGCCTAAGTAAGGCATGGAGCACGCAGCTCAAAACAGACACTAAATACTTCAGAGCGAAAGGCTAAAAAAGGAAGGTTTTAGAGGAGGAAATGAGTCAGTAGCTTGGAGGACGGGAGGGGGAGTTCAAATAGCTGAGGCATATAAAGAAAGCAAGTAGTCACCATCTCAAAAGCTACCAAGTCAGCGAAGTGGATGTATTGATCACAGGTTTTTGATGATGTAGTGTCTCATTCAAAAATGGAGCCCACGGGTGACTTTTTATATTGATCATGCTGGATTTTGAAGCGATCCTTCACTGACTGGACAGACATTTGCCAGCTGCAGTTCACACCGGTGTTTCTGACTGCAGCTAAAGTGGTCACCACCAGGATTGCTGGAACCTCTCAGGGATCCCCCTGGCTGAGGGATGGATTTTTGGGGGCCTGGGGGGGGGCAGTGTGAAGTTTCAGACTGATTGCAAATACCATTTGCCTTAAGAGAGAGAGGGGGGAATTCACCTTTCATGATGGTTCATCAAAACGTACAGCCTGAGCTTCCAGCCTAGCTTATTAATAGCACTAACGCTGCGGGAAAAAGGGCAAAGATGGTTCAGTGTTGAAAAGCAGAAAAGCTAGTGAAAAAATCCTTCTTCTCCACAATGCAATTCCCAGCATTCATATCTGTCATTGTGACAACCTCATATTGCACTGAGAGGATGGGGACAAAGGGGTCTCACCCCTAGAAGGCTTCAGCCTCGCTCACCACACACAGAACAGCTGTAACAGTGTGCAGCACAGTAAGCCAGTGGTGTTGGTGTCAGAGAGGCAGTAATGTCCTCACCTCGGCCCAGGTCCTTGTCCCATCCAAAGGCTGGCACTCATAGAGAGGGAAGGAACTCAGAAATAGAGACAAAATTTCCTCCTGCCCAACCCAAACCAGGGAGCTCCCCCTGGATTTGGGCACCAAGGCAAAAACTACAGAGCAGCTTTGACAGGACCCTGCTGCAAGCCCAGGCTGAGGGAACCCCAGCACTACAAAGGGTCAGGGTGATGCTTAAGGCATCAGAGGAGAGGGCTGTCAGGTCAGGGAGCAGCACAGGGCTGGAGACTCCCTTTCCCTATACTACCAGCAGCACAGGATTGGCATGCAGTAGGGGTTCCCAACCATGCCATAAATACTTAATCCTCAGCAGACAGCTCTGGGGCAGGGCTGGAGCTCCCAGTGCCCGTGCTGTAACAGCAGGGCAGGGGCTGTGGAGCCCTGTGCTAACGCAAGCTGGTATCCACCATAACCATACACTTGTCCATGAATTCTGGTGCAGTCTCTGCCTCAAAGCACCCCATCAGCTGTGTTCAGTCTCACTGGGCTACGCTGTTCTGTCTTCTGGGGAATGAAACATTTCAAAAAAATGCTGTGGCTGTTGGTGAGTGAGTGCCCTTCACAGAGCAGGCACATCTTTCTCATGAGGCAGGAAAAAGTGAGAGTTTTCTCTTACTCTGCTGGTGAAGGAGTTCTTGTCCCTGGTGAATTTCCTTTAACCGGTTAGATACTTTCTCAACCTACTGCAACGTTTCCAAAACCACCTCTCAGAACAGACTGAGCCAAGAGGCCAGTTCCACCTCATTTGCCCTTATAAGTACACAGCATGAAATAGCTCCAGCCCTGTTCTCAGGGCCTTGCATCATCTCCTCCCCTCCTCCTGCCCCAGGATGTCTCACTTCTGTACCCCTCTGACAGACTGAAACCCATCTTGGAAGAGCAAGCCTAGAACACTAAGAGTCAAATTAGCCACATCAGTTATGACTAGAAAGCACAGCTGCCCCAGGTTTCTGCTGTGCGCCACCAGAGATGGAGGTCTGCTGTGGCGCTGATCACCACTGCCTTGATTTCCTCTCCAAGCCACAATCACAGCAGCGAAGCAGGACCAGTTGTCCAGAGAAACTTATTCACCGGACTGAAGCTCTCCCTACTACACAGGCACTCTATCTGACTTGGTTTAGAACTACATTTTGAAAGGGAAAAAAAAATCAAACACGTCCCTGTTCATTTCTTGTTAATACCTCCAAAGTAAGTCAAGATTTGGGGTCAAATTTAAGCATTCCTTGATAAAATATATCAGAAAGAGGCCTAGGGAAGAACTATCCACTCAGGCCAATTAAAGTCTGAGTCGTGCTGGTAGGTCTTTTGATAGTTTTATTACAAATCTGATGCAAGAGCTTCTGCAAAAAGGAACCCCTAGCAGGAGTAAGTCACCCAGCACAATAGGCTAATGAAACAGGATGGCTTCTAAAAGGCACCCATCTTTAGCATAGCATCTTCCGGCAACTTCTCTCTCATGTGAACAGGCCTAAAACATCTACAAAGAGCATCTACCGCGGTAGAGGGGAAATTTTTTTTATTATTATTTTTCCCCTCTACTGCAGAGGGGAAAAGTCAAATAAAAATTAAACTCCTTTAACTAGAACCGCAATATGGATGAAATCTGTAAGGCGTGTAAGCATTGCGCACACCTTTAACAGTGAAGCTTCATGACAGTTCTAATGAAGTATTGTTTCCTCATACCCCAGCCCCGAAAATGCCGCCATCGAGTCTTGTTTTTGTTCCCTGCTTACAGGGAGGCACAGACTCAACAAATAAGCTTCTGATGCTGAGGGCTTTTTGCTCATCGACTCAACCCGGGAACATCACTGCACTCAGGATCCGGTGATAAAAACATAACTTTCTTCACATTTTGTACCATCAGCAGATGCCGTCATACTCTGATTACAAGCAACCCGAGCCTCGCCGGTCAGAAACATTAAGGAACGAGTATTTTCGTCAGGGCGAGCAGGACTGCCATGAACACGAAACAGCAACTTCTCCGAGAACCGCGGCCTCGGCAGCAGCGCTTTCTCAGGGCCGCCTTTGTCCCGAGGACAACCCGCTCGTTGTTTCTGCCGCCGGCACCAAGCAGCGCCGGGATCCGCGGGAAGCGCTGAGCTCCTGCCGCAGCAGCCCGAGCCAATCAGCACCGCCTGCCTGAGATCGCACCAAAGTAGGTAGTGAAAAACCCTCGGAGGAAGGAAAAAAAAAAAAAAAAAAAAAAGAAAAAAAAAAAAGAAAAACTCCCACACTTCCGCCCGGCCGCCCGCCCCTAGCCGCTCCTGCTTCTGCGGCCGCCTCCTCCCGCAGGCTCCCCATCCACCCCACGACCACGGCCGCCCCCTCGGCCGCTCCCCGACCCCCTCACGCCCGCCTCAGTCCCTTCCAGCCGCGCTCCCAGCAACCCAAATCCTCCTCGTGCGCCCCGCGCTCTCCCTCACGGCTCCCCGAACCCCCGGCTCTGCCCTCACTATCTTCCCCGCCCCCCACCGCGGCACACCTTGGGGCAGGTAACCCCGCCCACCTGGCTGAGGGCGCCTGCCATTGGCCAACTGGCACGTCAATTAGCCGGGATGTCCCTGTGATTGGTTAACCAGGCACGGGAGGAGCCATGCATAGCGGCCCGGGTTTCCGCCCCCCCATCACTTTCGCGCGTGCGCACGTGGCTGGGGCGTCGCCACGCGGGGCTCCCGCCATAGCAACCGCTTCCTCCGCCTCCGGGCACGGCGGCCGTGACGTCGGCAGCGCTTCCGCCCGGCTCGCGCCCTCGCAGCTTCTCTTCCTGCCGCCGGAGCCCGCGCCGCGCCCAGACAGCCGAGGGAGCCGCCGCCGCCGCACCGCGCTCCGCCGCCCGCTCGCCGCGCCCCGCCGACGCCATGGTAGGCACTGCGCGCCACCGCGGGGGGCGTTAGGCTTCTCCGTCTCCCGCCTCTGCCTTCATCCCTGGGGGAAAAAGAGGGGAGGGGGGCGGCGGTACTGCCCGCCGCATCCCGGCCGGCGCTCTTGCTGGCGGCGCCGCTGTGCCTGGTAGTATCGTGCCCTCTTTTCCTTCTCCTTCCCTTTCTCCCGGTTCTTCCCGTTTGTCTTTGAACTTGACGCGGCGGATCCGTTCTCCTCCCTTCCCCCCCGCCCCCATCCCGCCATGAGGCGACGGAAGGTTACTCCCACCCCGCCTTGAAGCGATGGAACTGTCCTCCCTCCTTTTCCTCCCCCCCGCCGTAAGGTAATGGGACGCTCCGCGTCGCACACAGGCGCTGGGGGCGGGCGCGTCCATTCGGCCCTGGGAGGGGGGGTTGGTGAGGAGCGAGGGCGCGGCGGGAAAAGGCCGTGGAGGGGGGGGGGTTGTGCGCGGCACCTCCCCGCGCCGCAGGGCGCGGCCGGGAGGGGATGGGGAGGCGGCGCCCCCTCCGCTCCCCACGAGGGGCTGGGTCGCAGCCTCGCAGGGAAGGCACCGGGCGGTGTTGGTGGGAGCCCACCCTTCCCCCGAGGCCGGGGGCTGCCCTGCTCGGGAGGAACCGCGGCCGCCGCCTCGGTCCCGGCGGGAGCCATCTTCCCATGGCCGAGGGGTTCGGGCCTGGCCTAGAAACCGGCGGCGGCTCCGTGGGCAGCCGGGGCCAGCACGGGCCCCCCTCCGCCGGGCCCGGCCCGAGCCCGCAGCGCTGGTGGCGGACAAAAGGGGGAAGCGGAACCCGGGGAGGGGAATCGCTGATCGTAAAAAACAGGGTGTCGCAGCGGCTGCTCGAGGAAGCTGAAATTTTGAGGTAGTTGCTGCAAGGACTTGTTTGTTTTTTTTTTCTGTTTTGTTTCTCCCCACTGTGCTGGAAGCATTTATCCAAGGCATAACGCTGGAAACAGAGAAACAAAAAAGTATTAAGCATCCGCACCGACTTGCTTGTGTTTCCTGCCTTTCAAAAAATAAAAAGTGTAAGGGCTCTCCTTGCATAAATGAGGCGGAATAGACAAAACGCGTGTTTGATTTCGTGGTGGCTCATTCCGTTTGCTTTGCCCATGCTCAAAGTTTGCATCCCCGTTTAACTCAGGAGACAAGAGTTTGACAAATTTGTCTCAGTTATAAGCTCATGCAGTTTTAATTGCTGCCCTGTTTTCGCTTGAGTCATGCACAAGCACTTGTCCAGCAACACACACTTGTGTGTTTTGACACACTTGCCTGGGTTATTTACCTGTATTAGAGGTGTTAAATATTGAGGCCTTCCCTTGGTATTTACCAGTAGTTCATTAAACATGTGGTATATCCGGGAAATGAATTTTTGTTCCATAGGGCTGGCAGACAGGATGTACTCCTAATGTCCCTGCTTTCTCTAGCACCCGAGCTGGAGCTTCTAGACCAAGCTGGTCTGCAGCACGGAGTAGAGCTGATGGGAATTGCAGATGATGCTGCTAAAAAGTCTGATGAGACTCGAAGCTCTTGTTTAAAAGAGGCTTGTCTCAACAAGCCAGCTACCACCTCTGCAGTATGCAAACCTAGTTAAGTGTGACTACTCAGCATGTCAGGCTTCATCTTGCTTTGGAACCAGGGAATTCCCAAGTCAGTCAAAACTACTATTTCTCATAGCGGTCTCCTTTTTGCAGTAGGGTTTATGTTGGCTTTTTTGAGAGGCTGCAAATTGAACTTGGTTTGGGGCAGAATGGAGGGCTTCTGGCAAAGTACACTAGTGCCAGCAGGAGGTCATCCTTCGGTATCAAAAGAGCTTGGATTTTCGGCTTTTGTGTCTTGCCACGATGTTCAGTTTCTTTGCTACTGGATTAAATGATTCCAAGGTCTTTGGAGGACCGTGCAAATTATTTTTCTTGGTTGTTAGTCAGTGCTATTCCCAGACCTGTGTAATTACAAGGTACATATGCCTCATACACAAGATAACAGCCTCATGACAATTGTTGCTGTCGGTGTCTGGCATGTTCCTACTCGCCTTGTCAGAATCACTATCAAGAGGCTCCTGCTGGGTGCAAGGGCTGACCTAAGCAGTCCCATATGGGAGAGCCTGAATACAACCAGGACTTGCTTGTGAAGCTGTTCTCGGCCTTTTCCTCACCTGGTTGTTCAGTATTCACAGCAATCTCTTCGGGGAGAGGAGGATCCCTCTGTAATGAGTATCAGGGATGCCCAGAGCTGGCCTTCAGAGCCTGGTTTTGAGGGTGACATTTAAACTTTAGGTTGCTGTAGGTGCCTGGAGGGCCACAAGAAAATTATTACCAGCATTTAGGCTCATAATAGCTGTTTTGTGTGCTGAATGTGTTTCTGAGAAGACTTGATCTTTTGCAAGGGTCCTGTTATACACCAGCTTTCACCTGCATTACCTTAAGAACTTACATTTCAGCACAGTTCAGAATGGGTGCTGCTCAAAACTTCTGCCCTGCTATTACTGGCCACTGCAGTTCCTGTTTTTCAGTACTGTTGCTGGGATTGCCTTTTGTGGGTATTGCTTGTTCTGCCTACCTCGATAATTAAATTGGGAGTGAACTTCATGGTGGCTCAGAGAAGGAGATAATTTCCTCTTCAGCTGAAGGCTGAGGAAATGACCTTCAGGAATTCGAAGGATAGGTTTTTTTCCTTGTTTTTTTTTTTTTTTAAATAATTGCTTTCCTACTCATCTCTCCTTGTCTTGTCAATAATCTTCTTGTCAGGGGGTGGGGAATAAAAGCTGAATAGAGTTTTGATTCCTTCCCCCTGCCAAGAGACCAAATAATGCAAAATAAGAACTTGAGTCTAGCTGGCAAGATCTGTCTACAAGTGATATGCAGATGACTCTGTAGTTCTTGCTGGTTTATGGTGTGCAAATAATGGCCTCTTATACAACAGCAGTAAAAGGCTGTTAATTCTGTTTCCTGTCAGGCTTCAGATCTGAGTTGAAGCCTTGGCCTTTCAGATGTATAGGCTGTCCCCTGTAAATGGAGCTGAGTCTCTGTCCAGCTATAGGTAGGCTGGGAATGTGGGCTTTTCCAGAGCCCTGAAGTCACTGGTATTCCCATGCTGTTGCTGGTCTCTGGGATGAAGTTTTAAAGTAACTCCTCCTTGCATTTCCTCCTTGCATTGCTCCCTTTCCTGCTCATGAAAGTGGGGATGTTAATATCAGATGTGTTTTTTTGAGCACTCAGATAACAAATTAAAAGACAAGCAGTATTTAATGTCCTTATGGTTTTGACAATCTGCATTTTCAGTTGCCTTTTCGGCCTTAGGTGACATCTTTCTAAGAGTTCTGATTTGGCAAAACTTTGTTTCCGCCAGGCTGCTACCCTCCCTTTCTGCTAAGCGTTCCCACAAGTACCTTGGCTTAGTTTTCCCCTCAAGTTGCTGGTGATGGCCCAGGACATTCCATTGTGTGGCAGTGCAAGGGACAGCTGTCTCCCTGAAGGGTGCTGTCCTGGACCAGTGGTGGGGGGGAGGGAAATAGGTTTAATTGAAAAAGTAGTCGTTGCAGAGATGTACTATGACACATTAGTGAGTCAGAGGGAAATGCCACATGGCTCCACAGGCAGCTCTGGCAGTGGCAGGGAATTTCAGAGGTAGATAGGAAGGAGGGTAAGCCAGGCATGGGGGAAACAGGGTTTGCTGAAGAAACTGAAAATCAAATACATGCCAATTAATGTGACCAGCAAACATGGGAGCACAGTGTTCTCAAAGCTGCCCTTGCAATTAAACAAGGCGTACATTCTCGGTGTCAGATTCTGGAAAAAAATTGATGATGCTTTTCCAAGAAGCAAAAGTTTCCACTTGAATAGCTGTGGACAGTTCACCCTGGTGTGTACAACGTGTGTGTGTGGTTCCCAGACAAAACAAGTCAAGAACTGCACCTTGGAATGTCTCTGGAGATAATGCATGCCCAGGCACCACTCGGACTCTAATCATAGGAGGGAAAACCAACAGTCTGAAATTCTCAAGACTTAAACCCAAATTTAGTCCTTCAAACTTGTCTTGAGACAAGCTAAGTCATTAGTTTAAGGTCTTCATAGCTGTCTTACAGTTGAGGAAAACAAAGACTCTTCCAAGGTAAAATATTTCAAATATTCAAGAAACATACTGGAGCTCACAGCATTTCCTAACAAAAGAGATGTCTAATTTCATTGTGTCAAAGTTGTGTTTTAGTGCAGGCTTGCTACAGATATAGTTTATCAGGTGTCTGGCATGTCTTTCACTCCTGAAAAGGCTTTTCTGTATGGGGATTTTCTTGAGAAAGCTTTGGATTATTCTTCAGTCTTTCCCAATTTAGATTAAATTTCAGTTTGGCTACATGGCAATGGAGGCAAAATGTTGGGAGCTCGTAGTGAAGGCAGCTGGGTCCGGTTCTTGCAGTTGGAAGCCTGCTGGACAGAAGGCTCCCTCTTTGGGCTGCCCAGTGGAGGGAGGGCATTGTGTTCTCTCCCAAGACTTCTGCAGAGCTTTGCACTTCAGGCAAGAGCGAGGCTTTATGAACAAGAGCTGCTGTGTTTCTGCAGTGCCTGCTGACAAGGCAGTAAATGCCTGCCTCAGGTGCCTGCTGCAGGCTGTGTGAGATCTAGTGGAGACAGTGCCGTAAGTGCCACAAGATAATGTGTGAGAGGCTCAGCCCCCAGTATGTGCCGTGTCTGCAGCAGTTGCATGAGCTGCTGGGGGACAACTCAGTTGTCATTCCCTCAGAGAAACTTGTTCTCTCTCTTCTTTCCTGAATGTGTTGTCCTGGCATCATTTTCCCATCTGGGGATTCTATATCTTGCCTGCTTGCTGCTGCCTTGTTGCAGTTAAGGGTCTGGCCCCTACAGTGAAATGTCACCAGCTGGCTGATGGTCATGGATCCCACAAGTGCCTGCAGTATGTGCTGCTCATTGAACCATGTGCCAGTCAAGAGCTGGATAACTGCATCCGTCCTGGAAAAGGAACAGGACCAAGCTGACTGCTGGAGCTCTACAGCGTTCAAGCCACAACACACAAAATAATAACCAATGTGCTGTATTGAATCCTCTGAGCACAGCCATATCTGGCCAAAGAGGGAAAATCCAGACTAACAAGTGTTTACTCTGTCATTACTGGGAGGGTGGAGGCTTCTCACCAGCTCTTCTTCTGGACAAGGCAGCAGAGACGAGGTTAAAATGTCACTTGAGGACATGTATTTAGAGTCTGGCATTTCTCCTTGTTCCAGTGCTCTTAGCAGTCATCCTGTTGCTGTTCTACACAGAGTGGTTGCAACTGCCTTAAAACAAAAGCTGCCTGGGGTTTGAGTTTTTTCCTTTTTAAGTATGTTTGTGAAGCCATTTTTGGCTGCACAGGTCCAGGGTTGAAGAGGGAGCCTCTACAGTTAGGACAGCAGATCCTCTTTTCAGACTGAACTGGTTTGTTGCACTGTCTCATCTCAGCCCATACTGTAACACAGCTATAGGGTGTTTTCAGATGGAACAAATCTGCATTGTCCCTGGCAACACAATGGCTGCTAATGTCAGCTTGTGTGATGAATCCAGGGGTTGTATACCAGCTGTGAAAAGAAGTAGCATCAGCTACTAACAGCCTTTTGCTTTTGAAAGCTAAAAAAATCCAGTTGTCACTATTGTCCCTTATGCTTCTGGTCAGCCTCAGTTATCAGCTGAAGTTTTACAGTGAATTTTGAGTTTCCAGACTAAATACTTTCAACATTTTTGGAATCTGAACTGACTTGCCAGCAGTGCTCAGATTCTTTTTAAAGAAACAGCTTGTCTCCTGACTTGGAGACATGTTTCTGGCTGTGTAGTAGCACAAGCAAATTCACGTGACTGCACAGTTCACATCAACCTGCAGCTCTATTGCTGCTGCTTCTGGCTGTAAGCTGAGCATTAACCTCTTCTTTCAGAGTTAACATAACTTGGTACAATGGAATTATTAGTTGTCGTGTTCAAGCAAAGCTTAAGAATTGACAAAGGCAGGTGACGTGCTGCTTTTCCATGATACTCTAATTTCCATGCCAGTTCAGACTTCCTGTGCATTTTCTAAGAATATTGAGGGGGTTTGTGACTAAAACCTGAGTCTTGCCACCCATTGCCAGCTACTGAAGTACCATTAGTTAGAAAATAAACCTCGGTGAGGAGAAGGGTTCTCTTGAATTCGCTGTGGATTTGTCCTTAGTGAATGATAAAATAGCTGTTTTGTTAGGTTAACGTTGCGTTATTTAGAGTCTTCCCAAAGAGGCTCTTGCCCACACCAAACACAGGGACAGGAGGAGAAAGACCTTTATTTGTCCTTAGCTCTCAGTCACTGGGAGCTCTTACTCTGACAAAGTGCAGTCTCTGTATGGAGGAGGTGACACAGGAATGAGTCACTTTGAGTCCATGTTCACACTGTTGCTTGAATTTATCCTGAAATAGGCTTTCTCCATGTACTTCCATCACCTTATTGGTGATATGCAGAAGGATGGCTGCCTGCCACACAGCTGGGGCACGGTGACTGAATTGCTGTTCTCCTGTCCCAAAGTGCAAGCAATTCTGCATAGATTACCACTTACAGACTGACCATGCATTGTAAGTCTTGAGGGCGGTCCCCTTTTATTTAGGTAAGCCTAGGAAAAGCACTGTTCTCCACCCTGAAGAAAAGCTGCCTCAGATTGCTGATGTGTGAGATTTCCCTGGTTTTCTGTGACCGGCGCTTGGGAGCTCTAGATACCAAGCTCTGTGGTAATAGATTCTGCCAGTTGTGCCACCTCTCCTCGCTGGGTTAGCAGTGCTATGCCAGCCACCCAGAGTTACAGGAGGAAGGATGTTGGTAGAAAGAGGAGAATCTGGGCTCATCTGAGATCCTTCATGGTAGGCACTGGTCGAGGTTTTAAATAAAACCCATACATTAAAGTAGGTGTCCAGTCCATAACCATCTCTTGAGGACAGCCTGAGCACTGAGCAGTTCCCCTGCACCTCTGTCCCCCTGGTTTTGCAGCTGAACTCTGCTGTTTCTTCAAAATGCAAAAGAAATCCCTTGAGCTCACATTTTGGGACTGAAGATAAGTTAAAAAAATGAAGAACAGCCTTTAGCCTTTTTCAGTTGAGTTGTTCTCACCTGCTACTGTACCCCCGACTGTTGGTACTGCTGACTGTGCTCATAGCAGTGACGTGTTGTGGTTTGCACAGAGGGAGGAAGGCAGTTTTCTTTCTGATAGATGGATATGAGTAATGTAATTTGAATTTGGAAGACAGTGAGGGAGGAAGCAGGATTCTAAGGGAATCTCATTGTTTATACTGTGTGTAGCATTTTGAACAGATAGAGTTGTTCAGTACTGGACAGGCTTCAGTTTGGTCTTTACTTCTCTGACCATGATGTCCTTCCAGTTGTGCCTGTTGGCTTCCCACATTTGCAGTATTCACTCTTACACAGCTGCTTTTGAGCTCTCCAACTTGGTGCAGTCTGAGAATAAAACTCAGATGTAAATGCTTCTACTTCCTTTTTTTTTTTTTTCCTGTCTCATTCCCAGAAAAGCATTGGACTGAAAATGCAGCTCATCCTTTTGTCATTCTTGCTAGGTCTTGTCCACTTTATTCTGTGCAGCTGCCTTTAACATCATATTGATAATGGTGCATGTGCACTTCTTATTCCAGCTTACACAGGGGAATAGGATACCACTCGCTACAGTTCCCCAGCTGACTCCAAGGGGGGGGGAAATGTTGAGAAGGGTTGAGCTTGCTTTAAAAACTGCTGGAGTAGTAGGTGCTGAGAACTGAAACTTTAACTGTTAAGACTTGAAAGTTCTCTGTTTGTAATACTGAATTCAGAGCAACTTCCCAAAGTTGATTTGTTCAGCTAAAAACTACCACTGCAATCGCAGTACATTTCCCTTGATCTCTAAACTAAGTCCATATGACAAGTATGGAATTTGGCCAGTTTTACCTCTGTTCCTAAAGCTGCTAGCAAGTGAGCTGGAAATGGCTGGGAAACTTTGAACAGAAGATCCTTGTGGACTTCTCCTGCCAGCCTGAAACAGGGAAGAAAATTAAGCTGCTGTTATGCCAAAGGATCTGCCACAACTGAATGTCAGAGAAGAAGGGGTTGGCGTGCCTGCAGAACTCCCCAAAACAGTGTTCTGGTGTAAGTGGGATTGTGCTTTCTTTGGAATAGTTTTTGGTTTGGCGGCGGCTGTGGGCAGCAGCGAGACTCCAGATTCTTTACTTGGCTTTGGAAAAGAGGGTCTGCAGCCTTTTCTGACAAGACTCTCATGCCACAAGTGACTATTGCAAGAATCTATTGTCTTCTAGCGTTGGATTTAAGGCAGCGCCATAATATAGCAGGGAAAATCAGGGGTGGAAGGCCTGAAGGTGTTTGCTGTGGTCTTTGCAGGCCTCCGGAGTACAAGTGGCCGATGAGGTATGCCGTATCTTCTACGACATGAAAGTGCGGAAGTGCTCCACGCCGGAGGAAATCAAGAAGAGGAAGAAGGCTGTCATCTTCTGCCTCAGTCCAGACAAAAAGTGCATTATTGTGGAGGAAGGCAAAGAGATTCTGGTGGGAGATGTCGGAGTGACAGTCACCGACCCTTTCAAGCACTTTGTGCAGATGCTTCCCGAGAAGGATTGCCGCTATGCCTTGTATGATGCAAGCTTCGAGACCAAGGAATCCAAAAAAGAAGAGCTGATGTTTTTCTTGTGGTAAGCCACCTTCCCAACTTTCTCATTCCTAGCATGCAGTCCAGGCTCTGTGGGTGAGGTCTCTGAGCGTTTGTATTGCCCAGACTGGGAAAATGGCGTGCTTAAAGTGAGTTGGTCTGTATTCTGGAGCCATGAGATCTTCCACTTGTCCATGGTGGGTAGGATATTGTTTCTGCCTGGGCTGGATAACCAATGTCACTAATTTCACTCTCTGTGATGTGTCCCACTAGGGCACCAGAACAAGCACCTCTCAAAAGTAAGATGATCTACGCAAGCTCTAAGGATGCAATCAAAAAGAAGTTTCAAGGTATGTAATACAACTAATGGTCCTAACTCTGCTGTGTTGCTGAGGTACACAGCAAGGCTTAATTAGTTTAGGTTTTGGGGGGTTTGTTGTTTTTTGAGATACTGGTGAAAAGTGAAGTGTCATGTGACAGAGCTAAAGTGAGCTTGGCTCAAATTTACATTATCTGACAAAATTTCAGAGGCACTAGGACAGTGCTCAGAACAAGAACAGGTTTTGCAATGTGAGGTACCATATGGAGCAGCACATCTGCACCATACAAGCTAGAAACCACTAGATTCATGACACAAAACTGGATTTTGTGCAGAGCTGCCTCAGTGGCAGGGCACTTCCATCCCTTTGTCTGTTAAAATGCAGTCTCATAAACTTACTATGCTGTAGTATGTCAGTCTGGCTGATAGCCAGGTAGCACTCTTCAGCTCCTCAGGCTGCACTGGGCCAAAATCTTGCCCTGTGCAAGACTGACAGGATCACTGTGCAGCAGTGCCAGCCTTCACAGGATGGTTTGCCCAGGGACTGGAACTGCCGTTGGAGAATGTTGTGTGCTGCACCATGTGGAAGCTGAGAAAAAGAAATCCCAAGGAAATTCTGCTTTTCACCATATAAGGCAGACAGACATGGGTTGGGCTCTCCAGCCTTAAAAAGGAAAAGAAAGCTCTGCTGGTTGTGTAGCCCAGCTCTCAGTCTCTGCCTCTCAGGTTCGCAGTGTGATGCTTTCAGCCACCTCTGCAGAGCCAGCGGGAGCTGAGCGAGCCCTCTCCGTGTGCTTGCCTGGAGCTCCCTCCCCTGCTGTATCCAGGGCAGCACAAGAAATGAGGGATTCACTCTAAGAGCCTGCCATGAAAGGCCAACAGTCTGAGCACTGAGCTAGTGACAAATTTCTCCCTTCATGTCCCTTCAGTGACATTTGGTGTGCAGCCAGATGTCTCCTGGGATGTGTCAGGGAAAAACCGACAAATTCCCTAAGCTAAGGCAGGACTTGTCTGCTTGAGTGACTGGATTGCTTCTTCTAATAATACTACCAGGTATGTTTCTTTGATTGCTTACCAGCATGTTGAAATACTGCATTATTGAGTGTTTTGCCTCTTTTTTTAGGCATAAAGCATGAATGCCAAGCAAATGGGCCAGAGGACCTGAACCGAGCTTGCATTGCTGAGAAGCTAGGAGGCTCCCTAGTCGTAGCTTTTGAAGGAAGTCCCGTGTAGATGTCATACAGTGCCACAACTCTACAAGCATTCCATGTTTTAATAGATCAGTTATATAAAGCAAACATTCTAGGCAAGGGTTTCACTAACAGTAGGGAAGCTGTCTTGTAGAATAAAGTAGATTTTGGAGATGTAGCTCGTATGTACAAATGACCCTAAATAAATCAAATTAAGGATTTATCTTGGTGTATTAATATTTGCATTGGTTGTCCAGCCCAGTACTGTCCCCAATGGATTAACACTAAAGGTCTCCAAAAATTTGAGCAGCGTATCATGAAAGGTGGAGAGGTGAGAACAATCTGGTTCCTGTTCTTGCTTTTCTAAACAGTAATAAGCAAAATTCAAAAACTTTCCCCTGTAACCATTTAAGACAAAACTTAAAACCTGTAGTTTAACTTCAGCTAAAGCAACCTGTTAGCACCAAAACTGAGTTAAATTCTTAGTGCTTGCAGTTGCAGAGCTGTCAAGAAAAGCCTAATTATGAAGCTAGACATAAAACAGACACACTTTTTTCTGGAGGAATAGTCCTAATCCACTCTCCTGTTAACTCACAGTGCAGTAATAATATTTAAAGGTTCACTTGTTCTGTAGGTTCAATTTTCTTGTTATGAAGTGTCTTGAGGTCTCTTTCCTCCTGAGTGATTCTATAGAAATTGCTTCTTCTGTTGATGTAGTTTAATTTAGAACTACCTTTCTCTAATATACACTTACTAGTGGATCAGATGCTTCTGAGGCTTTTATAAATGCAGATTCTTATATCAGAGCTCTCCAGTTATGGGTAGTAAAATGAAAAGGAACCACAACTTTAAAAATGGTATTTTCAGCCCCAGTCTTTGGTCACTTGGTCCATTTGTCCATAATTACTATTGATTTAACTTAGTAGAACCAATCAGCCTGACTAATATGGCTTGATCTGGGCTTTTTGTCTGTTAGCTTCTTTAATTCTGTAGAAATGCATGGAAATATCACCTACTAGAAAGTTTGACCTGAAATGCCTTTTGTATGGGGGGTAGAGAACATTCCTGTGCCAGCTACAGAGATCTTAAAAGCTTCCATGTTTCATCAGTGGTTGATTAAAGCTGTTTCCTTTGTGTAATGTGTACATGGGAGTTGCATAGAGTTTTCTTGTATGTCTGTAGAGAAAAAGAAAAAAAAACCAAAACCCTTAGCCTCCAGTGCATTACTGTGATATGTTCTGTGCGTGCCAAATTTGAACAGCCTAAATAAATGGGCTTTCCCTCCCCTGGGTCAGTGACTGATTGCTCTCCAGCCTCGGGATCAGCCCTCTTGCAGCAGGGCTGGCACTGCTGGATCTGGCTAAGCACTTAGGGAGCTGCGTGCTGCTGCAGCGACTGCCCTGCCCTCCTCCTGGGAGAAGGAGTGGGGGGAAACAGGCTGGAAGGAAGAGCTGCTGAAGCTGGAGGGATCTGGGGGGAGCACAGGTTTTGTCTCTGCAGTGTACTCCCCTCTTTGGCTCTGCATCCCCCTGCTTGCTGCAGGCTCTGGCTCTAGAGGTGCTCTCTGCACCTCTCTCTGCCTTTAGGCTTTGGGACAAGTTCCCATTGTCTGGGGGCCATCCTGGGAGCCATCTCCCTGTTTGCAGCAGGAGCCCAGCCATGTGCTGGTTGTTCTGCACTGCCTTCCCTGTGAGGACTGAGGGAGCTTTCTCTGGCCAGGCCCATGGAGTCCGGGCAGTCACAGGATGGCCCTTCCTCCCTGAGCTGTTCCCAGCTGTGCAGGGACAGAAAGCTGCAGTGTCCCCTCAGCTCCTGGCAGAGCAGTACTAGCGCTGTGCTGCTGTGTCTGGGGGCCGGGGTGATAATGGGCCATTACCTAACTCAGCATGTGCCCTCTGGCCAGGCTGCGTGGTTAAACCCCTTCATTAAAGACAGGCATTGACTGAGTGCTCTGTCTTGGCACCCACACGGGTCACAGGGCTTGGAGCACAAGGTTTTCTGATGCAAAGGGATCCATTGGAGTGCAGCTTCCTGATTCCGAGCAAAGCAAACTGGCCTGGATTCTGCTGGGGCTACTGGCCTGCCTTTCAGTCAGCTGGGACCTCACCCAAGTGCGTAATGATCGTCATAAACAGCTCCTCCTTGCCCAGGTGTCTGCAGTACTGAGCTCTGTCCAAAGTCCAGGTGGAGATAAGGAAACCAGTGTGACACACCGGGAGTGGTGCTGCCTGACAAACAGGCAACTCCTAGCCAAGATCCAGCTGATAGCTGGTGCCTCCAGGCTGCAGGCATCTTTATCTAGCCCAGGTGATGCTGTGGTCACTTCTGCCTGGGATTTCCTTCCTTGGTCAGAAAATGGAGCAGGAGACACTGCAAAAGAGGAAGGATGTCAAACCTGTACGGTAGGAGAGCATTTCCCAGAATGTGAAAGCCCTTGGGTCAGGGAGTTGGGTTCAAAGTACCTTAGCCCCAGAGCTGAGTGTAAGAGGTACTTTGGGTCTTGGCTGGGTGTGGTGCCACAGCTTCAGCCAGCTGGAGGGTCTGGCTGTTTTTGGAACCCGCACAAGAAGTCCCAAAGTGTATTGAGCTTTGTGCTCCAGGACTAACAGTAACTCTTAATTAATCTTCAGAGCTGCAGTGCTGTGGGCTTGTCCACATCATGGGGTTTGCTGGCCAAACTTCCCCTCTCATGGTTGCTTGTCCTGCTTTTTCAGGGCATGAAACTCTTGTGACTGTTTCTAAGTTTTCTCCCAAATCACCCAGACCTTCTGAAAAGGCAAGACAAGCAGGGAGAGACAATATGATGAATGCTTCCTATAGCTTGGGTGGTTGCTGGTGGGAGAAATCACTTCCTAACAGAGGTACATGAAGAAAAAGGTGAAGGAGTTTAGGTGAGGCAGGCAGCTCAGTCACAGAAGCTCAGCAGGACTTGCCCAGGTACAGCAAACATTTTGAAATCCACATGCAGGTAGTGGCTTCCCAAAAGCCATTTTTGTCCTTTGGGCCTATGAGAAGATGAGAACAGGAAATGGAGATTGATAATTCAGGCCTAAATGTAAACAGCAGGCACTGTAAATGTAATTTACAAGGAAGGTTAAATTGACTGTCTTCAACTTTGCCTTGATAAGCCCAGGTACTCAGGCTGAAAAGTAATTCCAGGCATGGCTGAATCAGCAGAAGGATCCACTGTTCTTATTCCAAGTCACTCCAGCTGAGCAACTTCTTGATCTTTATCAGTAAAGGTACCTGCCTGCAGTGGGGCTGCTGTGAGTCATGGGCTGACAAGCACCAAGCCTGGGTGGTTCTGGAGGAAAGGAGGTGACACTGGGTGGGCACATGTCAAAATCCCACCAGCTGTGGGGAGAGCAGGGGCAGGCCAGGCCTCAGCTCCATGTGCTCTTGGGCAAGGTGTGGCTTTCTGCTGGCCCCTCTGGATGTCCTTCCCCTTCCATTAAGGTGCCAAGAGAATTAAACAATGGCAACAGTACCATTCCAGGTGCAAAAAAACATCTGCTAAATGTCTTTTCCCCAAAAAGAATTATTTCAGCTTTGCTTCACAAGAACAGTCCTCTTTCTTCCTACAACAGCCAGCTTGGCTTTGTGTGTCAGAAGGGCATCATGTGCCCTGGGGCTGGGGACACTGGACCTGTCGTGGGGCAGCCTTTGGAGTCCCACTGGAGCCAACCTGTTCCACAGTGCACTTGGAACACTGACTGCACTTCTTGCACTGGCTGTTTTGGGGTCTGTTACTGCCTTGGGGGCAGGCCTGGGTATCTGCTGTCTGCACAGGAGCGCACAACAAAGGAAAGAATTGTTGCAAAAACAAAAAACTGCAAAACCAGAGGAACTGCATCACTTCCCGGCACCTGCAGCTGCGGGGCCCTTCCTCTCTGTGGCTCCTGGGGATGAGAGCCACCCTGCCACGCTCAAAAGCTCCCTCCAGCCTGTGGCTTGGGTGGGGGTTTTGTGCAATCCTAATACAGTGCAGGCATTCCCTCACTTCTGGGGAGCTTCAATCCTACAGGTCAGGCATGCTGGGCTGGGGCAAGTGACAGTGCTGACAGGCTGAGGTCGCCAGCGGGCCTTGATTCATGAATTCCTCTACATGTGCCACAAAGTCCAGGATGATAAACCACAGGCTAATCCTGGCTGTGGGGCAGAGGTCTGCTTCCTGAGTTTGTCCCTCGAGGATGGGGAGAGCAGCCCTATCTGCCACCTGTGCTGGGACAGGGAGTGGGGGGACTCACACAAGGGTGGGGGCAGGGTTGGCTCTCAGCTCCCCATTTGCTTTGCTCTTTTTCTTACCTGGTCCCAGCTGAGTCACACACAGTCCTCCCCCACCTTCATCATGGCCCCAAAAGCCACAGTGCTGAGGGAGGGACAGGATGTCCCAGTCCTGTGGAGTCTCTGGTGTGCAGTACAGGGGTTGGTCACACACTGGCCTTCCCCAGGAACAAAATGGAAGCAGGTCTGCCCCTCATCCTCCATCCTGGCCTTGGCTCTTTGCACACACTGGAGGGACCAAGGGGCCTTTTCCTCCCCTCTCTCAAACCCTGCTGATGTCAGCACTGGGCTCAGCAGCTTTATTGTAGGGAGAAAGGCACCAAGCTGTCACATGGCCTCTGCTATTTCCTAAGAAACCAGCTTGAAAATATAAAGGGGGAAAAAAAAAAGAACAATAAAAGAACCATTAAAGAAAAGAAAAAAGGGGGGAAAAGAAAAAAAGCAAAGCAACAAGGGAGAGCAGAGGGCTGGAGAGCCTGACAGTAACCAAGGGCCACCACAGAGCACCCACAGGGACAGAGTACAGGGGAGCACTGGGGTTTAAAGCAAGCAGGAGTAATGGTCCCTGTCCCACCATGCCCCTACTGCATTGGCAAAATGTCAGTCCCTCTGCCAAACCCCACACAGGCAGCCCAGCCCTGGACCATCAGTGGGAAAACAGTGGGAAGGATTTGTGTCTGTCCTTTACTTGTAATGGATCGAAACCAGGGGATGGCTTCTGTGACGCAGCCAGCAAAAGGGGGAATAAAGAATATGCTCCTGGCCAAAGCAGAGTCCTTCTTTAGTGACACCAAAGTGCTACCTGGCTTGCAAACTTAAAAAACCCAACACAAACAAACTTGTAAGAAAAATAAAGCAAGGACAAGCTCTCTTCACTGCGTCATTTTAATTGCATCAACACCCAGAAATACACATGCCAAGAGCCACCCATCCAAGAGAGCATCCTTCCATGGTGGGTCTTACTTTCACACTCCTTTCACTCAAAAATAAAAAGAAAAAAAGAAAATAAAAGAAAAAAAGGAAAAAATATATAATTATAATTGCACTGGTTGATGTACACAGTCTTCCCTTTTCACACATTGGTGGGTTCTGCTGGAACAGGAGGGTGAAGCCCCAGTGCGTGGCCACAGCAGCTCCCCAGGAAACCGAAGAGTTGTACAAAAAAGTAAGAAGATTTTTCTTACAAACTGCAGTGTTTATTGGTTGGTTTTTTGGTTGGATTTTTTTTTTTTGTATGTTTTCTTGTAAGTTTCAAAACTAGGTTTTGGGTCACTAATGGCTTGTATCTTTTATCTACAGTAAATTTAGCATAAATTTTTATCTTTAGGAATGTGTAAGGCATTTTGGTAAGTTAACTGTAAGGTCCAGGGTGAAGACTTGTCAAACTGAAGTCCCTTCCTTTGAACTGTCCTCTTTCCCCTGGAGAACAAAAAAAGAAGTGTGTTACTCTGTTTGGCCTCACCCTTATTCTCATGGCAGCTCAAGGCCCAAAGCATTTCACAAATGGGCCATGTCCTGCCTGTGGGGCAGGGAGGACCTTGACCACCATCTCATGTGGTCTCAGGATTTCCCAAAAGCCACCCAAACTGTTTCTGGCAGCAAGGACCACTGTGCCTGCACTACTGAACTCCTGCCTGCTGCACACTGCCCCAGGGCCTCCACCAGCATCAAGGGGAGGGACATGGCCACCACCAGTACCGTTTCCTGAAGCTGTTCTTTCAACTTCTTCACCATTTCTCTCTCTTTGGACAGTTGGTCCTGGGTAACCTTCAGTAGCTCCTGTAGTTTGGTGGCTGCCTGGCCCAGGTCCTTTGTTAATTTTTTTTCTTTTTCAAGTCTTTCCTACATAGCAGTCAAAAGAAGGCACCTGCCTGAGCCTCCCTTTGCCACCTGGTGACCTTCACCCCTTCACAACACCTCAGGCCCCCTCAGGACTGCATCAAGCTGTCTCAACGACCACAGGCCAGGGGAACACCCAGTTCCCACCTCAACAGGGACAACAGGCACCCCCCAAAGCTCTCCCTGGCTCCCTGGAGATGCCCTGGGCTAGGTGTGGATGGTTTCCCAATGCATGAAAAGCCCAGCCTGTGAGTGTTTGCTCAGGACATCACACTGATCTCATCCTGCAGGGATGCAGTGGCTGCGGCCCTGTTGTCAGCTAGCCACAGCAGAGCTCTCAGCCCTCTCCTGCAGGGTAACCAATGGGCCTTGCTCCCCAGTCCTCAGAAATGACAAATCATACCCGTAGTCCTGCTCAGACCTGACTTTCACTGTTGTGGCACAGCCAACTCACCTTGAGATGCTGGGTCTCCTCCTTGTCTGAAGCTGCTGCATGTTCAGCCAGTCTCAGCTTTTCCAGCTCTGCCTGCAAGCTGCATGCTAAGCTCTGGGCCTGGAAAGGGACACTCAGTAAGGGCAGAAGCCAACAGTGCTGGCATCTCCCACACATCTGCTCCAGCCATCCCCGAGTGCCGGCTGGGTGTGTCCTGCTGAAGAGCTGGGTGGTACTGACACACAAGGCATTGCTTGTGCTGATCCAGCTTCCACCAGGGAGATGGCATTTCCTGCTTGGAGCAGCAGGAAACCCAGCTAAAGCCCATAACCCTCAAAGGAAAAAGCTGGCACAAGACATGGGGGGACTGGGAGAGCTGAGTTTGAGGGGCCAGTGATGCCACATGGCTTTAGCACAGCTGCTGTAAGAAGTCCTTTAGACGCAGGAGGGAACGTCTCACAGTGATGCCTGAGGTGTGGACAGTGATGGGGAAAAGCCTTCAGATTAATTCTTCAAATTATTTCTTGGGCTTCATTAGCAGCTAAGAACCCAGGAAGGCTTTGCAAACCCTGGTATCCTCCTCCCCCACACCCACCTCCTCCAGCTCCCGTGCCAGCTTTTGCCGCAGCATTTGCTCCTTCTCTGCCAGCGTTTCGTTCTGCTCCAGCTGGGTTTTCAACTGTGTTGAGAAGAGGGGAAAACACCCAGAAATAAAATTTTAAAAAGACTCAAGAAATGAGCTAGCAGGGACATCGCCAAAACACCTGGGCTGGACAGAAGAAATAAGAACAGCTTTCCCCATGGCACCAAAGGGCAGTAGGTACCAGCATGCCCCCTCTCCTGGGGATTCCTGATGGCGAGCCTGGGGCCTGGCTTAGCACTGCCCAATTTTGCTTGCTCCTCAGCACCAGCTGGGATGTGGGATGAGAGGCATCCCATAGAGAAAGATGTGTCTGGCAGGCCCCCATAACCCATCCACAGTTAACAGGATTAAAGGAGAAAGAGCCCTGCCACTGGTGAGAGGTGTCAGCCTGGAAGGGAACAGCTGCTGCTAATGCCCTCAGCCCAGCTCCAGCAAGATTTATGAAACCTCTGTAATCCTCATCCTCCCTGGCTGGGAAGGGATCTGGGCACAGCTCTGTCAGGGTGTAGTCCCCTTCCTCTGAGGAGACTCTGACCCTACAGGGCAGTGTCACACGGCAGTGCTGGCCCACAGGCTCGCTGCATGTCCTGCCTGTGTCCCCCAAAGCTTGCCAGCCTGATGCCAGGACAGGGGCTCCCAAGGGGAACAGTCTGGTGAAAGCCACCTGCTTTGTTCCCCAAGGGAACAGGACACGTGGTTAATGGGGGGTGCTGGGCTGGCTCCCCCCAGCACAGGCTGGGGCACAACACAGCTGTGGCAGCCCTGAGCAGGGTCGTGTGCAGTTCTCCATGCAGTGAGAGACGGTGACACAGGACATGGAACATGGTTAAGGGTCAGAGCATCCCCAGGAATGGTCTCGGCACCCTAACCTTGAGGGGTGCAGGCTCACTTGGCTCAGCCTGTAACCCCACTACTTCCTCCTGTACATGGCTCTTCACCTCACTCAGCTGCTGCCTGACCTGGGGGATGAGCAGCAAGCCTGGCTCAGTGACACATCCCTGTGCCACAGCCTTCACACAAACCCCAGGAGCCTACAGATAAAGCCTGACACTTTTTGGCTTGCACACAAGCTGGAATGCTTGGAAAGCCAGCTCAGTTTCTGCTAGAGCAGGACAGTGGTATCTAACCTGGGCAGCTGGAGGTTCAGCAGCTCTCACAGGTGCAGAGCACACACTCCTACCTCATCTGCTCAGAGGGGAGGGAGGGAGGGATACCCAAATGCCCCAGGGATGATGTTGTGGTGACAAGTATCCACTGATGGGGCAGCTGTTTTTGCTGCTACACACCAGCTTGAGAAGCCTTGCTGCTCTCCCTTCCTTCCCAGCCCCATCACAGGAGGAAAGACAGGCAAACAAAAATCTCCTCCTGGGTCCCAGCAATCGCCTCTGAACGTGTGGTCCCCAGCAGCACCAGGTCTGCCCATGCAATGGCTGTGCCCTCCTGCCCTCCCTCAGCCCACAGGAAGGGTGTTGGCCCCACAGCTGCTCTGCAAACCAGCCCCAAGGACCCAGCAGGGCAAGTCCCAGGGTCCCTCCTTACCAGAGCCAGCTCCTTGCTCTGCTTCTGTGTTTCAGTCTTTGCTGCCTCCAGCTGCTCCTGGGACTCTGACAAGAGCTGCCTCAACTGCCAAGGAGGAAAAGAAAGGGAAAAAAACAAAAAAAAAACCCTACTTTTATGCACTTGGCTTTGGAACTCTTTGGCCCAAAGAAGATTTTTTATGATGCAATATCTTCCCAAAGAGGTCAGGGTGTCAGCACATGCTGACCTGCCTGCTGATGCCTGCTCAAGCAGAGACAGCCATGGGACAGGTCTGTCTCACCTGAGCCACAGAGACCACACAGGCCAGCCAGGAGCAGGGCACAGCACTTCCATTGAGATCTCCCTGACCCATCACCTTGCCCATGACTCTTGCCTTTAGGAGTCTACAACCCAGACTGGAGTAACCATCTCCATCTGTTTTCTCCTCCTTTGCAAAGCCACAGATCCCTGGGGCACTTCCCAGATGCCCAGGGCACTTCTCAAATCCTCAAAACGTGCATGGGTGCAGAGTCAGGGTTAGAAGAAGGCAGCAGCCTCCACACTTACAGCTCCAACTTCTTTTGTGTAGTTCTGGCGCTCGGAGCTGGCTGTCTCCAAGTGATTTTCCAGTTGTGTTTCCAGAAGAGAGGTGTATTCCTTTAGCTGCATGAAAAGAGAAGAAAGCAGGAGGGGCTTGATTGAGGTCAAACACATCCCAAACATCCTATGGTTAAAGTCTGCCCTCCCCAAGGCAAGTCAGGAGATGGGGCCTGACTCAACCCAAGCACAGCGTGTGCTTCTCTGGCACCCATGCAGAGACCTCCCCTCCCCACAAAACCTCACCTGATCTGTGCTCTGCAGATCTGCTTTCAACTTCTCCACCATGCCTTCCAGGGATTTCAGCTGCAGGTGTGACTGAAGCAGAAATGATCAGAGAAGGATACTGAGCACCTTTAGCTCAATCAAAAACTTGCTGCTGTTTGACTCCCACCTTTCCCACTTTATCCTGTACCCATCAGGAACAGGTCTGACACCCAAGGGGAGCTCCACAGAGGAGCTCTCCTTCCCAGGGAGGACAGGTCTAACACACACAGGCCATAAATGGTGGAGCAAGGCAACAGCTCTTGCCTGCAGCGTTTCAGGTGGCTGCAGTCAAGTTTCAACACTCGAGAAACCAGCACCAGACTCAGCACAAGCTTCCTGCTGAAAGCACTTTTTGGTTTGGAAGCAGCAATTTTCCAGTGAGGTGGCAGGGACTTCATTACTGAGAGAGGCCAAGCTGCCAGAAAAAACACTTAAACCCAGGCTGGTTTTTGAAGAGGACTCTGCAGATGCTGAAGTTTTTGGAAAGGAGGGATTCACCTCCTCTCCACCAAGAGGCAGGATTGCTCTGGGAGCTGCTCTAGGCACCAGACGTTCTTCCCATCACGAACACCACCAGTGGCCACGTCACCCTGTGCAATCCTACACCAGCCCTCAGCAGTGCTGGTGCTGCAGGAGCCAACAGTGGGCTGAGAAATCAAACATCTCTTGTACAACAGCTTCCTCCACCTCCCTGCAGTCCCAGTTAACTCCAAAACCCCATGTGACGGATGGGGAGCAGCCAGACCATGGAAAATAGTTCAATTTCAGTTCTGCATTCAAGAGGAAGAATTCTACATGAGGTGGGCTTTTTGTCAGCTGGCTTGGTGACAGGAGGGGTAGATTTGGGGAGAAAAGGAAGTTCCTGTGTCTCAGTGTTCACAGCTGGCAGGAACACTGAGGGCCACCAACCAATTCATTGCAAACAGATCCCCTTCTCCTGGAAGTGTCCAGGAGCACCAACACGCACCTTTTGGAGCTCCTCTTCAGAGGCTGTCAGCTTTGCCTTCCACACCTGCTCCTCTTCCTCCACGCTCTTCTGCAGGTTTCGCAGCATCCCTTCCTGTGGGCAAAGCCTCAGCTGAGCCCAAACCTCCTCCAGCCCCACACAGCTGAGCACTGTAAGGGCTGGAAGCTTTGGCATACTCAAAGCCTCTCCAAGGATTTGGGCCAGACCACAGGTGACAGAATTAGAAACAGGTGGGGCTGGGGGCTCCTAATCCCTATTCTGCCTCAACCAACCCAGTCATCAGAGCCTTGCTGTGTCTCATTCCATCACCACCAGCAAGGTTTCCAACACATTTAGGCTGAAGAAGAGCTCTAGAAATTCACCTTTATCCTGTTCCTCTGTCTCACTGACAAATACTCTACCACAGGGCAGTGCCTCAACACACCACGGGATGCCCACCCTGAGCTCATGGGCAGCCTGGGCTGACAGGAGACCTCTCCAGAGGGATTTCCAGTGGGAAGTCAATACGGTGCAAAGGGCAGGAGCTTACTGTCTCTGCGAGGATCGTTCTGTACTGCTCACATTCTGCTTGTAAAGTGCTTTGTGCTTCCTCTGCCTCTTTTAATTTAAGAGCTGAATCCTAAAAGGAGAGGTAAGGGAAAGAGAGAGAGAGATGAGAAGTAGAAACATGTGACCCTCCAGCACACCCTCGCCCCTCCACTTTCCAGCCTTCACTTACTGGTGGCTCTGTTGTGATCATCTGCTGCTTTAGCACACCCACAGTCTTCTCCTTGAACTCCTGTAGCCACGTGTCATAATCCTGAGTTTGGAAAAAAGAGAACAAGGAAGAAGGAGGATGCTTAGACATCTCTCCACATGTGGAGGAGGCTCTGGGGGGGTCTGAGGAAGCCTGTCCCACCTGCTCTGAGGACAAGGTGACTCCGGGGAGGGCAGAGAGGAGCGTCTGCTTGGTTCGTGTCTGGAGCGCGTCCAGCTGCTGGGCCAGCTCTTCCTGAAAGAGGGACAAACTGCAATGGATGGAGGCCTTGGGCACCTGCTGGCCAGCCTGACAACACTGGTCCTGCTTTTCTGTGCCTACAGGGCTGGGGAAACCAACCAACACAGCAAACTGCTGGTGCTGGGAACCACAAAAACATCACTTCCAGTTCAACTATCTCCCTGGTTCCCCAACCATGACCAGTACCAGCACTGCCCTCAAGAAAAATTTTGGAGAAGCTTGCAGAAGATTTGGGCCAGCACTGTTCCTAAGCAGGCAGGCAGCCCAGGGCAGGCCTCCCTAGTGGTTTGGGGAAGCTGAATGTTTCCCTTCCAACACCAGGGAAATGCCAGGCTCACCTTTGCTTTAGTAGCAGCAAGCAGTTTCTCCTCACACGCCTTCTCCACCGTGGTCAGTGCTTCCATTGCCTTCCAGTTCTTTTTCCGAAGGTCCTGTGGAGACCACACAGGGAAGGCAATAAGCCACAAGCCATGCCAAGGGCCACCAAGCTACTTGCTGGCACTGCAGGGGATTTCAAAGCCTCTGCTCAGGGAACTGAGTTTGGTCAGGAGTGTTCCATCCCATGCCCACACTCATTCCTTTCTCCTGTATCTTCCCGGTGGCTCCACACACCCCCACTGCTCTGGCAGTGCCCTGGATGGGGCAGGAGCTCCAGAAGTATGTTCAGGATGCCTGCTGGGGACACAGGCCAAGTGCAGGGATGCAAGGTGGCCTCCACACAAGTGACACAACATTACAGTAGGGGGATGAGGAGCAGGAAGGTGTGAAGGAGCCTTCTCAGAGATTGCCTTGGCCCTACCAGTGTAGGATCTCTCTGGCTTAGCAGGTCCTAAACCTTCAGAGAGAACAAGGGACAGCCATGTCACCTCAGGCAGCCCACCAGCTCCAGCTGCACAGCCTGCCAGGGGTATTCCTGCTCTCTGGCAGACGAGGCAATGCCTCCAGGGCTCTGTGGGGCTGGAAGAGCCTCTGGCCACACCCTGGAGCCATCAGAAGGTGACCACGATGGGTTGTCCGTCACTCACTTACGTCGTTTTTCACCTTCTGTTGCTCCACTGCCTCCCGAAGCTGTGTGGCTTCCCTTTCCAAGGCTGAGAGCTGGTTTGTCTTCTCCTGGAGTCTGGAAGGGCAGGATGCAGGAGTGAGCCTGAGCAGTCACCTCCCTCACGGGCAGCAAGCTCCCGAGACGGAGACCACAGCCCTTCCTATCCTGGTCTGCTCTGGGATCTACACACAGCAGGAGGAAGAGGGAGCAGGACTAAAAACCACAGCCATGGCAATACTGGAGTGGGATCTAGTTTTTCTACCCCCTTACCAGCAATAAAAAGCAATCAAGTAACTGGCTGGCTGTACACACACAAAAAGAGGAAGAAGCAACCTGACGCAAAGGCCAGGAATTCTGGCTTGCACAGCTGGGACTGCTCCTGTTTGTGGCTCATTAGGCTGAGAGAGCCCACAGCTCTGTATTTTGGAAGTATCATCCCACAATCTTGAGCAACTCTAAATCAGGGCTGCCAAGTAGACAGCAGAAAGCTGCAGGTTCCCTCCACACCCTCAGATCCCCCTGAAGGGACTCTCAGCTTGGGCAAACCAAGGTTCAGGCCCTTGACAAGAACTACACAAGTCTCTTGGGGTCTCAGGACAACTCAACAGCTGTTTTCCTTTAGAGGGATGCTGGATGCAACAGAGGGTTGCTGGCAACGAGGGCATCTGAGAAATCTTCCCCCCCATGCAGAGTCTGGTCCTTCTTGGAGGTGCCCAGCACATGGACAAGGAACAACAGGCAGGACTCATGACAAGGGAACTCCAGTTAAACACCAGGAAACCTTTCTGTGCTGGGAGGTGGGGGAAGAGGTTATCAAACGCTGGAACAGGGACCCAGAGTGGTGGTGAATCTCCATCCCTGGAGATACCTGGAAACATTTTAAAAAAACCTTCCTCTGGTTGGCCCAGCCTTGAGCAGGGACTTGGACCAGAGACATCCCAGACCCAGCACCAGCACCAGCAGAACCTCCTGTTCTGCAGGAGTGGTCAGACTCCATGTGCCTGCCAGCAGTTCGGTTTTACTTCAGAATGGACTGGCTGATATACGGGGCCAGAAACAGAGCAAATTAGCATTTTAAACAGCACTGCTGGCCAGGATTGACCTTCACTTCCCAGCTGGGCAGCCCCAAGCCTGCCTGGAAGGCAGGAAGCCCTCAGCCACAGGTTCAGGGATCGAGGAAGCCTGGGACACATGGACAGGAAGCTGGAGATGCCACTGCAAGATGTGCACCTGGACCCACCTTGACTGCAACTGCTTCATTTCTGCTTCATTGGCTGCCTGGAAGAGAGAAAGCACTTTGATTACCTGCCCCAGGCATGTGATACAGCTCAGCCCTTTCTGTGGCATCCCAGAGCAAAGATAACTCAGGGACTGTGTACACAGGGTCACCCACTCCCCTCCTCCCACCCCAATTAAACCAGCACACAACCTGCAGGTCTCTGTCTTTTTCTGCCTCCCGCATCTGGCCTGCCTCCAGCAGGGCTTCGATGGACTTGATCCTCTCCAGGAGCTTTGTATTCTCTGAGCTGGCATCCTGCAGTTTCCCTTTCACACTGTCCAACTCCAGCAGCTTACTTTTAACCTCTGCCTCGGAGCTCAGCAGCTTGCCCTGCAGTTCTGTTGGAGGGAAGGGTGACAAACACTTCAGTGCAGGTGCAAACAAACCTGGAGACTCCCCATCCTGCTCTGTCCACACAGGACCTTAGCCAAAGAAGCCTTGGCCATGGATGCACTGAGGAGGCAAAGGGCAGGCAGGGATGCAGGACAGCACAGGAGAGAGGCAGTGGAGTAACATCCTGGGACAGAACCACGGACCAGCCCCTGCCTTGCTCACACCAACACCAGGCAGCCTAACTCATCCCTGGATCTACTTCCCCAGCTGGCTCCTCCAAGCTCTTAAAGTCTGCAGTCTGCCCTACAGCCCTCCCCATGCTGATCCCAGTTCCTCACCAGCAATGCTCTGCTGCTGCCCTTTGGTCTTCTCTGCATCTGCCAACAGGCTCTTGTAGCTGCTTTGGGTTTTGCGGAGCTCGTCGCTGACCTCATCCAGCCTCTTCTGCAGCATCACCTCTGCCTCCCGTTGGTAAGCCTGCATGGCAGGAAGAGAAGGTTTCCTGCAGCGTGACAGACACCCCAGCCAGTTTGAAGCAAAGCCTCACGTGCCACATAATCTTATTTTTAAGCTGTGTTTTGGTGGATTAAAGTCATCCTCCCACCAGGCTCCCCCTGAGCACGAAGCACCCTGCCTTGTGCTCACATTTTATCCCGTGCCAGCCCTCACATTGGGAAGGAGACAATACCCAAATGTCTCGGTCCTGGGCCAATTCCATGGCCAACCTCCCCTCTGGAGAGCTCTGAGAAACCTCTTAGAGCCCTGGTTCAAACCACCCCAGCCCAGCAGGAAGAGGTGCTGGCACAAGGCTTTGCAGAACAGAGACACCCAACCACGTTTCCACAAGTGGAGGAATTTTCTGTGCCGTTTCAGCCAGGGAATACTTTTTATTTTCCACCACAGAAAGCAGCAAGGAACAGGCCTGGCCAGGGCAGGCATTTTGAGGGGGAAGGCAAAGGAGGAGGAGGAGTAATTGCAGTTTTACAGGTAAAAGTCGCATCCTTGCAGAGGGAGAAAAATTGTTTTGCATGGCTGGGACAGGAAAAGGTAAACTAGAAGACCTATCTCTGTCCAAGGGATACTTTCAGCACCACCAGGAAAGCAGGTCTGCTCTGGTTTTTGAGGATTTGACTCAATATCCTCAGCTCAGGGCTCCAGGTGTTACTGTGGAACATATTCTCCCTAGCACCTTAAGCACACCCCTGACTTTAGAGTATTCCAGCTATTGTGATTTATTTAATGAGCATTAAAGTGTGCAGCAAGTTAACAGCCTTGGAGTTCTCCCAAAAGTATGTCTAGGAGCTCCTGCTTTGAGCCAGGGAAGCAAGCTCCTGCCCTCACACCAGCTGTCTGCTCACATCACACTCCTTGCTCCTCACCTGCAAAAGCAGCAGGAGCCAAATGCAGCCCACCCAAAAGAGAGACACATCCTCAAGCACACAAAAAAATTCAGAGCAAGGATTTGGAAGGTCCCTTGCTCTAGGAACTCCTCTACAAAACTATTTTGGCAGATAAAGGTCTCCTCCACCACAGCCCCTTCTTGAAGAGGCCAAAGCAATCCAGAGAACACAGCAGATTCCTGAAGGACATCCCTCACTTTGTCTGCTACACCAGGATTAATGCTCCCAGCACAGAGCTTAGCAACATCCCAGAAGGATCCCAGCAGGAGCACTGTCAGCATCCCAAGAAGATGTTCCTGCCTGTGTGAGTACAGCCTGCCTGCCAGCAACAGACCTCTGGGTGCTCAGAGCCTCTGCTTGGGAGGTGTCCTTTCAACACCCCTAAAAACCCCAAACCCAGCCACTCCCTACTGGCAACCAAAAAAGCCACAAGCTCCATCTCCTGCACCAGGGAGAGAGAGCAACAAGCTTAAAACCATCTGAGTTTGAGAGAGAGAGAGAGAGAGAGAGAGAGAGAGAGAGAGAGAGAGATTTAGCACCTGCAGAGGAATGGCTTCAACCAGGGCATCCTGCTCCCTGGGCTCTGATGGTGATGCTACACAAGGGGCACAGGGAATGTGACAAGCTAATGGAAGGGAGAGCAATTAGGAAGCCTGCCAGGCAGCTTCCTTCCCAGACAGGGACATTCATCTCCCTCCTAGCCCTTCCCATGGCCAAGTGCATGCATCCCCTGCCATTTAGCCACCCATCTCTGCAAGGGGAGAGGCTTTCCCGGCGCCTGCCTGACCTGCAGCTGCTCGATTCGCTTCTCCAAAGCCGCTGCTTTGATCTCCCAGCTCTTCCTCTGCTGCTCCTCTTGCTGCAACACCTCTGACTTCTCAGACAGCTCTTTCATCAGCTTGTTGCACTCCTGCCTCAACTTGGCCAGCTCAGCATTTTGCCTGCAGCAACAGAAGCAAGGTTACTTCAGCCCACAGAACAGCCAAGCCTCTCTGGTGTTGGTTGGGGGGAAACACATCCTCCTGTGGGCCTGATACAGGACTTGAAATGGTGAACTTTGTTTGCCTGTTTCTAGGACACTCCTGGTCCTTCAGGGAGGGGATGGAAAGAGCCAACAAAACACTTTGAAAAAGTCCTGTTTCAGTCACAGGAGACATTCCTTTCTCATGAAGTAGAGGACACATGGCTCTGTGTTCCCAGACACAAGAGGAAGCACTACAACAGCTGGAGTCCACTCTGTAATTATTTGCCTGCTGTTAATCACCAGTCATTTCAGACTGTGCATAAAAAGGAGTGTGAAATTCTTCCACCTAGCTCCTATTTGTTCTGCACACACTGGGCTGGGCTCTGTTCTCTGCAGCATCACTCCCATCAAAGAGCCAGCTGCACGTCTTCTCAAGTTTGAAACTATGAGCTCCCCTAGGGGGGGAAAACCACCACAGTACCTCTGATCCCCTCTCCCTCCTCCACTGCCTGTTGGTTCTGGCATCAGCACAGGTGATCCTAAGGGAGAGAGGGATTCCCTGCCCTTTCACTTGGGAAGAACATCCTTGTTTCTCCTGGTGCACCCCCAGAAGCCATTTGGCAAGCTCTTCCTTCCCCATTCCCTCCTCTTCCTCCAGATGTTTGGGGTGTCTGTAGAAGTACCTTTGGGAAAGGGGGTGGCCAAGCCAAGGTCTGCCAGAGGGCAGCCCCAGGCTCTGCCCCTCCTCCCAGCCTTACTTGCTTTCCATCTGGCTGGTAGCCTGGTTGAGGGCATCCCTCAGGATGGAGTTCTCCTGCTGCAGGCGAGCCAGCTGCGTGTTGGGACCGTTCTCCAGCTGTTCCTGCAGAGTTCGGATCTAGAGGAGCCCAAGAGGGGTTAATGCCACCACCAGCCCTTTTGCTGCCCCTGTCTAAGCCCAGGATGAGCAGGAGTGTCTGGGGAGTGTCTGCTGATGATGACAGCTCTCAGGGGTGTGACATCCCAGGAAGATGCTCCAACGTGGCTCTTCTCCAAAGAGGTTTGGAGGGGACTTAGAGGGGTTGGGGAGGTATTTGGGGAGTTTAGGGGGCAGCAAGTGGGTCTTAGAAGGGTGTAGGGGACCTGAAGGGGTTTGGGAGAGATTTTGGGGGAGTTTAAGAGGTATTTAGGGGGGCCTTAAAGGGGTTTGGGGGGGAACTTGGGCACCCAGGAGCACCGCAGGGTCTCACCCCTCCCCAAGGCTCTCGCCCCCTCCTGCAGCTCAGCCTTCTCCAGAAGGTCACACATCTGCCACCAGCAGCCAGCTGGCAGAGGAAGGAGGCAGGTGCAGAGCACAGCCTGGGGCTCACCTTGCCCTGGAGCTGCTGGGTCTCGCTGACATGGTCCTGGTAGCTGGCCTGCATCCGTGCCTGCACCGCCACAATCTCCCGCTCGCGGGCCAGCAGCTGCTCCTTCAGCTTGCCCTCCATGGCCACCGCCTTGGCCCGCTCAGCTGACAGCTCCTTCCAGGAAAGGAGGCCCCCAGTTAGTCCTCAGAGCACATGTTTCCCCATTTTAAGAGGATGTGGCCTCCTAGCTCAGCAGACTACAAAGTTTAGCCCTTTCATTGCTGCCCCCATGCCCAGGTACATTTAGCACTTACATTTCCTCCTGCATTTTGTTTTGGGCTCTGTGGCCACTGGATGCCACTGTTGTTCCATGTTGGGCCAGCTAAGAGAAAGGAGTAAGACAGCCTGGAATTTTATTTTCCTCTTCCAGGATAAATAACATCACACAACGTTTGGGGAAAAGCAGAAAAAATTAAGCAGATGGACTTGACAGCCTCAAGTTCAGCATGGCGGGGATCTGTTCCACCTCCAACACCCAAAAAGAGGTGGAGGCAGGGGGCTGAGTCAGGGAAGGGCACTGTAAATAGGATCAGGTTCCTTCCTTATAAAGGCATCATCTCATCTCAGGGGAGCTGAAATGAGGAAGGATTTGCTTTTCTTCCTGAAGGAGAAGCTGCAGTCTCTTACAGAAAGGGTTTTCCCCTGCTTTTCCCATGGCTGTCAATGGGCACTAGCCTGTGGCTCTTTGGGCTGGCACCTCCCCAAACTGGAGCAGGCCCAAGTGAGGAGGGTAGAGGGGGATCTCCTCCCCCTTTTGGGAAGAAAACAGCCAACAGGTGAAGGGGTCCCAAGAGCCCCAACAGGGGGTGAGATGTGGGGAGCAGGAGGCACATGGAGAGCCACCATGAGCAGAGGCCACACCAGGGGTGCCAGGAGGGCCACACAGGGCTTACCTTGCTCAGCTCCCGCAGTTTGTTCCTGGCAGCAGCTGCATCCTCCTGCTCGGCAGAGAGCTGCTTCTCCTTCTCCTCCAGCTGGCGTTTCAGGACAGCAACGGGGTCACCCTTCTGCGTGGCCTGCCAGCATGGGGTGGCACATCAGGGGGGACCCTCAGGCCCATCCCCTCCACCCCACACACACGATATCCCGCCCTCTGCTCCAGGGGAAAATTCAGCTCCGTTCTCCAAGACACCCTCAGGGCCAGCCTGCCTGAAGATGGGGTGCCTTCCCTCCCCTTGCACTTCCTGAGGCTCAGCAGAGCCCTGGCAGAGCCCTACCGTGTGCCAGGTGTCCTGGATGATCCCTGCTTTCTCCGTCAGGATCTCGATGAGCTGCTGGGCCTCCCCCTCACTGAACACCATGCTGCTGACTGTGGACACCAGAGTCTTGTAGGGCAGGTACAGGGCCCCATCCGAATCCGTAGGTGCTAGGGAGGACAGAGCAGGGATTGGGACTTCTGGGGACAGCAGCAGAAATACTGTATCTTCTCAGCTGGCTCCAACCCCACAGCTGCCATCCCAAACCATCATCCACACAGATTTCCAGAGCCGCAGTTGGTACCTCTCCGAATGAGAACAGCAGGAAAAGTGCTGGAGATGACACCACACACGTGCTCCTTGGGTCAGCTGCCAGCTCTGCCTGCTCAACAACCGGTCCCAGCACCTGCCATCACGCTCTACCAAAGTGAGGGATTCTCAGCAGGAGCTGGGACAGCTTTGCCAATGCCAGGGGGCTCAGACATTTCGGGCATCAGAAGCGGGACCACACCAAAATACAACCTTGCTGAAAGACATCACCCCACATGGCAGTGCTGGTGACAGCAAGGTCATCTCCCACCTTTCACCAGCCAAATTTGTTCCAGCTCTTTGCTAAGGGAGCAACATGACTCCAACCCTTCCCCTGCTAACCTGGAAAAGCCAGGGAGCACCAGGGACCATGATGCTGTTGTAGGACCTCAGTGCATGTGGTCACGATACACAGAGGGTGGCAGGCAGTGGTTTAGGGGTTCCTGCATCTATCTATGGCCCAGTGGGCTCATTTTCCTAGAAAATCACAGAAGGAAAAGCAGTTTGGAGTCCAGTAGCTCCAGAGCCCCTTAAGTCATTAACACCAGAGTCTCTTGAATACAAAGCTTTGGATGCCCCAAGCAGCAAGGTTCAAAGGAGGAGGAGGAGGTGCTGCAGCTGCTGGAGCAGAGATTCTCCTCTAGAGAATGGACCCCATGCTGGAACAGGTTCCTTCAGAACAGGTTCCTCCCAAAGAACTGCAGCCCATGGAAGGCCCCAGAGTGGAGCAGGGGAAAGGTGTGAGGAGGAAAGAGCTGCAGAGAGTGGTTGTAACAAACTGACCACAGTCCCCATCCTCCAGCACCACTCAGGGATGGGGGGTAGAGCAGTCAGGAGGGAAGGAGTGAAGCTGAGCCTGGGAATAAGGGCGGGGAGGAAGGCGTTGTTTCAATTTCTAAAAAAATCTCTGTTTCTCATCTATTTTAATGGGGAATAAATTAGTTTTCCCCAGGTGGAGTCTGTTTGGCCAGTGACAGTAACTGCTAAGTGATCTCTGGTAGATCCATTTGGGATGGCAGTGCCAAGCCCTGGCAGCAGCCGAGTCTGTGTCCGCAGCCACGGCCCTTCCCAGCAGCACAGCCAGGGCAGCTCCACCCCCGTGTGCAGCCAGGGCCCCAGGCTTGGCTCACCCTGGACTCATGCTGGCAACTGCAGGGCTGCAGGACAGCACATGGCATCATCCCCTGGCTCAGTCCTGCTGAGTGCAGGGACACACCAAGCGGAATTCCGCCCTTCTCCAGGTGGAGTTGTGGCAGAAAAACACCCCGAGGCATTCCTGTCAGTTTTGCCATCTGTTTCAGTGCTGTGGACATGTTCTTGAACACTTTGAACACCCATTTTTATCTGCCACAGAATAATTTGCTCCTTTGCATTTGAGGAGGAGAGACCACAGCTGCTCAAAACACATTGGGCAAACTGCAGATGGCTTCAGGGCACAAATCCTACCAAGAGATTTCCCTTGCAAAATCCCACAGGAGCAGCTAAGACATCACTCTTTGCTTTCAGGACATGCAGGATTGGCCCATCATACCCAAGGGAATTTAAGTTTGGAGCACCCAAAAACCTCCCAGCCTAACAAATGCTAAAAGTTCATCTCCCAGCCACATTCCCTCAGCTGTTACAGCTTGGATTTAGGGCCATGCTTTTCACACGGGTGCACACAACAAACCAGTCACCTCCACTTTCCCCAGCACCACCCCTGCAGTGCCCTGCAGGAGCAGCTTCTCCAATCGTTCCAAACCCCATCCCCGTCTGGAGATGGCCTCCAGTAAAATCCTTCCCTCAGAAGGGCAGATTCAAGGAGTTTAACCCATCCTTGAAGCCCAGCAGCTGCAAACGCCCTGCTGAGTGGCAGGCCCTCTTCCAAAACATGGGTGTGGAAACTGCCAGGCTGCACAGCAGGTCTGGATGTGCTGCAGAAGGGCAGTAAGAAGGGTTGTCTTTTAGTTAGGTGGGTTGGGGATATTTTAGGTAAAGAAAGAAAGAAATGCACATCACATGACATCTTTGAGAACACCTGAGAGATTTCTCCCACGTGTCTACATGGGAACCCTCACACAGGTCTGAAAGCACTCACATTTTTAGTGCCTGTAATTATCACTTAACCAAAAATAAATCCCAAACTGCTCCCACTGGTACAATGAGAGGCAAGAATCCAGCCAGAAAGCTGATTTTCCCCTCCCTACACCTTTTAATACTCTGCAGAGTTCAGGACCACCTGATCTCTTCCGCCTCTTGAGTCAATCAAGCGAGGCATGACTGATGATGGGCAAGTTTTCCCTTCAGTGTGGGAGACCCAAAATCACTTCCCTCTAATTACTCTGTGATCAATCACCTGCAGTATAAAACTCCATCAAACCTCTCTGCCTGAAGAATCCTTTGTCACCTCCACCAAAGGAGGAGGAAAGGCTAGAAGTGACCCAGCTGCACACAGAAGTGTGGGAGAGCTCCTCTGCACTTTTAACAGTCAGGGTTCTATGGGGAAAACACCTCATCCAGGCTTCCCACCCAGATGTGCAGCTCTCCCTCTCCCAGGACAGGGACATGCACCACTCATTCATTCCCATGTGCAGATCCCACAGCACAACAGCAAATCCCAGAGGAACCTGTAACTCTCCAACGCCCGTGTGCTGGACCAAAGGGATATAGACAGAGGCATTTGGCCTTACCTGGCTCGCTCTTCTTCTTGGATGCAGCCTTTTTCTTGGCAGGTCCATCATGCTTCTGATCCTCCTGGGCTGGAAGAGCCTCGGTTTTCTTGAGGGTGACAGAGCTGATGACCGGAGCACTTTGCTGAGTGCCAACTGGGGGCACTGCCACAACAGGAACCTCCTTAGGGGCCACCTCCCGCACGGGAGAACTTTTGGGGACGCTGACCGGGGGTGGAGCCAACACCGGGCTAGGAGCAGGCTCTACCTTTGCCACCTTCTTCTCTTTCTTCCTCTTCTCCTTAGGTGATGGAACAGGTTTCTCCTTTTCCTGGGGGACAACTGCCACCGCTGCAATTGGAGTCTCAATTGTCACAGGCTCAGGCACCACAGTGGGCTCAGGAACCACCTCCTTGGGAGGGTCCGTCACTTCCTGAGTAAGCTGCTGCTCTGGGATCTTCCCATTCGGTTTCTCTTCCTTTTTCTTCGCTTTTCCTTTTTTCTCAACTGCTTTCTCCTTCTTCTTTTTCTCTAATTTCTGCTGCTGGGCCTTCTCAAGCTCCTTGCGTTGCTTGGCCAAGGCTTCCTCGTAAGACGTCTCCTTCATGGAGAAGGTGGACACCAGGAAGATGCCGATGGCCGAGATCACCATGAAGCCTCCAAAGACCATAACACCCAGCGTCTGAGGGTCGTACACATCCATCCTGCCTCACTCCTCTGTGCCTGCAAGACACCAGGGCAACAGTTAGGGGCAGGAGGGGAGGAAAGAAATGCAATGGCTTTTCTGAGCAGTATCTTCACGTGGGCATCCGTGTCTTCCCATGGCACCATGCACTGGGAAGAGGAACACTCCACATTCACAGGGCTCAGGCTGACCTGCCTGCACACCCACAAATTTGAGCTCCTCTGCTACAGTGCCCATGCACAGAGGTCCAGTTGTACCTCAGTGACTCAATTTCGTCTCCAGAAGAACCAAAGAGAAGGAATTTATAAACAGGGATGCAATCAAGAGACAGCCACAATCCTCATTCTATGTCCAGTGGGGTGGTTCTGTATGACCCTAAGCCATACCTGCAGCAGTAAGACAGATTTCCAGACTGCTGGGAGCAGGTTGGCCAAAATCTGGGCTTTCCCTGGAGCACCTGGCTTTTTCACTGCACCCAGATGCATATCCATGTGTCATCTCTGGAATAAAGTATCCCCCTGGGAGGAGAAACCTTTGCAGCAGCCCTTCCCTCTTCCCTTTGCCAGCTGTACACTGCTGAGCAGCAGCAGAGACCACACTGCCTGCTCTGAGGTCTGGCAAGCAGGGTTCAGCCACACCTGGGGAGAGATGCTATCTCCACTCCTCTTAATGGCTATTTGAACCCATCCTGGTTTCAAAGCAAATTTCTGCTGGCCCATCCACCAGGGCATCACTTCCACATGGCTCTGAGGTGGCTGACAATCCCCCAGATGCTGGTGTCAGGCAGTAAATCTGGGAAGGGACACTTTCCAGGAGTTGCCATGGCTGTGGTTCTTCATCATTGTTAATCAGAACAGAACAAGCAAAATGCAGAAAGTCCTCAGCTACCAGGAGTTCTCATCCCCACACTTAACTGTTGACATTATCAAATTTCCTCTTTAAGGGGTTGTGGGTTGAGGAGGGAGGGGCTGGAAGGGGAGGAGGCAAAAATAAGAATAAAACTAAGGATATCAGCATCTTTTTCAAAACTCAGTGCTTGCAGGGAGACACCTCAGAGGCCCTTTCTTTGTAAGAGCTGGAGCAGCAAACTTCGATCTGCAGCACAAAGCTACTCGAGGTGGGGACAGTACAGTGAAAACTCATCTCCGGCACCCAAGCAGGGGCTGCAGAGCTGGGAGGAGCTGCAAATCTCCCACTGGAGACACTCAATCTGCCTGGGAAGGGATGTTCTGAGCAGCAGCCCAGCTCTCCCTGCCCACCTCTCCAGGCACCCCAGGTAAAGCAGCAGAGAGAGAAGCTGGCAGGCAGGAGGGCTCTCCATGCCAGCTGGAACCAGCCAGCCCTGTCAGGGCCAATTTTCTACCCCAGGGCACGGCTGGAGATCCCAGCTGATACTACAGGCATCACTTACTACTATTTCACATCTACCCTGGCCATTTTGCACTTAAATGCCCTCATCCCACTCTATCCCAGCACAGCTGGTGCCAAGTCATTGCCTCCTGACTAGGGAGCATTGCTTTGGGATGGTCCCAACCGGGACAGACAGATAATTCCTAACCCACAGGGTGAAAAGGACTGGAATTCCTCTCCCTGTCAGTAAGTAAAAAGTAGGGGTGGAGAACACATACCCATGATCTTATGCTGGGTTTAAGGCTACACCAAAGCACCCAGGAGCTGTTTTAGGGCCAGAACAAGGTGACCTACATGCCTCACCCAGCAACCCCAACATAGTTGTAGAAATAAGACCTTCTTGACCTCACAGCACCACAGCTTCAAATCTAGATAAAAATCTGCTGCTCCAGCTTGGGGCAAGGGCATCCCCAAGTGCTGACAAATGCACTCCAACCCCAGCAGCTGGTACTGCCACCCTCAAAAGCCCACCGATGGAGCCCACCAGGAGGGGATGGCAATGGGGGTAGAAATCCCGGTCTCCACTCCGGAGGATGGATGAGAGGACAGAGACAGGGGTGGTGAGCTGGGTGAGATGGCAGTGCTGGATGTGGCATCACAGCACCAGAGCTGTGTGCCTACCCCACACCTCACCCCACAGGACTGTCCCCCCAGAAGCCCCTCCAGAGCCCCCATACCCTCTCTCCCTTGCAGAGAGCCTCACCCAGCCCCACTGGCTGCAGTAAAAGCCGCCTGTACCTTGCCTCCTGCTCTAAAGCCAGGGTGAGATAAGGATGTAAATGAGCACTAAAGTCCTTCCCAGCAAAACAAAAGCAATATAGGAACAAAGCAGCTGAGAGCACTGAGGAGCTGTGGACCTGCAGAAGAGCCATGGCAGCTGCCAGAGCTCCTCCTGAAAGCAGCCAAGATGCTCAGAGAGGCCATCCAAGCTCCCACTGCTCGACCAGGGGAGCCCCACGCTGCTCCCAAGGACAGATGTGCCCGCAGAAAACCCACAGGCAGGAGTGAGAGGAGCCAGCCAGGAAGCAATCACTGCCAGCAGAGCTCTCATGGCAAACCTTGGTCCTGTCCCAAGGCTCGTGCCCCGCAGCCCCGGTGCTGACTCCGAGGAGCGAGTTCTACCTGTAGGGTTCCTCCTGTGGTCGGGACTTGGCACGACCAGCCCAACAACTTGTTCAGGGAAGAGCCCATCTCTCCAGCACTGCAGAGACAGCCACACACACTTAAACCAAGCCAGGCTAGCCTTGCCATTTGGGGGATAAGGAAAAGTCTTCCTACAGAAACTTCCTGGTGCAGAGATGCCAGAAGCATTTGTCCCGCGGTGTTAGCACCCAGGAGAGAAGCTCTGCTTTGACATTTCCTGACCTTGCCACCTTTGCCCTTCCAAGGGCTGGAAGTTTGCTCTGGATTTGCACAGCAAGACACCATCCCCCTCACAAGCACATGTGTCCTTTGGCAGGAAAGCCCTCCATGCTTCCCACCTGGAAAATATCTTAGCGAGGACATGGCAGAACAGGGCACCAAAGGTAGTCTCACACTGACAGCCACGCTTTGCAGAGGCCCAAAAACTTCAGGATCCTCCCTTCTGTAGCTTCTGGTGCTCCACGGGACATCACTCCTACGATGGCATTTTTCCATCTGCTTGGGAGAGGGTCGTGTGCCCAAGAGGTGGGTGGACACCAGCAGTTATCAGAATCCATGCTCAAAACACTGAGTTCATATCCAACACTGGATTGCACATTGACTTCCATGAAGTTTGTGGAGCATCCTCCACTCCTCTCCCAGCCAAAACAGCAGAAATCATCTAATACTTCCATACACAAAGTCCTTCCCCAAAACAGCTTGTCCAGATAAAGCTTTCCCCCACCTTCAGAACAGGAATAAGATGGACAACTGGTATTTCACTTGGCCTTCTCACATAAAGGAGCTGGCTGAAATGCTGTGCTCTGACTCTTCCACTCCTGAGGCTTTTTCTTGTTATCCATCAAGCTTCCCAAAATCCCAGATAACAGCCCAAGAGACCTGAACTCCCTCACCTCCCTGCACACGCAGCCACCCCTGTCTGACCTGAGCAAAAGTCCAACTCGCCCTAAGGAAGCAGAACCAGAAAAGCACTCAGCCTTGCTGGTTTTTCAGCACTAAACAATTTCCAGGATGAACCAACCCACAGACACATGACATGACAGCACCAGGGCCGTGCTCTGTGTCTTGTGGTCACATTTGTCACTGACAGCTGTGTCAAAAACCAGGCTGGAACCGTGCCACCTGCTCAGCCTGTCCTCCCTTTTGTGACCACACATGAAATCCATGGGAATTCAGCCTCTTTAAGACCCAGCCCTCCACCAACCCTGGTTTAAATCACCCAGGCCACACAACAGGCAGGCAGGGGCAATGGAAGAGTCAGCTTGTGCAGTAACTACAGAAACCTTACTTCTTTCCACAGCCAAAGGAAAATATGTTATCTCCTCCTGGTGTCGACAGGTGCTGCAGACAGGAAAAGATGCTCTTTGCAAGCAGGACACTGTCCCCCCTGCAATCCAAGGCTTCCACTTTGCCATAGTGTGAAGGTGGCATCTCAGTTTACAGCAATGCAGGAGGGGTGAGGAGGGGTCAGAGGGCAGAGAGAGAACTGGGTTCACACAGATGGGCTCTGCATAACCCACAGCAATGCCTGCCTGTGATGCACCTGCAGCATCCCTTCCTCTACATATCCCAGCAGCTTAAAAAAAGGAGGGAAAGGGCATGGATGAGGGAACTGGGAGGCCTGATCCTGTGAACAGCACAGCAGCCCAGCAGCAGGAGAAAGCAACAGCACTGCCAGCAGATAAAAACAAACACCAGATACTCCTGGAGTTTTTCTCTCCGCCCTGTTGCAATAGAGAGAGACAAAAATTAAAAACAAACGAGAAAAGCCTGCACGCCTTGAGCAGATCCTGCCCACATTGCCAGCAGCCTCTGTTTAAATACATTTTCTGTGTAAGTGGCTGTGCATTTCCAGCCTCCCAGCAGCATGTCCTACTCTACGCAGCAACTCCAGATCAGCCCATCATTAACTGTTATAGCTCGACTTAATTGAACGTGTCTTAGTGCTCCATTAGCTCTGGCAGCAGCAGCCAGCTGGCTTGTGCTTGCCAGCAGCGCTGCCAGCTCCCTTCCTGAGCCCAGGAGTGAGAAAACAGGCAGAAAATACATGTGTACATAGGAGAAGAGTGTAACAGCACCACAGCACAGCTGCAGCTTGACTAAACTCTGCAGTGGCTATTAAAAATCTTCTCTCCCCTCCCTGGTCCCAAGAGGCACTTGGATGCCGGTCCTCACCAGCTCCTCCCTGGGGCTCACATCCCAGGTAGCCCCGACTCCTTCCAGTTATTTCCCGCTGGTGCGGGGCTTCGACGAAGGTGAGAGCAGGCATTCCAAGCGCGGACACTCCTGCATCCCGCTCAGCCACGTGTGCAGCACACGCTCTTCCGCTGGACCGCTTCCCTGGCAGGGCGAGGAGCGGGGCAGAGCCGCGGCAAGGCTGCTGCTGTCCCGGCTGGAGAGAGCCGCGCTGGGCGGGGGCGTCCCCGCTGCTGGGCTCCATGTCTCCGTCTGAAATCCCCGCGCTGCCGGGGGGCTCCGGCCGCCAGCAGAGTTTTGTCGGGGGGGGTGCTTAGTTAAGGGATAAAAGGGGACAAGGGACAGCGGCCCGAGCGGCGGGGCCGTCTGTAAGCGCGGTTAATCAGATTAGTAATTGTCATCCGGCCGGCGCTGGGGCAGGACGGCGGCGCTGGGGGCCGGGGGCAGCGCGGGGCCCGGACCTCGCCCTGCCCGCACACGCCGCCATTCCGCGCTCGGGGCCATTCATCCGCCCGGCCCCCGCCTCACGGAGCCCGCCCCGGGCCGGCACCGCCGCCGCTGCCCGCGGGGCTCGGCTCCGCGCCCGGCGCTCCCAGCCCGCTCCCGGCGAGCCGAGAGCCGGGGGCAGCGCGGGGGGATCGCGGAAGAGCTGCCCGGGGAAGGGGCCGGGGGAAGGAAGGACGGAAGGAAGGGCCGCCGCCGCCCCTACCCACCCGTGCCGGGTCGCGGTCCCTCCTCGCCGCCGCGGCCGTGTGGAGTCGTGGCACTTTCCGCCGCTGTCTCGCCGGGCTCGGCCGCCGCGTCCCGCCCCGCCCCGTGGCGTCCCGCCCGCCGCTCCGCTCCGCGCCGCGGGGCCCACTCAGCGCCGCGGCCCGGCCGGGCCGGGCGGGGCGGCGGCCGGGCCCTCCCCGCGGGGGAACCGGCCGTCCCCCCGCTGTCCCCCCGCTGTCCCTGAGTGCCGCCGCAGCGCCCGGGGCAGCCCCGAGGAGCTCTGTCCCCGGGCCGAGCTGCCCGGGATCGCTGTGTGCCGGCCGTGGCTGCCCGCCGGCCTCGCCAGGGGTGTCAGCGTCGGGCCTGGGGCGCCGCGGCGAGAGGCTGGGTGAGGGGTCCCTCCATGCTGGGGACTCTCCTCAAGGGCTGGGTGTGAGCACCAGGGAGCAGATCCGAAAGTTGCCGAGCCCCTGCGGGAGCCTTTTCTCAGGGTTTGCAAACGTTGGGCGGTGGAACAGCGCTGGACCGGTCCATCACCCAGCAGCTTGCGGGTCCCGGGACAGGGAGAAACCCGGGGCCGCGATGGCCAGTGCCACGCAGGACGGTGGCTCTCCTCTTGGCACACGCCTTCTGTGTGTCTTCTGGCCTGGTTGTGACCTCCCATGGCAAGATTTATCTATCGAGTGCCTGCTCACACCAGAGGGAGTTTTCTATCTGGAAGTGGGTCAGAAGGGACTCCCTTCATGTCAGAGCCACCTGCTAGGCTGAGCCATTGGACAAGAGCCAGAGCATCTTCAGGAGGTGCTGCACCTTGCCAGCCTGTAACAAGAACATGAGAACCACCTCAGCCCCATCTCCCCAGGAGCATGTGTCCAAAACCAACCAACACCCCGGCACCCAACCAGGCGGGAGTGTGAGGGTTGGCAAAAAGGGCTGGTCTGACAGCAGAGGTTTGCTGCCTACTCTGTAACACACAGGTGGCATTGGCTGCACTTTTTATCCCAAAACAGACAAAATGTCTGGTCTTGCGTGGGAATATGTCTCCCATGCCTCCACACCTTCAGCCAAGCTCAGAGTCATCTCTTTCCCTACCCTGCAGTCTCCTCAGCCACACTGTGGTGCACAACCAAGCTCCTGCCTGGCTGTGGAGTAAGGAAGGCATCTATTAAAAAGTGTCTGTGAGGGAGTGAAAATTCACCATCACAGCACAGGCTGCTGGCACCTTCCAGCCTCCTGGCTTGGCACATCAACCTTGTTGTATTTCGGTGGCCAGATCTTCTCAGGGGGTGGCCATTGGGGTTGGTCTCAGTGGTGTTCCCGGGATTTACATCAGCTGCCACTGGATTGTCACCCCCTGCACGGAGAACAAGCCGTGCTATTGAGGCCAGGCTGGGGAGGGCAGCAGGTCCTGCCCGCAGCCTGGTACATCTCGACACAAGAGCAAGGGGAGAATGAGTGACTGTTTCATGAGGGCTGATGTGGTGGGAGAAGAGGAAAAATATGATAATGGGGAAACGTTTCAGCTAATTATGATAACACAGCTTCTGCAAGGGGACCCCAAATGGGCACAAACACTTCTCGGCACTCATGAGGACTTGGAGGCTCTTTTGGGTTTTCTTTTGGGGCAGGGCAGGGCTCCCCACTTTGAGCAGGACCTGGGATGGGAAAACCACTGATGGCCATGACACCTCCAGGCAAAGATATAAAGGTTTGGGATCCCTCCCTGCCTCAGTCCACCTGGGATCATCAGCCCATTAGACTCCCCAAGGACCTTCTCCAACCCAAAGGACTTGGATGCAGGAATGCAGAGGCTGAACAGCACCGATGTCCCGAGCCCAGTGGGTCCCCATTTCCCTGGCTACATCTGTGGTGGAGCATGCAGCCAGGCACCCCTTCCAGCCCCTGCCATGCCAGGAGCATCCTGGGACACCATGGGTGCTCTCTCATGCCTGCTGGGTGTGAGAGACCCGAGGCTGGGCTCTCTCAAGCTCTCTGGGCAAGGCACTGAGTACTTCACTGGGGCAGGGACTGGCACGCACAGCCCCAGCCAAGCACCCTGGCCATGGGGAGCTGGGCTCACTCTCACCATCTCCAGCCAAGGGAGCAATTGAGTGTCTGCTTCAGCATGGAACAAGAATGAGGGCAGAGCAGCGGGGAAATGCACAGTGTGGGGTGAAACCCCAGGCAGACAGAGTTGAGATGTGAGCCTGGGTGTCCTCTGCCACCATGGCACAGATGTGCTCAGAGGCCTGCTCCCTCTGCTCCTTCCCCAGCTGTGTTTGGGGTTTGTAGACAGATGTCTGAAGCCCTTGCTCACCCTCTGTTCCCCAACCCCTGTGTGGCTGGAAGCTGTCTCAATCCACAGCGTTCTTCCCAGCACCCACAGTCACCGCTGGTCTATTCTTGGGTCTTCCCCCTTACTTTATAAGACACCAAGTGGGTACCTCCCATCACAGCGTTTCCCTCTGCACGTATGCTGTTCATCCACACCACTGGGATAACATATTATCAGTGTAATTTGATTTCACCTTCATAATGAAGGCATTCTCCTTAAATACTAAATTCTCCTTAAATTCTCCCAACTCCTGCCCAGAGGCAGAATCCAGCCTAAATCCAGAGGTCTGTGTACCCTGTTGTTAAAACAACCAAAGTGCTGACAATTTTCCATGCTCCTCTTCACTACTAGAAAGGTTTTTTTGGGTTCAGTTTGAAAATCGCTTGCTCCAGTTCAAGTTTTTCAGTTTCTAGTTATTTTTGCATCCACAAGTCTTTGGCTGTTGGTGAAGAAGCTGTTGTTTAGCCCTGGAACGGCTCCAAATCTTTCCACTGGGTGTATTAGTTATCCTGAACTCCTAACCATAGCTGAGGTATTTTTAGCTCTGTACAGCAGTCATCAAACAAATGCTGCCACAAGGTCTGCAGGACTCCCTGAGGTCCCCCACAGCCCAGCTCCTTCTCAAGCTCCAGGCTCAGTTGTGCAGAGATGACCATGAAATGCCAGCTGGGAAGCCACCCAGGACTGTGACCAAGTGCTTTGTGCCATCTCCATGAGATCCACATCCAGGCTGTGGCTGAGCACAGGGACAGGCACAGCTCGTGCTTTTTTGCAGGACAGCAGGGAGCTCTGCCTGGCCTTGGTGGTGTCCTCGTGGAGGAGTAGAGGTGCTTGCCACCCACCACTCCTACCATGGAATATTTCCTGCTGCAGAAATTCACCAAAAAGCTGAGAGGAACGAGAGCAGAGCAGCCCCTCACTCCAGACTCGGCTGCTGCCTGCTCCGTGGACGTGATGCTGCATTGTCTCCTGGATCAGGCTGATCCTCCAAGCAGCACCACATCCACACTCAATCCTTTTGAGGACTCTGGAAGCAGCCTCCCCTTTTTCATAAAAGAAGGAATCAGTCTGTCTGGCCTCCCCTTGGCTCCCTGACGGTTCCTCCCAGCCTGCGTGCCTTGCCAAGCCCTTGCTGGTCTGGGTTTAATAAGCAGCGGCTCTGCTCCAGGGATGGAAATTAGAGGTGGATGCTGCAGCAGAGCAAAGTGCAGGGACACGGTGGCAAGAGCTTCTGGATGCCTCCTCATCCATGTTTCTGCAATGGCACAGCCGAGGCCTGGCTTAGAAAATGCACCGTGCCACAGCTGGATTTGCTTCTGGAGCAGGGTGTACCTCCTGCATGGCCTCCTTGTTTTTCCACCTAACTCCACATGGGATTGGAAAATACCACTGGAATATGAAATATGAACCAGGACCTGCAGGATGACCCCACATCAGTGGGCTAGCAGCCAGAGCCCAGTGGGACAGCTCAGTTCCCAGCAGACACTAAATCCCTGTGTCTCAGCAGCTGGGTGTTTGTAAAATAACACTTTTCCAGGAGCATTCCTGGTGTTCACGCCTTAGATCTCTGTTCTGCTGTTCCCCTGTCCCGACAGCTCTGCTCTGTGAGGTGCCCCAAATGCTGGCAGGAGCAGTGCAAGTCAGGCAGTCACCAGGAGCCAAAAGTTCAGTGAGTTCATCTTTGGGTCCACTGACAGTCGAAACATTGTTAGAGAAGTAAATTGGTAAGGAGCTTGGAGTTAAATCAGCTGATGAAGGGTTTCAGAAGGGAACCTCTTTCTTTCCTCCCCACCTATTTCCCGTGTTGCCCTCTGGCCTCATCGTGGCCATTCTTCCTTCTGCCCTCGTGGCCATAACTGAGCTCCCATTCAGGTGGAAGCCCGTCTGAAATTGGTGGAATATTGCTCTGGACCATCTTAAGGCATGATGACAAATGTGGTTGGTAATGGGGCAAGGTCAAATATCCATGTGCTTCATCTGTTCCTTCATCCCGTACTGGAGATGTTTTAAGCAGAACTTAAACCTGTTCTCTGGAAGAATTTATTTAAACAGCTTCATCTCCACAGAGGGAGGTTGTGAGCCACCCCCTGTGGCTCAGCCAGTAATGGAGGAGTGTTAAAACCATCTGATTTCAGACCCCCAGATGTATCTTCTGTGGATAAGGCTTGACACCAAAGAGATCTTCCAACCAATAGCTTCATGCAAGCAGCTCCTGCTCTCTGTGGCACTCAAGAGCCAGTAAATCAGGGGGCCCTGATTATTTTCTCTCTGTGTGTCTTGTTGGCAATATATTTTGGAAAATATTTTGGATTGTCCCGTTAATTCTTTCCCAGAACTTTGCATTGTTCCAGCTGAGAACAATTCCTGGCAGAAGGAAAGCAGGAACAGGTGAGTGACTGGCAGAGGATGTGTTGGGCAGGCTCAGACCCCATTTAGGATGGCTTGAGGTACCAGGGATGTACACCTCAGCCTGTGCCAGAAGTTAACATTCCCTCTGCCACGACGACAGGGAGCAGGATGTACCCGTGTCCTGTCTGCTGCTGGTCTCCATCCAGCACATACACCGTCACCCCAAAGCTCACAAAAACATTTGGGGTTTTCCATGCACTGGTGACCTGCAGGGCTGTAGGACCAGCTGTCTGGAGCCTCAGCATCAGCCTAAGGTTACTCAGGAAGGGCAGCTGATGGACTGAGCGTGGCTGGATCTGTTCAGATGTGAGCTGTGATGCTGCAGTGGAAAACCATCCCTGTGCCAGGGCAGGCTTGTAACAGGAAAAGCCAGCCTGAGGGCAAAGCGGGAACCAAGCTAATTTGGGAACACAATGGTTATGCTAATCAAAACACCTTCCAGAGGAGAAGGGAAGGAAATTACCTAATCCTTCACTGTGCAGCATGGTGTCCCTGTGCCCGGGCTGAAGGGGCTTGGCAGAAAGAGCATTTCCATCTGGGCAAGGAAAAAAAACCCTGGGACCTCTTCCCTCCACACTGGATGGAGGAGAGTCCTCTTCTTCCCATGCCCAAGCTGGCTTTAGGTCCAGAAAAATCCATGCTTCTCTTGAAAGTTTGGCTGGACACAAACTTATGTGACTCAGGAGCTTAGCAAGAAACTTCATCAGAATTTGGAAAATCAGCTGAGAATGGTTGAAGCAGCTCACGGACGTGCAGCCTGTCTTGCTGCACTGCCAGCAGACTGGGATGGGGCAATCACTGGCTCTGTCAAGGGAACTCTTCCCACATCCCATGGATGATCTTAGCAGGATTCATGCTCATTGCCTGACTCAACATCTGGAAACTGTAATCCAACTGAAAACAGCCCAGGAAGGCTCTCCTAACAAGCCAGGAACAAGCGCAGCTCCCAGCTTTGAGAAATCCCAGGGCATGGCCCCAGATAGAGAATTTGAGGTGTTTTGGGGATGCTAGTGCTGCAGAGCATGAGTAGAGGACAAAAGGGCACTCTGAGCATTCAATAGAAAGCCTCAAAGTGCCTTAGAAGAAACACACCTCAGCTGAGGACAGGCTTCCCTGGCTGAGGCTCTCCCAGGGCTCCTCTGCCTACAGCCCCCACACCTCCAAGTGAAACCTGTGCAATGCCTTTTCTCCCCTGGCTGAAGCCAGGAGCCAACAGAGGGAAAATGTGAGCCACATCCAGAGTCTGAGATGCACTTGGAGGGACTGCAAAATACAGGCATAAGAGCCATGAAGAGAAAGCCAAGAACTGAAGGGGTTTTTCTCCGGTTCCATGAAAAAATACACTCTATAAGTGGCATATTTTTGGGGAGGAGAAGAGCCCCTTCAGAGAATATAGAATTTTCTTCTCCCTTCATCACTCCAAATTTTATGTGGGGAAAAAAAGAATTACCTTGCAAATTTTTCCCTTTGTCTTTTGTTTGAATGTTTTTCAGTGGCACCGATCTGTAAGACAGCAGTGGAGGGCAGATGGGAAGCCATCCCTCTGATCTGATGGGGAGGACAGAAACCTTCACTCTCTGAGCTTAGCATAGTTCCCACCCCATTTCTCATTCCTCTGCTCCTGTGCACCAGAAAAAGCAGCCAATTTTGTTAAACCTCTTTATTTCCACGTCACTTCAAGCCCCCTCTGCTCCACATGAATCTTAGAGTGAATTTCCCTTGCTGGGTACAGGCATCCAACACACACCCACTGTTGCAAAGAGGACTTTGCAAAGGGCCAACAGCCCCTCTCTGTCTCTGCAGAAAAAAACCTTACTTTAAATGTCCTGGGATCTGCCACATAAGCATTGAAATGTATCAGAAGGTCTCTAAAAAGAACATACCTATTTATCCAGAGAAGCAGGAGAAAAACAAGAAAAAATAAGAAAAGAAACAAAAGGAGATTTTTTTTTTTTTAATATATTATAATTTTTAAGCAATTTCTCTTCCCAAAAATGTAGCTGGAAACCTCAGGCTTGGGGTTAAATCTGTGTGTGAGGTGGCACTGAATAATGCCAAGGTAAATCCTAGCTCTGAATTAGTCTCCTTAGAGCAGAGTCGTGTACCTGGACAGTGCTGTCCAAGAACATGCTGTGCTCTCTGGCTGCACACAACACTTTGTACTCAGAATCCTGTCTCTGAGCAGAAAATGGATTCTTATATTAGTAAATTTAAAAAGAAAATAAACAAAAACCCTACAAAAAAACCCAAAAACTCCTCTCCAAGTACATATACAATTACACCCAGGTGCCAGGCTGACATTTTGGCCAGGTGAGGGGCTTGAACCTGTTGCTGAACATGGGTCAAAGCAAGCCCGAAATCTTGCTGCAGCAGCACAATGTGCAGGCTCGTGTTGGAGCGTCAAAATATGGTGTTTGGGACTTGGGGAAGGTCTCTGGGTGTGCAGGGGAGAGCTGGAAGTTGTAGGAGGAATTCAAAGTCCAGTTTCAGGCTTGGCAGAGATGCCTCTGTTGTCCCCCCACCATGGCACAACAGTGGCATTGATGCTCCAGGGTGATTGCTTGTGCCATCCCTGTGCTTGGCTCGTTTGCTCGTGATGTTTAAATTCCCTGGATAGTCCTGCACCACCTTACACACCAGTGGCTCCAGCCTGGCCTGACACCTCACTGCTATCTCCTTGTTTTTCAGGTGTGCTGAATAAAAACCCTTCCCTGGAGGGGAAGGCACATCCCCAGCCACTCACACTTGGGCTCTGCTCTCCCAGCATGGCCCTGAGCACTGGAAAACCTTCAGCTCACATTAAAAGAGGACTTTTGGCCAGCAGTTGCCTTGGCAAGGGGCAGTGTTATTTGGTAATTGACAAGGGCCTTAAAAGTAAAACTGGAGCACAGGAGGTTGAATGGGAAAGCTGGGAATCAGGTCACCATGACTCTGGTCAGCCTGAAGTGCTCTGACACAGCAGAGCTGTCCTGTGGACAATGGCCTTTGGCGTGCTCATTCCTCCTGGGAGCTGAGCATGGATCCCTCCCAGCCAGCAGAAGTGCTTCCCATTTCCACTGCCAGGGGCAGAGACTCTTGTAAATCTCTTCATACAGCCTAATTAACCTCTGGGAATGGCTTATAAAGAACATGGTGTAAGATGCAAACATTTAGATGTTCTGCAAGTGCCAAGATTATCTTTAAAAGCCCCTGCAGTGAATCCTTTCAAATAGCACATTTTGGGGTCTCTCTGACATAGCAACACATGCTTCAGACTTAACAGAGGGAAAAGAGTTACACTTCTCAGACTTTTTCTCAGCTGTTCTGGTTAGATACACACAATTATATTTATACTACAAGCTGTACTTTGACTCTGTGTACTGGAGGGAAATACAATGTAAAGCTTGTCTGCATTGCTGCCTCCACTCCTATTTGTACATTAAAGACCTGTCTTAACTCCTGGATGAGATGCATTCTCCTAAAAGTGTTACTTTTCTGTCGATACCTAAAAAAACAAGAACAGGTACTTGTCAACCTGCCCTAGTGCAAGTGGAAAAGCAAGTCACAGACTGTTTTCCAGTACCTAAGTCTGCAGGCATTGCTGAGGGTGCTCTTGTGATCGTCAGAGCCTTGCTCAACCATCGGCCCCTGTGCTGCTGGGTGGAAGGCTGCTGCTTCCAGTGATGGCTCTCCATCATCTGATGGGGATCCAAGGAGGGGGATCCACAGGCTCCACAGTGGCTCAGACCTAGCCCTGCACCACCCTCTGTTCTCCAAACCAAACCCTCACTTTGGGTTCCTCTATTTTTAAAAGTCAGGCCCCGTTCTTCTGTTCTTCAGAAGGTGCTCAACACCTACAGCCAGGGCTTTCACTAGAAAATGTTCCTCATTTAATAATAGCCAAAACAGAATATTTGATTTACCCATGCTTATTTATTCATTGAGTGGATTGATGAGGCTACATTTGTTAATTAAGCCTGTTGAATGTTCTGCCTTCCTCATGTGACCAAACAAATAAACAGGGAATAAACTCAGAGCAAACATCTATTCCAGGGAGCCCCTGTCTTTGTGAAAGGCTGTCTGAGGCTCAAAAAGAAAGGAAAAATATTAATAATGCTGCCTGATGCAGGCAGCCTTCTTTAACTGCACCAAATAATTTGCAAGGGTCAAATGCATAGTGGATCTTGTTTTAAGATTTATGTGGGGCCAGCTGGAGAAGGGGACACACAGGGATGTGCAGAGCCAATTTTGAGAGAGCTCCTGTACCAGCAGCTGCCAGGAACAAAAAGTTTTTGCAATAAGCCAGCGGGAGTTAAAAAAGAAAGCAGCCTGGCAGTAAATATACTTAGCAAATTCAAACAGTGAAAGAGTTCCAGGAAACTGAGATAACCCTGCAGGCACAAAGATCCTGATCCAAAGCCCACGGAAGTCGGTGGAAAAGAAAATCCTGTTAGCTTTTAGATGAAACCCAAGGAAAGTCAAACAAGAGGTCTGGTTGCAGTGAGTCTGTAATTCTTCCCAATGAAACAGCCATCCAAATTTCACATACATTCCCTGTCAGCTCCTCCCCTGCAGCTTGGCCCCCACAGTGGGAATTTGTACTCATGTGTGTACCTATACATGCATTTTTTACTCACAAACTGCTCCTGGGTCCTGCTCCCCTGGCAGCTCTCTGGTGTCTGTGACTTTGTCAGAGGACTGAGCATTTCGTGTTTCTCCTTGAGCTTCCTGTAGTTACAAGGGTATTTAAAGATTTCCAAAGGCAGGAAAAAAGCCCCTGAGCAAGCCCAAAAGCAGCACATTTCCATGTAACCCCACAGTGCTCAAAACCAGGGCGTGAGATCCATGGGTCCCACAGTGGGGACCAGCATCCCACAGCTCAGAGAGGACACAGGAGCAGCCAGAGCTGCCAGGTTGAAGGAGGCACACTTTGCAGCAGGGTGCAAAACCCTGGCTTAAGTAGGATCCTTGTTTTGGCTGCTCAGCAGAGCAGCCAGTGGACCTGGCCGAGCACTTTCTTTTTAAAATAAAATGTGGAGGTTTTACTTCACTCCTTTTAGCTGCAATTGTGTGGAATAAAAATTAGCAGTTACACAGTGCCTGCTCCAGAGGCCACTGACATCAACAGCAAATTGTTCCTGCCTTCAGTGGGCTTTGAATCAGATCCTAAAAATGCAGCCCAGCCCATCCACATCTGCAATACTACAGTCAGAAATGAGTTCAAGCATCCTAGTAATCCAGGGAGGCAGGAGGAAAAAAACCCCAAGGTGACATCTAGGAAAAGAAATGTGCCACAAGCCAGCAGCTGCCTCAGAGCTCTGAAGGGGGATCAGGAGATGGGAGGTGATTTCTTGGCATAGCCAAGTTAGAAAGACAATTTCCCTCTCAATACCAACATTATCCAGCCTGGCCACTCAGTTTCTCCATGCTGACAAGTTTTACTGTCCCTGAGCTGTCAGGACAAAGCTAAGCAATGGTTTTCCAACAGAAAGACCCTTGTCAAAGAAGAGAGTGTCTTCCTGAGAATGATACATTTATATGAGAAAAAACAGACATTTTTAAGCTTTTTAAGCCCTTTCCCCTCTGGATTTATAGCATTAAAATTAATCAGAGAAAAAATAAGACTTCTGGGTTTTTTAATCACAATCTTTATCGAAAAACAGCTTTCATGACACTGGAAAGGAAATCAAGTTGAGACTTTTGGAAAACATTTCCTGGAAACAACTCTTTCTTTTTTTGTATGGTTTTCTTAAGGCCATTAAAACCAAAGCAGGAGCTGCATCTTCTCAGCATTCCCCCTCTTTTAACATTTTATCCCACTGAGCCCTTTCAAACAGATTTTTTGAAGAGTGATAGAGTTTTCTGGGGAAAGGGCTCTGAAGGAGAGCTCCTACAAAGCCTTCCCTTCCAACCAGAGAGATAGCTGGGTTGCAAGGGCATCCAGCATGGCACAGCCTATCACAAGACCCAGTGGAAGGCCAGTGTCTGATCAAGGGAAAAAGTTAAGCCTGCTTCAAGGTAGAGGTGCCTCAGGTTTTCCATGACTACCACAGACTCTCTGGAGGTCAGGTCTCCAGAGATTGAGGCAGGCAGTGGTTTGCAACCCACGTGCTTCCCACCCATCATGCTGTCAGCTCATAGCAGAGCCAGTCTCACCCTGCTTGCTCATGTTTGCATGGAAAGCATCCCTTGGCTGGCAGCAGGGAAAGCCCCAGCAGACACTCTGTCCTGTCTGGGGGCAGCCACTCCTGGCTGCACACATGAAGAGGATGTGAGCTACAGCTCTTCTGAGGGGACAAGCCCTGCTGCAAGCTCACCAGCCTCCTTCCTAGAGCTTTTCCCCCAGCACAGTTTACCCCTCACCAAATCAGAGGCAGCAGCTCAGATCTTACTTGCTCTGTTTCAGCATTCCCTGGTCAAGGACAGCTCTCCATCAACACACATGGATATCAGCAAGGCTGTTTGTCTCCCACCTCAGCAGAGGCTCAGACCATGTATGTGCCTGCCAGAACTCCTCTGAAGGGCAAGACCAAAGGGCCTAATCCCTGAAGGAGATTACTACAGCTCCTTACCAGAAGATCTGAGCGTGGAATCTCCTCCAGCTTTCCAGGTTCACATTTTCTATTGTAAGCACCCACAGAGGCAGCTCACATTTACAGATGTTCATCTTCAATGCTGTCTTGGTGGAGTCCCAGGCTCACTACTCTGGCTTTTTGAGCATGTTCCTGCCTGAGCACAAAGGTTCCCAACTCCTTGCAGCGTCTCAGGGAGTCACACCTGTAGGTGCTAAAAATCCTTGGGCCAGACCACCTGCAGCTACAGCTCTGCCTCTGTATTGTGATATTTGATGTGCTTCTGCTCGTCCACCAGATCACCGACGAAGGCCTGGGCTGCTCTCTTTTCTTACAGTTATTTTCTCTTTCCTATAGGATTCTGAAGCATCAGGCGTTTTTTTCTACACACAAAATAATGCTTTTTCCCCATCCTTGGGCAGCTCAACGCTTAAGAGTAATTCTTTTACAGGAGTCTTGTGGGTTACATGATGTGGTATCTGTTCTGATTGTTGTTATTGTCCTTAATATGTCCCTATGGAGATTCCCATTCCCTGGGGCTCTGCTGAACTCATGTGCTCACAATTTCCTACTGGAAAAATCAGGGATGTAAAAAAGGTCTGAGAGAAACATCCTTTCCTCCTCACCAACTAGCCAAGAGGAGTTGGCAGTAAAGATCAGTTATGGCTGCTCCCCGGTGCTCCATTTTATTTGTGTTTCCAGCACATGGAAAGAGACTTTTGGTGGGTACCGATGTATTTTGAAAGGCTGAGATTACAGTCCATCAAGCAGGAACTGTTCAGAGTTAAAAAAAAATGTGGCCACCCAAATTATACAAAAGGAAGTGACTGACTGAGGTCAAGCTGCAGCACAGAGCTTAAGATGGGGAATAGGAGAAAAAGATCTGTATTTTTAAATACAAAGACTTAGTCATCTGTGGACTTCATGTTGCTGTGTTAAATTATGTTATTTAAGCGGTTGTCTGAAACCAATCACATCCAAAGGTCTTGTGGCAGATTCTCCTCATCCATGTCCAGCCTGAGCCCAGCTGTTCATGCAGATACACCAGAAAACACTGCAGAGCGTTGCTGCCCCTTTCTCCAACAAGTTCCTACATTAAAAATAAATCCTGGGGAAAAGATGCACCCTCTGGGGTTGGGAAGGGTGTTTGTATGAACACAGCACCTCTACAACAGAGCATACCAGCTGAATTCTTGTCAGCACTGCCAGAAGCCTTGACCACCAGAAATGTGTAGCACTGCTGGTGGTAATTCCCAACTGGCACACAAAGCACGAGCCTTCACATAATCACACAGCCAGCCCAAATCCTGGCCTCTGTCCATATCACTGACAGCTCAGTGATTGCAATTTGCCTTTCTGGAAAGATGAAAGAGGAGCTGACACGAGAACCGCATCACTGCTGGTAGCTGCAGCCATCAGCAGCTGCGGAGCTCATTCCCTTTCTCTGCCTCAAAGGAACATGCAACCCAGAGTGGCCAAGAAAGCCAGGACCAAGTTCAGATAAGCCTGTGAGCAACCAGGTTACCAAATCTGCAAGGCCACCCTGCAGAAGAACTGTGGCACCCTGCCCAGGAACAAGAGCACATCAGGCTGGGGAAGGGAGTCCTGAGCTAGGAAAGGAGAGAGATTTGGGATAAGGGGAGGCTTCCTCAGAAACAGACAAAAAAATATTATCAGGAAATAGTCCAGTCAGCAGTGCAGCATTTAGGCAGTGGAAAGCACAGAAATGGTGCTGTCCAAATAGCCATAAGCAGCTGGGAGTATTGCCATAATTAATAATAATTGCAGGTTACACTTGATAAACTCAAAAGGAAAGAGACACATTACCACTAAGAATCAGCCTCCATGAGAAGCCACTGCTGAGAAAAGCCTGTCCTGTACCACCTGTGCAGAATGGGGCCATATCCCTAAGGTGTGGAAGCCTCAAGCTCCCCTTCTAAAAGCACAGAAGTCTGTCTGAAGGGCAGACTACCTTTCAAGAAAAGGGACCTTTACTGTGACAGCTCCACCCCACCAAATTCTTCCTGAGGGGCAAACAAGAGGTCTGAAGGGAACAGAGGTGCTCACGCAAAGCATTTGTGCTTTTCTTTCACTGGAATGGCAAAGATGTCTTTGGCTTCAGTAAGGAGATTCCAGTCTCTGCTTGCTCGCAGAAGGAGGGTGTCCCCAGCAGGGATAAACCACTGCTCCCCACTGGTGTTCAGAGTGACAGTCATTCTGCAGCTGCCAACAGGGATGGCCAAGCCTGGATCACACAGAGGTTCCCCTGGCACCCCCTTTCCTCAAAACAAATCTTGTGAAAGGAAAGAGTGCTGGTAAAAGCCTTGTCCCCAGGAGAGGGGTGGGCAAGGAGCTCTTCCGTCCTGCCCTGCTCTTGGCCCATTCTGGAAGTCCGAGTGGCTTCCAGCAAACCTGCAGCCAAAATCATGCCCGTGATGGGAAATTCTGAAGGTCACAGATGTAAACAAATATTTGATGAGCTAATAAAATGCAGCCTTGACCTGTGCATGTCCAGCATCAGGAGGACCCCCCTGTGCCACGGCTGAGTGTGAATGCCCTCCGGCAAATCGCCCACACTGTGTTTGAGCTGCCCTGCTGTGTGCACACCACTTGCTTTGTTAATGTTTAGACTTCCCCTCAGAAGGCCTGTCTGGGCTCAGTGAGCAGGAATCAGCAACATTAATTACCAGGAGACAAAGTGTCCCCAAATACTGCTGTTATCTCCCTTGTCTGTAGGTGGAGGAGCCTCATTCCTCCTGGGGTTGTGTGGGTGACCTTTCCCTTCTCAGCTCACCTTCCCCTGGGATCATCTGACCCATGTTTCACCCACTCTGGTCACCAGAAACCCACCTGGCCACTTTCCTTCCACCCTCCTTCCAAGCCTGACCAGCCACAGCCCAGCTCCTGAAAGTATCTGAAGGGCATTGAGGGGAAAAACACATCAGCCCTGCTTTGATGAATCCGCGATACTGGTGCGTGTGTGACTTTGCCCTCAGGATGCATGAGACTGATCACAGTCTCATGCATGGACTCAGGATGCATGAGGGTCCAGAGAAGTCTCAGGTTTGTACTTGAACTACTCTTGCTGAAAAACATGGATTTTGTTACTGTAAAGTCGTGGGGGTTTGTACAAGATGCCAGGAAACACGATTTTAACATGCTCAGGAACCTGTAACCTCAGTCTCTCCTTGTACCCAGCTCTCTGTCTCTCTGTTTTTGCTTTGCCTCTTTCTTCCCTTGTCTCCTTCCAATTTCAGTAGGATTTCTTTCAGCCAGCAGCAACCAGCAGCCTTGGATCCTGATGCAGGAATATCATCACTTTGGGTGTAAGCCTTTTGCTCCCTCAGGACTTCAAAATGGGGAAAGTTTTCCTCCTCTCTAAATTTTGTTGTGGGAGGCCTACAAATTGCATATCACAGTGTTCTCACATGAGGGAAACCTCCTTCATGACATGAAGAAGCAGAAGAAGAAAGCATTTTTCTGAAAGAAGAGACTTGGTGGGATGGAGTTTGTATCTTGTTTCCAGACTCTGAAAACTTGTGTGAACCCAAGTGTGGATGTGCCTCAAGAGACTCCTTGCCCCGCTGGGAGTTTTGTGGAAAGGTAGGAGAGGGAAGTTTTAGAGTTGCTTTACTCCCTGTTCCTTGTAAATTTTTCATATAGCAAAATAAACCTGGCCATCCCACAGGCCCTCCAGGCAAATTTACTGCCCCCTCACAGTGTGGAGAGAATGAGACCCACAGCTTCCTCCAGCTCCCCACTCATCACCTCAGCACAGCTTGTCCAACCGCAGCACAAACTCAGGGCTCTGCTGCAGCTATCCTGAGGAAAGCCCTGCTTAAAAGGAATTAAGAGGATGTTACAGCATTTTCAGAGGATTAGTTTAGCTGGTATCTGTACCTCAGATAGCAAGAAGCCCCAGTGCCCTGGTGAGCTGTAATACCCCTTGCTGCAGGACCTAGCGATTTATTCTCACTAAATCCCCCCAAACCCTCCTCAGCACAGAGGAGCAAGAGAAAGAAAATGCCCCTTGGACCATTTTTTCCCCTGGCCCTGCCTCATCTTCCCAGCAAATCTATTTGCAACAGATTGTGTTTGAATTCTCCAGCTATGAGGCTTTTTCTTTTTTAATTTCTGGCTGCCCAAGCACAGCTGTGGGGCTCAGTAAAGCCTTTCAGCCTTTGAGGTGGTTTCAGACCTAAACCACCAAAAATTCTGGTGCTAAAAATATACCTTGACACTTTAAAGAAATTTAAAAAGTGGCAAGTAATTGTGTTAATTCATGTGTTGCCTGGCTTTAGCATCCCCATATGTCTGCAAGGAGCTACTTCCCATTCCGAAGAGATGTGTTCTCTTGTATCTTTTTTTCACTTTCGGTATTAGTTTATAATCTGTGATGGAGGGGACATTTAAAAAAGCATCCTGCCCTTCTGCAGTAGATTCAGGTGATCCAGCTTCTCCAAGCCATACAGCTGCATGGGTTTTTGGGCAGAGGCCCATGTATAATAACTATTTTTCCTGAAAGCTTCTCAAAAAATGCCAGTGGGCAGCCCAGCACCAGGATTTCCAGGCTGACCCATGGGTCAAGCACTCTGGGGCTGGTGCCTCCCATCTGGGTTTGGGGCAAACCTTTCACTTATGGACTTATGGACTCTGTCCAGTCCAAAAACATCAGGGCTGCCTAACCTGAGAGAGACGGAATTCCCAGGTTTCCCTCCATGTAACAACGTGCCCATACTGAGTGGTCCGGCCAGAGCTTGATGCACCCAGCTGCAGGGCACAAGGAGGATGTGAAACCTGGCTCGAGGGCTGGATTTGTGAGCAGGAGTATCCCAGCCTGAAGGTCACCAGCACCTCCCACACACACCTGGGCACCAGCTCAGCACCAGCAGCCTCTGCACGGCTGCCGTAAGCATTGCTGTTGTCACACAAGTCTTGTCACAGCACTCGGCAGCCCTGTCTTCAGGGCCACTGACATACCTAGAAGACAAATTATCCAGTCTCAGCTGTTTTAGGCCAACATTTAGGCCAAGTTCATCCTGCATCGCTCCAGGATTTGTACCATGGGATGCTCTGCTGTTACTGAGGTGACACCACAGAAGTGATGGAGCACTAAAATTGGAGCCGTGCATCGAGGGCGCTGGCCTGGCTGCAAACAGTGTTTTAACATTCTTGTATTTTAGCTCCTTGCCTGGGAGTTCTTGTGTAGCTTAGTGGAATTCAAGCAAAGTTAGACAACAGCTGCAGAAGGAACATTCCCCACCCCTACTCTGCAATAAAGCCCACCAACAGGTGGGAATCATCATGACATGGTGCAGCAGAAATGTGGAGTAATTCCCCTCCTAGAGACCCTCTGGCACTGTGCAAGGTGGGTCTCAGCCTTTGCCCCTGTAGCCCCACTCTGGTGCTGTGCTGAGGTCTTAGGTGGTCTAAAGAGGCAGCTTAGCTGCAGAAGCTGTCTTTGTGTTTCATCACCCCGGCACGGCACCGCCTGGAAAAACAGCAGCAGATGTCTGTCTGCTGAGGCTGAGGCAGAGATTAACGTGCTCAGGGCCAGGGGAAGGCAGCAAGGGGGACTCTGGCCACTGGGTTTCCCAGCAACACACCTTGCATGAACATGTGCACCCGGGCAGAGACAGCAGCAGAGAGCCGAGAACATCCCCTGCTCTCGTTACCCACTGATGTAAACGTGTGAGAAAAGGGTGAGAAACCATTTAGCTCAAGCAAAAAGAAAATTGATATTTTGAGAGAAAAATTGTAAAAGCAATGGCTCATACAGTTGTCCCTGTGACCGAGAGGGGAGGCAGCTGCAGAGGGTTTGGTGGGGTTTTTTTAACGTGAAACCAAGCAGAGGAAATGTGAATCAAAACCTCGCAGAGTCGAGATTTTGCGTACTCACACGGAATTGCAATACACAAGGTGAGCCTCTCTAAGCATTCCCCCATCTTTCCTGGGACCTCTGACACCAGCTTGCAAGAGTTGCAGTCTTCAGCAGCCAGCTATGCTTTTGGTGACTCTAAGTGACATCCAGGGACCACCATCAACTCAGGGGTGAATCAGATCCCGTGCACACCCTTAGGGCACCCACCTCCCCTCTGGGTTGATCAGAATTAGGCACCCTGGGGTCTTGCTTCCCTGTCCTGGCTCTTACCCTCTCCCAGTCCCAATCCTTTCCAGGGACCCTGCCAGCAGTGCCATTCCCCACCTCCTGCTCGGCTTCGCCTGCGCGCCGGGCCCGCGTCACCACCCACAAAGAAGGGCCTGTGCAGGAGCTGGGGCTCATGCTGTGCTGAGAGGAGTCATAAAGCTCCTTTTAAGATGTCCAGCACAAAGCTGAGCCTGTTCAGCCACAGGTTGGGGGCTGCTGCCTCCCCTCCCTGCCTCTGCCAGGCACTGAGTCATTGCCCTGCCATGGTGCTGCCAGCCCAGCACTGGAGAGAGGGCCAGGGCTGGTGGCCCGGAGCAGCAAACCTGCCCCGCTCACTGCTGCGACAGCCAAAACCTGTGCCTCAAAATACTGCTTCTTCCAGAGGTGCAAATAGGAAATATTATGGAAAAGACCCAGGGAAAGGGGCAGCGACACGGAAAGGGGATCATCCGTGGGGAAGAGGTCATGTGAAATCATCCTGGGGTTTCTGTTTTCCACAACAAAATGCTCTCAATGCTCTTTTTGACACAAGGAAGGACACAAAGGTTTCCACCTGCCTTTTATAAGGTAAGAGAGGGAAAATAGGAGATATTTTCCAGCTTGCAAGACTTATGGCTCTTGTGGTGTGGGCTTCTTCCTCAATGACCAGAGCCAGAATTGCAAAAAAATCTCTGATATTGTCTAAAGCAGCACAACAGACACACAATCTTTTGCCTGCCGAGAAAAAAATATTAAAAGGTAGATCTCAGCACGCTTTCAAGTTTTTAAAGCACTTTCTTGACTCTGCCATTTTTATGACACTCTGAGCTGGCAGGAACTCTCACAGGTCAGGGATTTTACTGGTGCCCAAGAAATTGAGGTGCTGGTTCTTTAGCTCTCTCAAAAAGTAAAGTCTGGTTCCTGAAGGGTAGATGGAGACCTCTGTAGAGGTATAATGCCTATCATGAGCAGACAGGAAGCAGAGCTAGAGCTATGATTTCCATCTGCTGTTAAGTCATAGAAATATGAAATATAAATAAAAGGCATGATAAAGCCGGGAAAAGGATCCTGCTCCAGGTCAAGAATTTGAGGTGTGTTGGAGAAATGCACTCCTGATTCCTTTACCCCTCCCATGCCTGCAATCCAGCTACACACCCCTTAAAGGCCAGTTAGAAACAGCAGGAAAGTGCAGCAGCCGATTTAAATTGAGGGAAATAAAACACTTGGAGAGAAAAAATTAGACTTGAGCACCTCACCTGTGCCCAGCTGTGCAGGCTCAGCAGCTGGGAGCCTTGGGCACTCACTGTTGCAGCGGCTAAGTCACACTCCCAAGGAAGTCCCAACTGCCTGGTTTCACTGAGTAATTGCCTTTTCAGATCAAAGAACTGAAAGCAGGAGGTGAGGGGGGAGACAAGCCAAGCAGCTTAGAAGTCTGCAAGTTGAGAGAAAGTAACTTCAGCACAGCAAAAAGAGAGATTCAATGCCAGGCAAAAGATTCATCCTCTCCATTTATGTTTTCTCTTCCTGATTCTGCTTTTCCTTGCTCTTTCTCTTCCAAGTTACTTAAGACAGGAGATCCTCTGCCAGCATGACCCTAATGTCCTTCTGAAAATCTAAAGGCAAGGCAAGCACCAAGGACCAATTTATAAATTGGCATCAGTGCTGCACGAGCTAGTGAAGGCTTCCCACACTCTGCCCTGTGCTGCATCCAAATCCACACCGTTTCTGGGTTCACAGATATCATGGGTGTTCTCTGACAAAGAAGTGGGGGTTTGTCTGATGCTATCATCCTGTCTGGACCCAAGCACAGGTTCTGTTCTTCTTACAGGGATCACAGATTTTAGTGTTGGCCTCTTTGGTCACAAGAGGTAGATCAGCCTTCTCTCTCTCTCTCACACACGCACACACACACACACACACCTCTTCTTGTATTCTTAACTGAATTAACAGATTTTTAACCAATTTTTCAGGGACACAGGCTGGAATAAGACTCACCAACAAAGCTATTTTAAACCAGGCTTTCCTTTGCTTCCCAATGGTCAGCAATTCCCCCCTCCCAGGAGGATGCTCTGCCCACGCAGACCTGGAACACTGAGGCACAGTGGGGAGGGAGGGCTCTGAGGCTCCCAGCAGCTCTTGGCTCAGCCACCCCTTCCCAGCCCCAGCTCCACTCTCTGCTCAGAGCCCTGGGGATGCTGGCCCTGGCTGGGAGTCTCAAGCTGCAGCCATGCCAACAAGTCTTCCTGAAGATCCCTTAGCCCTTCCATCATAGCCTGCCAGGAATGGTCTCCCCGAAACATATCTGGCAAATCCAAGCTGTATCATTTCAGGTGGACCAAAGCTGGATTTGCCATTCAGCAAATTCAAAGTGTTGCAGACACTTAAGAGCAGAACAACCAGCTGAGTCACTCCCTGCCACCCTCAGTTTGCCAGAGGTCCAAATTAATCTCACTGTAGCCCTTCCCCCTCTGCAGCTTCTGGAAGTCACTGCATCCTGCTCCCTGAGCCCTGGCATCCACCTCTTCCAGGCCTCCTCTCAGAGGGCATTTCCTTTCAAGGAGAAGCCCAGGAAAACCATATCCTCTCCCTTCCTTTAAACACACTCTGTTTAACTTCACAACCTTGTTGGGGCTGGCTGTGCTCCACAGAAAATCCATGTGGGTATTCCCACCTCTGGGCAATGCTTCACCCAACAGATGTGTGAGATTTTGTGGGGTGGTCTGTGCTACTTAGAGACAGACACTTGGTAGGAAAGAGAGAGAGAGGGACAGAGGGTGGTTTCTCAGCTGGTTCCAGTTTGCTGCAGGTCAGCGCTAGGCCATCAAATTTACATTAAAAGCTACTTGATTTTGGTGGCAATCCTATCCTCAGTCATAAAAAGTGAAGCCAACCCTGCTGCTCTTGGCAGTAACTTTTAACACCTTTCCTCAGAAAAGAGCCTGAATACGTATTCCAGGCACACAATAAACGCACAAATCAGATGGGAACCTGCTCAGGGAACCTCCAGGCACTGATGTGCAGAAAGTCCTCTCCTGGCTGAGCCCCTCTGTGGGGGTCTGACTCGCAGCCTTCATCCAGCACCTGCGTGGAAGCACTGCCAAGCTTCAGTAAGTGCTCCTGACAGCCCTGCACAAAGTCCTCCCCAGGGTGTCAGGCGCAATTAGTGAGCGTGCAGCACCAGGGCAGAGAGCACTCCCCACCTGGGGGGATGCAGTCTGCTCCCAAGGCACTGGCAAAGGGACCAAGGGAATGTGACCCTTTGCAGGGCTCCAGTAGGACCCTTCAGCAAGAACACCCTAACTTGTCACAGCGCCCTAAAAGCTGTGCTTTGCCAGCAGGCAGTGGGCAAGGACCTGCAGCTTATCTTCCCACATGTGGCTGAGTTTTGCAGGGTAAGAGCCACCAACAGGCACAGGTCTGATTTGGAGAAATTGCAAGAATTCTGTCCAGGCACTGCAAGAGAATGAGCTGCCCAGGCTTGGTATTGTGGAAGGCTCTGAGGTGAAGAGCTTAACCCTTACCCAATAAAGGCAGCTATCAGCTAAGGAGTGACACTGCTCTACCCCCCTGCCTCCCCAGTTTCTCTTCAGAATACTTTCCTGGAAATCTTTCCCGGAACTCTTTCCCTGATATAAAGGTCAAAGCAAAGGCAGCCCTGACTTCAGGGATGAAGAAACTTGGTCTTCTGCATTTCACTCACTCAGAAAGTCGAAGAAAGTCACAGAAATTCTGCCCAAGGGAGATAAGAAACTGCCACCCAAAGTGACTGAAACATTCTTCTAGATCCCCTCCCCCACCCCCATATCAATTGTTTTCCTTCTTCCCACCCTTTATCCCCCAACCTTCACTTTTCACATAGTCTCAACCATGCCCACTAGGGATGCTCTGGCTAACCACTCCCATGGGAGTAGGAAACTCCACCTCAAACAGGACTGGGATCTGAAAAGAAGCCACAAGCCCCCCACAGGGGGCAAGAGTTCAGTGTTTTTCAGAGTAGCTGGTACTTGCTGCCTGATGAGGTTCCTTGGCCTACAGAGACCTTCCTTCTCATCCCCTAGGACAAGGAAATCCTCCTTGGACTCCTTGGAATTCCTTGGGCAGTGAGCAGAGCAGCTCTGATCCAGCTGGGAGGGTGAGGCAGCGATCCACCCACCAAGAAGATGTGCCCCATGCTGCTCTCATCTCTAACTGGCTGGAGATGGGAAGGAAGGACCACAGTGTCTGTCTAGAGATCCTTCCCTTCCCCATCACCCTGGCATTGGCTACCATCTTCAGCTCTCCTTCCTATTACTTACCTTAACTTTCCTTTCACTTTTAAAGATTTTCCTCACCTCCTCCTGCCCCTCCTTGAGGCCCCAGATTGCCTCTGTGACTTGTTGCTGGGTGCAAGAGATGGCTTTTTTCTCTGTGGAGGTAATTTTGCAAACCAGCCCTCACACATATTTTGTGAGTGGCCAGCAGCCACCAGCAAAGAGTGCAGTAAGTGCCTGGTCCAGAGAGGACAGCACAGCCTGTTTGGCTGCAGAAGGATGACAGAAAGAGCTCATTAAACTCACTTTGGTCACGCTCCAAAGCATGTTGAGAGTCAGGAGAGAGTCCCCAATGGACATGAACTGGGTTTGGATCAGGATTAATTCCATTCACCCGGGTGTTTGGTAGCTGCTGAGCCCAGCTGAGTCCTGGGGTTATTACTGTGCATGTAAGCTGTCCCTAATAAAATAAAGAAGACAAACTGGCCACCTGTGTTTAATAATCCATGGTGATTTATGAATCATCGGTGTTTGTTAAGACCCATCTCGTACACAAACTCATCTTTCTCTCGCTAGCACCCAACTCCTCCTTCCCTATGGAAACCACAGCCAGCTTTCCTGCAGAAGGTGAATACCTTTCAGAGTTGCATTTAATCTGCTGCAAACTACCCCTTTAAATCCAGGCTTTTACATCCAGTTACTCCAGAGAATATGAGGAATGCCTCTGCTGGTTTTTCACTGAGCCTATTTAGCCTTTTTTGGACAGAAGGAAGCATCTGAAAGGGAGGGTGCATTTTTCCCTCTTTAAATCACAGAAGGAACACCACAGCTCATTCCTTGTGTCCAGACTGCTTAACTCTTCCCATATCCTAGCAGTCCTCAGCTCTGGAGCTCCTGGCTATCCCTTTGCCTCCTGGTCTGAAAGCTGGCACACATCTGAGGTACCCAGGGAAACAAAGGTGTGGGGTTTTCCATCCTTTCAGGTCTGTAGCCAAGACAGTTGTCCCCATCTTGATCCTGCCATACAAAGCACAGCCTGACACGCAGCCCCGCAGTTCCTTGCACAGCAGGGCCCCAGGCAAGAGAGATTCTTCTCTCTCTCTGAAACAAGGAAAGAGTGTTTTTCCCTTCCCACTCGTTTATGCGCTGCCACGACAGCTGCTCTCCACGGGCTTACTGTAGAGCCCTCAGGCTTAGCTCGGTTTTCAAGAGCACTAAATTTGCATCCACGCCACATGACCCAGGCTTTAAGCCTGCCCACATGGCTGGCAACGAGCTCCTAAGTGTAAGTTTGGCTGCAGGGACCGACTTTCTGATGACCATAGCATTACTAAGAGATTCCCTCACCCTCTTCTCCTCCTCACACTCCCATGGGTTGGTGTGCCATGCCAAATCTCTGGGCTGGAGAGCACAGGGAAGGGCAGAACACTGGCTGTGGGGCTCCCATTTTATGTATACACAGATGATGTCCTATATAATTTTCTTCCTAGTGTTTCAGTAGATGTTAAATTATCCATACAAGCAAAAATTAAGGATTAAAATGAAGCAGATCACGTCTCTCTGCCAGGGCCTGAAGAGTGACAAAAGCTTCCCACATTCTATAACCATAGATTCTTGGGGGTTATACACCATCCTTAAGTTAAAGCATTCCTCAAGATGACTTCAGGTAAGCTGACCCTGAGATGTACTTTTTTAGCTGAGATGGTGATTGAGATGCTTGTTTAAAAAGGTAAAAGCTCTGCTCTTAATAAATAGAAAATCCCACATGACAAAGCACTGACAACATGAAAATCTGACAGATGTGCCTGTTTGAAAGGCTGCAAAGCGAAATTGTGTAGCAACAATTTTACAGTGGAAGAAACAATTGACTTCAGATGCTGCAAGCTGTAGGGACTTAAAGAATTCTCAGCTGCGCCACAACAGCATCTGCACCTGTGCTCCCAGCAGTGGGGAAGACCCAGGGATGGAGCAGCACTGCCTGCTGTGAGGCACGGTCACATCCAGTCTCCCATGGCAGCAGGCTGTGCTAAGACTCAGGGAGAGCATCCAGGTGCCAGGGCTGAATGTCCACCATCAGGAACAAAGCATCTGTGCACCAGCCCACTCAACAACATACATTTCATCTCAGCTTTGCATAAGCAGAACATCTAATTTCTACCCAATTATCCATGGTTGATGGAGTTTATGTTGTTTCTGTGCAGGAAAACATGCAGTCCATGGTCCAGCGTGCAGTCAGTGGGACACGGGGATAGGCAGCTCCTGGTGTGGCACAGGGCCTTCCAGTCAGACAAAAATATTTAACAAATCTGAACCAGAAAAGTGAGTTTGCATGGGTCATTAGTGCCTTGCATCATGGGGCTGGGATATTTTCTGATGTGTTTCCCAGGAGCCTTGAAACCACAGCCTGCAGCCCAGGGAAGGAGCATGGCAAAGGACAGGAGGTGGCACAGGATTCACCATGCGACCTCACTTCATTCTGGAGGGCAGAGCCATGGAACACAGTTACAAGAGGACCACACAGATGAACAATGAAATTTCAGCTCCTGCAGTGTGCTTACAGAAGAGCCTAACAAACTTAAAACAGTAAAAAAACACAGCAGGAAAAAATACCTACGAGGTTAGAGATACCCAAGATGGCAGGACAGCAGCTGTGCAAAACGCTTCTAAGCTGACCAAACTTCTGCAGTTGTGATGGTTTCTGCAGGTGGCCAAAAGGACAAGAATAGATAGCTGTTTCCCTTAACAGCTTCGTCAGCCCAAGGCCAGACCCCCCCTCTGAAGGGACACTGAAGGGTGGTGTGCTGAGGGAAGGGGCTTTCCCAGCACTTTCTCTTTCAGGAATAAAACAGGTGCCCTATAAACACTGAACCAGTGAAGATGCAAGTACCCAACAGATTTGTACCTCCCCACGATTTTTCAAGGATGGGCACCCAACAACCAAGGAGAACAAGAGGAGGAAATATTACCTCCAGCATACTCTGGAATCTCCTCTGGAAGAGGAAAATCTGCTAAAGAACAGCAACAGCACTTCTAGCTCTTCTCAGGGGTTTCCACACTTCCTTAGGCTCTAAATAAAGAGAGGCTGGAGACCAAGCTCTGCCAGAAGCAGAGATGTGGCTGTAGCTGCGCCATTTTCCAGCAGGCAGGAATTGCCCTGTGCCCCCCACTGTGCTGCTGTGGCCATCATTACCCACTCCTCATATCATCTGAAGGCTGCAGCCCTTCTTGCAGGCGGGTTTGATTGCCCTGCTGTGGGGTGGTCGTGACCCTGTGGCTGTCACACGTGTGCCACTCCCCTGAGCAGCATGCTCCGAGCTGTGACTGGGAGAGCACTGCTGGGCTTCACGGGGCTCCAAACCAAGCCACATGGGCTGCCAGGCTGTGGAAGGGCTGGCCTTGTCTCATTTAACAGGATATGTAGACCTGACCTTTCTCCCACAGGCCAGGCTGTCTCTGCTCACACTCAGGCAAAGAAAGCCAGTTCCTCACCTGGGTCATCCCAAGGTGAACCCACAAGGAAGGTGACAAATGGGGAGAACTAAAAGGAAAAAATCCCTAAGAAGTCTCCCCTCCCTGTGCCCTGAGACAGCACTGGGCAGAACATGGCTGGATTTGCCAAGATGGGGCCATCAGCTGTTCTTCACTGAGCAAAAAAAGCTGAGAAGCCATTCCTCAAAGAACAGCGTCCCTCCTTTCAACCCAGAAAAGCCATTTAATAAAACTTCTACTACACTCAAAAGAATGAGAACTTCCTGAGGAAGTGGGAATACACAGTGTGAAAACATGCAAGTGGAGGAGGCAGACTTACCAGTAGAAACACCACCTGCCTCCTTGTGGGCCAACCACTGCTGCTGCTGCCTTCCCTTTCACTAGGTCAAAATAGTGTTTTTACTCCATGACAGTGTTATACCCTCTAACCAGGGCAAACATCTGCCCAACAAGTCAATCAGAAAATGGAACAATGTCAAACTCTATCCAGTTCATCTGATATCATTCACACTCCTTTTGGCCAGTTCTGGGTGTCATTAAGGGTTTGGGGCTTTTTTACCCCAAGATGTGCTGTCACTGCCTTCAAAAGCTGACATGCAAATAGAGACAGCTGCATATTTCTCCAAACCCTTCTCTGAGACCAGGTTTGTGGCTTTTCAGGCAAAATATGCCTGTACACAAAGCCCTATAGTAGTTCTTAGGAAGTCCACCTAATGTCTCTGACCATGGCCACAATCTCTCAAGAGGAGTGACACCTAAACCATCCATTTCACCAGGTTCTTTTTAGCCTGGATCATTTCCCTGTACTGTTTTACTCCTGGCCTCACAAACTGGTGTTGTGGATAAAAAGTGAGGCAAGAAGAAGGAATTAAGATTGTGTTGCTGCAAAGAGAAACATTTGGCAAATCTTTCCTAAAAAGTTTCTTTTGTTTGAGCAGGGAGAGGGTGGGTATTCCTGAACAGCACCAGGAAAAAGGCTGGAAATAAGATCTTGACCCCAGCGGAGGTGAGCAGTGCATTAACACCCAGAGGTGCTTCCCTTTGCTTCATCATGGGAGTAACCATCCTGCTTGGGATGCCTGACATGCTCCAGGCTGCTGCAAGGGTGGCATTACCAGTCCACACACCAATCCACAGACCAAAGGCTTCAATGGAGATTGTGCCCTAAAGGTGCATGTTACATTTAGAGATGAAGAAATTAGGGTAATGATTTTCATTGTGCCTGGCTTGTCTCTTCATCCCTGCCCCTTCTTTCATCTCTGAGTGGGATCAAGACACCGTGAGAGTTTAAAAACTATCAGACACCTTTTTGGTATGATGGAACAAGGTACGTCTGGGCTTTGTAAGGACAATGAAGGATACATCAGGAGGGAAAAAGGTTTTAAATTGGAGCAGATCCCTGATCCAATCCACACTACAGCCACTGATGGGGCAAGGCTGGGCAGAAAATGACATGGGTGACAATCCTGATGCTGTGGATCCAAAATAATGCTGATCTATCCATACACATGAAAGGAAGAGTGATATCCAGGCAGAAATTGCCAAGCAAGGCCCCCACAAAGTCAAAGCTGTTGAGCCTCAAATCAGAGCCCCACCATCTTCCTTTGCTCCACATGGCAGCAGAAAGTTGTCCTTAGCACTGGGAATGTTGCTGATCCCAGAGGGGCCATGGCTCTGCAGGAATGCTGGTAAGGGCTGCCTGCCCACCTTATCTTGCCCCTGGGCAGCTGAGCTACCACAGACCCATGGAGAGGCTTAGAAAAATAAACTGTAAATCTGTAACCACTGGGACTGGCTGACTCAGGAAAGCACCAGGAGATGAGAGATTAGACACGTCATTAACAAGAGCCCTGTTCTTTGCAGCTGCCTACAAACCCTGGTACTTCAAGCCTAAAGCACCTCCTGTTTTGCAGGCAGGTGATAAGCTCAGTGCTCCATAAATCCCCAAAGGAACATTGCTGAGACCATGGCCCTTGGCATCATTATGCAGCAGAAGGAATCATTGCTGCTCCCTCTGCTTTGTTATCCCACAGTTCCACCAAGAATCCTTCCTGGAGAGCTCCTGTGAATGGGCTGCACAGAAAATTAATTCTTCAAGTATCTGTTGCCTTCTCCGTGTGCAAATACCAGGCTGTTGATTGACCAGGGAAGGATACAAATATTTACAGACAAGGTGAGGGTGGGAGCTCTGCCACACATTGTGCTTGTGGCTGCAGCTGGGCAGCAAACAGAGCTGCCAGGGTACCTGTGGCCTTTGCCTGCTGCAGACAGATCTGGCAAACCCTAAATTCAGCAACAAATACTCTTTTCTTGGACTGATTTCAGGGCATTTGGTTTAAAGATGCTGATCTGAATACAGCTGAAGTGGGAAAACAATCCAAATAACGTGCCAAACAGTGACAAGCCCTAGTGATACACAAGGTTCTCCAGCACAAGAACCTCACCACAACACCCCACATCAGGCACTGGGACCACAAGGAGCCTGCTGCCCAGCAGGAAAGGCTGGCACCACTGCAAGAAAGATGAGCAGCCACAGGAATCCCACCACCACCTCCCAACAAATGCCCCAAAAGACCCTCAGTCTTTTTCTTGTCCAGGTAGTCCTGGAATTTGAATATTCCTCTGTGCTCACACAGATCAGCTGGGACAAACCAGCCTCCCACTGGATCAAAGTGAGGAGGAGGCAGATTCTGGATTGGCAGGGAGTTGGAACCATGACTGTTAGGATGGTCCCTGGTATGGCTTCAGCCCATGCCAAGGAGCTTCATTCTGCAGGTATCCAAGATTTGGGAAACAGCATGGGTCACACAGCACTTCCAGCAGCAGCAGGGACATGGCTGGAGATAATTTAATAACACACAGACTTGGCCAGAACTGCCTATAAAACACCCTTACACACCTTTAACTTCTTTACAGCAGTTCCTGCATGCTCCTTTCCCCATTTGGAGACCTAAGTACAAACACCCTGAGGTGGGTAGAATATCTCTTATTCCAGTTTTTGCAGGGACATTTATGGATTTCTATTTTATCTGACCTTTGCAGCCATCCAAGACCATTTTCCTGGGGTTTCTCCTTTTCCTGAGGCTGCAAAGCAAGTTGTACTTGCCAGGGAAGCACAGCCTGACTTTGATGCTTAACAGAGAGAATTTCACTCAGCCCTGCCTCAGTGGAAGAGCACATTCCTCCCAAATTCACAGCAGGACCCTGTAGTATGGAAACACACACATTAAGAACCCCTCCTCCTCTCCTACCTGCTGTGGTGTCCTTGTCACAGCTCACCACCCTCCACTTTCTGCTGTTCATTCCCCAGCCTAGTGCCACACTACAAAAAGCACCTCACTGAAACATGTTCTTCCAATCCCTGTCCTTACTGGCTCCAGGAAATCAGCTGTGATATTGCTTTCATGTATCAGATTTCTGGGCTCCATCATTCACAGCAAAAACACCCATGTGGCAGGAACACATCCTGCATAGGCCAGCCAGGAGGCACAGGAGGCCTAATGGAGTGGCCAGGCAGGGATACAAGGAATGGTGGAACCCATAGGGAGGTTCAGTGCAGAGCAAAGGTCTTCTTTACCCTCTCCTTCCACCAGGCAAACAGCTTGTCCTCCATCTGGGAACTGAGCAGCTGGCTCATGGACACTCCTCATCAGCAAACACAGCAGTCACGGATGTGGAGGGATACATCTCTCTGTGCCTGGATGAGAACACTGAAGACACATTATTCCCGCAGCCAGGGGATCCTTGATTTATTCCAGCATTTTGGCTGACACTGTCTCTCCCTTTCATTTTCCCCCTTCAATCTGTACCTGTTCACTGCAACATTACAACCCTTCCCTTCAAGCATTCCTACAATTCCAGGCCAAGGGGATGGATCCATTTTCTCAGGTCCAGCTCTGCAGAGCAAAGAGCCCCAAAGGTTCAAAAGGCTCAGGAAGCACCTGCTCCTGGGATGATCACCTAGATCTGGGATTGGGACTCCTGTACAGGAGGTGTTACACAAACACTACCAAAGGTCCTGTCTCCTGCAGCTTTGCATCCAAGAACACTGAGAAACAGCTTTCTACGCAGCCCATGTACCTATGATATATCCAATGCTCTTCAGTGCATCCAGGCTGACATTACAGGGACAGAAGATGTCTCTTCCATAGATCTCAGCAGGGTCTGACCTGCTCCTAAACCCACTGTGCAGCCCAGGGCACTGATTGACTCACTGACCTCATGGCACACCATGGGTAAAGCAGCTCAGACACGTGTCCATCCAACAGAGCATCTTCCTCACCTTCTTGGGGAGCAAGGGAAACCATCTCTGAGCACTGAAAAGTCACAGAACCTTGTGCTGCTGGAGAGTGCTGGAGCTGGGGAGTACAGCAACATCTCTGGCCAAATTAGTGAGAAATCAGCACCCCACCATGCTGACACTCCCTTTGCAACCCCTGGGGGACAGACACCTCCCCACCTCTCCCCTGCCTGCATTGTCAGGCCTTTGCAGAGCTCCAGACAGCCACTTAAACAAGGATTGTGTAATTTCAGCCCAGAGCTCGGTCACTCACCCAGAAAACAAGTCCCCTTCCAGAGCTGCCTTATCTTGTGGCTTTGGTAAGCACAGGATATGCACACACTGGCATAAAGGGGCAGGCAGAGGACAGAAGGTGCACTCAGAGCTCCCATTTCTTTCTCTCTGTTGTGCTTTTAAAATAAATGGTCCCTTTTTATACCTCCAGTGGTGTCCCCAGAAGTGCTCTACCTGTCCAGCCCACAGAAGATCCAAGATCCACTGTTCCAGGAGCAAGGAATGGATGTGGGGCTATCTGCTGAGCCTGCTCACCAAGCCATACTTGCAGGCCCCTTATCTGCACCACCCACTCTGGAGTGGGTTACTGAACACCAAGCAGAAACATTCAACAGCACAATGCCAACGTGCGATAACATGATTCCTACATCCTTCCTGCTGTGGCTGAAGTCTGGGGAGGAAAGAGGGCAGGAAGCTGTCACCACCTCCATCTTTCCCCAAAGCTATCCATCTCTCACCAGCCATCAGTGTCCTCCCGGTGTCCTTGCTCCTTTTTTAGCTGCTCAATAACCAAGCAGAGCCAGGTGGTTTATTTGCAAAGATCTCTCCACTAAGACACAGGGATGCCTGTCTCCCACAGAGAACTCCCTGTTTGCATTGTACCTCCCCCTGCTTGTTGCATGCACCAAGGAAGCTCTGGCAGTTTAAGCCTTGTGTCCTCACACACCACATGGCTTTTATGATTAACCAGTGTCCGTAGACCAAATTAGTGTGCCTGAGGAAAGCTTTTCAGCCAAACATCGTGTTTCTCCCTCCAGAGCATGTCCTCCAGCTTGCTATTTCACTCAAGCACACAAACACCTGAGGAAAAATTAGTGTGCCTGAGGAAAGCTTTTCAGCCAAACATCGTGTTTCTCCCTCCAGAGCATGTCCTCCAGCTTGCTATTTCACTCAAGCACACAAATACTATATGCACAGTCCCAAGGACAGCAAATAAATCTTTCATTTTCCCCTCATCTACTCAAGTGAAGGCTGAGCCATGCACGACATCCACGTGCCACATTACATTTTTTACTTGGTTTTTTGCAGCCCAAAGGATTTTCTAAGTCATCCTCTCCAGAGCCCCTTGAAATGTCTGATATAAAGAGATGGTGTGCATATCTAAAATGCAAAAGATGGACAGACACACAACCACCTAGAACTGGTTCCATTAGCATTGCCTCCTGCCTTTCTCCTGCAGAACACCAACCTCTTGATGTCCTTTTTGCCAATCTGTGCCAAAAAGGAAGAAGATTCTGTCACAAGGCCTAATGCAAGAGATTTATTTACCCTTGAGCAAGTTCTTTAGCCCCTTCTTTTAACAAAAGGATGTCCTGGTCTTCTAGAAAATTAAAAGAACAGGCTCCATGCAAGACAGTTTCCAGAATGGTTGTCATTGACAACCAAATTGAAGATGAGCAAGACCATCTCTGTTTTGATTTATTGCCTTTTATTCCTCCTTTTGCACACACCTAAGAGACGGGCAGGGGGTTTCTTTTTCACATGGTCTCGTTGACATCAGTGAGTGGTTTCCATGTCACCTTCCGCATTTTACAGGCCAAAGAACTGGAAACACTCTGAGAATCAGGTAGCCCTAAAGAAACCCAGCCAGGCCCTACACCAGTGGGCCAAACATTGCCAGTCCAGCCCCAGAATGCTGTGCCCAGGGTTAAGCAGGAATTCTGCAACAGGTGGATGTGAAGCTTAAAAAGCCCAGCCTCACATCAGGGAAGAGGAACCCCATCCCATCAAGGTGAAGACACCTAAAACACACAGGATTCCCAGCTATTGATGGGAGAATAAAGCAGCACAGAGGGTGGGACTTGACTTGTGCAAATATACCTAGGGAGGGCTGGTCATGGAAAGGAGGAGGTGGCGTTTTGTGGTCAGTCATAAAAGGAAGACATGGATCAGGTGGCCTCGTGTTGACTCCAGACAGGCGTCACAACCTGCCTTATTCATGGCTGGGCAAACACAGCCAGGGAGCCCTGCTGGTGTAAATCAGTCTTGCGTTGACTCGAGTCAACACAACCATGCCAAGGTGACGTCAAAAGACTCTCTCCCAACGTGAGAAGCAGAGCAAGAGGGTCATTTGAACATTCTGCACTGCATCAAAGCTGGGTTGTGGCAAGGCTGGGAACATCTGCAAGGGAAATCCTGGAGCAGCTTCAGGAAGGATACAGGAGTTCTGGGATTTTGACACCATTCCCATCACACTGGGTGCCAAAGGCACCTTAAATTCACCCACAACATCCCTATGAGCAATTTCAAGAGGGATCCCGAGACCTCACTGCTGATTTAACACATCATGTTGAAAGCAGTGACTAGTGTACAACGAGAAGCTGACGAGCACAGCTCCCTTTGCTCTCCAGCCAGAACACTTCCCAGAACACCACAGTCTACTTGCAGGAATATCTTCTGAAGCCTCAAAACAAGTCAAGTTTCGTGAGCATCAGCTCAAAAACTTGACCCAGAAAACACTGTCAAGCAAAGGATAAAGCTCACCAAGTCAGACATGGCCTTCTCTTTTTCTGTTCCAAACACAACCTGGGGTTGCAACGGTGCAGACAGCAGTGGGACAGAACCAGACGTAAACCAAAATTGAGATGCCTATCTCTGGAAGAAGGGAAGTTTCTGATGGACTGGTGATCAGTATCTACAGGTGATCAATAATCACTGGTACATCAGTGGAAACATGCTTATCTGGCCTCTGAAGAATGACAACCCTGCTGTTAGGTGACGTATTCACAGGTTGGCAGCATCCAGGCAGCTCAGCCTTTATGCAGCTTGATAATGTTAATTAACATTGACAAAGTTAGTTAACCCACCACAGGCTTCTTTGGTCTCAGCTCCTGAGAGAACTGGATCCTCCTGCAGAGCCTGCAGTGGAAAGGTGGCATCAACATATCCTGAAAGATCTGCCTCGAGCCTCACCTCTTACCCATAAGGACAGGCTAGCTTTAAACATCTGGGTATTTGCAGGAACAGATGGCCAGCAGCTCGATCTGCACACGTGGCCCAAATTGGTGTTCCCACCTCCAGCAGCAGCAGCCAGGATATGTTAAAGATTCCAGGCAGAGAACACAGAGCCAGAACTGTACGGAGGCCTGCAGCTCCAAGAGGTCCAAGGCAAGAAAGGGCAGAGAGGGAAGGTAGAGGGAAACAGGAATGAGAGGAGCTGCAGAGTTAAATGGAAAGGCATACACTGAAAGTTTGCTAAGTATCTCACTTCCAAGTGAAAATCCCTCCTGCTTCTCACATTAATCAGGGCACTTAAAACTAGTCCTAACCAGCTGTTCCCACTTCCTTTGTCCCGCTCTTCCTTAAACGCACAAGCAGCCCACCAAGAAACAGAGCAAATATGTGCAAAGATTTGCAGACAAAAACAGAGACCTTTGGAAAACACTCCGTATGAGCAAGCACCCCTCTCCCAGCACAGAGGCAGCTGTGCTTTACAGTAGGACAGTTTCCAATGTTTTCTTTCTCTGTGCAGACGAGGGATTTCCTGTCCTCCATGGCAACCACTTTGCATTTACTGAAGGAGGCTGTGCCAATAATCTCCAGAGCAGAATGAAAAATTTTAAAGTGGCACTGCCTGTTAGCTCCTGGTTTTAACTTGCTGATGTTTTCCATACCCTTGGTTCCAGTCCACTCTTCTACACTCCTTAAAAGTGTTGCCACTGGGGGCAAATCTCCAGTGCTGTGCTGCCTATGCAGAGGGAGTTTCTCAAGCACTGGTGACACAAGTCTTTCTGAAGAAGTCATCAACCAGCAGCACCCCCCAGGAAGAGCTGACTGTGCACCTTCCAAAGGACAAGGTTTTTGCTTTTTCCAACAAGGCACAACTCTCAGTTTGAAGACAGTCCCTGTCATGAAGACAGCCCTAGACTTTGATGGCCCCGGTCTTCCTGTTACCGGTACAGGAATAATCTTGCCACTCTCTCCTGGAAGGGAAGCACTCACTGGACCAGTGCTGGTCCAACAGTTAAAAAACACAGCTGAGCCAAACAAAGCCTCCCCAGCAAAGTGTCCTCCATTCCCTCTGAGCTGCCCTTGCACAGAACTGTGCTCTTCTCAGCTCCAGGGACACGGATTCAGTGCATCAACTTGGCAGAAAGCCTTTGTTTTGTTTTGGCCCGTCTCATGCCATTTTAGAGAGTTACATCAGCTTGGTCTGAAGCCACATGAACATCAGGACCAGCCCAAGGCATGCAGTAAGAACAAAATAGGAGGGGAAGTGAGGCCATCCCCTTTCAGTGACAGTGAGCTCATGATGAAACTACATCCATTGCTGTCTCCAGTTTTACTGCATTAGAACATCTCTTATTAACCTCATACGCTTAAAGAGGTTTTCTTTAGCAAGGCCTTTAAGGAGGAGCAGTTCAAGAGCAAGCTGGAAGCTCCTGACTAAATTATACTAAACTGAGGTGCATTTTTGGGCTGAGCCACAGGTGCAATCTAATCTGTGCTGTTTCAGAGTTGGGCTTTCTTCTTTCTACCTTCTTATTTTAAAATCCCTTGGCAAGGGAGCAGACCAAATTTGATCCTAACTAAACCAGACATAATAAAGCAGGACATTGTTTTCAAAGCAGGCAGTAGACTAGCATTAAACAGGAACCTTAAAGTTCATTTTTATTCCTGTTTTATTTCAGTGAGTCAGACTCTCAGGGGCCTTTTCGTCACATGGAACAGGAAAGTTTTTGAGTAACAGCAAAGCAACATCAAACACAAGGAACAAGAAGGGAATGAGAATCCCTTAACTGATAGGGAAGACTTCTACAGTCTTACCTAAAAGAGGTTAAGGTACTGCAAGCAGTAAGTGTACACAATCCACTGCTCACTAGCTTTGAGTGCTGACAAGAAGCTGAAGCACCAGCAAAAGGAGCATCAAAGACAAGAAGCCAAAGCACCAGGAGCTCTCACAATACATTTCTACTTAACCAGGACCATAGCAGCCTCTCTTGCAGAAAGTAACCTTGCAATTCTACTGCCAAGTAAAACAGACCCACAGTAGAGAGCACTAAAAGTCACTTAAACTGACTGAAATGTCTCACTGCATTGGAGTGGAGGCAGAACAGTGACATTGGCAGTTGCCACATCTGCACAGAAGAGCAGCAAACCACAGCCAAGGGACAGCCAAACCTAAAACCAACAGCACTCATTTGACTGCTTCCAAGAGCAGCTGATCAAGACAGCAGGAGCCCTGGAGTGGAATTTCAGATTCCAGTTAATTTCCTGGATCTGACAAAAACTCCCCATGGAACCACAGGCAAGTCCCCTTTTCTGCACACCACCTGAACTCCCCTTCCTGTAAAAAAGGCACCGTTCCTGCTGGTCTGTTTAAATTAGAAGCACTCCTAGCAGGGATTATTTTTAGCATGCAAGCATGAAAACCCAGCTGAGCTGGACTCTGATCTCAGCTGGGCCTTCTCATTGGCTTTGCAATATTAAAAGTAAACAAAAAGCAAAGCTGAGCCCACACCAGAGCTCAGACATTGGGCAGCATTTTGATAGCAGATGAAACACAATTTTTGGTAAACAGTGAGCTGCAGATCTAAAGCTGCAGCCAGCCAACAATCTGAGGGATTACATGGATCACCAGTGCCTGCACTCAGGTGAGCAGTGATCCACCAATGAACCGACTTCAAACTCCTTTCAGATATTCCACTGTCACCAAGCAATGACGCAGGTGTTTAGGAGGACAAACTGAAATCACTCCTAACTGTGCTCTCAACAATAGCAGCAAGTGCTGGGAGAGCAGGGAAGAACTGAAAACTCCATCTAAGAACAGAAACTCTGCAGAGCTTTCTGCTTCACAGCACAACCAAGCAGCTTCTCCCAATCTGTTGAAAGAGATGGCAAGTCAGAAACTCAATACCTGCTGAGAAAACCTTCCCAAGTCCATGTTTTGAGAAATTCACATTTGCTATCAGAAGTGTAGCACAAGGCAGGCCCTCAGATCAGAGCCCCCCTGCAAAGTGTGCAATCCAGAAGAAAGAGGATGGAATGGAGAAAAACATAATAAATTTGGATAAAGAGCATGAAGAGTACATGCCCATGGCTTTTTCAGGCTTTATGTACCCCAAAGGCACACAAAATGTTCTCTGTTTTGCCTCAGTATTAGTGTGTCTTCCTAGAACCATGACTACTTGCATGCGTCAGGGCAAACCAGTTCCTTCCTGAAATACATCTGATCCTTAATTATTCCTTTTCTACGGCTACAAACCCACCTTAATTCAGCACCAGGAATGACAGCCTTGTACAAGAGGTCATGTTTTTGAGCCTCTCTTATGGGACCAGGTTGGCTCCCATTTGGAGTTTTTCTACATCTGGATGTTTAACACACCTTAGTAAATTTGACCAAACAGCAGATTTTCCTCTGCCCTCATTCAAATAGGGGGAAAACTGACATCTGCAGCATGTAGCTTTTCACAGCAGTTACCATCACAGTGATAAGGCCTGTGCCTGCTCTCAAAAGCCAATTTTTAACTCATAAACTAGAGGAACAAGCTTGTAAAGTTGAAGTTAACCCGCTTTACAGATGGGATCAGTAAATGTACATTATTCAATCCTTATCTGGGACACCTATGAGACTCTGCTCTCATCTACCTCAACCAGCCCCTTAAATTTAGTCTCAGAAATATTTCTAAAAAACTTATTTTCATATTGATGATGACCTGCCTTATCACACTGATTTGCCCAAGCTGATCTTCATTCGGCTAAGATCCGCAAACTGCTATGATTTATTACTAATAAGCCTTTATTCAAAGCTCTGCTATAAGAAAAGTCAGGTCCAGTGTTATTACATGCCTTAAAGGAATATTTCTGTTCTTCCTTATGAGCAGGCTGCCTACATACACAGCTAATTTCTCTTATGTATCAAATCTGTCCAGCTACCAGGTAAGAAACTGGGGGATGCAGCAGCCTATTCAGGACTTCATCTCAACTTGGGCCAAGGGGAAACGTGGGAGCAGCTAACCAGTAGCTGTTGCAGCCTGCCACCCACTGGCTTCCAGAGGTGTGAGCTGTGCTGGGACTTATTTTCCAAGTCAGCACGCTGAAGCTGACTGTGATGCACTCTGCTGGCAGCAGCTGACACACAGCAGCTTTCTCCAGAGCGACAGTGGCATTGGCAGAGACTGCATTACAGCTTTCTTGAAGTGATTGTAAATTAGCTGTAAGTACAATAACTGCAACATCAGTATAAAGCCATAATTACAGCCATTTGAAGTGTTTAACATGCTTTTAGTCTGTTCATATTAATATCTTGACTTGGATGAAGGTATGTCAAGAATTTAGAGCACCAACCACACAAGAACAAACAGCTCGTGGAAAAGCTCCAAAAGGGTATTTGAAACAGTAACAGGGTCCAAAAACAACTGCACCCTTCTCCGGAGAAAATAACAAGAGCCTTTGAGCCAGGTTGAACTAGTTTAGGATAAAAAGTATGCTTTTTTTAGGAAAAACCAAAGCTTTGCCAGCATGAACCATTCAGTTTTGGACCACTAATGGCCCCAGAACAAGTGCTAGGTGCTTATCTGACATCTGTCATAGGAAGCATCACTGTCACCTCTCAGCCATATAGAGGCCACATATGCACAAACAACATGCTTATGGCAGACAACCCCAGGTTGAAACTATTCCTACCAAAGAAAGGAAAAAAGTTCACACATTCTTCAGCTACTCTGCCACAGGATGGTGTGGCTGGCACAAGACGCTCAGTTTTCAGGAGTATCAAGAAGAGAAAGCAGTAGGTCACAGGAAAGTAAACCCTTAGAAACTGCCACTGAGCTGCCCATTCTCAGAGCTTCTCTGGTTGAAGCTGCTTCAGGCAGTCTGCCCAGAGCACAGCCACAGAGCCCATTTAAGCATGATTAGAAATTTAGTCACATAAAATGAAGGAAGGCCAAGACACTCGTCTCATCCAAATGCTGCCTTTAGGAGGGTCTGACTCACTGACCTATATCCATATATGCCGACTGATAGTAAACTGTCCAACAATGGCCCTGGAGTTTATGGGCTGAGCCACCTCAGCTATGGCAGTGTAAGCCCAGCTGTTTCAAGGAGTTTATACCTTACAGAAGACTGTCCAGGCCTATGTTTCCAGAAGCCTTGAAGATTTAAACAGCCTCTGGCTGCTAGCAGGAAGTGTAACATTACTTCACAGTGCTGTACATGCAGCATAGTGGAAGTAAAAGTTGCAGACAGCAACTCTAAACAGCAATGTGACTTGAAGTCCAAAGTGACATTTAATTTCAACACCCATTCCAAGAACAATCCTCTTGAGTCAAATATTTCTCTCTAATACTCTAAAGAGCTCCAGGTGATGAGCAATTTGTGAAAGTTCTGTCTGAAGCCTCTGTCACTTTACATCCCACACAAATTCTTGCCATACAACAGCTTGTTGTGTCAGACATCTTTATTTGCTGTGTTGCCCAAGTGTACAAATAGTGAATGTAGTTATAGAAATTCAAAATATATTGTAGTAGAAATCTGTCTGGGACGTGGAATGCTAAGATATTCACTTTAAAAAATTATTACTCTTAAGTCACTCTCACTCAGCAAGTTTTAAATATATCAGGGCCATGAAGAGACAGATTATGATCCTGCAAAAAAGGAGTTCTCAGTAATCTTTTTCTGCTATATGAAGTCAGTCAACAGCAAATTAATTTCTTACATTTGACTCATTTTGAGTTATCAGCCAACAGGATGTTAGCTACATCCAGACAATTCATACACAGTTCAGCTCCCATTTATACCAATAAAGTCAATGTATCACTATCAACATACCTAAGTATTAGTGAAACAATCTCAGTGATAATATTTATTTTAAGCTAATGAAGTCAAACCAGTAAGTTGCCCCTGGCTATTGAGTGCAATTGATGCTTTTGTCACATTTTCAGAGTAAGACTCCTCAGTTCTTGAACAAGTCAATACAGCTCTGCAGGAGAGACACATTGTTCTGCAAAGGAAGAGAATTAGTTTCAAGTGAGGTTAACTGATAATTCAAATCCTGCCTTTCAAAATGAAGTAGCTTCCCAAACAGTGGATCTGTCACAGGATTTTGTAGCCAGTGCCAATGCTAAAGATCTCCTAGTGCAAAAACAAGCATTCAAGCAGTAAAGAACCAAAACCAGATCGCACATTCTGCCTCTTCCTGCAGGCCTGCAACCGTGACTCAGTTTGTGGTAAGGAGAGGGGCAAGAGTCAACAGGAAGCTTTTAAAGTGGGCCAAACTGAGCAGTGTTGTCAAGGCCTTTGTGTCACATTCCAGTTCAGCACTGAAATAGCTGCCTGTGGTTAAGTCCAGTACTCTCAGGGACTGGGACATTAGACTTTCCTTCTTCAAAGGGAGCTGAGGATGCACAGTTACTGCTTTGTTCTCTACACTTAGTTAACAGACCCTTCAAGCCTGCCTGGCAAAACTTGGCAGGAGCTGCTATAAAGCCAGTGTCCTCTCCACTGACAAGCCAAGTGACAAGGATTGACAGCCTGATCACAAGCCGCAGGATGTGTTCCTGTCGCAGCACTCAGGAACACTGGAAACAGCAGCTGCCTCTAGACACAGGAGGGGTCAAACCCCACAGATGAGACTGCCTGATGGGAAGCCAGATGACCCAGCAAATCCACCCAGTTACACAATATTCACTTTTCCCAACCCATGTCTGTTAAATTCCAAAGAGAACACACCTTTGCATGTTTTATTTCCAGTTCTGCCATTTCAATTAAGTTTTTGCGGAATGCTGCTATTCTCTTCTGTTTGAAGCTCATCAGTTCTGTAGAGAAGGAAAAAAACAAAGGTGAGATACACAAAATGTGACAAGTTTCAGTAATGCCCCTTATGTTTCAAGAGTTTTGTTGTGCAGCTCAGATTACTGTATTTGATCAAAAAAGGTTCAAGAGTTAGCAGTGCTGGTTTTAGACACAGATGCAGTCATCACATGACACACAGAGCGCTTAAGACAGAAAAGCCTTGTAGGAAGGACAGCTGGAATAAGCCAGAAATAAGCCACACAACCTCTGTGTGTCAAGCCAGAACATATAAAAGCCAGATACACTAGAGGAGCAGCATGTATACCAAGAAAGCATATTTCCTCTGCTTGATATTGTCCAAATATATAAATATATATAAATAAATGTATATACACACATACACTCTTCTACTAAGAACCAGTGTTTGAAACTCTGTATAAGGCACTCAGCTGTACTGAAACAGAGCAAAAGCCTGTTTGCACAGTTCTGACTGAGATAATTAGTTACCTTCTAGTAGTTACATTCACACGGAGGCTGAGTTTAGTCCAGAAAGTAAATAATAGGGACTTATTTATAAGGTTGATATAGTAGTGATACTGCTCTGCTACAGAGAATTGTTTTTAAAAATGTTTAGCCACATTAGTTATACAACATTATCTCTACTGTCCTTGGAATGTCCAGACTATTTGTCCAGGAGCCTTCAGTAGCTGAAGGTCAGATGGAAACCTCGACTGCATTAAGCTCTCCTTTAAGCCTAAGTACAGCAAAGCATGTTTTACCTTGTTTAGCAGATTCTGAAATCTTTTCAAACTTCTGGCAGCAATCCTGTTGATGTGCCTCAGCCAGCCTGACGTCCTTGCTCTTTAGTCTAGCTTTGTCTAGAGCTTTGTTTGAGTTCTCATAGTCAACAAGAGCCCTGGTTCGTCTGTACAGAAGATCCTGAATAGACAGAAACAGCACACCAGAGCCTTAGCAGGACTACTTCCCAACTGAGGTTACAACTACCTTAGCAGCAGGCAGTTTCACTTCTTTCAGCATCAGATTCTGCTTTTTCCAACAAGCTATTACAGCCTGCTCTTGGGCAGCCTTGCACAGTGCAGCACAACATTTTCAGGACAGGCAGTTATGCCTTAGTGAAGGAAGTCTAAGGGCTTCCATAGGCATAATTTCTTCCCTTCAAGTAGTTTACCCTGCTGTAAGGTGGATCTCTCCACCTTACAGAATGAAAAGTACTTTCTGAATTCTGTCAGCCTACTTCCAGCATACATCTAATTTGTTGGAGATCTGACAGTTTGACTGAAGCACTGCACTAACCTAGACAGGAGAAGTAGTACAGGTCTCTGAGTCAATCCCTTCCTAATGCAGCAGGAGTACAGTTGTGATGTCTAAATAACAGTGCACCCCACTCAGGGAGGCTGTAGTGGATGTTCTGGGGTACCTGACATTACAGGTAAGACACTAGTTGAAGAGACACAGTAGGCTGCACGTAGATATCTTTTTGCAGCATAGTCACCCCCTGTCAAATCAAGTGTTGATTAGAAAAGAGTTGCCAGTAAAGCTTTTGCAGTCACATCAATCTACCAAAGCCCTCTTGGACATCCAGACAACAATAGCCTTCACAAGTTACCACTTGTGTATTTGCACTAAGGTAGTCTAAAAATCCTGAAGTCAATCCCAACTACTAATCAGTCATCATTGATTTTATTGGCAAGTCCATGAGTACTCAGGCAGAGGACAGGAAAGAAACTGCTGCAGAGTTATATTCAGTTTGCTCTAACTTACAGAAATTTTAAAAAAAGAGTTCTTCCACTTTACATGCCAAAGAAAAATTGGTCCAAGATCTTCTGTAAGTGGCTGGGCTCCAGCTAGCTAATACATAGCTTCTATATTCTGCTGTTGTTTAAGAGTGTCAGGTTTCCTAGGCAAAACGAGGGTCCATTTACCTGTCTTCTTAAAGCACAAAGAATACCATGAGTCATGCTGCCCATAACAAAACTAAACTTCAAAAAGAAAACTCTTCTCACCTTAGCAGCTTCTATATTAAGCATGTAGTATCTCAACAGTTCAGAGAGCTTTAAGTCTTCATCAGACGAAACTCGACTCTCTACCTTCTGCAGAAGAGAAAAAAAAATCAGTTGGCGTGTAACAGAGAACAGCAGAGATTCAGATCCAGAGTCAGAGATTCTTCTCCCCCACACCTGCCCTCAGCAAAGCTTCTCTTACCCTGAGTTTCTCAAAGAGCTCTGCAACTTTCAACAAGTACCTAGTGAGAGGAAAAAAAAAAAAAGCATAAGTAAGTTTGATACACCTCTTAGTCTGATGAATGCCAGGAACAATTGGCAGGAAACCAGAAAGCTGAAGGCTGGAGTTTACTCCTATATACAGATCCAAACAAGGGCTCAAAAAAAAACTCATTTAGGCAAAGATCTGGACAAAAAGTTCAATGTGCTGGATTCCAGCCTACCAGAGTAGTACAGCTGAGCAGCTCAACACCAGTGCTGATCTCCAGAGCATAAAGGTCTTGTGGAGAATTTCCCTGCTGCTATCCAAGAGGGATGAGCTGACTTGCTAATTCAGCTATACACACTGTTTAAACAAGGTCTTGGTAAATTGATAGCAAAGTCAAAAGGTGAAAGAAGTCACCTCAAAAAAAGTAACTGGGTTCCCCCAGCTTAAAAATCCCCTACTATTCTTGAAGTGCAAAGGTCTAGAAGATAGTACAGACCTAATGTAAGCTGACCTAGTGCAGTGTACATTAGAACACACACATAAACTCTTTCTTCAGGGTCTCTAGCAGTTTGTGACCTGAAGGGAATCAAGGATATTTCTGTTTAGAAGGAGTTTGATGACTAGCACAAGTAATCTCTAGGTCACAACTGGCAAGTGATCAACTAGGTGCAATTGATAACATTATGTCTGCCACAGCAGGAGTGTCAACAGAAGGAAAGTTTTAATGCCACTTTCTTGCAATTCAAGAAACTAAAACCACCTATGACTCAATCCTCTGGTTTTTACAGAAGAAATTTGGTATTCTCAGAACTCAGGATATGGTTATGAACAGTTAGAATTGCTTACTTTTTGATAACTGTAGGCTCTTCTAATGCCAGGCTATTCAAACAAGCTGAAGTATAAATATAGTCATCTGCAACATCTGCAAGAACAAGACAAGGTTTTCAGGCTGAAATCAGCAAAACTGCATGATCTCTTGAAAGGTCTTTGAAAAGATTCACTTTTATGAGATCTTGTCATCTTATCTGCTTTTGCACATGCATCCTTGATTCTGTTGTAGTAGTTCACAAGAAAAGTCTTCTCTTGCTCAAAAAAATCTTCTACTTCCTGAAAAAGAATATGACCTGTTAAGTCAGTAACTGCAGAATACAAGCTCTTGCCTATTTTAGGATGAGCCAAAGAAACAACCACAGCCTGGCCTTGAGCTTGAGGCCCATCGATCCCTATGGAAAAGCTGTTCAAGACAAGATGCAAGCCAAGGGTTTGACATCCCAAGCCACTTGACAAACTTCTTCCTCACAATGAAGTGAAGATGAAGCTGACACTCAAATACTGATGTAGGCTGTCTGAAGCTGCCAGTAAGCTGGTACAGGACAGTCCTCAGGACTCCCAGCTGCTGGATTTTTATTTCCTAGGCCTGCAGCAACACTGTAACTGAGAACTAAGCAGTTTACAAGCTTGTTTCTCATCCACACCAAACATGATACATATTGTAATGTTTCAAGACACTGTGCATAGGACAACAAGCTTATTGGGAAGTGCTGCCATGGCAACACAACACAAAAGCTGGAGCGAGACCAGTAACAGGCGTCTTTGGTGTTTGATCTTGTCTGGTATAAGCAGGAACCCATACATCATGTCTGTATAGAGCTCCAAAGTAGACAAAAGCCACAAGCACATTTTCTGAAGGTATAATTCCTTCCTCTTCACCAGTATCAGGTATTAAGGCAGGTTTTCTGCAGTCAGAAACTTTAATTATACACTGAAATTGATCAGCCTAAAGCTGCAATGTCTTATTTCTATAGAAATCAGAATCAATACAGGCTACTCCCCTCAACTGGGAAAGCAGTAACAAGGCAGGTTAATTTCAGTAGCTGAGCCTCATGCACAGCAAGCCTGAAGCAGACAGGAGTAACTTCCCTGGTGCAGGAAGCAAGAAATAATCAAGATTAGGGTAAGAGACAAAGCAACAACTTTACCTTGACTCCAGAGAAGAGGACCTCATCAGCACTCTTTACCACACTTTTTAAAAAGCCACCAAACATCTCTTTAGTGTTTTTCCTCCGAACACTCAGCTGTAATAGAGAGGCCAAAACAGTTTTAAAGTTATACCCAGGGTGGGGGGGTAAAAAGAGTGATTGTGTTGATACTTGCAATATAGTAATGTCCTTTACACCTAGGGTATGTCAGAGCAGGCTGATATCCAAGCCCACCATAATACCCATATAAAAATGTAACATGTGGCTTGGCTACAAGGAATTCAACGATTCTGTGCCACAGATTTTTCCAATTCCCACACACAGCTTGGTCTGTCTTTGCATATCTTGGATCAGCATCTATCACTCATAATTAGGTGTGAAGAAAGAGATGGAGGTGTGACTTTAATACACCTCCATTCCTCCATTTTAGGACCATGCAACACAGCACAGGTACACCTGACCCATACATGTTCCCAAGACAGACACACAAAGGTGGCTTCCTAACCAACTTGACAAGGATTTAGGAACACTGTGAGATTTATAACAGAGAAAGGTTTAAAGGTCAGGCTTTCATCCTTCAGTCATCTCACAGAAATAGTTGCAATATCTACTTGCTGATGCTGCACATAGATCCACAGAACATTCTGACTGTGCCCAGCAGAAACAACAGCACTCCTAACAGTTTGCCTCGCTTGGAAAGGGAAACAAGGAAAAAAGTCTCACGTCCTGGTCATACTCCAGGAAAACGTGGAAATTGCGGTCTTTGCTGAGCACAGGATGAGAAGCAATCCGCTGCAGGAAGATCTCATGTGATGAGACAGTCTTCTTGAAGACAGCGAGGTATTCACTGCAAGGAAACAACAGACTGAGATCCTCTTTGTATTACCTTCTTCAATATACAAAGAATTGCTTTAAGTTTATCCCATGAAAATATTCAACTGCAGACTTCTGAAATAGCCAGCTCGTGATAGTGAAGCTACTTTCAATCTCTTTAGTTAGGAAGTTTTCCAACTTGAAAGCTGGAAAAGTTGGGCAACTCCTCAGCTCCAGGATTTTCAAGACACCCTTCAAAACAGTGACACTCAAGATCAGTTATCACCAAATGAGTTGCTCTCCCAGGAGGCTTCTCTAAATGCAGCTTTTGGCAGTAGACTCATTTAACTTACGCTTCCAGCTCTTGCTTCATTTTGGCAAACTCTTCTTTTGTCATGGACACTTCTCCTTCCCCCAGCTTTTGCATTTTCTCTCTGGGACCATCAAAGTCAGGTTTTGAAGGTGCTGGAGGTATCTAGGCAGGGAATTGGTTAGTCATGGATATTAGCAAATAAAGATTTCCCAAATTACTTCTAGCCTTCTCTAGAAGAAGGCACTTTTGCCTGGTCATAGGGAAGTGTGGTAAAGAGCGCATGATCCAGGAATTCTAGGGGCACGTTGACATCTAGGTCCCTGGTTCATGTTATCCCTGACCCAAGAGGGAAACCAGCCCAGAGAAACAGCTTCTGTAACCCACCCTATTGCCAGCCATCTCCTAAAGAATCATGATAGGAAGGAAAGCCCACATTTGATAGATTATTTCAGTGTGCCATCTTGAGGCAGATATTAATACCACCACAGAGTCAAGGGCTCTCACAGCATCTCTTGCTGCTCCAAGCCATATGGAGAGTTAACACAAATGCCATGCCACTCAGGTTGTTTAGGAATTAAAGCAATAGGAAGCACAGGGGACACCCAAGTCACAAAACACCAGTAACACTGGTAAAACATACTTCATGCCCTTATTAGTAGGCACTTTAGATTGCTACAGTTTTTCACTTAGAATCACATCTTTAGGAAGTACTTACAATGAGTCCTGCATACTCTTCAGTTTCAGTGAGTGTATCATGTAACCACACAAAGTCTTCGTGCTGCCTTGTAACTGAAAACTCAGGACTTTGAAAAGCTGGCAGTGTAGTCTGGAAGAGAATATATAGAAGCCCTACTGTTTTGTAAATCAGTGCTTTTAGAAACAGTTCTGTCCATTTCCAAAGGAAGCTATTCTGCTTACTAAGAGCCTTGCCCACTCCCTTTTAGCTGAGCTGGCACTTATTCAACAGCACCACTAAGGAGACTGTTAGAAAAAAAAGTACTGTTGTAGAACAGCATTAATGCAGTTTGTTTTGTGACATTTCACAGTAGCTCACTTCCTATCCCCCAGCCTTCTGGTGTCTAGCTAGGATTCCTTAGCAAAACCAACCTAACCATCAGCTACTTGCCTCACTTTAGAGTCTAAATCCTAGGAAATTTGAAGTATCTGCATATCTATACACATCCTCAGGCTACCTTTAAGTGGAAAATTTCCCCTCTAATTAGATTTTCTTCATTGCCAAGCCCATCTTTGCAGGTATGTGTACGGCAAATACATCTGTTACTTGCATAGCCTCTTTTTGCCCATGACCTTACCTTAGTGTGCACAGTGAACTTCACTCTGTCCTTTTCACTTAGGGCATCAGGAATATCAATTTGGAGAGAAGGATCAACATTCAGGTCTACAGATACAGACCTCAGCTGCAACAGAGTTCACAGAATAATCCTTGATCAAGCATGAAGTAGGTTCAGCAAAGCTGACTGATCATCAGCTGAGAACAAGAACCACACTGCATTACACCCCTACCTTCAGGTACACACATATGAGCAGAATTCCATTCCCAGTGCTCCAAAGAGCCTTTAACTGAGCCAGCATCTTCCTTTGGGGTCTTATTTCTTCATTCCAACAGCCTAGACCCAGAACATCATTTCAAGCATCCTCAAACTTAAAGAACAGTCCAAGAGCTTTCTCATTAGATCCTCCAGCTTACACATGAAGACTGTCTTCTAAGAGGCCCTCCCTTTCTGCAGCTTAACAAATCATTGCTATTTTTTGCATAAGGGAGAAACCACCAGAGATCAAGGCCACAACACAGGAAGTTTTGCTGAAGAGCGACCATCAGAGCCAGGAGGAATGCTGAGGTTATCCTTTGGAGATAATTCTGAAGGCCTTAGAAAAGCAGGCTAGAGAGCTGCACCAGGACTGCTATCTCACCACTCTGCAGAACAGACCACACCAGCCAGGAGCCTGCTCCCACCACTGCTGTGTACACTAAGTTTTAGCACCCAAGCCCACAGGCAAATGGTGCCAGAATCTGAGCAATCCTATCACAGATGGCTAAATGCTGCCTCAAGCCTCTGTAAAGCTGCCTAAGAACTGTTGATAGGCTGCCTGTTATAAGGTGAAGCTTTGCTTCCAAAAGGCTCTGGAAGCTGCCTCCCCCTAGGCTGACCATCTGGTATGTGACAAGGCTCTCTGGCTGCCTGCAGAGGACACAGCTGCCGGAACAGGGAGCATTTACCCCACCACTGTTCTCCCCTGTGATCAGACTGCTGTGGATAAGTGAGGGATACCCCAGCCACTGCACCCTACAGCCTAAAACATGCTAAAAACACTTCCATCTGCTGCATCCTTGCTGTTAGCTAGAATTAAAGGAGATAAGAAATAGATAAAACTTTTTAAGCCTTACAACTATGGAATGATCTTGCATGCAGCACATTAAGCTTCCCAGAAGATGGAAAGGACAGAGGACTTTTAGCCCATCCTGGGCATTGCCTTGGCAGCAAGGATACTTACAGAGCATGCCCTGGAGCACAGTTCCTAGCAGTCCCAGGCACTGTCCACATCCCACAGGACATGGTGGGACTCCAAACTACAGGGATTCCAACAGCAATCACTTCCCTCCAGTCACCACTTAGGACAGACTATTATGTTCCCATACAGGCAGGCAGTTCTGGACCTTACTAGGAAGGCACAGGCCAAATAGAGGTGCACAGTTCAGAGGTCACTGACACAGGCTTGGGCAGATCCTGCCCCACTCAGGCACTGCAGGAAGGACAGGTAGAAGGCAATAGTTTCACTGCAAGCACAGCTCACTGTCGGTTGCCAAATGAAAGGCAAGTTGGTCGGTGTTTCCCATTTCCCAGCCAGATAACACCACCAGCCAAAGCAGCAAGATGCAGACCCCAGTGTTTTACATCCTGCCTACTTCTATTTGCTGTCCAAACAGGATCAGCAGTACTAACAATATGAACTGCTGAGTCTGGAAAGTATGATAAGCCAAAGGAAACCATTTCCTCTCAGCTAAACTAAGGAAAGGATTACACAAATCAGACAGTCCTGAATTTGTGAGCTTTCTTACTAAGTCCTGTGGAGAAAGTAACCCATGATTACATGCTGTCTAGGCTCCTCCATGCCTAATAGCTGCCTACACAGGAGACAGACAAGCATGGTGGTCCTGCTCGGTCAGATTAAAGCAGTTAACACATCACAAGGATGTGCCTCCTGGCACCCTGCATAAACTGCAAATAGGACCTGGGGCTATTTGAAACCAAGGACTGTAAGACCCCTGGTCTGCTCTAGTCCTATGAAGGTCACTGTGGGCTCCTAACTCCAGGCCAGAGACCTTTAGGATTAGAGAATCATGGCTCAGACTACAAAGGGAGCATTCACGCTGAATGACTTCAGGAGGAGGGAGCGCTTTCTTTCCCGACAAAAAGTGCTGGAGTAGCATTTGTCTCCTGAATGGGGGGAAGCAGGAAGCCTCACTCCTGTCAGCACAGCTCGGTAAAGCACTGACTCCTTTCGTGCCACCTTCTCTCCTACACCCATCCAACAAGCAGGAATGGGGACCAACCTCCTCACAGTCACATAAAGGCTGTGCAGAGTAAAGGAATTAAACATCCATCTCCAGGCCACAGGCTTGTCCTGTTACCACAGCAAGCATCTAGCCCAAGGCTTTCCCAGGTCACCACTCCATCTTAACTCTCTGGCAACTCCTTCATATCCAGAGGCATTTCTCTGCTAGGACGTCACTGCTTCCTCCCTGGACTCCGAGCAGTGAGCAAGAGAACTGAAGGTTCCCCATCCAGTTACCGGAAACCAATCTGTCACTCCATACTCTCATGGGCTATAATCCAAGCTCAGCAGCTGGGAAGGCATTATTCCTCACTTACAGCAGATAGGTACAGAGGACACAGAATGGAAACAGCTGGGTTGGGCTGCAAACTGAAACACTTACCCAAAGCCAGCACTGTACTCTCAATTCTCATTTCTCTTTCCCAGAAGCAGCTTCTGGCTTGCAATGACTCCACAAACTGTTACAGCTTCTCTGACACCTCCCACTTCTAAACTGAGGACTCATCAGATACTTGTGTCAGGATTCCTCAGGTTTTTTGAGGATTCAAGAAAAAAATACTCTCTGTTCAGTAGGGATACTGTCCAACTGGTAAATCAGACCAAAGCAGAGCCCTTCACAATAACACAGAAATCATACTGGTTAACATTTCTAGGTTTCAGGACCAGAAGACTAAAAATAGATATTATGGTACTAATTAGGACACCATGATAAACACCTGATTCAGAAGTCCAGGAAACAGAGATCATTACTGTGCCAAATCCAGTCAGAATTTTGGAACATTTGCCTTTTTTCTATTTGTTAGAGATGCTAAGAAAAAAGAAAGTTGGATCACTTAAATACAAGGCAGTGATGATCATCAGCTACCCAGACTTTTACCTGACAGACATTACATTTCTGATGAGGCCTCACCCAAATGCAAACACATCTTGATGCTTACAGACACCCAGAGGGAGGAAATGCCCTCAGCCACTGAAGTCTCTTAGTTCTGGTGAGAGGCCTGAGCTGCTGTTTTTACAGTTCCACCCTTTGCAGTTTTACCATCAGCTCCGGATGACTCGGTGTCACTTCTGCATTCTAACAAAAGAATCTGCCAGTGCAAGCAACTGTGTACAACTTCTGACTGCTAGTGAAATATGTATTTGTTCTCAAAGATTAACCCAGGGGTTTTCCACATAGCCAGGCTCTTGGAAGGAGCAAGGAGCCCTTCCATAAGGGCTCACATGTCAAAGTTTTCTGCTTATTGTGAGCTACCTTTTAAAAACCTTCTCTCCCCTTACTGATCAATTCCCTGCTGTCATTTAAGCAACAGCCCACAAACAAGACTTGAGTAGTAATTACATCTGGCACTACCTAAAATCCATTACATTTTACAGAGCAGGTTTTATAATTAAAGCTGTTTAGGTGCTCTCTAGAGAGCACTAAAATACCATGATGTTTTCTAGCAGCTTATACAGAGCCCTCAGTTCCAGAGGGCCTTGTTTTGATACCCAGGAGTTAACCACCATAGGATCTGGCCAGCAGATATCAGCAGCATTAGCTTCTGGAACTACATTTTAGTCATATTCAGCACAAGCAGCTTGAGTTTCCTTTTAATCAGGATACTAAAAGGACATCTTAAAGTGCACTGCAGGCATGCAGCACTACAGAACACACATGCAGCATGTATTTTGCAGCCTTTGTGAGGCAGGTTTGCGGCCACCACTCTGACGTTGAGTTGAACAGTCCTGAAGTGGTCTGGTTACACACAACCAGGAAAATTGAACCAGTGCTTACTTACACTATGGAAAATGCTTCCCTCCAAATTTGTGACTTCAATCTGGAGAACTCCAGAAATGCAAAGGTTTAATTATTTTGCTTAAGGCATTGATAAAGAGGGACTAACAGCTCAATGTAGTCACACTGAAATGGCACTCTTCAGCAAGTGCAGTGCTTGCCAAGGAAGCAGAAGGCCCAGAGCACCTGTTGCCTCTGGCTGTGCAATAAGCTGGCCCTCTCCTGCCAGAGGGATCTCTGCATCACGCTGCAGAAATGAGCAGGTCACACACCTCCTGACAGAGGGATGGACTCTATAAAAATTCAAGGATGCCACATTCCAAGCAAAAGCCTTGCTGGCTAACCCTGTTCCACCAGCAGCACGCAGGACACCTCTACCCAAGCAATGGCTTCCTCAGTTGGAGGGGTCAAGCACAGCTTTGCCCATGCAGGGCAAGCTCCCCATGTGCCTGTAGACCATGGCCTGGGGCTGAGCACTCCTATCCCAGCTCAAATGGAAATTGTGTAACAGCAGCAAACCCCAAGCTACAGTCAGCATTCCCAAGAATGCTTTGCTGACCTCCTACAGTGAGGCCAGAGCTGGTGGCAGGGAGTCTCAGGAATACAGCTTCACCGTGCTGGCTTCACCTTCCGCTAGCCCAAGCTGCTGGGCCAGCTTTGTGGAGGCTGCATGCCCTTGAGAGTGCATTATCCCTATCCAGGAGCTGTCACCTTGCTAGCAGCTCACCTCCACACTTGATTTCAGGCTCAGCAGCATGCAGAAGCAGGTTTTTGGCTAAGCATAGGCAAGATCCAGTATGGTCTCATTCCTTCCAGAACATGCAGCAGAATTTATCCAGCAGAGTCACCATTTGTGACTGATAACAGCAAGTACCAGGCCATGACACAACATTTTGTCTTCCACTGATTGTTTTGAGAAAGAGGGACTACAATACATGCTCTCAATATTTTGATCTAGAACATTTTAACTGCAGACCAAAGCCTTAAAACACCATGAAGCCACTGACATTAACAAACACCAAGATATTTACTCAAGCTTTGCTTGGAAGTCCCACCATTCACTTCAAATTCTGAAGTGCCTTTTCCTCCCCCATGACAGATTACACCTTATTTTCCACTGTACTTCCAATCACCCTTATCCTACCCTCCCTTCCTCTTCCTACATATCCTGATCCTCTCCTGCTTTGCCACCTCAGGGTCAGTTTTTAGTTTATACTTAACAGTGGCTCCTATTTAAGTTAATACCTAATGAAGTTTCCTTTACAGGCACGAGTTTTATCTGCTGGTCACACAAGAGCTCCATGTTGCTGTTTCTCTGCCTAAACAGGAACAGACAAGATAGGAGCATTTCAATCCTCCCCCATGCTGCTGCTGGAACCCCAAGACAGCCAGACAACCTAAAACAAGCTAATTTTTGTCCACTGAGCATCAGAGTTTAAAACTACTCCAACCCCCACCACAAAAGCATTTTCCCCTCCCCCCAATATTCCTGAGTTAAAAAGGCACATAAACACTCAAAAGTTAGCAATTGCTGCAAGAGAGTTGATATTTGACCTTCCCCTCCAGCATTCTCCAAGGGCAGACACTTTAATACAACGAGTTTCACATGCAGCAGAAAAGAGTTAAAGCACTGGCCAGCTCACAGCTCAAAGCAAGCTACTAGAAAATGCTTCTTCTACAAGCTCTTGCCTGCCTTACTGACTCAGGGTTGTTTCAAGACAAGATTCATATGGAAAAGAAGCAGAGAAAAGGAAATTATCAAAAAATCAATAAAGGCTGTTGTATTTCTAGCCCTCAAGTCAGTTAATAGACATGCTCCAAAAAGTTGGAGAAAACACAGACTGAAGAGACTTTCAGCACGCCTAACAGCTTAAAGCAAAGTCATCTTCCTGCCAGTGAAGCTTAGTCACAATGCAAAACCACATGCAGATGTGACAATATGAAAGGCAAATAGGCAACTTGCTGACTCTTACAGGGCTGCCTTGCCTTCTTTTCAAGGTGTATTGAGGGTAGTTATTAAACCAGGGAGTTTAGGTAGGTTAACCCAAGCAGCTTGTCCGGTAGAAGAGATAATTCCAATCACTACCTACACTACATAAACATTAATTCACAAAGTTCCTGTTTTGGCATTTCACTTGCATTTCCTCTGAGAAGTTGAGAGTCTTAACACTAGGAAACACCCTGTGCTGCTTTAAAGGAAAGACACGAAGCTTCTTAGCATTTACAGCTTTAACACTTTTACAGAGAAAAGAAAACCAAGCGAGATGCTGATGTGACAACCAAGGGAAAGGGGCACCGCAGGTGAAGTGGCAGCTGACAGCCTAATTAACGCAGAGCACACAGCCAGGAAGGCCGGTCGCAGACACAGCAGGGCAGCTGACCCACTGGGGACGAGCAAGTTGAACCCCCCGCAGCACAATCGCCTACAGCATTTCGCCCGCAGTGCCCGGGGACGGGTCCTGGCCATCAGGTCCTGCTCCTGCATCACCTGCCAGGCCCAGCTCCCGCAGCTCCAGGGCTCTGGTTATCACCCTGCTCCCGCTCGGCACAGAGTGCAGCCTGCACTGGCTCACGGCAGCTGCACAGCCCTGCCCTTCCCTTCTCCTCCTTCTTTCCCACTCCGGCTTTAACCCTCCCCACCCCCTTATCTTTCCCTGGGCACCTCTCCCCTCAGGGGCTGCTCCCCGCGATCACCCCGGGCACCCTGAACCCCTGCCCTCAGGGGACCTCGGTGCGCCAAAGGCACGAGGACAAAGGCGACTCATATATTTTTTTTATTTTTTTTTTTTTTAAATTTAAACGGAGCAAAGAACCAAAAGCCTGTCACTGTCCCAGTGCTGCCGGGGGCAGAGGGAGCAGGGAGCTCCCTCTCATGCCGCGGGGCCAGCTCGGCTGAGCCCTCACCACCCTTCCCAGCCGAACCCGGGCCGCCGCCCTCACCTTGTCCTGCGCGTCCCCACGGAGCAGAGCCATACCTCCGGGCGCAGACAACCACACCGCACCTTTCTCTTTCTCCTCCTCCCCGCCACCACCTCCTCATATAACCCGGGCGGAGCCGCCGCCGCCACACCCCCTGGAGGGGCACTCGCCATCTTTGGTGAGGGCAGGGTGCCGCTTGCCTTCATCCAAGATGGCACCACAACCCTTTATATTTCGACTTACGTTTAAAAGTTTGGGTTGTTTTCCTTACAGCCTTTCAAAAAATACCAAAAGAGCGCGACCTGGAGCAGACATGCCCACCTCGCCACCCTTCGGGGCGCCCCAGCGAAAGGAAAAGGGCTAGGGACCGCCAGGGCGGGGAAACTACAAGTCCCATGAGGCAGCGGGCGGCGCATGCGCAATGAGAGCGGTAAAAGCGGTGGGCGGGGGGCGCCTGCGCGCTGGCGCTCGCGGCGGTGGCGGGAAGCGCGGCTGAGGTAACGTGGGGCCGCGGGTCGTGTGGGATGCGGGGCCGGGCGGGCCTGAGGGCAAGGGAGGGCCAAGGGAAGGGGCAAGAGGGAAGCGGGCTGATGTTGGCGGTCCTCTGGCCCACACTACCCCCAGGTCTGTCAGTGAGCGGGCCAAGTGGCCGGGCTGCCGTGGCTGGGCATGCCCACGTCCGGCGGGGCTTCTTGTCCAGAGTGGTTTATCCCCATCTGAACAAGGGTGGGCTGTCCGGCACTGGGATTTTCAGGCATCTGGTGCCCATGCAGAAGGTTTAATTCCCTGAGGGCACTTGGTGGTCGCTGGTGTTGGCCCAACTCTTTCACGGTTCGCAAAAAACGCTGACTTCGTGTTACAGCCCTGTTTCCCACTAATTCTGTTCCCGGTGCTGATCTGGAAATGAAGCTTGAACTGGGAACTGAAGCCTTTTGAAACTACCCTTTGCTTCAGGGTAGTTCTGTGGGCTTGTGCTTTAAACGGGATTATTAAGTTGTCTCTCTTTGTGCTCCAAACATCCCAAAAGAAGGCGTATTTTTAACCTAATAGGTTCAATAATGTATTTAGCAAATTGCAGGGAACCCATAGTTATACCTTAATCAGCAGATTTGTTCTCTTCAAATTAGGGACAAGGGGCAACAGGTCTGTAGGTGTGTTTAGGAGTGCTCTTTTTTGTTATCTCTGAAATAAGCCAGTGCTTTTTTTTTTTTTTTTTTTTTTTTAATTAGCTGGATGGGTGACTGTGGAGAAAAAGCCATACTGGTTATTATCTGAAACTGCAGCTTGAGGTAGTTCTTGATAGATGTGAACTTTTCCTTAAGTAATCCTTTCAATTTGCTTCAGTTAAGCCACTCATTCCTATACCATAAGAAAAACTTCCTCAGTTGTGTTAGCTCAGTTATTGTTAATTTTTTTGTTATTGTTATTTTGTTATTGTTAACAGTTATTGGAGCTGCAAAGTCAACTTGCTTGGGAAAGTTAAGTCCTCTTAGTTTGTTTTTTTTACCTCCAAGTTATTTTAATTTTTTTTTAGTTCTCCAGTGTGGCTCATCATGCAACACTTAAAACAATTCTGCCAGTCTTCAACCACAAACATTCTCAGAGAGAAAGGAGACAATTCCCCAGAGGGAAATCTCAATTAAATTCTGCTCTTTGTGTACAAGAGTAGATCCCAACCACTCCATTTCTTTCTTGTAAGTTATCTGCACAGACATGCCATTCTAGTGATTTATTAAAAAACACATGATTCTTCATTCAGTTGAACACAAGGATTCCTTACTTCTTGGCAATCCTATGCAACAGCTGGCAAACTCTCTCTTTCCTGGTGGTTCAATTCATACAGTGCACAAACATTTCCACAGGTATTGGAAATTCCACAGGTATATTCCCTAGCACAATGTAGGCTGTTAAATCAAAATTCATAGTGAAGCACTGTGTTGCACTGAATTAACTCTGGAGCTCGTAATATTCCATATTTCAATAGCTCCACGACTCAAAACACTAATCTGGTGTAAATGTATTCCTTGGAAAGTGTTGAGGAAGCAGCTTACTATGAGTGAATTTATGCTGAATCAGGCATCCTCTTGCTTCCTGCAGTGACACAAAGCCAGAATAAACTTTTTCTTTTGTTCTGTGGCTTTATGCAACAAAGCCACAGCCACTGGCCCAACATTTGCCCTGTTCTGATTAGTGCATCTCCACAATGACCCTTAATGAGCCTGTTAATGATCATCAAACAGCAGCCTGAGAATCCATACGTTTGGTTACTGTTAGACCAATAATAAGAAGAATATATTTTTCCTCTTTTATTTTAAATCCCAGCTCTGGCGCCTCTAAATAGAGGTAAGCACCAAGAGAGAAGGGATTCATTTTTCTGCACTGATGAAGGACAATATTTATGGATCCCTAGTCCAAGGTCTCAGCCTACTGCTGCAAGGTGCCTTGTTCTAATCAGCTGCCCCATTTTTGGAAAATGTTGTGTGTGACAGATGCTCCCTCCCACGCTGGGGCCACTGCAGCTGTGGGATCTGTCCACACAAAGTAACTCCCCATGGTTTTGTTTCCCCTGGCACCCGGGGCTCGGGCAGTGTGGGGAAGGAAGAGAGCAGCGTGGAAGGATTGTCAGGAGCAAAATGCTGCTGATGAGAGCAGTGGTTCTGTCTTTGCAGTGGATGGAGGGAGCTTTGGAATAGTAAACAGGTTACTCCAGTAGGAGACCGGGGCCTCAGTTCTGCATGGGAAATTCCACTATGGAAGTGTTACATTTTATCCATTTACAAAAATCTTCCTAGGGCTTCAGAGGCTGCTCTGGAAGGTGTGCTGAGAATGGTACAGCTTGTATGTTGTTCTTGCTTTTAAATTTTCAAAGTATCTTCGAGCACAGCTAAGTTTGAAACTTGCTTTGGAAAAACACATTTATGTTTTATTCTGAACTTAAAAAAAATTTCTTTGAATCTGAAAATATTTTTAGTGCAACTGGTTTCTGTTTGCCTTTCCTAGCTTCAAGTCTCACAATTGTATATACTGCTGCTGTCTGTTTTCTCCTAGGGATACAAAAGAAAAACATGAGTTTATATCCCATAAGGTACCTTGTCCCCACAATCCCCTTAAGTTGGTCATTCACTATAAACTTAATAATACCTCACACCAATGGATTTGCTTCAGTGTCCTCTGTGTAGTTTTTATTTTCCCTACCCCCTTTTGGCAGGTTGTTCATGGCAAATCTGTTTTTTGTGTGCCTACACAGATCTGTTTCCCTACTTCCCCGGCAGTTCTGATACTGTTGCTGTAGGGATGTCCTGTGATGCAACTTTTGCTACTTGCAACAAATCTTCAAGTGTTTCAGATTTAAGATTTGGCGGGCCAGCAGCTGTTGTTTTCAGGAGCATTTCCTCTTCTCCTTGCTCATTGGTTTTTCTCTTATTTATCTGAAGAATAAAGGTGGTACAAAGTGAATGAAGTGAATTTTGGCCACAGCAAATTCTTTGTTTGGCAAAGGGCAAAAATAGGCTAGTGGCAGTGTTTTATGACTCTCTAAATTGCAAATTTCTTTTTCCACAGGAGGAAAAAATATGATAACCCACAGACTGTGCTGACAGAAGGAAGAAAACTCTACCTGCTCACAAACACTTCTTGTCAGGATGCAATTCCTACAGATCCTGTCCAGGAAACCGGGGAGCCTGGAAATGCTTTTTTTTCAAATACCATTTTGCCAAAAGCAATTCCCATACACATGTCTGTCTACCTCTGCATGTGTTTATAGCAAAAAGAAAAAAGGGAGCAGTTATGAACAAGTTGACCAAGAAAAATACAAGAACTTGGTCCACTCTGTTACATCTTACAAAACCAGCGCCCAAACACCAGAGACGATACTTGAGGAAGACAATTGGTTATATGGGCCACCAGCTAAACACAGCCCTCCAATTAAAACCGGGACAAAAACTCCCAAGAATTGGGTTCCTTTAATAAACCCCAGCAAGAGAATTCTTCCTGTCAGCAGTGATTCAAACGTCCCCATGAAAATCGGGTTACAAAGAACAAAAATGCCCAGTGTTACCCGCATCCTTCAACAAACCCTCTCTCCACAGCAAGTCTTTTATCTGGAAAGATGGAAGCAGAAAATGATAGAGGAGCTTGGAAAAGAGGGATTTGAAGAGTATACCAAAAGTAAGTCTAGCCACAGTGTGATTGCAGAGTAGAAGCAGTAGTCTGGATTGATGGCAGGTATGTTAGGCCAAGTGGTTTGGAAATCCATTAGGTTGTTTCCATTTCATGAGAGCACGTTCTACCTGTTACCAGTGAGCCTCAGCTCTGGTCTTTGTGCTGAGACCACTAAAATGGATTTAGAAATCTGTGGAAAATAAGTCAGACTGTAGACATACTCTGCTCAATCCTATCTGACTTTCCTTTAGTTCTCTGTTTGCCAGTGTCTATTCAGAAATAGGTGTTTTCCAGATGATGTTATTGAGTATCTTTGTTTCTCATGTTACAAAGCTACTTTGTAACAAGATAAAAATAAGCATTTTGAACTCATATAATACTGAGTGTTTAAAAACCAATGTGTCCTGGTGTTTATGGTGAGGTTTTTCAGTAACTGATTTATCCAGTGTATGTATGAGTAATCAGTGAGACTAAAAACATAAAGTAAGCATTAACATAAGGGATAGCAATTTCACTACTGACAATTTATTTTCTGTTTCTTTCCCTTCTCCCCACTTCCTCAAACTTTCAGTACAAAAAAGAGGACTGGCTTAAGAGCTACATTGTGGAATTTGTAGGATATAAATCTAAAGTAGTGTCTAAAATGTGAGGGGGTTTTCTCATTTTTCTTAGATGTTTTTCTGCAAGGAGAGCGCTTCCATTCCGCTTTGGAATCAATATTCCTGTCTGAAGAGACGGCAGCTAGGGACCAGGGTGAAGATGATGTCGTGGCTGGCTACTTGTCCAGTGTGGAACATGTCTTGGAGGACATCAGCGAGGTGAAGGCTCTGGAAAGTGGAGTTCACCATGAGACCCTGCAGTACATGGGCCTGGTCGACTGCGTGGCCAAGTATCGGTGAGGTGCCCTTCCCTAAAACTCCTGTTGTGATGCTGTGGAGGCCAGGGTGTGACTGAGTGGTTGGGGGAAGCTGGATGGATCTCTAGGACTGGCAGACTAGAGGAACTCCCCTGGATGATCCTCATGGCAGAAGTGCTGTTTTTCCTGGTGGTGAATTCCTTACTGGAGAAGGGACAGGTTTAAGCAATCATCAGCATTTTCCAGGAACTGTGGCAGGTTTTAGTAAGCTTTGGTTTTTGCAATCCAAACTGCCAGTGTGAAAGAGATTTGTTTAGACATAATAATGAGCAACATGACATCAGGGGACACAGGCTGAGAGTGAAAAGTCTGTATGTGCTGTCTCAGCCCTTATTTCTTACTTGTGACTAAACTTAAGTTTAAATCATTGTCCTGTCTTGTTCTCCTGTGCCAGGGGCCAACTGTGTGTGATCGACTGGAAAACATCAGAGAAGCCAAAGCCATTTCTGCAGAATACTTACGACAACCCATTACAGGTTGCAGCATATATTGGAGCCATAAATCATGATGCCAATTATGACTTCCAGGTCAGTAGCCCTGCTGCATGCCAAGACAAGCAGCAATGCCTGTGTTATCTTCATTTCTTCCTGCCTTTAGAACCTGATGCCCGTCATGGAAGTGTTGGTAGGATTTGTAACAAAGGAGCCCAGCCTGAGGTCAGGTTAAGATATCATGCTGTGAAATAATTCCACTACTCCTGCTAGTCCTGCTGCTCTTGGCTGCCAGTAGAGAATTTTCAGTGGTTTTAAGGAAGTGGTCAGTGGGACCAAGGGATGCTCAGATGAACTCCCAGGGCCTTGGCATCTGGGCAATCCCCTGTCTTTTGTCATATGTGATTTTTGCTTGTGTCAAGAGTAGGAAAGGGCAGGAGAGGAAATAAAGCAAAAGAACCTGTAAACAAGAAAATGGTATGGGAGGTCCTTGCCTGCATCCTGTCTTGCTGTGTCCCACTAGCAAATGAGGGGCTAAGTGATGCACTTGGTGTCTGGAAGCTGTACTGTGCTTCCTCAGGGAAAAGCAGTGTGTTGTGAATCACTTCATCAGAAGACTGTGGAATAATGTTTTTAAAGACTCCAAAAGCAATTCTAGCCTGCCTGCTTGGCCTGAAGGATTTTTACCTCGATACAGATATTGAAGGGGGAAAATACAGAGCAGAAGAGAGCAGGTTAATTCGTATGCTGTGCAAAGGACTTTCTAGAATATTGTAGAGGTCAGTGAACACAAGCACAACACAGACATGATCATTACAGTGTGAAATACGGGCTGGAATTCTGCTAGTAGCTTCCTGCTACTAAGGATTTGGGATTTGTCAGGTATGAAAGATGTCAGATCATACCTAAGTAACCATTTCTATCCAGACTGAAGCTGGAGGGTGGCATCAGTCTAGTTGTATGGCCCCAGGCAAAAACTCCTCAGTCTCTGGCAATTTTCCTGGCATCTGCAGGGTTTAAATATTACTCATCCTCAGAGTTCATGTCCCCTGGTTTTCACTGGAGTTGCTCAGAGCTCTGGGCTCAGGGTTTTTGAAGCATTTGAATGTTAAGTCTCCAGGTGTTTTATGGTAATCTGTTGCCCCATTTTATTCCCCATGTCTTATATGAGATGTGTATGTTAGGAAGATGTTTTGCAGTGAGGTTTAGCTCTTAGGGTTGCACACAGATGTTGGATTTGTGACAGCCCTGTTTGTGCTGCAGGTTCGCTGTGGGCTCATTGTGGTTGCCTACAAGAACGGCTCTCCGGCACATCCGCATTTTATGGATCCTGACCTGTGCTCTCAGTACTGGAACAAGTGGCTCTTCCGCCTGGAGGAGTACATGGACAAAAACTGACCCAGACTAAACACAACCAAGTGGTCTGAGCACAGAGACAAAGGAAGAACCCTTTGTTTAAATGTACCACTTTTGTGTTCTTTTTTGAGTAACTTGGACTAGTTTCTTTCTAGCAGGGTTCCCCCCTCTCCCCTCCCAAAAAGGTGAATAACTTTAAAATGGGAAATATCTATTTGTTTATATTGTAGGTGACCTCAGCAGTCCAGGCAGAGCAATGCCAACTTATTTAGCCTCTCTGTTTTATCCCACTCAGTTTATACAGCCTAAGGTTGATAGAAAAGTTTCTACTATCAAGTAAAACCTCTTGATCAAATCATCTTTTATTCGTGATTTTTGAGACAAAAAAATATGTTGCAGAACTGAGTCTTTGAAAATGGAGTTGGTGAACTAAAGCAAAACAACATCTATGATGTAAGAGCTGAGAGAAATGCAAGTGATAAAGAAATGGATATAGTAGACTGAATTTCAGTCAGTTCTTGCTCATGCCATCATCAGGCTTATTATTACTTGTGGTTTTTCTTACAGCTACAACTGGAAAACCTGTGCTGAGAGTTATAATGAAAGTCCTCATTAGTTCTTGTTTAGAATAGTACAGCCAAGTGGCCACTTAGCAGAAGTGGCTCCACAAGAGAGGAGCAGAATTGGAACCAACACACACAGGAATTTTCAGCAAGTGTTCTGAGAGGTGGGAATGTTGGCTGCTTCTAGTGGCTCCTCCTGCAGGTTTTTTAACACCCAGCCCACGGAAAAGCACTGTGAGGGCCTGTGTGCCTTGGCTGGGGGAGCTCTGTGCTGCCACTGCCTTGAGCTCTCCTGACTCTGCTGTGGGTCTGAGCCAACAAGGAGCCCACCCCGTGGAACAATCCTCAGTGTCATAAGTTTCTGTATCAAAGCAGGCCTGTGGCTGTGAGGCTGAGCCTTCTGAGGGGTGAAGAGCTGCTGGTTAGCTTTGAGGGGCTGTGATTTTATTGGTTTCTCTTTGGTTTTTGGTTTGGGGTTTTTTTTTCAAACAAGTTTGTGAATAAATATTTTGAAACAGAACTTTTACTTTTGAAGCATATAAAATCAAGTTTGTAAAGCAGAGAATAAGCTTTGATCATGTCAGGCAGCTTTTTTTCTGAAAAAGCTTTTTTTCTGGAAAGCTTTTTTTCCTCATTCTCTTTGTATTCTAAGAATTGTATGTATGAGTTTTCACAATAACACTGCAGATTACAAATAAAATTATGACCAACCCCTAAGCTTCAAGAAAATCAGCCAGAACCCGGTGCCTGAGGAAGGCTGCCAGTTTGTAAACCTAAGTCCCAGCTGAGTCTGTACCTCAGAGAGCCAGGGGGAGGCAGAGAGCCTTCAAAAGACAGCAACGGTGGGAGTCACTCGTGACTGTCACTTCTGAAAGCCTGGCTGCTGCCTTGGGCATCCCTGGCTGAGCTGTGGAGCATTTCTGGAGCAGCACCAGCTGGTCTGTCCTCTAACAGCACTGGGCAGCTGGCTGTCACCAGTGTCACACAAACCCCAACACACTTTGTGACCAGTTTCAATTAAGTTGCCAGACTGTTAAAGTGATGGACCCAGGGCACTGCTACAGGCACTGTCTGTCCTCTGCAGAAAAACCTGCTGGGCAGCCGGGGCAGTTACTTCAGCTCTGACATCCAGCTTCCCTGAGCTTTGCTCTCCATCCAGGATGGGTTTTTCCTTGTGCCCTGCTACCACTCCCTTTCTCTTTTGTTGAGAATCCTTTCGTTCCCCCCCTCGCTGTGCCTGTGGTTCTGTCAGCAGGGATGTGCTGTGGCAGTGACACAGGAGGGAGAGCAAAAGCAATACTTGGTGCAGGAAGGATAAAAAAAACCAACCCCTGCATGCAGGTACACACACAAAACATATCTGTGGCTGGAGAGGAAGGGTTTCAGCCACAGCTCTGCTGTGCCAGGGGAAGAGTTGAGGTTTCAACAGAGCTGAACACACAAATCCCATGCAGTCAGGTGAACATTAATCCCATGGCAGAGTGAGCAACCTTCCCTTTACACTGCTTGGTTATAAGACCTGGGAGTCTTATGTGCACAAGCTGTAGCTCTTTGTGCAGAGTCAGGATCTTCTAATTTACCTCAGATGCTTTTTGTCCCAGCAACTTCCCATTTATTGAAGTATTCTACAAACTTTCCTGCTATGTAGGATAAGTTTGTTCTTAACACAGTGGCACCACTTTATTATCCTTGTTTTCAAGGTCTTGAGCACCAACAGTTGTGCTGAATAAAGTATTAATATCCTTAGGAATGCTTTAAGACCCCTAGAATCTTTTCCCCACAAAAACCCAAGTAGGTGCCTGTACAAAACTGAAGCAAGTTAGAAAAGATTTTTTTGCAATTCTTGAAAAGTTGCTCAAAATGTCTCATTTTAGTAGCAATGACTGGCTAAGCCTGACTTTGTATTTTAGGTGGGAGGAACCTTCTACACTGATAGTGGTCACAGAGGAGCAGCCAGATTGGTGCCTGCAGTTTCTCACTGATCTCCTGAAGCAAGCACAGGCTCAGTCCCCCTTTCCACTGCATTGTTGTATTAATGAACAGGCACTTGAATATAAAAGAGAAAAAAAAATCCCCAAACACACACACACCATAAAATATGCACAAAATTGCATTTCACCATGACAGAAAATACTTATTTTCAAGTCATTACAGTGCTTTCTTTGCATTTCTGGGTTGCTACTGGTGTATGTTAAAAGGATGTGGTAATAATCTTCAAAGTGAGCATGGCAAGTCCAGGAACATCAGAGCTAAGATTTCACTTGTATATCAACATGATAAAAGTAAGTTCATGGCTTCAAGTACTTAAGACACAACCAAAGGTCTGCCCTAGAATAACATCATTTGCTAGCAGAGAAACTGGGAAGAAAACATTCTGCATCCTTTGGGAAGAGTTCCAGCTCACCTTGGATCACACTTCCATAAATGGTTAGCAGACTGCACAGGGGGCAGAGCTAAGGGTGTTTGCACATTTTAACTCATTTGCTGATACAGTGCACTCCTGTTCTTCAGGCACTTTAATTAATGTTGCATAGAACCATGTACCAGTAGTGCTCTTACCCAAGACTTTTCACCCAAACCTCTCATAAGTAATTCTCATGGGATGTAACAGTTACTGAGTTTACAAAATACACTGGGGAAAGGTGAACTCATTTGTCAGGGGTGTTCAGACTTGTGGTAGAGCTGAAACAGAAAACATGTTGCCCAAGTATCAGCTCAGTAAATACTCCATCCGAGAGGTGACAGCCTTTGCAAGCATTCCATTTTTATTGGCCAGATAAAAAAAAAAGTCTGATGTTTCCATCACAAATGGGAATATTTCTGTCAAGCTGAGGTTTTACCAACATCAAGAGAGTCCCGTTAGCAAAAGTATCCCTTTAATTTCAGGTGTTTCTTTCAAAATGGTTCTTAGAAAAATAATATATATAGTCCTACATGTAAACTTCATTCCTGCCGAGCGCCATGAGCCCCCCGTGTCACTCATCCTTGCCATCCTCTTTGGAGTTCCTCTGCAGGACGGGGCTCAGTTTGGTTTGCAGGACAGCTGCGAGTTTTTTGGAGGTTTTCTTCAGGAAGGCGCTGCCGGGGTGGACGCCGCTGACGTGCAGGTACAGGTCCTCCTGCGTGGGGCCCGTGTAGCCGCAGTCCTCGCACACGTACAGCTTGTCCCTCCGCTGCTTGTAGGCGTACTGCTGCTGCACGCCGTGGATCTTCTTCAGGTGCGACTCCAGCGAGCAGCGCTGCGTGAAGGCCTTGTTGCAAACCTCACACTTGTAAGGACGAATGCCTGCAGCCAGAGAAGAGAGGGGTTACCTGTTATGTCACCTGTAGCCCGAGTCTTGTTTCCTACAGCCAGCCAAGAGCGAGGCTCTGGCACATCAGCTGCCGAGAATGCACCCAGCAACCCAAGGAGCTGCCTCTCTAAACAAAACATCCTCCTTTCAGGCTAAGGTTTTCAGGAATGGGTCGATCTATTTAAGCATAGAAGACCTAGGAATGTTTTGAGAAGGCACAGGCAGGTGCTGAGGATAACAAATGCCCATCAGTGGCTTGGTCCTGAGGCAGCCATTATCAACTCCTGCAAAACTTATTTCAGACCCCTGACTATTTGAAATCCTGTTATTAGGTAAAACTATCAGTTTCAGCTTTTATAATGGCTTTTGTAATGAATGAAAACTTCTGTCTTGGTAAGATTTTATTTTCTCTCTTTTGGTTTAATGGGGCTTCAGTGAACAGCAGTGAATCAGTACAGCGATCCCAAGTGCTTTCATACAATACAGATTTGATGACTGAGATTACAAATTTCTAGAAGAGAAGTGCAGGAAGATGAAAGAAATAACTACTCTGTGTGTTTCCAGAGGAGGGAGAAGAAACTGACTTGTGATTAGAAAGCCCAGACAACCAACATCACAAAAATCAATTTTACCACCAATCAACACTGATTTAACAACAACCCCACAGTGCTTAAAGAGCTGAGGATTTAGCAACACTTGAAAGAACATAAACCAGCATGAATTCTACTTACTAAACTAGATCAGTAAGTTTCCAAGCAAAGACCACCCTTAGAACTGATATAAGGAGTCACACCTAACCCCCTCTTTTCCCTGGTGAAGATCAGATCTATGGTGAGTCAGGCAGAAATGGGTAAACCAGACTCATCTGTTCAGACACTTGTGACTTTGTGATTGCATTAAGTTACCAGACAGGAGCTGATCTTTCTACCAGAAATCCAACCTAATTAAATGTTCCAATAGAAGTTATTGTTCAGTTGAAAGAGGTTATCCCAGTGCACCAGATTAAACTATCGAGACAAAAGTTTCCTAATGCCTGCTGCTGTGAAATTGCTTCATTTCCATTAAACTGCAGTTGGAGAGAAAGCCCAAACCTTCATTAGAATTCACACATAAAAAGCAGTTTCATGCTCATTTGAAGGCAATTTAAACCTCCCCCATCCTTGGTGCCTGCTCCAGCGCTCCACAGGCAGGAACACAAGCACAGAAAGGGTAGTGCCAGGATGGCACAGCCCATCAGAGCTGTGGGAACCTCTTAATCACTTAGGAATCATTTTAAATCATTTAGGAATCATTTTGAATTATTTTGACAGGAGACACTCTTGGATTTATTTTCTGACTCAGTTGAGGGGACAGCTTGAAAAATTACTTCTTTTGGAGGCACTGACTCCACACTCCAGCCTTACCCCAGTGGCAGCTCTCCTCCCCACATGAAAGCTTTGCAAACAAACCCAAACAGCCCAAAACATTACCTCCAGCCAATGCCTTCCCATCCAAACAGCTGTCATTGTTTTGAGGGGCTCTACTACCAAGAAACAGCTCCTGCCTACCAACATCCTTGTGGCACTTCTAGCAGTTCACCAGGGTTAATGGGGCCCTGCAGAGCAAGCTCAAATAATCTCCAGCTCCCATTAGGTGACCACACATCTGGAAAGACAGGATCTGGAAAGATGTGGTGGATGCACCTTCGGGGTGCCCAACAGTGCAAAGCCAAAGCCTTCTGAGCACAGCCAGCTTGGCCCACCAGGAAGCATTGCCTTTGGTGAGGATGGGGTTGATGTTTATTTAAGCCATTGCTTCCATCAAGGAAAAAAAAGGCAATGAAATTGGCAGCATTCTCCCTGCTCCAGGCTGGGTTAAAGACTTCTGGGGAAAGTGAGCTGGATTTGAGGCAACAGAAACACAACCACTGCTATTTGGGATGGACTCAGGAACTGACCCCACTGCAGAGTGGCCACAGACAGCACATCCTCCAGCCTGGGGGAGGCACAGCATGAACCACTGGTTCCTCCACAGACATTTCCAAATCAAGCCAGAATCCCATCCTGCAATCAGCTGCGAAGGCTTTCAGCAGCAAAACTCCCCAGGAAACTGCTGCTCGTGGCCTCTAGAGGGCCACGCGTTTTCACGGAGCTCCTGCCTCCACTGATGGCTGCGCAGGGATAACTGTGCCTGTGGCTCGCTGTCCCGGGGTGCTTATCCCAGGCAGGTTATCCTGGGGAGTTACCCCAGCCTCGCTGCCCCAGGCATGGCAGCACGGGGCTGTGTCTGCACCAGGTGTGCATGGCAGGTCCTGCACCCTCACTGCTTCACACGGATTGGAATAGCTCTCCTCAAATTCCGTAATTCCCAGGACTTCTCTCTGTCCACGCTCAAGTCTTCCCCTTTTCCCCTTTTTAGTGCGTCCCCACTATTTTCTGCAAATGTCATTAACCGGGACTTCGTGTTACGATCTTGCCAGGTTACCCCCACCCTCTCCTTGCCCTTGCTCCATCCCACCCCCTCTCCCCGGAGCCTCCCGCGGGTCCCCAGGGAACGCATTCTCACCAGTATGGGTCCGGACATGCCTTTTCAGATCAAAGGTGTCGTTGAAGCCTTTTCCACAGAAGGTGCACAAGTGTCTCTTCACCTGGCTGTGGCACTTGATGTGTCGGTTGAGCATCCTCTGCAGGCGAAAGCCTTTGCCACACAGCTCGCAGCTATGCAGGGTGGCATCACTGCAGGTGCCAGTGGTGAACTGAGGAGTGGGAGAGGACTGTGTGAGCATTGGGATGAGCAACAGGGGACCAACAGAAGAAAAAAAGCAAAACAAGCAGGGCTTATTGGGGCGTTAGGGAAAAAAAAAAAAAAAAGGGGGGGAGGGTGGGTATATATTAAAAATTAAAAGTGAAAGCATTCAAGATTTTTCTGCTGGGTGAAACCTTCATGCTTTCCTGGCAATCAAGCAGCGGACTTAATGTGCACAGTTTGGGACTGAGGCATCTCTGGCCAGCTTGGATTCAGAGGTTAAAACAAATTCTGTGTAGCAGTTTCCTTCCAGAGGTAGCAACGCTTATCCAGCTACATCCATGAACACAAGGGCTTAGGCTCCAACTCCCTCTCTGTGGGACCACACACGTGTGTTTGCTCCTGCACTCAGCTGATACCCTGGATGGAGAAGGGAAGTCCTCTCTGGTGCAAGAGAGTTGTTTTATGTGCTGCCTTTGTTAGTCACGCTGCCAACTGCTCCAGGTCCCTCAAAAACCAGCCAGCAGTGATAAAAAAGGTGGTTTTGGAGAGATAAACCCAAGGCACGTTGTGCTGACTCAGCAGAGACTGAAACAATGGCCCTAATCTTCCCCCGTTGGTGTCCCCGGCTCGTTAATTAACAGCAAAGCGACATTAGGGGGTAATCTCATTCCCGCTCAGAGCACCGAAAGCATTGCGCCAACACCATGGCATATATCTTGACTAAATAAGACACCGATGGTTCAGCTCCTGGGAAGATCATTCCTTCAGAGGGAAGGCTTAATGTCTGGAAAATGTAAATACTGCGCTGCTGGTTTAATTATTCCTGGTGGAATAAACACGGACATGACCCCTGTTAGACGCCCGGGATGAGGGAAAGCCAGCAGAGCAGACAGGACCACGTGCACACATCCATCGGCTGAAAAAAACACCTCTGCTGAAACGAGGTTTTACTGTGACAGTCAGGAATAACCCAGGTTAAACTATACAAAGTAGGTTAAAGTCAAACAGCAGCAGGGAGGGCTTTTAGAAAGACAGGAATACGTCCGTTCTTTTTCCTGAAGTGCCAGTTCCTTTCACCGCTCCTCCTCCTCTGCTTACTACCGAAGCAACGCTACTCGAAATTGTAAAGAAAGATTAAATAAAACGGCAGCTGTGAAACCACGAGGTGTGAAACTGGAGGGGGAGCCATCTGGGAAGAATCTGTTGGGCAACAGGGCTATGACTCCACCTCAATCATCTGCATATAGCCGAGGTGAAATCTAATCATGAGACTGAAGAACACGGTGACTGAAAAGCTGTCAGCCCGGCACAGACAATGGTAATTTTTACAGCTCCATCCAGCAAAGCAGCAGCCAGGGTTTAACGAGGTGTTAACTACCAGTGGTAAACACATCTCCTTCTGCCTAGCACTGGGGTGGCCTGGCTCCACCTCTGCTGAGGGGATCCTGGATGCTCAGAGAGAGACTCGGCTCTGTTTGCAAGCTCCGTGTTGAGTTCTCAGGTACCACGACGACCTGAGGACCGTGATCAATTTGCCTTCTCAGCCTTGGGAGGGAAATCACTGCCCTGCTCTGCAGGTTGTGCCCAGGAAACGCCCAGACAGGCAGAGCTCCTGCCCATGCAGCAGGGACGCTCTTCAGTCAGTGGACAGATGACTGCTTCATTTCACCCAAGGTCTACCTCAAGGTGGCAATGGTCTTTCACAGCTACGGAGGAGAACCTTTAGCTGCTTCTTGATAGCCCAAGGTGGGAGGGGGAAAGCGTGAAGAGGCACCCCAGCCTTCTCGGTGAAGGCTTGAGTACAACCTAGAAGGCAGCTTTTAAGGAGGCCCCACGCTAAGGAACAAGATCCACCCACGCACCATGGGGCATGACTTCTAGCTGCCAGGGCTGGTCCTTCCTGGCTGGGTTCAGAGCTCCTGCGGGACCCGAGCCAAGCAGGTCAGGGGCAGCACGTCCCAGGCAAGGATAAGAGAAGGCAAAGGGCACTGGAAGATTATGGCACATCGCTTACGAAGCTTTCCCTGCTGCTGCCATCCTACGGCCGGCTGCTCCACCTCGGTGCGCAGGACAGGTGCTGTCACCACTAGCGAAGAGAGCCCGAGGGACTGTTGTCACCTGGTGTCCCCGGTCAGCGGCCAGGCCGTGACCTTGAACTGGGGTCACCCCACTGCCAGAGAAGAGATGGTTGGGATGCGAGCGGTTACCTTGATTTTTGACCTGACCATGGGGCGCTTGATGGCCAGGTCCAGCAGCATCCCCCCGCCCGTGCCCAGCTCGCCGGGGGCGGGTTGGGGCGTCGGGGGGTCGCTGGGCTCGGCGTCCCGGGTCCCGCTGCTGCCGCTGCTCTCCAGGCTGCAGCTGTCTTCGTAGCCCAGCAGCACGCAGCCGATCCCGCCTGCAACGGGGTGGGGATGCGATAAAGCGGGGGGACCCCGGAGCCGCGGGCAGGGCGGGGAGGCGGCGGGCGGGAGCCGGCGGGCCCCGGTGTTTAACCTGCGGGCGGGCCGCTGGCGGCGGGGGAGGATCCCCGGCTCACGCTGCAATCGGAAACTCAAACACGAACGGTCCCAAAGTTCAAACAAGCCACTCCGCCGCCTTCCCGTTATACCCCGGGCAAGGGCAGGAGGAGCGGGAGGAGGAGGAGGAGGAGAGGGGGAGACCAGGAGTACATCACCCTCCCCCCGCCCCCCCGCCCTGGGTCTTTCCTTCTCCTCCCCCAGCCACCTTTCTCATGCAAACGAGGTTTCCCACCTTCCCGGACACACACACACACACATACATTCCCCCCCCCGCCACCCCCAGCTCCCCACGCCGCCATCCCCGGGGGCTCCCCGGGATGGGAGACGCTGCCAGGCATGGGGGCAGCACGGCCCGGCGGGGCCGGCACCTCTGCCGCTGCCCGGGGACTTTTCCCCCGAGTGTTGTCCGTGTCCCCTCCGCCGCGTTTCGCACAGCTCTCTCGAAGTCGCCGCCCGCCCCCTCGGGGCTGCCCCGGCCAGGCAAAGCTCCCTCCCCAAGCCGCCCCCTCCGCCGACCGCGGGGACCCCGCTCCCTCCGTCCCGCGGGGCGGCGGCCGCCGGCGCCTTACCTGGGATGTAGGTGTCGGCTCTCTCCTCGTCGGGCAGCCCATCCCAGCTGCGCACCGCCGGCTGCGGGCTCCGGCGCTTCACCAGGAAGGCTCTGGGCATGGCGAGGGCAGGGGGCACGGCTGGGCAGGGAGCGGAGCGGCCGCTTCAGCCCCGCCGCCCGGCCGCAGCCCGACGGGGCGCGGGCGCTGCGCTGCCGTCCGGGGGAGCGGGACCGCACGCACCGGGCAGAGCCGCTGAGGCGCGGGGAGGGGAAGGGGAGGGGAGGAGAGGGGAGAAGGTGGGGGGGGGGGGGGAGGGAAGGAAAGTTTCATAAGGTGGAATAGAAAAATGCACCAGGAAACTTGGGAAGGAGCATGCGTGCTGCAAACATAACGGTGTCAACAAGTCTGCTTACCTGTCCGACCGGTTGGAGCAGCTGAGCTTTGTTCCAGCCCTTCCTAAGGCATGAATGTTTGCGAAAGAATTTAACGTCTGAAAATTAAGAAAAAAGAAACAAAAAAACAAAAAAAAACCAAAAAAAAAAACCCAACAAAAAAAAAACCAATCCAAAAACCCAAAGGAGGAGGGAGCCCCGCCGCTGCCGCCTGCCCGCGCCCCGCCGGTGGAGCCCCCGCCGGGTGGGAGCCGCTGCCCCTCTCTCCGCCGCCGCCCCGGGATACCCTGCCGGGAACGGGGGCCGGGAGTGCTCCCCGCTCGCCAGTGCGGCTCCCGCCGCCCACGGGGGGCTGAGCAGAGACAGCCTCGGGACAGCCCGTCGAGGGGAAGACTTGCCGAGGTGCAGGGAAAGAGGCCGAGCTGTCCTCGGGGCAGCAGCAGGAAGAGAAAGTTGTTATTATTTTTTCTTAATGACTAGCTTTTCTTCTGTTCAGAAAAAAAAAAGAGAAAAAAAAAAAGATTTTTATTCTTTTTCAGTCATTGATTTAGAATTAAAAGCGTGTCACAGACTTTTTGCTCCCTCACTACTTTTTTTTTTTTTTTTTTTTTTAATTTTGTTTGTCCCTTGTTGTCTTTCCCCTCTTCCCAAAGTGGAAATGAAACAAAGACAAGAGGTTAGGGTATTGGGGAAGGAAGCAAAAGAAACAGAAGAAAACCCACAAGAAGTCTGCGAGCAGAGCAGAGCCTGCGCCTAACGTGGCCTTGGGTGTTTTAACAACATTCAGGGATTCCCGCCTCCTCTTCAATCTGCTTTTTTATTCAAAGCAGTGGAAACGCACTTGGTTCATCCCTGCAGCAGAGACAGAGACGGCACTGGGCTGGAGCAGTTGCGGGAATGAGCAGCAGGAGCTGTTTCCCCACATGAAGGAAGAGGCCTTTCAAACGGAGTCACTCCTTTCTGAGGTGCCGCTTTCCTCCCACAGGACAGGGGGAATTGATGGGAGTTTCACTGTCGGTTTCATTGAGACCAAGATTTAACTTCAGGGGCTGGACCTGGAGCCTCTGAAAGGAACACGCCTTCAAATATGGCCAAATGAAAGAGCTCTGCTGGATGCATGTCCCCTTTAGCCTCCTGGGCGTGAGATCTCATGGGGGTCTGAGCATGGGGGTGTGGGACAGCCTGGAGCTCCAGGGGTAAAGCTCCAGCCCCACATCAGGTGATGCACTGTCAGAGAGCTCCTCCAGCAATCTGTATTTCCATCAGGGTATCCCAGCACCTACTTGCTCCCCATACTCCTGTGGGGAGCTTACAGTTTCCACAGGTTCCAGGTGAGAAGCCACCTCAGCATGGCTTCGGGCAATACCTCAGCAAGACCGCACATAAAAACCTTCCCTTTCTCTCTTTCTCTTTCAGGCTATGTAATTTCTCTGTTATGTCTGAGATTTTGCTCCAGGACAAAATACAGCTATGTGGGGCTTAATTGATTTTATTTTTTTTTTCAGTGCTTTCAACTTGAGGTTTCTTTTATTTTAATGACTCCTTGTCTTTTAAGCGAAAGAGGTAGCAAATGACATTAATCAGAGCGCTCCCAAGCCAAAAGCTTGCTGAGACGACTTCACTGTCATCTGGGCTTTCTCAAATCCTGCTTTGAGGTTCTAATTTAATGAGGTCCTGGAGCACACACTTCACTTCCATCGGGTGCTCCAAGTCAGACGTGCAGTTACAAGCATGGCTGAATCAGGAATAATAATAATAACAATAACAATAATAATAATAAAAATAATAACATCAGTTCTGGAGCCTTGACACGAGTGGTCAGGGCTGAGGTGTGCCCAGCACCACTGGAGACACAGAGTGGAAAGTCCTGGAGCCTCTGGCAGGGCAGGAGGAGCTGGGTGGACAGGCAGCAGCCCCGTGAAGGAGAGCATTCCAGTGGTAGTGGGCTGCCCACCTGCTGAGCTGCAAGGTGGAAGTGCAGACTGTTGACTGTCAGTGTTGTTTGGCTGGATCCCATAGGAAAACCATACTGCCTTTCCTACAAATACCATTCCTTGGTGTTTTCTAACCTGGAGGAGCCTGTGGAGCATGCTCACAGCATGACCCCACCAACACCATTGCAGGCAGGCACATGCAGCACCACGAAGTGGGATCTTTGGGGATCTTTGTCTTCAGCAAGGCAGCCCACAGACACTGGATGGCCATATCCTTCTCCATACTCCCACTGGAGCAATGTTGCATGTACAGCTTCAGCACTATAATTAAACTTGATAAATAATGATGCTAACGAAGTAATGGCACAAACATTTCTGTAGGATCTTGTTGAATTTTCAGCATTGCTTGGGTGTGGGAGAAAATCTAGCATGTTAAATTAATATTTCAGGTGTAAATCAAATCAAATGTACAAAATTCCCCGTAGGGTCAAAGCATAGTGGGACCCCACCCTTATGGATTTGACTACTAAAATGTTTCTCATTTCACTCAGATAATTTGGGAGTGAGGAGAAGAGATGGGATCAAAGAAAGAAGCAGCCGTGTGTCGCTGTCTCAATCACACCCCGTCCCTTCCCAAACTAACCTTCTGTGGGTTTGGATTGCTGGCCATGGGAGAGGGGCAGGGGGACTCATCCCACTCATTCTGGAGGACCCCATGCCACTGCCAGCATCACCCCTTGAAGTGGCAGCCCAGAGGGAGTGGGGACAGTGTGCTTAGGGGCAAGGACCAGGTGTAAGGAGCAAGGGAAGGAGCTGGGCTTGAGGAGAGCAGGGGGAGAGATACTCGGGAAAGGAGGTGTAAGGAAGGCACTGCTCAGGGAACAATGACTCAGTTTGACCTGTGCACAGGGAGTATTTCAGCTGTGATCCCAGGCTGCCCTGTCTGTTCTTCTTGCCTAGGCTACTTTTCACCACAATCAGCAGGATGGCCCAGGCAGGGATGAGGGTTTGATTGCACAGCCTGTCAGAACTGAATGATGTTGAAAGGCACAGTCCCTCAGCAGTGCCAGGGCAATGCCTTCAGCATGGAATCCAGCAAAGGGACCTTCCTGCTCAACTCCCAGTGGCATCTTGTCCCCAGACATCACTCCTCTGTCATGGGAATGGAGGGAGTCCAGCAGGTCCACCTGCAAGGCCTGGGGATGCTCTGCCCACAAGGCTGAGAGCAGTCACCCAGGACCCCTTTTCTGGCCCCTTCTCATGATTTTGAGCCCAGCCAGGCCAGACAGAGATGAGAACCTGGCTGTTACAGCAGCTTGGCCATGCAACCTTTCGTTTCCAACTCCCAGCAGAACTTAGGTGGGGGAATTTATACAAGTTTACTGACCACACAGGAGAGGCCACAGCTTCATACCCTTGGGAAGATGAACCTTCACCTTCAGGGTCTGTAGTATTCTTGACACATCATGGCTAGGATGCCTGTGTTGCTGCAGGTCTCCCAAAAACCTAGCTGACACCCCCTTGGCTGTGAGCCTCCACGCTTCTCTCAAGAGGCATTTTGGGAGAGGTGGGGAGGAGTCTGGGTGTCAAAACACTGCTTACTCTGCAAGACACACCCTGGTGTGACATCCCTTCCCTGAAACTCTCAACGTGCCCCATCCGAGGTGGGATGGTGAGCACAAAGCTCAGGAGTGGGCACCGCCAGGCCACCAGGAGCCCTGGGGTCACATGCCAGCCACCTCACAGAGGGAGGGTTCACAGAAAGAAGATGCTCTGATTGCAACCTCAGGCAAGATTAGAGCAAGGGAGAGTATCTCCTGTGCAGCCTTTTCCAACCTCCTGCCTCCTTGGATTACCCAGTGGAGGTCAAACACGCCATAGGGTCCTTCAGGATTGTGGGGACTGCATCCTAAAATCCCATAGAAAATCACAATGTTCCCCTGCTCTGGAAGAAACCCTCTCCTTGGCCACATGCTGCTTCCAGCCCCGGCTTTCCTTCCCCCTGGCTGTCTCTGTGCTGCAGCTCAGCCTCTGTGCGAGGAGCCGAGGTGCTCCCGGAGATGCTCCGGTCCTGCCCGCGCTCCCTCGCACGCCCGCGGCAGCGGGGGTGACTCAGCCGGGTTTCGGCGGCTGCCGCCTGCACGCACACACCGTGCCTTGCCCGGGGGGCTGCTCTTGTCTCCGCGGGCACATTCCCACCCAAAGCACGGTGTTTGCGTGAACGCTGGCCCGCCGTGCCGCGGAGGTCAGGGGGATGTGAGCGCTGCTGGGGTGGCACGGGCTGGCAGAGCAAAGAGCTGCCCTGGTCACCCTCTGCTGCCAGCTCTGGGGCCAAGCCTGGCCACTGGAAAGCCCTGCTTCCAAGCCAGGTTTTGGCAGCTCTCCTGCTTAGATGAGGAAACACTTCACCGCAGCGGCAGAAGCCAGAGTGGCTCCGTGCCAGCATTATCTTGGAAGGAGGGAGCAGTGGCTCTGCAGGCTGCCCCAGTTTGGAGGGCGATCTGCTTTCCTTGACGGAGCAGGGAGGGATGGAGAAGGTGCCAGCTGAGGGGAGATGGCTCCCCAGGCTGCGGCAGAACCTGCCCTGCCTGTGCTTCCCTGCCGCGTTTCAAAGCAACCCACCGAGCTGACTCACCGGGCTCCTGTCTCCCTGCCTCCCACGGCCCCTGCCACTCCCGGCGTCTCCCTGTCTTTCTCGACCTATAGCTCCACTTCCTTCCCACTCTCCCCAGCCGGCTCAGCACTGTCTCTCTGGCCGCCCATTCACTGGCTCTGCTTCCTCGGGGCGCTCGGCATCGCCACAGGTTCCCATCGAGCCTACAGGTCCCAGTCCCTGTGGAAATGGCCCCCTGTGAGGTCTGTGGCGGGTGTTGACTCCAGCAGCGTCCCCTGAGCATTCTCTCCCAGTGGTATCCATGACCCTGTGCTTGGGGGAAGAGGCTGCTGGAGGATCTTCTGTGCCTCACATTCCCTACACATAGTCCAGCACCACTCCGGGAGGACAGTGACCCTCTTGGAGAGATGTCCACTCTCACAAGGTGGTCAGCAGAGCCCTGAGCTCTCAGACTGATGTGGAATGGTGATGAGCATCTGTCTCTGGAGATCTCTGAAGCCCCTTGCCAGCTTTGACTGCACTGTCAAGCTTGGGGGGCTTTTGTTGCTTGGTTTCCTGTAATCCTACTGCCCAGTGTTTCCTCACTGGGAATTTGAGTGTGTTCCTATCAGCCTGATACAGCAGCAAAGGTTCCAAAGGTAGTGAAATCCCAGGAGTATCCTGCAAGTCAGCAGCTAAATAGTGGACAGAAAGCTACTCCCTCTGAATGTTTCTGCTGTGCATCAAAATACATCACCTTTATTAGACACCAGCAAATCCACATGGGCTCTAACTTCCAAAAACTTCCATGCAAGTCGGGGCCCCTCCAGCCTCTTCCAGTAACCACTCGCTGCTGGTGGTTCCCCTCACTGCCCTGTGTTCCTCCGGTGTTTTCGCAAGAGACATCTCAAATCCAACAGCTGTGTGAACAGTGAAGAGATGGGGCAGCAGCCCCTCAACCCTTCTTGCCCACTTGTTTGGATTTTGGATTCTCTGGCAGGTCACAGGAAGCTTCAGCCAGATGGGCTTGGCCACATGAGCAGCTTCCAAACTCAGTCTCTGGAGGGGGCTGCTGGAAGGCAGTGGAAAGGATGCCACAGGTGGTGTGCTGGCACCCCGCTCCCTGGTTTTATCCTTGTGAAAGGCATTTTCCCTCCTTGCATTATGCTCAACTCATCATCACCACATCTCGCTGTTCCCAGTTTGCTGCCCAGCCGGAGTCTGCTTCCCATGCAGCTGGGAGGTATTGCCCTGGAAAAGACAAGTTCTCCCTGACACTGGGATGCACAGCACATCGGGATGCGCTGTTTTTGGGAGGCACTGCGCTGCACTGCTCACGGAGGATGAGAGCTCAAGAAAGGAATGCGAGGCCCATTAGCTGACTGGGATGACAAGTATTTGTCGGGTGTTTGGGGAAACAAGGGGAAAGCTCTTCATGAAAAGCTGGTGGAAAAAAGCTGGATGAGCCACAACTGGGGGCTGACTCAGTCTCTTTCCAGGTTCCTAAAAATAATGAGCGTGCCTTTGAAACCCGTGCTTCCCACAGCTGGCACGGCATGATAAGCTGTGCTTCCCCCCTCCCACAAGCCCTGCCATCTCTGCCATCCCCCTCCAAGCTCAGACCTCGGTGGTAGAAAATCCTCTGTCCTCTCCCCATGGCACCTCTGGGGCCCCCCAAGGCTTCCTCATTCCTGCCGGCTGACGGCTGCTATAAATCCCATTGTATGCATATGGAGTTCAAGCATTTCTTTACCATTTCAAAAATCTCCAAGAGGGGCTAGGTGCTGTCCCTGCCATCCCTCTCCTTTTGCAGGATTATTAGAGTGAGAAAGAAGTGATAAGGGCAGAGGGGGTCAGCTGGAGGAAGGAATAACTGTTCCCAGCTGGGTGCTCTGGGACAGTCCCATTGCTACCACCACTGGCCAAACACCCTGGCAGTGCAGCTTCCTGGGAGGTTTGGCATCAGGAGAAGGAGAAGATGGCTCTGCTGCACTCCTCTCAGCTCCTCCCCGACAAGGAAGACCACCAGGACAGCCTTGGCCACTGGCGGTGGTGATGCCAGGCCGAGCACAAAACGGCTCCAGGAGGGCCAGGGGATGGGACAGGATGTCCCGACTCCTGCTCAGACACCGCCGTGTTAGAGATGCACCTTTCCTGCTCCTCATCCTGGTGCCGCGCCTGTAGGGGGAGGGCTGCTTCCCAAGGGGGATCCAGTGCCGCTGCTGCTAGAGTCCCTGCCTGTCCCGCCTGTGCTACAGCAGAGCATATGCTCCAACACGCCCAGGATGAGCGAAACACCGGGATACACACCCGCTGCCTGTGGAATTGCCTAGGGAGCTCAGTGGTGCCGCTTCCAGCAGGGCCCCTTTCCTTACAGCTCTGGTTTGGCTGCTGAGGGGACTCAGTGCTGGCTGCAGCACCCATGGGTGCCTCTGGCCCCTCCACACACACACAGATGAGCTCTCCTCTCCCTGCCGCCTTCATGGCTGCAGCCCAAGGATCCCTCCTCCTCATGGGAGAGCCCTGGGAGGTTGTGGGCTGGGGGGTGCAGCTCACCCTGCTTTGGGGGCCAGGACCCCCCACACCCTCCTGTCTGGAGGCAGCCCTGCGAGCTGCAGGGTGACTGCACATTTACCCTGCCAACACTTTGGGGTTCCATGCACAATGGTTTTGAACTCCCAATGCCTTTCACAATGATTTCCAGGAGAGAAAAAACCCAACCCTAAGCCAGTAAGCACCCCAGCCCCCAGTTCTCAGCAGCGCTGCTGCAGTTCCTGCCTCCCGATGGCCACGGGCAAGGGTCTGTACAATTGCCACCAATATAATTATTGCATGCTGGGATTACATCCTCTCCCTGCCACAGAGCAGGTAGACTTTGGCCTCTGCCTGCATTTCATCCCCCTCTCAAGGGAAGCACTTGCAGGAGGGAGCCAGGCTGCACTCCCTCGGTCAGGTACCCTCTGCAGCACCCCAAAATGAGGGCCAGGGACCAACCATGCCATGGGGAAAGTGGGGACAGATATGGTGGGGAGAGGGAATCCAGACCCTCCTCACTTCCTGATGCTGGTGATGTCAGGGAAGGATCAATCGTGGGGTGTCTGAGGTCACGGGGGGCCCTTTTTGCCCTCTGGCCAGGGCAATAGGAGGTGTTGGCGCCTGGTGGCAGCTCCACACCTTAGTTGATTTAGCTGGAGGTGACCCGCCGACGTCCCCAGGGCTGCTGTAATCACACAAGCCCGGCTATAAAATCAGCAAGGTTCCAGCAGTGGCTGCCCAGAGTTCTTACCCTCAGTGCTGGAAGGAGGAAGTGCACGGGGAATTTAAAACCCAAAGTAACTGTTTCACAGGCTGCCCTTCAAATGGAAGGAAAGTTTCAGTGCTCCTTGCTCTTAAAGAATTCTGTCATCTTCCCCCCGACCCCGAGTTTATCTCTACTCCATCATTCAGATCTCAGGACAATCAGATTTGCTTCCCTCCAGCTCCCTGGGAAGAACTATCAGATGGCCCTGGGCCTTGTCTGAATAGGAGGAGCAACAAAATTCATCCAAATTGCTGCTGAGAACAGGTTCACTGAGCTTCTTTCTGTGCAAGTGCTGGGGGGATGAGTTTCAAGGGCTTTCACTTAATTCATGCCCATCAAAAAATGAAACTCACCCAGGCCAAGCACACCTCCACCTGGCTGGAAAGGAGGCTGACCTGGTCAAAATAAAGCATTATTAATACATACATTTCATTAATTAAAACTTTTTGGCGTGTCTGTGCACAGAGAAGCCCTCAGTCATCCCTCTGAATTACAGAGGAGGGACACGAAAAGTTACACATTACAATTTTTCCCTCTGCATAACGCCCTTTTGAATACCAGCAACATGACCCTGCTAGCAAACCCTACAGAAACATTTCCTGCAAGGCCAGGGTGGCTGCACCTGGATCATCAATGCCTACACCACCACAGCCAGGTCTGTCCCTGTTGCGGAGGGACAGGAGTAATTCCGTTCTCGCAGGGAAAAAGATATCACTGTGAGCTAAAAGTACCTACAACATAGCAATTAGTTATTTTTGCTGCTATAATTAGCACTGCCATGAGGAGAAAATCAATGCTAACAGCAGTAGGCACAGCCTGCTCCCCTCCTCAGCTCTGCCTCTACACCGAGACCTTGGCAAAGCCATGCAGGTACACACACCCACATTCAGCTTCACAGGGCAAATGGAAGCCTGGGTTGGGCTGAATTCAGGTTTTGGGTTTTTGTCTTTGCCACTGAGGTGGCCGAGCCCCTGTGTCCCAGTGGAGAGCTCTGGGTGTGTGCAAAGTCCCCCCCGTGTCAGCACACACATGTATGCGCTGGGAGGGAGGGAGGAAGGGAGAGAGAGCTGCCTCTGCAAAGAGGGAAGGACAGCTAGCAGCTCACCAGAACCCTGAGGGGAAACCAATAAAGCTTTAGGATGATTTAGGATGATTTTTAAAATTATTATTTGTTAGCTTGCAGTTTGATAAGGGAGGTTGGTTCCTCACATTACACAGGACAAACAGAGCAGGAGGGGGCTGTGGTTCAGGATGTGAACCTGGAAATGGGCTATGTTCAAACTTTTCACCTCCTCCTTCCATATCTTGCAGGGGTTTCCTGAGGCTTCAGTGCTTTTTCTTTTGCCACTAAGGCAAGCCACAACTGAGCAGCTTGTTTTCTGGATTCTCTGGTGGCAAATACAGGGTTGAGCTGACACTGCCACCCCTTCTCTTCACAGGATGCTACCCAGAGTAACCACCATGACACAAAACCTAGCCAGAACTCCTCCTCATCCATCCGAACGGTTGGAACAGGGAAAGAAACATAGAAGTCTTACTGAGACAGGGCCTGCAATGCAGCCTTAGCAAAGAGGGTGCCAAATGCCTGTGAAAGAGTGTGGAGGGTGGATGAGGCACAGGGGTTGCACAAGCTGACTTTTCTTTGAAATCCAGGATAAAAATACCCTCTAAGGATGGACTGCAGATGTTATCCAAGAGCACTGTCCAGGTCTGAGCTGCTTGCCCAGGGGAAAAAACAGCCTTGAGCTTTCCAGTCTCCTTCAGGCGTGACCCAACCCTTTCTTCGCTGGCGCTTGGCCCCACCTCCATGGGCTGCTGCGCCGCTATTCCCAGGCCAGAAAAGGAGGAACCAGGCACGGGAAAGAGGGCACCTAAACTGTGGGCATAGCACAGATTTCACCAGCAGAGAAGCCCTCCTGATCCATCTCTCCCTCAGCTTAAACCCATCCTCTACCTCTCTGTTAGGGAGTCTGATGGACACAGCCACCAGGCTGGTGTTCCTTGGGCTGAAATCTTCTCTCGTGTCCTTCTGTCCACCACCAGCTGGAAAGGTTTTCCCCAGCAGCATCCCTTCTGGGCACTCCTACCCTCCCACCTCCATCACACCACTTCCCTGCCCCTGCAGCCGGGCTCACAGAGAGGAAAATGGGCTTTTCCACATCGTGGCTGCTGCGAGGTTTTAAACCAGACCAGCTGCTAATCTGGGCTTGGAAAAGGTCCCCTCTCACCCCAGAGCATGGAAAGGGGACAAAGCAGAAGAGCAGGGTCACGGTAGGGGAGCTGAGCCCTTCGGTGAGGCCCAGCCCTTGGGAGAAAGGGAGGAGCACAGGAACACCTGAACCACCATGGCAGGAACTGAGACCGTGAAAGCACAGCCTGAATGCTCCCTGTTTGGGGATTTTAGCCCCTCCAGTGTTTAATGACAGGGTTGGGTAGAGGCACTCGGGGGGAAGGTGCACCTTTCCCCGGTGCCAAGGGTGCAGTGTTGGCTCCCATCCACCAGGCTCCTGGCTCGACCCCATTCTTGGCACTCCAGTGGTCTTGGACACTTGACAGGCACTTATGCACAAACCCTAATAACAGTAAACACACCAACGTGAGCACAGCCATTAGGCTCAATTGAAATATTATCATTCCCACTAATTTCACCTTTCATTTTAATCATGTTCATTCAGCAGAGAGATGAAAAAGATTATAATGAGGAAGGATCAGCCTAACGTGTTTGGTTTCCCTCTTCCACTGCACAAGAGATGGAATAATTCTGTCTTCAGAGCACGAAAAACTGGCAAACACGAGGCCTTAAGGCCACACACTGAACAATGAGAAGAAACCAAACAATTGAAGAGCAGCTTTCTCCAGCTGCTTCTCCCATGCAATTCGGGATTTCTGGGCGAGGAGAGCGCAGGACTGGTGGTCTTCACTCGACAAAACCAGAAATGTTCCTCGCACGCAGGAGAAACCTCCTTTTGTTTGTGTTCGCCGGCAGGAAGCTCCGGCGAACAGCCCCGGGAGACCCCGGCACAGCTGGGCACCCAATCCCCGGTGGCGCCGATGGAACAAAGGCGAGTTTTTAGCATCCCATGTCAGAGTTTGTGGCCAGGAGGGTGCGAGTGCCCGCGGCTGCTCCAGGGAGCGGCTTCCCGGCCCCGCCTCCCGGCGCTGCGCCCCGCCCCGCATCGGCGCTCGGCTGCTCGGGCCTGGCTCGCTGCGCTCGGCGCTCGGCCGGAGGCGGGGTGCGCCGCCTCACGCTCTCCCTCACCCCCGCCCGCCCGGCGCTTCCCCCGCCGCGGCCCCGCGCCGCCCCGCCGGCCATGTCGCGGGGCTCCCGCCTGGCGCTGGCCGTCTCCGCGCTGCTCTCCGCCGCCATCGTGGCGGCCGTGCACGTCCAGCAGCGCCGGGAGCTGGAGGTGAGTGCGCGCTGCGGGCCGCGGGGGGGAGGTGGCGAGCTGGGCCCTGCCCCGGCCCTCACTGCGGCCCCGCCCACCGGCCGGGCAGGCCCCGCCCCCTCACCTGGCGGCCTGTCTGGCCCCGCCCCCACCTGCCGGCTCAGCGCGGAGCCCCGCCCAGCACCGAGCCCCGCCCATCGCCAGGCCCCGCCCCGTGCGCGCTGCGGACCCGCACCTGAGCCCACATGTCCGTCTGTCCGTCCCTGCCTGCACCTAAGCCGGTGCGCCAGCACTGGGGCTGCGGGTGCACAGCCCGGCTCCCAGAGGCCAGCGCTGCCCCACTGGTCCTGCCTCGGCTGCACTGCTCCCGATGTTGCTCTCTCCACAAGCTACCCCTTCCCCGCGTTTTCCTGCCTTGGCACCTCTGCTTTCCATGCTCTTTTAGCTGCACCAGCTCCCTAATGCTGTCCTGTGCGTTTCCCTTCAGGGGCAAATAGCAGTGAGGATCTCCAGGTGAGGCTCGATGGAGGTGCTTCCCTCCCTTGCCGGCAGCCAGCTTGCAGGGAGCATGTGATCCTGCAGCCTCTAGGCCAAGGCCACCTCCCCGGCAGAGTTCCCAGGGCTCTTCCCTGTCTGGCTGTGCTGTCCCACTGGTGTGCCCTGTTTTTCTTCAGCCCCACAAATGCACCCTGCTGAAAGACAGACAGCGCTGTGCTGTACTGTACTGTGTTATGCTCCTGCTCCCTTCTTGTTCTGCCAGGGCAGGCACAGTGCAAGCTGTCAGAAACACGCCAGTTCTCTGTGCTGCATGTACAAAAATCAGGGAATTCCTGGCAGGCAGCCTGTGTGCCAGAGAGCCCACAGCCAAAAAGTGTCAGGTCTGACCATGTTAGGTGAGTCCTAACACAGAGCAATCCTGCCTGGGACTGAAAGCTGTGTGGTTGTGTAAAGGTGTGCTGTGTGTGGGTAGTGTGCTGGTTTGCATCCTGCTGATGAAGTAAGGGTTATATGAGGGCACACATCTGATCCTTCTCCACTTACATACAAAAAAATCTAGGAAATGCACACAGAAAAAGCCTGTGTTAAATGACATTGAAGCAGTCAGAAATTACAGAACACCAGAGTTCAAATTCTCAATCCATAGCCCAACTCAGCTGGCTGTTGCTTGGGCTTTATGATACATTCTGTAATAGAAGATTATATTTTTTTCCCCCTCAAGAGATTGTCTCTGTCAGTGCTTGAGAGTGATGGAATTTGGAGGATGAGATGGGTCTGGGTAAGGAAAGAGGCAGGTTTGTGTGAGCAGGAGTTGGAGAACGCTGAATGGCACTGGCACTAGCAAGGACAGGAAAGTTGGGATCCTGGAGTGGCAACCAGCAATGGCTCTGCACTTGCCAGAGCTGATGGATGCACTGTGTAGATCACCTAACACAATCTAGGTAGATCATACCATGTTTTTGTAGTTGGCTGCTCTCTAATTCAATGTACCTGCCTTGAGCACTGAGGATCTGGCAGGAATATCTGCTAAATGCTCCTAAACTAAACCTCAGCTGCAATTAATGGCAGTTGAACTTTGAACGTGTGCTGCAGAATAAACATCACCCTTGGGTGTTACAGTGAGACACCTAAGCTTTGTGGATCTTTTTTACCAAAATCCTTGGCTAATACCTATTCAGAAGGGCCAAGGCTCAAAGCTTATGTTTTATAAATTAAATCTGAGATTTTCTTTCCATAATTCTTTGTGGTCAAGTTAAGCAGCAGTGGCTTCATGTTCAACAGATCCAGTTATTTAGATAACATAATGGAAATAAGTAACATGCATATTTTACAGTCCTGGTGCAGAGAGTATTTCAAGTTTATGCAGATTAATAAACTTTTGACTTTTATAAATTGATGTACCAGGCCCAGAGTGATTTGAGCTTGCACATGCTTTTCATTCCTGCAGAAGACTAGTAGGGCTAACTTCCAAGAATAGAGGAAGATGAGAAGATTCACTTTTTCATAGGTTTTTGTCACTCGTGACACTCATATTATAAAGGTGTCTTGTGCAAAGTGTGCGTTTTCAAAGTTTTCAAATGCATCCACCATCTGAAAGATTGCAGTGTTTTGTGTAGGAAAGAGGATTACATTCTTGGTGCAATTGATCAGTTACCTTGTATCTCCCCACATCTTTATTGTTATTAACTAATAGTAACATAATAGTAAGTTTATGAACTTTGTGTTCAAAGTACGGATTTGTAGCCTGAGTTCAGTTGATGGGAGCTGGTGGGAAGGAACGGGTTTTATTGGATTAACTTCTGAAGAGAGTTTTGATTATTGGCTGACATATGTCTGTGCATTTTCTTAACAAGATAAAATTATTTCTTAAAACCTTTCTGTTTTGATCTTGACAGGAGAAATTATTACATTTGAAGTGTGCAGTTGTTGGCATGCTAGGTGAGGAATAAAACCCTGTGATAACTGGTTGAATAATAGTCACAAACATCCTCTCAAGTGACTTCAGGGTCAGCTTTCAAATAAATTATTTGCAGGTGCATTTTGGCATCATTCAAGAGGGTTAAATAAATTAATTCATCTTTCACCTAATTATCTAAGTATCAATGTGAGTAAAAATGGCTAGATAAAACAGAGAGAAGCATGTGGAGGAAGCAAAGAGCAGCTGGGATTTTCTTTGGGCTTTTTACACCCATTGAGGGGTTGCACAAGCTGCTGGTGTTGTGTTGCACATTATGTATTGATTTATATATATACGTTATATATTTACATGATTTATAACGAACCTTTTAGATAAAGGGGATGTTTTTGAAGCTAGTGCCTTGCTTTTTCAAGAGTTTGGCATAAGCAGTCTGTGGGTATTTTTTTAAGATTGAGACATGAGCATAAAGAAGCAAATGAAGACACATGCCGGTTTTAAAACAGTTTGCAATTTGTCACACAATTGCCTCCAAGCAGAGAAGTTTTGAGCTGCTTATTCTGATTTGGTAAAGATTTAGGTCAGAGATAACTGGAATTTTTAGATCACATCTATGCTGCATGGCATGGGAATTACAGGCTCCTTGCATTTATTTGCTCAATAGCTTTGTCACTTAGTGAACCAAACCATCTGAAGTGAGTGCAAATAAAACACTTTTTGGTGTACTGATACTGGATATTGGCTCCTCAAGATTCCAGCTACGTTAAGTTGCTGTGGCAAAGACCCTGCAACAGCAGCAGAGGGAACAGCCTTGCAGGAGCGGTGGAGCCTGGGCGGGGTTGATCCCTATCAGCATCCCCCGGGCTGTGATAAACCCTGTCCCTTGTGTTTTCAGAGACTGCGGAGTGGCGTTGTCAGAGATCTTGAGCGTCAGAATCAGAAAAAGGAGAACATTCGCCTGTTAGAAGAGCAGATTGCTCTGACAAAGCAGCTCATGGAAGAGAGAGACAAGGCGCTAATGGAAAAACGTTCGCAGCAGTCCTAGGCGCTGGCCTGGCTCCTTAGAGGTTTGATTAAAGACGTTTGAAGGTCATTTGCATCTCACTTCTTGCAGGTGTTTTAATAAACACAGGTAATCTGTGAAAGACTGGTTATTTTGTATAAGTTTAATCCAGCCTCTTTAGGCTTTAGGGCAGACAAAAACCCATTTCCTCTGTGATTGGTACTTGGACTGTGGAGACTTGGCTGCGGCACATCCCGTGTGGATGGACTGAAGGTGGGGAGGTAACAGCTCACTGTTGTGCAGCATCCCTCTAGGATGGCCAACAACGTGCACATGAGTGGGCTGCTCAGCCGCCACGACGATGAAGCCACCAGGACCTCCACCTCTGAGGGCCTGGAGGAGGGCGAGGTGGAAGGGGAGACTCTCCTGATTGTGGAGTCTGAGGACCAGGCTTCTGTGGATTTATCGCACGACCAGAGCGGGGACTCCCTGAACAGCGATGAGGGTGAAGCGTCCTGGATGGAGGAGATGTCCTATTACTGTGAGAAGTGTCAGAAGTGGATCCCAGCAAGTAAGGCTGCCAGTTGTGTTGTGCCTGGCCGTGGTGGGTGTTTGCAAGGTGTTTGTGCTGTCCTGTGTTCCTGTTTCACAGCTTGTTGGGCTGTACCCTGTCCTGTCTTGGTGGGTGATGCCTGCTGGCAGGGGCTGTGTTAGGCACTTCAGCCCAGGAGCTCCGTGTGTCCAGAGCTGGTGCTCTCTCTAATAAAATCAAACTGTCTTCTTCAATTGATAGAGAACATTAAAGTTCAGAAACGTGCCCACCCCCACAATTCTTGCAGCTGTTTAGGGGCTTGAACCAAGCGCCCTGACCTCTCTGCTCACTCAGATAATGACACTTGCTGTAAAGCTCTGGGGAGGAAAAGGACTTCGTGTGTTATTTTTTTCCCCTCCCTGTTGATTTGTCACATCTGTGGAGCATATGGCTAAATCTCAACCTTTATGTTTTCCCAATAATGTGAATTTAAGTTGGCTTAGAAACGTGCCCAGCCTTCAGCAGCCAGCTCTGGGGCGTGTTTGGAGCAAGCTGCAGAATTTGATGCCTCTCCATAAGATATACGCTGTTAGCAGTGTAATAGACAGCTTTACTTTCTAAACTCTGGATTATCTGATCTGTTACTATATTCAAAAGCCAGGTATTGCTAAACTCTGGTTGGCTTTGGTTTTTGTGGTGGGTTTTTTGTTTGGTTTGATTTGGGGGTTTTATGTTTTTTTGTTTGTTGGTTTGTGGTTAGAAATTATGAACTGTTTAGGTGGCACCTGCCTTGCAGATATGTCAGAGCTGCCCTTTTTGCCTTCTTAGAATTTGCCTAAATTTACAGTATAAAAATCTCCTCTCAAGGTGTCTTAGTGAATGTTTAGTTGTTAATATAATGAAACCAGCACCAGACTATTAAATTGCTACAGAGTAAAGGGAAATATTAACTTGAAATATATTAATAAAAAAATGAAGCAGAGTTAAAGGTAGCATGAGCTATCTCATGCTGGAGCACTTGGTTTTACACTCAACTTGTTTTATTTTACAGATATGTTCCTCTCCACAGTTGCTGGAACAATGCAAAGAGCAGAAAAGGCCAGTTGCAAAGCAACAGTAGCCACATACAAATGTGCAGAGTAAACGAGCTGTCAAAGGGAGATATTTTGCTTTTTCCTAATCATTCACTTCTAGGGAGTTCCGTTGTCACTTGTGAAAATGGCCACCGTGCTCAGGCAAATTACTTTTTTACTTGAATTGGCATTTAGAAATCCTCTTGATCTACTAATGGTGGGATTTTTTTCCCTTCATCAGACACTGCTGCAACTTGAATTCTGCAATTCAGTATGGAAGCAGGGTATCCCTATGTTAAAAATGCTTGATCTGGTGTCGTTATACAGTAAAAGAGATGACATGCTAGTAGCAAAATACCTTCTGAGTGTGACTTTCCAGAAACACGCTAGTCTTAACAGTTTCCCTGTCCTCCAGTGTAATTTTTCAGTTGTTCATGTTTGTGTAAATTAACTCCTGGTGAGTTTAGAAGCCCTGATTCATATAATCTTTCTTCCTCTGCTGTAGAAACACAGAATTAGAGCCTGTAACTTTGGGTGCATGGGGGTTTCCAGGTGGTTCTGTCATTTTTGTTCAGATAAACTTGATCTTGGAAGAAATCCAAATTTTATTTGCAGCACTTTTTCCTATAAAAGGACAAAAAGATTGATTTTTACCTTTTCATTTTAGGTCAACTGAGAGAACAGCTCAGCTACCTCAAAGGAGATAACTTCTTCAGATTTACTTGCTCTGATTGCTCAGAAGATGGGAAGGAGCAATTTGAACGTCTGAGATTAACATGGCAACAAGTAAGTGAGATATTTGTGCCAGCAGAACAACTGTGGGACTTTCAGAAATTGTTGGTTGTTGTTGTGTGTATGCTACCTGGAAAAGGAGGATCAGGTATTGGTAACAAAGGAATATTTGCATGAAATTCAGAAATTAATTAGCTGAGGATTGTCTGCACATGAGAACTTCAACATTTGGCATGGAAATTGAAAGATAATCATACAAACCACATTCCTTTTCTTTTTTTTTCCTTCCCCTTATGTTGCTCATGAATTCATGGCTTCAAGCAGGTTTGGAAAAGCAAAATAAACGGAATTTGGCTTCTAGGCATGAACATTTTTTTTGTATCTAAGAAATTGTAAACCTGGTGAGGTGGCAACATAGAAACAGAAAGCTTTCCAACTCTCTGGGTACAAAGCTCCAATCTGGCTGCTTATGCACTGGCATCAGTCCTTGCTGGTATTCACTGTTCCAGTCATTTGCACACCTGAGCAATCAAAGTAACATCTGTTTGTATCCTTTGGGCTCATAGAATATCACAGAATCACAGGATCAGATAGGATGGAAAAGACCTTTGAGATCATCAAGTCCAACCCATGACCTAACACCACATGGTCAGCCAGACCATGGTACTGAGTGCCACATCCAGGCTTTCCGTAAACACCTCCAGGGATGGTGATTCCACCAATTCCCTGGATAGCCCATTTCAATGCCCAGTCACTCCTTCTGTGAAGAAATTCTTCCTAATGCCCAGCCTAAACCTACCCTGGTGCAACTAAAAACGTGTCCTCTTCTCCTGTCACTTGTTCCCTGGAAGAAAAGGCTGAGCCCCCACCTGGCTGCACCCTCCCGTCAGGGAGTTGTAGAGAGTGATATGGTCTCTGAGCCTCCTCCTCTCCAGCCTAAACACCCCCAGCTCCCTCAGCCACTCCTCATAGGATCTGTGCTCCTTGTTGCCTTTCTCTGGATGTGCCCCAGCACCTCAACATCCTTCCTAAATTGAAGGGCCCAGAACTGGACACAAGGCTTGTGGTGCAGCCTCACCAGTGCTAAGTACAAGGGAAGAAGCACTGCCCTGCTTCTGCTGACCACTGTTCCTGATCCAAGGCAGGATGCTGTTTGCCTTCTTGGCCACCTGGGCACATTGCTGGCTCATGTTCAGTCTGCCATCAGTCAGTAGCCCCAGGTCCCTTTCTGCCTGGTCTCTCCCCAGCTGCTCTGCCCCCAGCCTGTAGTGCTGCAGGGGGTTGTTGTGGCCAAAGTGCAGGACTCAGCACCTGGTCGTGGTAAATGTCCTGTTGTTGGGTTTGGCCCATGGTTCCAGCCTGTCCAGGCACCTCTAGGTGGTGTCAAAGGCTTTGCTGAAGTCCAGGTTGACAAAATCCACAGCCTTCCCTGGATCCACCAGGCAGGTCACCTGGTCATAAAAGGAGATCAGGCTGGTCAGGCAGGACCTGCCCCTCCTAAATCCATGCAGTAGGTGCCAGTGATGACACTCAAGATGATCTGTTCCATAACCTTGCCAGGCACCGAGGTCAGGCTGACAGGCCTGGAGCTCTCTGGATCCTCCTTCCAGCCCTTCTTACAGATGGGTGTCACACTGGCCAACCTTCAGCTATCAGATACCTCCCTGGTAAGCCAGGACTGATGGTAAATGATGGACAGCAGCTTGGTGAGCTCTTCTGCCAGCTCCCTCGGTATGCAAGGATGGATTCCATCTGGTCCCATAGACTTGTGAGCATCTGAGAGGCTCATCAGGTCACCAGCTGCTTTCTCCTGAATAACGGGGCTGTTTTACTCCCTTTCCCCATCTACCAGCTCAGGAGGCCACTTGTCCTGAGGACAAGCTGTCAGATTGTTGAAAATATCAGCCTTACTGGCTTTTCCTTGATTCTTGCCCATAGGCACTCAGCCTTATTGTCATGTAAGATAATTTGAAACACCAATTGTAAATCCTGCACTGCTTTCTACTGGTGGCCAGTGCAGGTAGGGGTCTGTGCTGACAGACTGGCAGAGTTTCACCAAGTTCCAGATGGGGAAAGCAAAGGTCTCTTCAGAGTGCCATGGGGAATGGGCAGACAAAAAGAAAATGGGTGAAGAAGAAAGTTGTGACCATCTTCCTGGGCTTCCAGCAGCCAGAGCTGCTGCTGCTTCTTGGTAAGTGGAATTGAGAGAAGTGGTCAAACTAACCTGGAGCAGGAAGAATGGGGACAGTGATTTCTGGATTTTTTTCAGAGTATGTGGCCTCAACAGATCTGTATCTTTAGCCAATTGTAAAGAGAATTATTTTTAGCATCCTTAGACACTGTCCCACATGACTTTAAAACTCACAAAATCCTAGTTATCAAACTGAGAGGGGTTGTGAGGTAGAAATAGGGGGATGGGACATTAAAGCTGTTCATATTTCCTCATTTTGACATCAGTGACAATGCATATCAGAAAGCCAAGATCCACTGGGAGGAGATCCATCTCCCCAAGAAAAGCAGATTTCAGACTTCTTTGAGGGTGAAATGCAAGTTGTTATTGGAAGTAGAGCTGTGTGATTGTTGACAGGTGATCCCAGCCTAGGTGACTTTAGTTTTGTTCTAATAAATTAATTAAAATTAATTAAGTAAATGTAATTAACAGTTGGTCAACTAGGATTTACTTGAAGGAGGTGAGATATTTTTCAAACCTGCCCTTTAGTTTGGGTATGTTACGGTACAGATTTTAGTTATGAAGTGTGTGAAAGATCGTTGTCACAATGTTTCTGATGTATTGGATAGCAGGATTACTTGTGACCTTTTTTTTATTTGAAAGACTGTTTCTGTACCTCCACATCACATTCAAACCCCAGCTGTACTGTAATTCATTTATACAACAGCTGCACAATTCTTGTGTCTCAGCACAAACCTGCATAACTAGGCAGCTTGTTATTCCCCTGGGATGGAGAAATCTCTGGAAGAATGTGCATCTAACAATAGAAAGACAAGAATGGGCAGCACAAAACCAGGAAGAAGATGGATTGCAGAAGTTGCCTATGAGATGTTGCAAAAATAAGATATTTATGAGGGAGCAAAGATTTGTGTGTGTGTGTGTGTGTGCAGCAGCTGTGGGGGTTTGTTCAGCAGAAAAAGCAGAAGGGATTCACTTGTGTCCAACACTTTCTGTTCCAGGTTGTCATGTTGGCAATGTACAACTTGTCTCTGGAAGGAACGGGCCGTCAGGGGTACTTCAGATGGAAAGAGGACATTTGTGCTTTTATTGAGAAACACTGGACTTTCTTATTAGGGAACAGGTAAAGACAAGATATTTCCCTGAGGGTCTGCTTGGTGAGCCAAAGGAATTAAAACTTGTTATACAGATGGACAAGAATCCTGGTTAATTTGGTGCCACCTCTGTTGAGCCTTACAAGTGATAAAAAGGGAAGATTTAATATTGAGGATCTGAATGCAGGCATGAGGGGTACACTTGAGAAAGAATCAGAATTTCTTACTGGGGAAAAACAACCCCAGGAGAGTCACACAAAAGCAATACAAATGCATGTATTTTGGATTATTTCTTATCTTCCTTTAGGCAACATGTGAACCTGCAAAGACTGAGTTTTTCTGAGCAGTCACAATGGATGGGCTAATCCTGGTATTGCCAAACTTTAGGGACAAAAATGTGATCCAGAAAAGTTCTTTGGCTATTAAGCTTGCAAGGACCAAGTTCTTCAAGAAGAGCTGAGCCTCACCTTTTAGATTGTTCTGGATATTAATGGAATGGTTTTTACATAGTAGGTGTTAAAACAATTGAAACATTTTTCAGTATGTGTAAAGACACTGTTAGAGTAGGAGCCCCTCTCATTAAGGGCAGCCTTCATTTTCCAGGTGAACAGCACTTCTTTTTGAGCATGCTGAAGCTGTCAAACCAAACATTAACCACTGTTAATGCGTGTGCTGTGGAGGCAGGAAAGGAACTGAGCAATCCTTGGAAGTTGTAGATTTGATTGACTTCACAGCTTCTATTCTTCCCCAGGGATTTCTCTGTTGTAAGATCTGGCCTTTCTTCCTAACCAGATTTGGTCTTTGGCTTTGCTTTCAGTGCTTGTCTGTGCCTCCTTGCTGTGTTCTCAGAAATGTTAGCATTTGTCATCTCTGGAAGCCTCAGGGACCCTGACAGGAGGGCAGCTGGTGGCCCATTGTCCATCATTCAGGGAGCTGATGCCTCCCAGGGTTTGCTGCTGCCTTTTGAGACTTGCCCTGGGAACTCCTTGCTCTGATTGAAATTCAGAGAGTGATTCCTGGCCTCAGACACAGCCTTCCCACTTGCCTGGACAAGCCACTGATGGAACAGAGACAGCTGAATCATATGTGTAGCAGTACAAACCATGCAATGATCTTCCTTGTCATATTGAAGTGCAGCTTATCCAGATTTACTGTAACACTCCAGACTTTGAGCTGCAGCAGCTGGGTTTGGTCCCCCACCTTTGAGATTCAGTACCCCAAGGTGTGTAAGGGCAGCAGTGAGCACCAACTCAGCCAAGCCTTAGCAAGTACAGATGTTCCTGCCTGTGGGGGTGTGCAAAGACAAAAAAAAATCCTGAGATTCTGAGCAACTGAGGTTAGACTGCACCATGAACCTGACTCTCCCAGAGTCTGAGGGAGTACCTCAGTTATTGGCTACAAGGACAATTCTTCAGTATTTCTTCTCACCTCTTCCCTAAGTGACATCTTAGTTAGCCCTGTGACCAGTTCCTAAAGTAACAAAAAATGCTCAGATGCCCAGTAAGAGTGCACTGCCCAGCAGAGGGAAAGGCTTAAATGCAGCTCCCTGCCTCCAAGGGGCCAAAAAAGTGCTTCAGGAGTAGTTCAGTGTGTGTGTGTCAGTGCCACTGGCAGAAACATCCTGAACATCTGTTCAGGATGGAAGCACATCTGGTGAGTGGAGACCTAACTCTTGTTTTTCTTTCTCCCACCACAGGAAAAAGACCTCAACATGGTGGAGCACAGTTGCTGGCTGTCTCTCTGTGGGGAGCCCCTTGTTTTTCCGCTCAGGGGCACAGGAATTTGGAGAACCGGGATGGTGGAAGCTGGTTCATAACAAACCCCCAACAATGAAACCTGAAGGAGAGAAGCTGTCATCATCTGCACTGAAGGCAAAAGGTAACTCTGCACTGGCCTAGAGCTGGGAGAAAAACATGAGAAAAGTTCAGCTAAAGCCAGTTTGTGTGCATGTCCCTTAGTTTTGATCCACTGTAATGGCTGACTGAAGAGAACTATGGTGCATATACTGTAGTGTGAGAAGCCTTTTTCCATTGTGCTGATTTATAGAGTTTTGAGGCCTGTGCAGAGTGGTTTTGGTTGGTTTTTTTTTAGCTGAAATCCACAATCTTCCCACTTCTCTTTACCCTGGGGAATGCCTTTTATCTTTTGTCATTAGATGCAAATTCTCCTCTGTGTGGAGGAACAAAATTTGGGCTTTCATGAGGCTTTAGTCGTACATTGGCTTAATGCTACATGTCCCAGAGTGAATTTCTTGCGCACAGTGAAAACCCCATCTTTCAAGCTTTGTAGTCAGTGTGTTTTTTGACTGCATAGTGTGAATCCAGTGACTGGAGGAGCTCAGAATAAGCAAACTCCTTCTTCAGCAGCTTCCAAGCCCCCGCTGGATCCCATCATTACTGTGGAAGGCCTTCGGAAGCGGGTGAGCCGCAACCCAGTCGAGTCAGCCATGGAGCTAAAGGAGAAGAGGTCCCGCACTCAGGAAGCCAAGGACATTCGGAGAGCCCAGAAGGAGGCAGCCGGGTTCCTGGACCGCAGCACTTCCTCCACTCCTGTGAAGTTCAGCAGCCGCTGCCGCCGGCCCGACATCGTCCTGGAGAAAGGAGAGGTCATCGACTTCTCCTCCCTGAGCTCATCCGACCGCACGCCTCTGACCAGCCCCTCTCCGTCCCCGTCCCTGGACTTCTCTGCTCCCGGCACTCCCGCCTCGCACTCGGCCACTCCCAGCCTGCTCTCGGAAGCAGATCTCATCCCGGATGTCATGCCACCACAGGCGCTGTTCCATGGTAAGAGCCACCATGGGTTTGGTTTAGTGAGGAACCGTGCACAGTTTGCTGGGAATATTTCTTAAAAAAGAAGCTCCCAATGAGCTGCAGGATCCTTTCAGGATAAGATGGAAAGTAACTGGCAGTATTCTGTTGTCTTAGTTGAGTGTGAGAATTGACTGGTTTTCCATAGTTTTATCATCATCTTCTAAGGCTAGAAGAAACCCCCATTATTGTTTTCTGAGAGATCCTGAATAAACAGTGGGTAGACGTCACACAGCAACTGCTGGACCACTCAGCATAAGCATTTATGACACAGATGACATTGTTACATGGCAGGTCTAGTTTTGTCTCAGATGTTTTTTGTGGGGGAAATTTTATTCCCATGGTAATGTCCCAGTATTTTATAGGTTTAATTGTGCTGATAAATGGATGCTAAATTTCAGTGAGATTGCAAAGCAGTGTTGCAGGCTGAATTCTCTTAGCTCCTTAAGGAGCCAGTCTTCTGGGTGACAGGAAGAATAGTGAGGTTCTATAGAGGACAGAACCTTTCCAGGGTATTCTAGCTGAAGATACAGCTCACCAGCTTGATTCGACCTTTTGATCACCAGTCTTGGGGAATTTTCAGCAGCTTAATGTTCCTCAAAGAGCATGTGCTTGCAGCTCAGGAGGGGGAGTGTTTCCCGATGCCAAACTACAAGGCACTTTAGGAGCAGGATTGATTCTGTGTCCTGAAATTGAACTCTATTCAGCATCTCCCATCCAAAATCAGGAGATCTGGGAGTACATAGAAAATTAAGCGTGTTGGGTAAACCCACATTAGTGATTCCTTAGCAGAAAAATGCTGTGACAAGCATTTTTGAAATGTGACTTTGATGTTTAAACTATTTTTCCTTTCCCCTGGATTATTTTGATCTGTGCCACAGATGATGAGGAGATGGAAGGAGATGGAGTCATAGACCCAGGAATAGAGTATGTGCCCCCTCCCAGTGGGGCAGCTGGTGCTGGCACCATGATAGCAAGCAGGAAAAAAGTGAAAACAGCTGAGCAAATCAAGCAAGAGGTGGAGAGTGAAGAAGAAAAAACAGAACGGATGGAAGGTGACAGTGAAGATCCTGAAGAATCAAACACACCCTTGCAGGTGAGAGGACGAGACAAGGGAAAATTACAGCTGGAGAAGGATGCTAAACCCAGAATTCCCAAGCACACCTCAGTTAGCATCTATGAGGAAAAGCTGCTGCTGAAGAGACTGGAAGCCTGTCCCAATGCTTTGAGCATGACCCCAGAGGCCCGGAGGCTGAGGCGCAAGCTGCTGGTCAGGCAGGCCAAGAGGGAAAGAGGACTCCCACTCTTTGACTTGGACCAGGTTGTGAATGCTGCACTGCTCCTGGTTGATGGGATTTATGGAGCCAAAGAAGGCGGTGTCTCCAGGTCCCCAGTAGGGCAAGCAACATACAGAACTACTAGCCAGGACTTCAGAATCTTGGACAGATACCAGGTGGGTGTTCCCAAATCTAAGTTAGCTTTTGGCACTTTTGCTGCCGCCAGCAGTGTCACATTGAGGTTATCTGACTCCTAAAGTGAAAAGGATTATGTGAACAAGACTCATTTTGGCCTGGGGCTGTGTCCCCACCAATGCTCTCCTAAGTCCCTTTCTTCTTGGGACATGCTGGTTCAGCACTGCTGTCTGTCACTGTCAGCACCACAAATATCGATGTATTTGTACTCCAGCCCTGCCCAAATGCTGGTGGTGGAGGCCTGGGAGTACCCAAACAGGCGGGTGTGTAGGAGGGAGATGACTTGCAGCACTTTTAGATTTGGGCACCAAATTTGGGAGTGCCCAGCAGAGTCCAGAGGTGGGACCACTGTGGTCCAGTCCACCCTGTCACACTTGAAAGGCCCTTACTCTCCCTCCATATGATCCCCTTGTTGAATCTCTGACTGACCTTCCTGCAATTGTTGTGCATTTTTTTGTGCATCCAGACAATGCTGCCTGCCACAAAGGGATATCGCCAGCAGACAACCAAGTTTCTGTACCGCCTGGTAGGCTCAGAAGACCTGCTGACAGACCACAGTATTGTCAGCCCTTACACCTCCCGTGTCCTTAAACCTTACATCAGGTACAGAGGGTCTGAGCTTGCTCTTGGCTTGTGCACCGCCAGCCCACGGAGAGGACACCTTTCTTGGGCAGTGCTCCTCACTCCTCCTCAAAGTACAACCCAGTGCACCATGGTAACCCTGAAGGGATAGTGTTTGATTTAGCTGAGTAGTGAAATGGATTGCATTGGGAAGGGGAATCTCCAAGAGGGGGCGAGGGCAGAGAAGGCATTGCTGCAGCAATTCAATGCAAATTGCACCCACTGTTGGGTCAGAACCGTGATTTCCTTGCTCATGCTCTAAGGAAAGACCGCCTGGACATGCTGCAGGTCTGGAAAGTGTCCTGGTGTCTGGCACAAGGGTACTTTTGCTGAGCTGGGGGCTGTTTTCCTGTGTGAATGGAAGACTGTTCTTTTATTTCCTAAGTTGAGCATGTCAGAAGATATTTCATGGACAGTACTTATTTAGCTGCAGTGGCGGTTCCTGTTACTCACTTGCTTTTTGTGTTTCCTTTTCATGTTCCTGGCAGACGTGATTATGAGACAAAGCCCCCAAAACTCAGGCTCCTGGCAGAAATCCGGGCAAATCCACACAGGAATGACCTCAACTGGAAGGCTGAGCCAGAAGCACCCATTGATTACTGCTACGTTCGCCCTAATCACATCCCCACTATAAACTCCATGTGCCACGAATTCTTCTGGCCTGGTGAGATTCCTCCAGTGCTTGGGTTTCCAAGAAAGAAGTAGTGTTGTTCAGAAAAAAAAATGTTCTTGGACCAAATTTTTCTTCAGTTGATGTCTGGCTGATTCTTAGAAACCCATTATCTGATGTCACAGGAATGCATTTGAGGTGGAGGCATGGGTTTGGTGTCTTTGTCTCTGGAGATGGTGTAGAACTGGCAATTAGGCCCTAATTAGCACAGCACTAACAAAAATAGGTGTTAATAGGAGTAGTGGGGTAGTTTAGTAGTTAATTTAAGCATCCAGTGAAATGTTTTGCAGAATCAGGGGTTGAAATTAACAGTTGTATACCAGAGATTACTGTTCATTACCTTTGTGAGAAGGTTTCTTCCTAGCAGTAAGTTGGATATGTCAGTTGGGAAGCTGTATGAGGACTGCCTGAGGTCACTTGGTCTGTTCAGCCTGGAGAGGAGACTAAGAGACCTCATCATGGTCTGCAGCTTCCTCAGGAGGGGAAGCAGAGGGGCAGGCACTGATCTCTTCTTTGTGATGACAGGACCCAATAGAACTGCTCTGAAGCTGTGTTAGGGGAGGTTTAGGTTGGATATGAGGAAAAGGGTTTTCACCCAGAGGGTGGTTGGGCACTGGAACAGGCTCCCCAGGGCAGTGGTCACAGCACCAAGCCTGCCCAAGAGGAGTTTGGACAATGCTCTCAGGCACAGGGTGTGATTCTTGCGGTTGTCCTGTGCAGGGCCAGGAGTTGGATTTGATGATCCTTGAGGGTCCCTTCCAACTCAGCATATTCTGTGATTCAATTAATTGCTCTGCCGTGATGTCCTTTATTTCTTCAAGCCTCAGTATTTACAAGGTATGGACAAGATTAGGTTTGTGTTTTTCTGAGTAATTTCTGGAACTGCAGGTTCTTTGGGGACAATGACTGCCCTTTCTGGGGGCGGTTACGAGGCTGCAGTCTTTAGTTCTTCTGAAATAATAATAGGGATGTTCATCTGCTGCATGCATCAGCTGCTTGATCAGCAAACAACGCAGCAGACTATTTTAGAAAAGCCCAGGACAAACAGTACACACCTTTATTGCAGGTGACTGTTTGCTTTGTGTTTTGATTTGCAGATAGTGATTCAGCAGGGCTATAGCTCAGCAGTGCCCATATGCCGCAGTCAGGATGGGAGCTCTTTTTGCTACTCATTATATGCAAATTGTACAGTGTGGGGAAAATTACCTGGCACACCTTTCCTTTCACAAGCTGTTTCAGAGTTTGTGAGAGACACTTGCAATCCCAGCAGAGGCTGAACCGCTTTGTCACTGTCTCTCCTCTCCTGATAATGCATTTGAAGTTCTGGCCAAGTTGGGTTGCACATTCATTAAGTTCTTCAGGACTCACCCTGTTTTATTTAACATAAGGAGCATGGGTGTGTTCCACCCAACTGTGAACTGTTCATCATTAAATCAGAAAGCTGACACTCCCATCAATCTCCAAACAAGAATCCCAGTCTTTGCCATGGCAAAACAGTTCTGAGGCTGGGATATGATCATTGCATCCTGATTCTGTTTTTAGTGATGCTTGGAAGGTAAAGCCTGGATGCAAAGGGTTTAGCTGGCACAGCTTGGGGTTGGGAGGTAGGGATAAGCACCTGGGCATGAGCATCATTGTACCAGCTTAGTTCCATCCCTCCATATCCTTCCTTTCAGAGCTGTTGCTGCTTCTCCCAGGGCAGAACTAGGTTTCGAGGTATTGACTGCAAACGAGCTGGTGGAGGAGAGATTCCCGGGTGTTGTTTCTCACAGTGCCTTGGTGCCCTAACGGGAAACCTCTCCCTAGCGGGAAGCGTCTCCAGTGGTGAGCCATCCTAAGCTAAGCATCTTCCTACAGGAAAAACTGCACCACTGCGGAGCCGCCAGCGCCCGGGGCAATGAGTGTTCCTGTCCAGACGTGCTGCAAGGCACTCCATAGGCAGCGGCAGCTTTGGCTTAATTAACACAACTCCCGATTGCCAATCGATCCCTCCCACGTCTTGCTCCACCCAATTTACTCTCGAGCAAGAAAATAACTCGCCCACTTCTTGGGGCCTGGTGCCTTATGAAGTCTTGCCTCTCATCGGGAGTGATTTCTGGAAAACATACTCTACTATTTTGTTACCCCGTGTTCTGAATACATTGCAATTGCCAACTTGAGGCTGAAGCAAACCTTTCTTGCACATCTCCTCTGTGGCTTGCATCTCATTTAGGGTCTGTCCATGCAAATTACCAAGCAGTCTTCAGTGCCTTGAGCTGAACTGTTTGATGCTGACAGGCTGTGTGGATGCTCTAGGATTGCAGCAGCAGTAGGCAAGGTAACAAACTCCCAGCCTCCTTCTGTGTCCAGCCTCTGACTCACAGAAGTACACAGTGCCTGAGAGGCTACTCTGTCCCTGAGATTAGAGAATTTGCATGGTAAAAGCAAGTGTTTTGATAGCACTGGAAGCTGTGGTCAGGCTACAGTGTAGTTCCACAACCAGCTGAGTGTGCACAAGAGACAGCACTAAGAGCTCCAGGCAAGGTGGAGGAAAAAGGCAGGAACCACAGCAGACAATGCTACCAAAGCTGAAACCAGTTTCATGTGTGCTGCTTCTGAAGAGAGTTAAGTCTCAGTTTTATCCTTGAGTAATTTGAAATGAAATCAGCTTTGTTTTTTTCACACAAGCTTCCCTGCTAAGCACGTCTTGTTTTGTTGTATCACCTTTTCCCTTGGACACTTACCTGGCAGGGGAGACACCAGGATCAGGCAGCTGGTTTTCCCAAGGCAGGGTTCATCCCCTGCACTCTAGGTGTCCTGACCCCTGGGATTTCACAAAATGTGGGACATTTGGCTGCATAGTTCGTAGTAACAGAGGACTGCTCTAGCAGGGGCCTTGGACTATTCTGTGATGCTGTGATCTCTTGCTATCACAAATTTGAAATAAAGGTAAAGAGAAGGTGTTTCTAAAAAGCCTTAAACCCCTGGATTTCAACTACACTTTTCTTTTGGTTTGCAGTGCTTCCAATTGCTGTTTCTTTCTCCCTAGGAATTGATTTGTCAGAGTGCCTGCAGTATCCAGACTTCAGTGTTGTTGTCCTTTACAAGAAAGTTATCATTGCCTTTGGCTTTATGGTGCCAGATGTGAAGTATAACGAAGCTTACATCTCTTTTCTGTTGGTGCACCCTGAGTGGAGAAGAGCTGGGATTGCAACCTTCATGATTTACCATCTTATCCAGGTAATGGAATGAAATCATCCCGTGAATCTGCCAAAGAACCAGCTCTCACTTTTTCCTTGTGTGCACATGTGCAGATATTAGAGAGTAAGGACCCTTTTTGTGAATGTTTATGGGAGGAAGTAGCTCCTGCTTTGGAAGTTAAAATGTGCCCAGGAAAACAACCATCCTGGTCATGTCCTCAGAATTAGAGGGATGCTGCACACTTCAGCTGCTTTGGGATTAACTGTGTTCTTCAGTGGTCAGTAGTTTGTGTAAAAGGGATACTGTAAATGGGAGGTTTAAAGGAGAAAATGAGGTAAGAGTGGGCAGGATCAGTCAGAATTATTGCAGCTCTCTTGATTGCACCTGGAGGTTTATTCCATGCATTCCACTTACTGATCTCAATCACTCACTTTCATTTTTATACTCTGGTTCAAATACAGCTGAGTTAATGATAAAGTGTTTGCAATCTCATTGTTTGTTTAAACTGGCTTGTACTGGGCCTTGTTCCACTGGAATACTTGGGAAAATTAATGTCAGCTAACTGAAAGGGTGATATTAAAAGAGTTAAACCTCATTAATTCTCTGGATGAATACTTGTTATTCAAGTAGCCTTAATTCCATTGACTTTCTTGAATTAAATTGCAGGAAAGGCAGCTTAATTGTGAGTAAGGATACAGATGTATGTCCTTTTCAGAGTCTAACTCCATAGTGTTACCACTCCCTGAACTCTCTTGGCAGAGCTGCGATGGGAAATATTTCTTAATTTGTTGTAGTCAAGGTGAGCTTCACTAACAAAACCTCACCATTGAAACTGTTTTATCCTCTTTCTTACCTGGCTGAAGCAAGGTAGGGAGTGCTGGCAGAGCCCTGGGTAAAGTGATCCGTGCTTTGGAAAAGCACTTTCCGCTCCTGGGCCGCCTGAGGGTAACTCTGCTACCTGCACAGCTCTCTGCAGTGCTGACACAGGCCTGTAATCAATATTCTTTAAACTCACCCCTTGCATTTCCCAGGCAGCTCTGTGTGAAGTGTTGAAGGAAATTGCCCTCAGCTCAGTCTGCTGATGTGAGATGTCAACACCAGTGGGAACAGGCGCCAAGGTTTGCACAGTTCCAGCAGGTGGACTCTCAGAGACTTCCCTCTCCAGCAGAGCTGGGATGCTGGAGTTGGCAAGTCAGCCACAGAAAATCCTCACACCTTTTTGTAGGATGCATCAGATCAATTAACCTAGTCCTGCTTGCATGAAATTCCCTGTTGAGGAAAGCCAGGCAGATCTGAGAGATCTGAGTCTGATTAGGCACACTAGCAGTGAGAGATCAGCACTGTATGTTTGGCTCACATTAGGTTTATTCTGCTGCTGCTGTCTTTCTGACAGTGGTAGAAGGGATTTAGTCCTGTAAAATAAATGGTGGTTGTGACCTTCTGTTCCTCAGTCTCCAGGTTGCAGGTGCTGCTTTTCAGCCTGCTTGGACTTGGGGTCTCCTCTCTGTAGCTTGAGACGCTTTGATGCTCTGTTTGGATCAAGAGTAGGTGGCTGACTTTGGGATCAGTGTGCTGAGTTTGGGGCTGAATTCTTGGGAACAGCCATAACTTAACAGGAAAGTGTTTTGATGCAAATAGTGGTGGCTGGTTTGCTGTCAAAACTTATCCTCTCATGCATCTGTCCCAGAGGACTAAACTGCATTTTCTTAATGATCTCATTCAAATTTTCTTTTCCCCGAAACAGCTTCATATTATTTCTTTTTTTCCTTCCCTTTTTAAATTCCTGGGAGTTTTCCCCTTGAATGTTTAATCTTGAAGATTTCCTAGAGGGTATTACTGTTCCCACTTAGGAGTTACAATACACTCAATATACATGGAATGCTATTAAAACATCTGATGAAAGCAGTAAATAAATTATTTCAGCATCTTAATCCGAGTGTTGCTGGCTAGAATAATTTAGGATCTTCAAGGTAACTTCAGCTATGCTATTATTTGCTGTCTGAACTGAATTTCCTGCCTTCTCAGGAGGCGAGTGCTGTGCCCTGAAGGATGGGAGAGGAGCTGGGTGGGATAGGCAGGAATTCCAGCGTGACAGCACAGAGGTGCTCAGGCAGTCCCAGAGAGCTCAGCTCTATTTGCTGACAGGGAGGAGTGCAGAGCCTGATCCTCTGGCATGTTTTGTCTTTTCTTCAGGCCATTGTATTTGAGATCAGGGCTGTACACCAAGGTAATTTTTAATTAACAATTACTTTAGTAATTGACAATGGAAAGATGACAAATTATAATCTCAAACCTGCTTTCGTTGTCAGAGAATCCACATTTCTCAGGAACAAAGGCTTGGAGGAGCAGCAGCAGCAGCGCTCCCTTTGCTGTTGCTATGTGTGGTAACTCCTGTGCTGGGGCCTGTGACTTTTCTCACATTTCCTCAGTACCTTGGATCCCTGAGCTGAATCTCCTCACCTCCGCATTCCCCCAGAGGCTGTCTCGTTCTCTCACAGTGATATCTCCCTTTTTTTCCCTCTCCCCCTCCCTTGGCAGACCTGCATGGGCAAGGACGTCACCCTTCACGTCTCTGCAAGCAACCCTGCAATGCTGCTCTACCAGAAGTTTGGATTTAAGACCGAGGAGTACATTTTGGATTTTTATGACAAGTATTACCCCTTGGACAGCAAGGAGTGCAAACACGCCTTCTTCCTCAGGCTGCGGCGCTGAGCTGCTGGAGGGGTCTGGGGAGCTGGGAAAAGCCCATTCCATCCAAAAAACTCCCCCAGCTTTCAGTGGAGGATGTTGGCTGCCACAGGAAAGCTGGAACATGCTGGTGTGTTTATCCCTAGGACTTTGGATGTCAACAGTGAGATGCTGTACGTGGAAAACACAATCCAAAAGGATTGGTTCCTGTGCTCCAAAGGGAGAGACCTGGAAATGCCAACTAAGATACACTGAAACCACTGGAAAATTGAAATTCCTTATGGGGAATTTTCCTACCACTGTTACTTTGGAGAGCCTCATTAGCAAACAAACAAAAATACCAAACTAAAAAGTGTTTCTCACTTCAGAGGGGCCCCATGGATTTCAAGTTTTGAAACCTGTCCAAAAAAATGTTGCAGGTTTTTTTGTCTCTGTTATTGTTTATAAGCAAAAATGAACACCTGAACTTAAATCATTCCGTGTTTCTGTGGTTTGATTGCTTTGTTAGGAACTGTCTTGAGTCTGTGAAGGGAAATAAGATATTGGTACCTGTAGCTGGATGTTAACTTTAGGAAAGTTCTACACACGCCAGATGAGTAATCCTGGAACCATGTTTCAGGAATACTGAAGAGCGTGTGGATTCCTGTGATCCCAAGCACAAGGCTCAGAGGAGACATCTTTGTTTTGCTCCTTCCCTGCTGCCTTCCCTTCCCCTCCTTGCTCAGTGTGAAGTTCTCGTAGCGCGCAGTGTGTTGTGTTCAGGAACAATGTCAGGTGGGTTTGTGTCTAGGCAAGGTAGGGCACCAGAGCTGCCAAATCCAGCTCTTTGGAATCTTTCCACCTCTCTGCTGGTTGTTGGTCTGCAGATCAGCCCTTTGGGCACACCTCTAACCACAGAGCAGCCTCACAGACTCCAGCACCCACCTCCTCCTGCTACAGGCACTCTGGCTGGAAGACACCCAGAACAGAAGTAGTGGGGATATTTGAAATGCAGGCTCTGATTTGTAGAAGCATTCTGCTTCACAGCTTGGAGGGAGGAGGGAGCAAAGGTGGCCCAGATCCAGTTCTTGGAAGCAGCTAGGCTCAAAGTAGCAGTAGACAGGAGAGCAAAGAATAAACAGAAATACCCAAGAATTTAAAAACACAACCCAGTTTCTCTGGTAGGGGCTCATGTCCTTTTCCACAGTGTAGCAGGCTTCTCTCCCTCCCTGATTTTCAGTGCAGATGAACAGACAGCTGCACTGACCAAAGGTCAGGCTGTGCATTTTAACTATGGATCACATCCACTGGGATGGTCCTTTCACATCAAGCCCACAGAGAGCTACACCAAATGTGACTTCCTTGTCCTTCATCTACTATGTGTACCTGTTGGCTACCTGACTATAGCAGTAGTTGTCACAGTGGAGTCTTAATTTTGGTAACAGGAGAGAAAGGGACACAAAATACGTTCTTGTGTTAGCCAATGTTCATCACCACCAACACAAAACCAGTGGTAGTGGAAAGGAAAACCAGCCCAGCCAAGGGTTGTGTGCCCAAACTTCTGTGCACATTTCTGCCTGTTTCATGACTATGTGAAAATTTTCAATGTTCTTAATGTTATGAGGTAACTGGACTTCAAAAGAAAAGAAATATATGTCTTTATGAATGGAATTAAAGCCCTTCCCTTGGAAAAGCCTGTCTGTAGTCATACTGTTTGATAACATGTCTCTCCATCATCTTATTTTATTGGAATCTAGAGAACTCCGGTGTGGCCCTTAAGAGGATGTGTGTGGGCAGCTGACCAAGGGCAGAAGTTCCTCATTTCCCTACAGACACCCCACAGCAGGCACACACACGCAGGCCTTAGCAGGCTCTTCCTTTCCAGACAGAATTAGGAGATAGAAAAGTAGCCTGAAGAAGACGACCAGTTCTGCATTGTGTTCTCAAGGTGACCATAAAGATTTTGAGGACCATCTTGCTCTGTGGCTTTGTCCCTCAGGGACTGCCAAGTGACGACGGTGTAACAGCCCTGTGGCACCTGCTGTGCTGCAGACAGCTTGTTTGATCCCGGTCCTTCATTTAACCGCGGCTCCTCAAAGGCGGTGAAGTGATCCTCGGGGCGGGAGCCATGGCTTTGCAAGGGGTGAGCAGACAAACGGTGTTTTCAGCCCTCTGCTTCCCTCTGGTGCCTCGGGAGCCCGGCTGCCGGCTCACCCGAGCTGTGCTGGAGGAGCCAGCACCGCCCTGCTCCGCGGCACGGCTCCGCCACCTTCCCGGACCGCAGAGCTGAGAGGAGGAGCCAAACACAGCTTAACAAAGCAAATATTTCCCGGAGAATAAATGTGGAACCTCACCCTTTCCTAATAGGGCAGCAAAGCCCAGGCGCTTCTCTGAGTTCTGACTCATTGGCGCCGAGAAAAAGGCGTCCTCTGGGCCGGGGGCTCGGGCTCGGCGGGCGCCGTGAGGGCGGCGGCCCCGCCCCTCTCCCGCCCTGCCCCGCGCGCGCCGCCGTTTGAACGGGGCCATGGAGGAGCTGGCGGCGCTGCCCGAGGTGTGGCGGCTCTACTTCGCCTCTGTCCGCGCCGCCACCTTCCGCAACTGGCCCTTCACCGAGGGCTGCGCCTGCACGCCCGAGCGGGTGAGCGCGGGGTCGGGGCGGCGGGGCCGGGGCGGCGGGAGCGGGAGCGGGCGGGCGCTGACGGCCTCCCCTGTGCCCGCAGATGGCGGCGGCGGGCTTCGTGCACTGCCCCAGCGAGAACAGCCCCGACGTGGCGCAGTGCTTCTTCTGCCTCAAGGAGCTGGAGGGCTGGGAGCCCGAGGACGACCCCCTGTGAGTACCCGGGGGATCCCTCGGCCTCCGCCCCGATCGGCGGCGCCCCGGCCCGGGGGAACCGCTGGTGGCAGCCGAGGGGCTCGGCGGGGGAGAGCGGTTGCGTGCGGCTCGTTGGGAGCTGCTGCCTTCTCTTTTATTTTCTCTTTCGTTTCGCCTCTATTCAGGGAGGAACACAAAAAGCACTCTGCGGACTGTGGTTTTCTTTCTCTTCGGAAAGAGCCTGCTAACCTGACGGTGCAGGAGTTCCTGAAGCTGGACAAACTGCGAATGAGAAAGGCACTTGTACGTACACGGGCTTCTAGTCCTTGGATTGTTGGGCTGCACAAGGCTTTGTGCAGAGTGCTTTGTTGCATCCAGGTTGGGGCTGTGCCCTTTCCTGGTTCTCAGCCGTGCTTTATGCAGGATGTGTTCTGCTTTCCCCTCGAAGCTGAACGATACTCCACTTAGTGGTAGAGAGTAATATATTATTTTTACTTTTTACAGAAAAAAGAGGTTTCTCAGAAGATGACCAAGGTTGAAGATAAAGCCAAGATCCAGCGGTGTAGTATAAAGAATCTGGCCTAGACTGCTGCAGCTTCAGAGTTGCCAGTGACGTCTGTCTTGTCCACATGCTGTGGCACTGCCCCTGTGACTGAATGGCCGTGTTTCCTGAGGCTGCTTCCAGACTGGCTCTTCCTGAGAAGCAGACGGAATTCTGCTTCACTCCTCTGAGTCTGTCTGGGAAGTACCTGCAGTTTGATGCATTGTGTACATAATCTTTTTCTATAGGGTTCTCCTAATTTTCCTTCTGTTTTTTAAAGAATTATTATTTGTGGGTTTACTTGCTTTTTTTTTTTTTCTTTTTTATATTTTGTAAATCCAGGTGTTTAGAGATATTGCAGTCTCATAGAGATATTGGTAGCTCTGGTGCTAAAACTTGTATCTCTGATAGGAGTTGACATGCATTTCCACTTTTGTACAGAATATACCAATGCTTTTAGATACTTTGGAACATAGAAAGAGGAAGGAGTTTTAAAAATACTTCAGGGATTTAGGATTGTGGCTAGTAACATTGAGTTGTACCACACCTTAGTGTGCCTGGTATTCTTGTAAACTTCTGTTTGTAGTTGGCTGCTGCCTCATGTTGATGCATTTATAAATAAAAGTTGAAGGCAGAACAACAAAGTTTTACTTGATTTCCTGGAGGACAAGAATCTGACCTTTACTGCAATGGGCTGTGCTAAATGCATTTTTAACATCAAAAAGCAAAATAAGCTCATCAGTTACAGCTTGCAGTGCTGTTGCTCAGGTGTCAAACTCATGAGCAGAGTTCATCAGGGATTATAGACATTTTGGAGACATTGAAATTAATTTATGCCTCAGAAGGTTCAGTTTGTCCCTTTGTTTGGAAAGGAAAAGAAAATTTGCAGAATAGAGTGCAGTCAGAGAGGAATTGTGCTCTGAACTGCCAGAAAGGAATGGGGCAATCTTGGAGAAAAGACTTGTCTCTTGCAGGGCCCAAGCTGATCACACAGGATTGTGAATTCTGCAGACAGAACTGGACACACGTGAGGAGGTGCTCCCAAAGTCAAAGAAACTTCAGCTTTATTTAGGGAAAAAGTTTGTTGTAATAACACACTGATGAGAACAGTGTTCCTATGTCTCACAAGTTCAATGTTCTCTATCCAGACTTACTTGGAGCAGTGAAATAACCTTATTATCTCCAGCTGCAACAGCCAAATCCAGCGCTGAGTGCCCTGCTGCATTCTTCTTTTGCACGCTTGCATTGCAGCTGTAAATACAGAACAGATTGGTTTTAACTGCTTAATTTAATTGCCAAGTGAGTGCACTTAGTGATGGAGTGGCTTGTAGGTGAATGTGTTGATGTGGAGTAACTTTGGAATTCCTGGATGCTCCTTCCCACAGGGACATGGGGCAGGCTTTGGCTCTCCAGTGGTGCCAAGCAGGTCTGTGCTGGCAGGCTGGGGGGAGCTGATGTGGAGGCCCAGCCACAGTACCTACCATAACAGGGCTCGGATGCACTCCTCTCCCTCCAGTCCCAGCAGAACTGCCTCGTGGAGAGCTGTGTTGTTGTGCCTGCACAGGAGGAATGAGCAATGACCGTTTTTACCTAAGGAAACTTAGCAAATAAAACTTAGGAAAATGAACAGGAGTATACAGAACACCCTAGAAGTGTGGTATGCTTCAGTGGGGTTTAATCATATTGAGTTGAAGTGGATGGGAGAAGGAACTGAATAGAACAGCAGCTTTTATAAAAGAAGTTATGAGAAATCTTCAAAGCTAGCAACTGGAAGGAGTATGGATACTGCTATGGAAAGGAGCAGATTTGTGAAGGAGAGGTGGGGTTTAGTTCTCTAAAACCAGAGCAAGTGTGATTTTTCTTGGTGAAAGGTGGAAAAGCTAAGGCAGAGGATCAGAGCTCACTTACGGCCCTGACTGCTGGTCAATGTCAGCCCCTTTCTGCACCAGAGGGGAGATGGCTCCTGTGTGCTTGTTCAGGACAGCAACTGTGAGGGCAGGGCGCTCCTCCTCACTCAGGGAATTGGGGTCAGCTCCCTGGAACACAGCAGAGGCAAAAGGGGCTGGTAAAACCATACAGATGCTTCAGCTTCCACCTTGCTTTTGTGTTGTGCCAATTCAAGTTGGCAAATGGGCTTCATGCTCAGGACACAGGTTCAGTGTGTTGTTTTGCTTTCTTCTGAAAATGTTTGTCATCTAGCTCAAAGCCAGAGAAAATGTGTGTAGCAGTAGCCAAATGAGATCCCAGAGCAGAAATACAGATTGTTTGCTTTTGCTATACAGAGGACTTGATCCTAAATTATAAAACTAATACTTTCTTTTTTGTTTGCCTCTGACAAACCCAGAGAAGACTCCCTTATGCACTGACCAAACAGAATTTTACATCTATAAATGTAAAACAGACCCTATCTTCTCCAAAATGCTCTTTCAGTCTGAAGACTGGTATTGCAAGGCTGTTGCCTCCTAATCACCAAGCATTCCAGGCTAATATTCATGCAGTAAACAGTCAAAGAGTTGAAAAAGGAAACTTCAGCAAATGTAACTTACATCTCTGAGCAATTGTTCTATGAAGGTGATTCTTCCTTTCCCAGTTTGACCCAGTTCATTCAGCAGCAGTTGGGACTCTGGCTGTGGAGACACAACAGCCAGGAACATTTCACACAGTGAATATACAAGTAGGTGGGCCAGATTCTGCCTTGGAACAAAAGTGCAAAATGCACACTATGGCATGAATTCAATGTATCTGAGCCTCATTGTTACTAATCTCTGACTTCTTTGGGAATGTCTTTCTGAACCTGAGCAAGTGTTGGGTAACCCTGGCTAATCCCTCACTACTGAGATCTTAATTCAGAATGTGTGTCTGCAAATGATTCACTTTATGTCAATGCAGCTCTCCAGGGCGGTACAAGGATCTGCTCAGCACAATTAAACAGGGGTACATGTTTAGGAGTAAAGTTTGGAGCTCCCAGAACTTGTGGAAGTATTTTGTTTTAAAAATGTGTATGTTTTGCCTCAGTGAAATTAGTTTACTAAACTTTAACAAACAACAAAACCTAAAACCTTTTCCTTTTATTTCTTCCCAGCTTTCAACTTTTTCTCATTTTGTAAGCTCAGTCACTTGACCAAGCATTTTTATCTCTGGACTCATATCACAGAACTCTGTATCTTCTCCCACCTGTTGAGTTGTCTGACTGATCCAAATTTAGATTACTGTACATTTCCCTTTTGAAATTTTCCATGCCATTACTGACAATCCATTTAGTAGACAGTTCTTTCAGGAAATTTGTTCTCCAGTGGAAGTAAATCCTTGCTTCTTGAATTAAACTAGGCCTCTATGGAGTCAAATGTTGTAAAGTCAAGAGAAGATGAGAATACCACCATATGATCTTGCTTCTGTAAAAAATCTGTAAGAGAATCACTGCAACAGTCCTTAGGCCTAATGCAGTGTCAAAATTTAATTGATTCAAAATGAGAGAAAAAAAATCTAAGTCAACTCTTAGTAGAAAAACAAATTAGTTATTTTCAGGTCTGAACTAAATGTCAGTTACCAGTGTTCTGGTTTTATATTAAGTTGGACTTTTATCCCCTGCCCCCAGTCAGCATTAAAACCTTTCTATTTTAATGCCTGGATGCCCTCCTTCATGTTAGTGCTGCTCTCTAAGTCTTTTTTCCTGTATTTGCAGAAGATACTTACAGAAAGCTTGTATTCCTGTCCCATGAGTGTTCTTGACTTGGTTCTCTTTACTTTGCCGCTTGAATAGAAAAGATTGTGATCATCTCTGCCTACCAGAAAGGAAAACAAGTGTTAATTCAAACCAAAATCAGTATCCTAACTAGAACTTGGAGGAGGGATCTGGAAATAATTTATCCACAATCAAAGCAGTATTTATCAATTTTCCACATGAGAAAGTGATGAAATACTTGTTGCGGTTCGTACTGGTTTTAACAAAAGGTTTGCACAGCTCCCAGTGCCGTGACTGCCTCTTGCCAAGCCTCAGACTGGGAGCACAAAGTGGATGAAACTTACATGTGAATTAAGTATGTTAAATGATGCTGTAGGAATTTCTGAATTGTAATGCTGGCTTTACAACTGTTTGATTTAATGAAAACCTAAGTCCAATATGAGATGCCCAAAATGCTGAGCTGTTACTGACACCAATGGGAGACTGCAGTTAAACAACATCTCTGCATGAATGTATTTCATAATTTCTCATCTTTGCCAAATATGCCAGAGCTGGCAGTCCCTGGCAGAGCTCAGAAGTAGAGATAATATTGATATTTATAGTTCCTACTGTAAAAGAGTATGTGAAACATCTGAAGTTTTAGTGCTATAATAAAAACATTGCTGTGACCTGTGGCTGCAGTTCACTGGTCTCCTCAGCTCTCCAGGGATGAAGTATTCCCAGGACTTTTTGAGAGAGTCTGTACATTGCTTAAAGCTCAACTTGGACACATTTTGAGACTTAAAAGATCAACTTAAATAGGCACAGAATGTTCTCCTGCCTTGGTGTCTAAACTCCCAAGCACTACTTCTGTATTCTTGACTTCTGTATTTATGGTCTACTGTAAAAACAGGGGGGAGAAAATCTCACCGAAATTAGTCTGACTGCAATCCTGTCCATCTGTGAGTTCTGTTCCAGCACTCAGGTAATCATTACTGAACTTCACTGCTCTGTTAGGATGAAAATCCTGTAGAATCATCAAATGCAGGCAGTTATTAAGATTATCATGTAATGTTGCTATAATCTTAGCGGCACAACACTGTTGCATATGAGAAAATACATAGGCTTTGAATATCAGGGTCAAATTACCACAAGACATTATCATATGTAATTGAACCTCTGTTTTGAGGCAAAATTATGTAGCGATTTTTTCTGAAGCTTATGTTAGGTATTTATTTTGGAAAAAAAAGTGATATAACCTCACTTAATGAAATGAAGATTCTCATCCAAATGGAAGTGTTTCCACCACTTGAGAAATTTCACTTCTGAAATGATGTGATACAGCTCTTCAGGCCTCACATGGCAAGGTGAGGTTTCCAAGATTCCACACGAGAGACACGGTCTGATTTTTGAAATGGTAGATTTTTATCTTTGAAAAGCTGGAACTGTGTATGTTGTGGTTTTTGGAACATGGTAATTCTTGAGACAGAGATTCCAAATTTTGAATAGAGTTAACAGGAGCTCTGACAGAAGTTATCTCCAAACTATTGAAATTATTAAGCTTGGTTTTTAGGAGCACACTTTGCAGGCTGAAGAAAAGCAGAATCTGAGATCAAAAGCTATGGGGGTGCTAGAATCATCAAACACCATCAAACGTCATGAAAGAAGAAAGTTAATACTAATAGCAAAATAACAAAATGTGAGATGATAGCAACATAACCATGAAGTCTGGCTTAATCAGATAAAGTTACCTGTTCATCCAGCTCCAACAGAGACAGAAAAAAGATTCTTTTCTTTGAAGTGGTAAGTTAACACCCTCTGAACAAATGCATTTCTTGTTTAGATCTGAATTTAAAATATATCAGCATTACACTGCTCTACTGACAGCTTTAGACCAGCTGCCTCTCAACAGGCCCCATCCCATGAACTGACCTTGTTAATAGCAGCAAATTTCAATGTTATAGTGACTTCATAGTCATCTTCAGAGATGGTGGCATAATTAATCTAGAGGGAAAGAGCAGCTGTTAGTATGTCTTACCAAAAAAAAACCCTCAGAAGTACTTTTAGGAGTAAGTCTTGCTGATGGTATTTCTTGTGCAGCCACTGTACAAAATCACACGTGTGGCCTTTACCTACTTGTGATATTGCAACAACACTTCCCATGTCAATGAGAAAGGGACAGGTGCTTTTTGAGTAGCTGGAAATTCCACAACAACTGAAATGCCAAATGAATCCTAAACTCTAATGAGGCTGCATTTCATGGAGGTTTAGTCATTCTCCACTGAGATTTTGTAGCTGCAAAACGGGCTGTGCTGTTCTTGGGAATCCCAGATCCAGAAGAGCTGGTGGCTCCTTTAGTGACACCAGCCTGGGGAAGCACAGTCTGTGTTAAAACTTTGGTACCTCTGTGTATCAATTCCTTGAGACAGTACTGCTGGCAACAAGTCTATGGAAGTCATACAAAAATGAGTGCACGGGGGATTATAAAGAAATGGAATGAAGATTATATTGCAGCTGGTTGAGAATTTTGAGGTAAGGTTGATTATATTTCTAATCCACATGAAACACTGAAAGAGCAGCATTCAACCCAGATAGTTGGCATCTGCTTTGAACCATTTCTGTTACTTTTATGGGCACTGCTTTTAAGACAATAAACTGACAAAAGGCCAAGAAGCAGCAGGAACAGCCTTCCCTAGTCAATTTTATATCCTTCAGACCTATCTTTTTGAAACCTCCAGCAGAGGAAACAAGTTGTAATGTTAATGTATCTCAACTCTTTTAAGCAGATATTATCTTATAATTGCACTGCGGCCTCTGAAGATCTGGTGGACAACAGGTTTCAGTGAATATAGAAATCAGGTGCAAAGTATCTAATGGAATATCTACTCCTTAGGAAGGAGTCCTAGAGGGTTTCCACCTTCTTACTATATGAAAGCAGCTAAGTAAAGGCTTTCTCACTCCCCTTACAGGAGTAAGAAAAGTGAGAGAATAAGAATTACCATTGGAAAAAAGAAAGCAGAAAAAAAGTCTTCAGGAAAAGGCTGACAAGAAAATGGAACAACCAAATGAGACAAATGACAAACACACACACAAAAACAGGTCAGCATCTAAAGAAAAGGAAGAAATTTATTTTACCAGTGTTTATGTAGCAGCCACAATAATCTTTTCATGACCCTCCACAGGGAGAAATTACTCACAAGCTCCTTCCTACCTTTCCCATTTGAGGCTCTCCAATCAGTGTTCTGAATTCAAGGTTGTTCTGGGCATAGCTTCTAACATGAGCACAAACATGATCCAGCTGTTTTCTCCAGTAACCTGCTCACAGGGAGTTAAGCAAGAGAAAAAACCTTAAAATGTGATTAACATTCCTTCTAGTCAAGTGATGGAAGATTTAAAAGATAGCTTCACTGAGATAAAAAAAAAAAAATCTGTAGAAAATTCATCTAATCAAGAAAATGAGAAGGAAGTTATACTCTAAAAAGCCAGGTGAAACACTGTTTTATCTGTAGTTAAAATTCATCCTTAGTGCCCTCTATTCACAACAAAGCCATGTCTTGGAATGATCCTTGGGAGTCAAAACTGGTCCTTTGTGAAGGGAAAATCTCACACTATTCCACATCATAAGAAAAGAAAAAAGTAAAATATTACAATTAAGCAATTATGTGTTATTGAACTGATTTTTACTTGCTTTGGGATAACTGACAGGGAACAATAAGCCAAATCTGAAAACTGCAAACACAAAAACTCAGGCTACACAACATTTTGGTCTGTGTAAACTATCCTCCAAATAAATTCCTTTCAATTATTTATGTGAGAGCTTATTAAAAGCTTAAGCATTCCTGCTCTTTTGCCTGTCAGGATCTCTGGGAGAGTCAGCATTCCTTTATGCTGATAGAGGGCACAAAACATGAGGGGCTGAATGTGTCTGAATTAAACACTCATCTTAAGCTATTTAGAGCTTTTGCACATCTTGTCCAGGCAATTCCAGAGCTACATTTTGTTTTAATCTGAGAATAAAACAAAAGGACTTGTTCTCATTTTTAACTGATTGTTTTCAGGAGCTGGCTAATTTTCTTTTTTTTAGCATCCTCATGGTAAGTGCAGGGCATGATTCATTTTGTTGTAAATAAACTGTGTGGGCTTGGTAACCTCATTTAACTGGCACAATGCAGCTGCTCTGACCTTATCCTTTCCTTCATGTCAAGTGAAGCTTAAAACAGTGAAAAGAGACCAAGCCAGAAGGAAAGTGCTGCTCTGGCTTTTACAAGACAAAGCAAGGGCACAAGGAGTTTTGTGCTTGGAAGACTCAAGGTTGAACTGGTATGACAAACTAAACCAACAAATCTTACTCGTTAAGCAGCTTTAAATGAATAGAAAAAAGAAGGATCCACAGAACAACATAAATTGTTCCCTGCTGTGGTCTCATATGCAAAAACTAATACAAGTTGAAAGTAGTATTTAAAACATCTAAAATAGACTACTTGGTGAGTGATCTCTCCATAGAAGTCAGTATTATTTGCAAAAAAGTGGTTCATAAGTACCCAGATCCCCAGATTTTATTTGAAAAAATCCAGATGGTCAAGAACATACTCTTGCATGGTTGATGTTTTATTAGATCTCACAGGATTTTTGGCAGCATTGATGGAATACTTTAATTCATTCTGCCAATAGCACATTACACCTATATTACACTGATTTAACCTCTGTTACAGTAGGAAAAGGGAGGTTTTTCATTGTAAAGTTTACCTCGTAAATATCTTGGCTCCTGTTCAAATCAGAATGAAAGTACAGCAAAAACAAAGAAATACAGTACACACCAGAGGATTAGTGTTTTGGTACTGCTGTTGTTTGCCCCTAACTGTTTGATGTTTCTTTTTTTTTAATCTTTACAAATTAAAAGAAATTTAGTTAATAGTTGATATGATCAAGAAATAATAACCTCCCCCATTTTATTTAGTCACTTGTATTTAAAAACTTTAATATCAAATGTCTGATCCTATTTTGATTGAAGAACTAATAGTCATATTTGGCATGTATAAACAAGATTTTCCTGGGTGATAGTGCATGGTCTTGTTGACACAGATAGTTTCAAGCCATGTATACAACTCAGCCTGAACTGACTATAAGAGACATTTATTGATTTATGGAATGAAGTAAGTTCCTCAGTCCTTGGCAGGATATAAAGGAGAATACATTACACAGTGCAACTTCAACAAAGTTACCACTGCTAAGTGGATAAAAATGAAAAGAATTCAAAAACAGAATTTCTTCCCAACCTTTCCCAGCAACAGCAGTTCTCAGAAGTCAAGAGCTGTACTTCTGACAGAGGTATACAAATATTCAGTGTTACTTAGCTTTTTTCTTGGCACTATTCAGGGCCAACCCTTCCTTATCTCTGACTAAATTAAGCTCCCTGACATGTTGAATCAAGTGTTGTGTTTCCTACAGTGATGCCTAAGAGAACATGTCACAGTTGAAAAGAGATTTCCCCATTGATTATTTTAAAAATCAGAGTCCATCTGAATACAGATACGCAGAGTCAAAAGAGGAATTTCTAACATTCATTAGCAACTTCTACTACCCAATAGGAAATTAATTCTGAAAACAGTCTGAGGGGTTGACCATCTGATTGCTGAAGAGAGCTAGATGTAAAAGTGTATCTAAAAGAGTAACTGCTCCTCCAAACCATGGTTTGGTGCTGTAATGTTTTAAAATTAACTCCTTCTATGGATTACCCAGCTCGACTGCCCTGTGAGATTAAAGACAACTTTGCCCATTGAGGCATTTATTAGATCCCTAATTAATACTGATGGACTATCTTTGAGGGTTTGAGATCCAGAAAACTGAAGATTTTCTCAGGACTGTAAAACTAAAACCTCTATAAATGGCAAGTGTTTAATGACAGCAAATTGTCAAGTGATTCCACAAAGTGACCACAAAACTCACTGTGAAACTAAGCTGTCTGCAGTACTGATACTGCTCCTACTGTAGTCTGTGAGAGGAGTTTATGAGAACTCTTCAATGAGTAATGTTTTCATAATCTTACTAAGAATCCCTTCTTCCAGCTTAGTTTTCTTTGCTTCTGAAGCTTCTCTAATTTATTCCACAACAGCTTCTCCAATTTATTCCTCGTGTAGACAAGCTTCATCATATTTTCAAGAGCTCTGATTCCCTGTGTCTCAGAGTTTTGTTTATCAATATCCCTGCAGGTGCCATCACAGCTCTACCTCAAGTTCAATTGCAAGGGTTGGGGAGGGTACTGGGAACTGGGAGCTGTTTGGTGGTTTCCAATTCAAATACAGGACACCTGCCTCCAGTCTTGTGGGATCTGAGGAAATCAGACTGCTACCAAATTAGTAAGGCTGCACAGAGGTGAGTAGCCACAATTTTGATATTTTAGCTGTGGGTGGAGATCAGTGGCTGAAATCTAAGGCAGTGCATTTGCAAGTGACTGGTTGAAACACAGACCTGTAAAGATGTACATCAGTGTCCTACTGATGCTACATTCCATAAACGATAATAATTTCAAGAAAAAAAGCAAGGTCATAATATTTTTAGAAATCATAAAATCAGAACTTCTAACCTTTCCCAGGACTAATGGCTGTCAGGAGAGGCTTATGATCACTCATCTTTTCCACCTTTTCTTTTTGTGAAATCAGTTCAAGCTCCTTCTTTTCCAGTAGTTTGCTGGATGGGTAAAAAAGTCCAATAGTTTGGGTTCCTTTATCTTCTCTTTCTGTTAGTTCAGCCCTTGATTTGGGCAAAGAAACAGGACAAGGTAGCCAGGCAACTTGAGCCTGTAATCGTTTTGCCTGTGGGGGGTGGAAGAGAAGGGAAAATGTAAGTAATATAGATATAATTCAATGGCTTACAAGTATAACTAACCAGAACAGCATACCAAATTGTAAGGGAATGGAAAAGCTAGCAGGAAGAATAATTAACATTTTTTAATTTTAATTACCAGTCTGTAACAACAATGCAACTTATCGCAAATATTCAAGCAAAATCCAAATTCTTCACAATGTGTGAAGGGGACGTGTGTGCTTTTGTAGGGCAAGAGCTGGCCTTGCTAAGTATTTGGCTCTTTCTTCAAGCCATTTAAAAAATACTACTACATTTGTGTGAAAGAATACCTTGTATCAGCAGACTACAAATATTTCACATCCAATAAGATATAAGTACTTAATGAGCTAAGACTTTTGAAAGGCTGATTTTTTCTCACTTTGCCATTTAGCAAGAGGCTGGATCAAGGCCTTGGGGTGAGGCTGCTTTTCAGCAGAAAGCAAAACAAACATTTTTGCTCTCCTTGTGCTCCCAGCCCCACAGCATTGTCCCAGGGAAATGAATGGAGCTGTGCTGATCCACATCCCCAGTGGAACAGCCTCTCAGCTGAGTTCAAACCTGGCTCTGTGACACTGTGTCCTACCTGAGACAATCCCAGCGAGTCCCCACTATCCATGGGACTGCCAGGAGAGCTCTGCCTGGATGGGGGCTCTATGTAGACACCACAGGACATGCAGAAGCGAGCATAGGGCTGATTGCTGGTACCACACTTGGAACAAGTAAAGTAGGATGGAGGAGGTCCAGGCTGGAAAGTTCAACACAACATTTGTCACTAGAGAAGCAGAGGATGAATGACTCAGGAATGATAAGAGCAAAGGAATTAATTGAAAAGAAGTAAAGTACCACCCTGGGTGCCCTAGTACAGTACAGGACTAATGGTTATTTATGCATGTAGGGGAGTGTTTCAAATTTTATGTGCAGTCAGCTCACAGAGAATAAATTCTCCTTGAGTGTGATCTTAGGTAGAAGCACTGTACAAGGGGAAATTGTTTACACTGATTGTCACTCCCCTGAGCAGCACTCAAGTACTTGTCCTTACTGAAGTTAAGGAGGCCTTCAGTCAAAACAATTGCATGCACCATCTCATATCTGGTAATTGCCTGCATAGGTGATTATAGAGTTGATGTGGGAAAACTTGCATTGGGTCAGCCTATACTTTAACCTTTGATGGTTAAATTACTTTGCCTGAGGACAGGGCTGTTGCATCTCAGCTGATGCAATGATCTGGTGCTTGTTGACCTGTGATAATTTGTTTGCAACTCCAAACCCTTGGGTCACTGACTGATGTGGGGTCAGGATGTCTTCTAAGCTGCTCATTTTTCCATACACAATCCTCTATGCTCTAAGTAAGTATCTTGATAATGACAGTGTTTACTGGCTGGCAGGAGTTTTGCACAGAGAAGTGTGGCATTGCTGCAGAGAAGCAGCAGCAGGATTGTCCCCACAGACAGCAGAAGCACCTGCCTTGGCCCCGCACCAGGCACAGAAGCGGGCATCGCTCTGGTTCACACCATTGCATTTTGAGCACTGAGCCATCTTCCTTTGCTGGCCCTGGAGAGGTGGGCAGGCGTCTCCTCCAAACACAGGCTGATAAAACAAATCAAGCATTAGGGAGAAAATGCCCCTCATGAAGGAGAGTCTACAAACCTAATAAGAGGAAAGAGGAAAGCAAGCTGCTCTGACAACATAAAGTAATATTCAGCCTAAAAGAATTATTGCAGTTTAGAATGAGCAACAGAGTGACTTGGATCTAATCTATAATTTTCTTTTTCATTACAAAACCATGGTAAAATGTAGCTTTAATAAATCTGAAAATATTTTTAGCAGAACTAGCACCAAAAAATAAAAACCTTATCAATGCTGTGCTTTTAAACTGAGTATTTATTAATAGGGTCCTACATATAAGTACAGATGAAATTAAGATGATGGCTTCTCTGCTGACAAACTTGCATTTTCAAATCCAACACACAATTTTCTTTGTACCTTTCTTTTTAGGAATATGGCAGGGAGAATGTGTTCAGGCAAGGAGTTTCCTCACAGTTTGGAATTTGCTGCATAAATATTTTTTTGCACTCTTTTGCCTTGTGCAAATTATATATTACCCAACTTTTGTACAATTAGCTTATATGAGTAAGCAAAAGAAAACAGGTTTTTCATCTGAAACTTCTAGAGCTTAAGCATAGGTCCAAAGTTAGGAAAAATAGGACTTAAAAGTGTTTTGCCTTAAGGCTTATGCAGTTTATTTTCTCTACAAGTCAGGAATATGGATAAGCGACAAAACCCAAAAAAAATGATTTTGATTACCCTATAACAGCAAGTAAGCAAACATAAAATAGCCCTGTTTTAATCTGTGGCCTGCATTGCAATTTGAATAATGTGATTTGGGGGTTCAGTTGGAAAATAAAATTTATAAAAGCACAAGTCTAAATATGTTCTAAATATAAATTATTTAATAGCCATTAATAATAATAATATAAGCCTTATTACTATTATTAAAATACTGTAGTTATCACTAAATCACTATTATTAGTACATTTTCTGATTACTATTAATAATTCTTAGTAAGCATTTAACTTTCTCAGCTAATACAGGTCTCACATTCAAGTCACATGCCTAACTACATGTACAGCTACATATTATCTACACACATATCTGCATTCAGTGAAGCAGTCAAACATACATTTATTTTAGGTAAGTACAGAATCCTACTGAAATTCACTTTGAAATGACACTTCTGTGGCTATACAAGAGACTTTTGCCTCTAGCTACAGACTGTTTGTGTTAATCATTATAATCAGAAGATTTTAACTTGCAAACCACTATTTTCTATCATTTTTGTATCTACCACAACCTGGAGAAGTTAAATGTACCAGACATTTTTCATACAAGACTTTTTAGAACTGAAAATAAACTTCTTCTAAGGAAGCAAGCTAAACAGGGAGTTGAAACAGAGCAATTTTAGGGGTAATATTTCAGTGCTTTTCTCACCTCTGTGCAGAGTCACAGCCAAATACAAGCATGCTAGATGTATGCATATAGGAGAAGCAGCAAGTGGAGATAAGAAAGATAATGTAAAAGTGGAGATAGTAAAATAATATAAAGACGTATTCTCTTTTCAGAAAATTACTGAAATCAGTGTGAAAGGTGTTCCTGGTGTATACACTCAACTTTTCTACTGCAATTGAAAGATATCTGGACACAAACAAGACTCCCTTGGAGTCAAGACTACCCAGTTTCTAAGAGCCTCCTGAGCTCTCTTAATGACATTATAAATCCTGACTTCCAAGTCAGAAACTTGAAGGTCTATGGGACACTTCTGTTTAGCTGGACATTTGTGGTGGAGCTTCTGTGGGAGGACTGGGCTTAAATATGACACTGGGGAGAGAATCTCTGCTTTGGTGACACAGGGACATGACTTCAGTTTTCCAAAGGTAAAGGATGTTCTGCTGTGATTCAGCCAGTGTGATTGAAGTCTTACCATCGGTACTTCAGGCAGCTTGCTCTCACAAGTTGCACAGTGTTTGTGGTGAAGAGGATTTCCTGTGCCACACACCTGACAAATGACTTTGCCCTTTAAATCAGAGAGAAAATACATTTCACATAGTGTTTGAAAACTGTCAACAAAAAAAAAAAACAAAGGAGAAGACTTCACCTTACAAAGTGCTGTGGTTATTCAGCCCTGCAGATGGAGGATATCCTTCAAGTCTGGGTTGTTTCATGCTTTAGTTAGGCCATGCTGCCTGCTCATCACATAGGGACTATTTCTTTTAAAATTATGGTATAGTTTCCTCTGGAGATTCAGTATCAATATCTCCAGGTCTTTGTATACTCTGGTTTCAGTTTGCTTAGCCACTATAGCCACAAAGACCAGACAGCCCAGCATCTGCATAGGCAATTATTAATAATAATACTGTAATACTATCAGGTGCCTTAAAAGACCTCTGTAGGTGAGTTGACCCTGGCTGAAGACCAGGTGTCCACCAAAGCTGTTCTATTAATCCTCTTCTCAGCTAGACAGCAGACAAAATATAATGAAAGGCTCCTGAGTTTAAGGGCAGGGAGAGATCACTCACTAATTACTGTCAGGGATAAAACAGACTCATCTTGGGCAAAGTCACTGAATTTATTACCAATCAAATCAGAGTAGGAAAATGAGTAATCAAACCAAATCTCAAAAAACACCTTCCCCTCACCCCTCCCTCCTTTCTGGACTTAACTTTCCTCCTGATTCTCTGTCTCCTGCCCTCCTCAGCAGCACAGGGAAATGGGGGTTAAGGTCAGCTCATCACACATTGCCTCTGCTGCTCCTTCCCTCTCAAGGGAAGCATGTCCATGTCTTTCCTGTACTGGAGAACCTTTAGTCCCTTTTTTCCATTCAAGGTGTTTTTAATCCCACTAACTCTTAAAGCTATCCATAATGGAATTATACAAAGCCAGGCTGGATCAAAATATTTGCAATGAAGTAATCTGTTAGAAAAACGCATGCCAGGAGTTAAATCACTGTTTTGGTTTACTTTTTCTGTTACCTTTATGCAGTTGCTGTTTTGGGGCTGCAGCTGTGGAGCTATTGGTGACTCACAGATAATGCAAGTGGGTGTATTCATTGGCACAAGATGTCTGCATTCAAGGCATGGTGCCATCTGAAGGAAAAGCCACATCACAGTTATGCTAAGGACCACAATGAGATCATTAAAGTTATCATGGGATTTCATTATTTTCCTAGCTGGAGTCTACATCAGCAGCAAGGTCACTGGAAACATAGCAAGTGACAGCAACTGATGCTGCTATTGATCCTCAAAGATCAAAGGATCATATGGAAAAAATATTAAAACATTTGGAAAGAGAATGCCAGAAAGGTATTAAGGTAATTTTCAATAAAATTAAAATGCTACTATAAAATAAAGTAGGACTGGCAAGGTGCTGTGGTCCTTGAGGGGACCTGTGAGAAGGCTTTCTTTCTGTTTCCAAGACTAAAATTACAATCCTGCTATTCCATTGTCACCCACTTCATACAGGAAATTGAAACTCTCCTAATTGTGAGCCTAATCTAAAGAGGTGGTGAATCTTAGTCATTACTTTAAACTACAGCATTGACCAGACCAGACAAATTTCTGATGATACAGGAAGGGAAACACACGACTGACTTGTTAGATCAGGTTATTATCTCTTGGGAAGAGCTTAGGGAAGACAGTTACACACACCACTGCAAAAACCTGGTTCATATATCCACACATGCCACCATCTAAAGTTTAAGGACTGGTACTGTTTCCTGACATAGGCAAATAACTTACTTTTTCATTGTTTTCCTTACTAGAATACATGGCACTTGAAGAAATCTGTGGTGAGTTTTACCCATTGTTGGAGAATTTCTTTGGGTCCAGTGCTAGCAATAAGAGCAGAACTTTCAAATGAAAGTGGGAGTAGGTACAAGGTTTGTCAGCACTGACTGTGTAACTTGCAGAGGCTGCTGTTCACTCCAAGGGTGATGTGTGGATTGCTATGATGTTTTGCTGACCTGTGATCCTTCAGGGAATGGGAAGCACCGGACTGGCACAGGAGGCATAGGAGATCCACATTTCTGGCAGAAGTGAGCCAAGGGCTCAGACAGGCGAGGGGCAGAACAATGGGCACATCTGAAAATAAGAGCAAACTGGCTGAGCTTGGTCTAGTATTACACTGCTGCATAATAATGAATAATCTGGAACTTGTTGTGACAGGACTTAGGCCATTGATTTCTCAGTTGTGGTTCCCAAGCTGTGGTGGGACACCAGACCATGCCCCAACATCCACGATACAGAATTCTGAACTCTCTAAACAGCTTTGCAAGGTAGAAAGCTCTCTGGCAACTATGGAGTTTCATACTTTCCTCCTCATCATGGGAGGTTAACAGGTCTCCTGGCAGGCAGTCTGTGTCAGGCCTCAGTGCTGCACCATGGGGAGCCACTGATGTGGATCACAGAACATTTTCAATACTGATAAGCACTAATGTTTTGTGAGACTACTCCAGTGAGCAGTGTTCACCTACAGCACTGAGGGTACACAAAATTTTGAAAAGATCAGATCCCCTGATCCTATGGGCGTTAGGAGTTTTTTTAAGGGATAATAAGACAGCTGATAATTGACAGTTGAAAACTAAATTTAAGAAACAGAATTTTCAAAGTCCTACCTAGATTATACTCCCCAGTTATGAGCTAGTGTCTGTCTTTGCCTTCCTAATTTTTATAGAGGCCCACTGTATTATCAGCTTGGTTGCAAAAGGCTCAGATACTTTCCAAAGGACAAAGATGTTAAAAGGAGAAGTCACTTACTTAAGGAAATTTGTTTCGTTCTGGATCCTTGACACCTGTGTGCTTGCTAAGCTTTTCTGGCTAGTCACTGCAGAGGAACTTGTAAACTGAAATAGAGGTAATTATTTAACCTTTAATAAGGAAATATTTGTAAAATGGATATAAAGATAGAAAAAACCACTGCAGATGTAATTTGAAATAAACTGCACTGAAATGCACTGCTTTGAGGAGTACTTACTATCCTTGATTCCCCCATTAGCTGCATTAAGGACTCACAAGTTCTTCCAATAAAAATAAATCAATGCCTTGCTGTGTACTTCTACCACAGCATTACTGAATATTGAGTTTTAAATATTAACTTGCCCACAAACAGCAGTAAGTATTTGCTAACTGAAGATTCAGGAAGGTATTAGAAGAGAATTAGTAGGAATGCAGTCAGTGTTGATTTCTTTTGCCTGTTTTTGTCCATACTGACTACTGTGTCCTGCTTTGGGCATTCCTATTCTAGTGCATCATTACCATTACATTTAAATCAGGACTAGTAGAATGCAGGCAAAGGCATTAATAGCTGAGAGAGATCACAAATCTTCACCTCCTCCTTTTTTTAGACCTCTGTCCTGATGACAGCCTTGTACAGTTTTCTTCAGCCTACCCCTTTGCCCACCTGCAATGACTCCATTGGTTGTGCTGAGGTGGGCTCCTCTCTGTATTCTGTGGCTCCCAAACGACTGGCAAGGAGCTGAGGTCCTTGAGGGGACCTGTGAGAGGGCTTTCTGCCTGTTTCCAAGATTAAAATTACAGTCCTGTTATTCCACTATCACCCACTTCATGCAGTTAATATATAACTGAACATAAATGTTACATACTCTCGCTAAGCATAATTAAAAACTTATTTGGCATCCGTATTTTGGGTTTAAATAAGCTACATGGAATTACAGGGAATTAAACTAGAAGAAACCCCACACCTCTCTGACAGAGCTTACTTCTTTGTTTTAATTTATTTACAGTTTTCTTCCTTCTTTTGTACTCAAAAACCCCCAGCTCTTAAGAGTAAATTAATGAGTAAATATTAATAAAACTCCCTGCTCTAAAACAGTCCCATAGCTGTTGCCATGGAATAAAAGGCTTTATCTATAGAGAAAATCTGGGTGAAGCTTTATTTTCTGCTTAGTGTATTTATTTTGGAATCTTACTGCAAGCAACCATCAGTAAAGAAACTCTGTAAAGGATTAGCAATGCCATCAATTTAACAGCATTTTCTAGCACAAAGAGAAATACAGGCAGGGCCTTGTTGTGTTACTGAGAAATGATTGATGTTTTAATATGTTTTTAAGAAGTCGTGTGAAATGTATGGAAGGTAAATTTTGTTCTCTGTTTGCAGTGTTGAGCAATCAAAACTGGAATTTCCAGAGGATGTTCTGTCTTCTGAGAGGGTTTTAAAATTAACCACATTTTACAAGTGGAAAACTCTACACTATTTTCTGCTAGAACAGAAGACTATCTCAGTTTTATGAAGTGATACTGTACCTTGAAGGTCTTGGGATGTTTCATCCCAGGCAGGCTTGATTTCCACATTCAGTCTATTCTTCTTTGGTTTTGTAGTAAATGTTCCACCTTCCTTATTCTAAAACGTAATTCCATTTGAAATCCAGATCAATTTTTTGCTTTTGCTCTAATCTTCTTTTGCTATAGTTATTTGTTAAAATTTTAAAAGTACATGCTTAAGGTATTTATTTTCAATGCAAGCATTTGAAAAGCTTAACTTATAAATGTATTTTTAAAATATTTGACCTCAATTAGTCATAAAATACTACTGGGCAAGGGGGAAAGTGTCCCCTTGTAATTTTAATATTACAAAAAGGACCAAAGCAGCAAAGATGGGTAAACAGAGAAAATAGGATTTGTGAATAAAACTGGAAGTCAAAGCTTAATCTCTAAATAATATCATATATACAACATTTTATACTTACACAAGGGGTTGCAATTTCTAGAACTTACCTGTGTGGCCATATCTTTTATGAAATTCTTGTCATCATCTTCAACAGGCAAAAGGATGCTTGGTTGCTGGTACTCTACCACAAACACCTTTGTCACAATTGAACTCTCCCTGTAGTCCCTGAAAATCAAAATTCACAAAGCTAAGAACCTGCCACAGACCTGCGTGCTGCAAGAAGAAAATCACTGATGGATGTGGCTTATTAGGTGGAATATCCCTTCCAAGCTTGCCAGTCATTATTGCAGTAGAATCCTGAGCAGTATCTATTTGATAAAACAACTGTCTTTCTCTAAGACCTATTAAATTACAACAGTGGACTGAAATTGCTGTAAATGTCCAAACCAGTCTTTCATGATTTATTGTCTCTATAGTGAATCTCTGAAAATGTCTTAATAAAAACATACTGTTTTCATTTATTGGAAGCAAGTGTTAATCTAGATAGTGATAGCAAGAAAATAAACATAGGCCTAGGTTTTGTGTGTTATATAATGTTGCTATATTCCAGTGCAGACACAAGCACAGGCTGGCTGCAGGCTGGGAACAGCAAACACAAATCTCCTACTGGAAGTTTCTGCTCCCTTGGAAATAAAAGATAATGCAACACAGTACAGACAGAGAATTTATGTGTCCTCTCTCTGTCTCTAAGCATGAAGTTAGTTTAGACAAAGTCAGTGGCTGTGCAGCAAAATCCAGTTTTCTTTCAATGTATTGTATTTCTGCTTCACCCAATGCTACACTTAAGCTGTGAGGTTCAGCATTCTGTAATCCTTTGAGAAAAACTAAGCAAACTCCTGGGAAGACCAGCTTCTTTAAATCCACTGAATCACTGGATGACCCCAGAAACACCACCCTGGTTTCTCTGGTGTTTCTGATGATCACACTCCAAAGGATGAGCTCTTGGGACAGTACCTCAGCTGACCCCAGGATCATTGGACACCCAGAGTTCAGGAGATAACATCCAACAGGGAACCCAACCACACAAACACTTGATGGATAAAGATTATCCTGAGAAAGCGAAGTCAGTGCTATTCATGAGGATCATTTAGATTGCAAACTGCCTGGGGAAAGGCTCATCTCTCATCTGCAGGGTATGCAGTGCTTTAAACTACACAAGCTATGACAGGGATATCTGCTCCTTGCCAAAGCTGGACTAAAGTAAAACAAAACAGGATACTCACTTTGTAACTGCCAGGGCCTTGACCATTATTTTCCCCACTGGTAATATGATAGGACCCTTATACTCCAAAGTGTTACATGCCCCATAGCCAGGTTTCCTAATGAGTTCTGGTTTACTTCCATCTAAAGTGTAATAAATAGAGGCCCCAGGTGTATCTGAAAGAAACAGAAAAAGTAATTCCTCAGACTGTAGACAACCTTGGAAAAACAAAGTACTCATTACCATGCTTGATTTTTCTCACAGAAAGAAAATAAAGCAGTTCCATAAGTGACCGAAAGTTTGGGATCAAAACTGTTTCTCCCATAAAGCATCAATTACTCAACAAAAGCAATTTCATTGTAAGCAACATTTCTGACAGCAAAGTATCTCTGAAATGATTTTGCATGTAAACATTGCAGTAGCTTGTCCATTCCAACGACAGAAAAGGTATTTTCTGCCATAGCAAAAGGTGACAAATCAAAAATTGTAAATGTTGGGAGTGAGCCTAGCACATGATTCTTTTGAGCACTGCCTTTGCAGTCAAAGCAAAATGCAAAAGCTTAAAAGTTTGGCCTTGGAAGCAATTAAGACTGCTGACACACAAAACTTTTATGTCAGTAATATTGCTTGGATGTATAAAATTACATGCAAGTATACTAGATGCATCAAACCTGTTGGTTAATTTGATAAGTTTCTTAATGAAATGCACACTCCAAAAATCATAATTAAATATGAAAAAAGTATGAAGGACAAATACTTCAAATGGCCATGTAAGTAAAGGTTTGAGATGGAGTTAAAACTCATGTTCATACCTGATTTTATTTCTACAAGGGTATTTGTGTCTATTTCCCGTTGAGTTTTCCCTGGAGGTGGGATTCGAAGTGGGATGATCTGAGGAACTGAGACAGAGCCAGCTGTCATTTTTTCCCAGCAGTGATCTTTAAAACAGAAAAGTAAAAAGGCAGACAATCATTTTCCTAAAAAGAAGAATGCACTGAGAAATACAGTCTTTTTGCATGACTCCTTGTCTTTGAGAACATTGGATTCTTTAAACCATCCTGTGACTGTGATTACATGTGTTTGAGCTAGAACAGCATTAGCACCATATGTCAGTGATACATGGAAGGAGTAAGGAACAGGAATCTCCACTGTAATCATGTCAGATGTGAAACCTGACATGCTGCCACCTGGAAACTTGACACCTGAATAAGTACAGGATGCCCTGAAAAGGACTAAAAACCCCCAAATATTTCTTCAGTTTATGCCAGTTATCATGTGAATCAAGAATATATCCATAAAACAGGTGCCAAACTTGACTTATCCTGATGTACATAGTCATTATCATGTCACGTAATTCAAGAATGAAAAGTTGCATTTGGATATGATGACATTTTACAAAACAGAGAGATGTACTCCAGATCATGGGAACTGATGCTCAGGGCCAGGAAACACTTCTGTGCTACAAGGATTTGGTTTTGTAACCAGCCCTCCAGTGCTCCAGAAACAGCTCTTACGCTACTCTTCAATGCAGGCAGTGCGGGACACTCCCCACCCTCTCCGGGCAATCTGTCCCAGCGCTCAGTCACCCCCGCAGGGAAGAAGTTCTTCCTCACGTTCAGGTGGAACCTCCCGTGTCCCAGATTCTCTCTGTTGCCCCTTGTCCCATTTTTGGGCACCACCGAGCACAGCCTGATCCATCCTCTGACGCACACCCCCCCAAGCACGGGCGGATCAGACCTTTACCTGCCCTGAGGGCGCTGACAGCCCTTCCCTCACGCTCCCACCTGCTCCTGCCACAGCTGCACCAAAGGTAAGCGGGGCTCCGCTCCAGCCCTTTGGGATCGCATCCCTGGCGGGACGCACGCGGCCCCGCCGGCACCCCGGGGCGGCCAGGCCCCGCTGCCCACCCCTCCCCGACGCGGCCCCCACACCTCGCCCCGCTCCCTCCCTGCAGCCCAGCCCCGCTCACCGCAGGATCCCGCTGGATCCCGCCCCTCCCGCTCCCGTTTCCAGGGACGCCTCGCGCCCGCCGCTCCCGCCGCCCATTGGCCGTTGCGCAGCAACCGTCCCGCCCCGCCCCCTCCGTCGCGCCTCTCTGACGTCATCTTGCCGCGCCGGAGTCCGCCGTGCTATGGCGGAGGTGAAGGTGAAGCCGGAGGTGCCCGATCCCATGGACATCGAGAGCAGGTGCTGGGGGTGCCTGCAGGCAGGCATGGAGGCTGCCGGGCGGGGGGTGCGTGTGTGGAGGACACGAAGGACGTGTTTTGGGGCGGGGGGCGGCAGGCGTGGCGGGGCCTTGTCGTTCAAGGCCTGAGGGGGTGTTTCGACGCCCGAGTGTTAATCAGGCAATAGGTGCTGAAGGAGAGGGTTGTTGGGGGCACCGAAAGTTTCGTGCTGGGAGGTGCTTAGGGGGCAGTGGGGGTTGGGTCAGGTCACTTTCGGCTGTTCCGGAGTGTTTCTGGTCTTGGAAAGAGAAATGATGCACAGGGATTTGGTGCCGGGCTCCCTCAAGAAGCAATTGATGGATACTTTTCCCCTGCGTTGCTCTTGTCACTCCCTTCCGTCCTGACTTCAGTACTGTTTGGACTTGATTTTGGATGCAGCAGAACATGACTTTTAGAGTTGCTTCTCTCCTCCTGCAGGATCATCGAGCTGTGCCACCAGTTCCCCCATGGCATCACAGACCAGGTGATCCAGAATGACATGCCTCACATGGAAGCCCAGCAGAGAGCTGTGGCCATCAACAGGCTGCTCTCCATGGTAGGGGCAGCCCGCCTTCCTCATCTTCCTCAACACATACATAACCACAAGGCCCATTAGTGATGGGGGATTAATCAGCTGTAGAGAAAAGGATGGGTGTTAGGTTATGCTCTCATATGTGAAGGTGTTCTCTGAACCCCTCACAAAATCCCAAGCTTGTGGATTGCTCTGATGGCACACAGGTGAAACCTGCCAGTTCTTGATAAGAACCAAGGCTGTAACTGTAGGAAAGGGTCAGCTGCCAGTGAAAGAGTGAACATTAATTAATGCTGGCATACACACACTCTTAGCCTTGTCTAATTTCTTTCCTCTTTAAAATGAGAAGGAAGGACTTTTCCTGGCCACAAGCATGCAGAGCAGAACAATCTTTTTCTGTGTGTGAGTGATGCCAGTAATTCACATCTAAGAGTCACTGCCCATCAAAGTTGGAAGCTTTCCAGTAATGGCCACTTAGTAAAAATGTAGAACTTTGCTACTGGAACTTGGAATTGTTCCAGAGCTCCACTGTGGTTTCTGGGTTGCTGTGCAAATGAGTGCTTTGATGGAAACAGAGCAAAGTATACAAGAACTTGATATCCCTTGTACCATGTGAAAGTCAGGAGAAACAACAGGAATTGTGTAGATGTTGTGGGAAGGGTCAGGAATTGTTTGTTGTTTCTGATAGCTGATGATAAGTGGAAACTTGTCAGGGGAAAAGGCTGTTACTGTTTCCAGTGGTTAGAAACATTAGTTTTCATTTTTCTTTATTTAGTTGATGTTAAAAAAGGTTTTTAATTTAGAATTTCAGAATAGTCTTCTAAAACACCTTCTGGAACAAGCTGTTTGAAGGAAAGTAAATGCATTGTGCCCATCTCTCCTAGGGGCAGCTGGACCTTCTGAGGAGCAGTGCAGGTCTCCTGTACAGAATCAAAGATTCCCAAAATGCGAGGTAAGCCTGTGTTTGCTGGGCAAATATATTTGGAACACAATTCTTGTTTGTAATTTAAAACAAATCCAACTTCTTTCAAATTTTGGACCTTTCAAAAAATCCTGATGTCTGTCTTGTTTTACAGTAAAATGAAAGGCTCTGACAATCAAGAGAAGCTGGTTTACCAGATCATAGAGGATGCAGGCAACAAAGGTACTTTAAATTATAATTGTGAATGGTACTAACTGTGTTAACTCATGGCACCATTCCTGTCCAAAGTCATAAATGCTTGCCCAGACAACACAAATATAAAATCTAATACCCCCATACCTTCTTGTTTTTCTCCAATCCCTTCTGTCCATTCCTTCCCTTTTGCTGGGAGTGGCAGGCAAGCAACCCAAGCAGTGTTCTGATGTGACTTTTGGTTGGTATCTACAGAAACAAATGTTTTCTTCTATTTATTTCTGTTCACTTCTCTGTTTTTTAATAGGTATTTGGAGCAGGGACATTAGGTACAAAAGTAATCTGCCTTTAACAGAGATCAACAAGATACTGAAAAACTTGGAAAGCAAGAAACTAATTAAAGCAGTTAAATCTGTGGCAGTGAGTATTTTGTGAACTTTTTTTTAAGCAATTTCAAACATCTGCTGCATGCTTTGTATGCTTTTAGCAGGGGCCTGGGGGCAGAGAAATCTCATTTTGCCTCAAGCTTTCTCTTTGACTGTGCACCAGTGTTTGACTCTGCCTTTAGTGTGCAGGTTTGAGGTGCAGCAGATATTGGGTCCACAGGTCAGCTTCTCTGCTGTCTGTCTTCAGTTATCTGGTTCACACTAGGTCTGGTAAAGCAGGTGGAGCTAGAGAAGTTGGACATAGAAAAGCAGTACCTTTTTTTATGTTCATGTGAAAGATGCTGGCTTCATCTAGTGTTACAACACTATTGTTATAAAATGATTAGGAATCAAAATGGGTTGATCTTCTCTTTATCTCTGTGCTACCTGAGGGTCAGACAGGTTGAGGACAGCTCAAGTCCTTAAGTGTAGGAGTAATAAACCTCTTCTGCAGATTATCTGCTTAAATGTTCCTTCCTTAGGAAGGCTCTCAGGTGTTGAGAGCTGTACATTTCCCTCCAACAGGCATCCAAGAAGAAGGTCTATATGCTGTACAACCTGCAGCCCGACCGCTCCGTCACTGGAGGGGCCTGGTACAGTGACCAGGACTTCGAGTCTGAGTTTGTGGAGGTGTTAAATCAACAGTGTTTTAAGTTTCTGCAGAGTAAGGTGAGTGCCAAAATCACCTGCCAATTGTTTTGTAAACAGGTGCCAGACAAGGCTTAGGTTTCCATAGGTGTTGGCCCTTATTGCAGCTAGATTGGCACATCTGTCCTGGACTATTACTTTTGTCACAGTAAGTGTGATGGTGTTGTATTGAAATGATGGATATTTTTACACCCTGGACAAGGAGGGGAGCCTTTTACCTCTGAGGTCCAATGGCAAACTGTCCTAGATGACACAAAATTGTGTATTCCTTATCTTCTGTATGCCAGACTGCCCCAGAGTATTACTGTCCCTAGGACCCAGCAACCTGGGAAAGAGGAACTTGTGTGTTTTATCCTGGAACCGGGAGGGTGCAGGATCTCTTTAAAAACGGGAAACAGACACAAGGGGAGTGTTTTTGTTCTCCCTGGGTGCCCGAGGGGATTGCCTGGGGCGGGTCTCCAATGGAGAAGCTGCATTTTGCAGTCCAGACCTGCTCCAGAGGGAATTTTGCAATACCATTTCCTGCTGCTGCTCGGGACAGCCCAGGAGGAGTGAGACCTCTCTCCACAATTTGTTGAGGAGGGGGTGGACCTGCAACTTGCCAGGAAGTTTTTTCCAGCTTGTTTGGCAGCATTGGAGCCTTTTGGCCAAAAAATGTTTGTCCAGGTTATTTTGACCCTGTCCCCCTCTGATTGTTGTTTGTGGAAGTTCTGGAACTGCAGAGGCTGTTACCTTTTATTTGATATTTTCTCCCTTCTATCTTCTCCCATTTTGTCTCTATTGGTGAAAGGAGATTGGTTTAAATTCAAGCAGAGGTAAATAATTTTGGAATCTCCACGTGTATAATTGTCTTAGAAACTAAGACACAAACCAGGCAGCAAAGAGCACAGGACCAAAAAATCTAGGAAAAGTCACTGTGGATTCTGCAGAGCACCTCATTTCTGAGAGGGTGTAAGGCAGCAGTCAGTCAGGTAGCTCTGACTAGAAGACAATTGCCCCTAGTCTAAATTATCCCTGTCTCATTAAATATGTCTGCAGGTTGCAGACATTTGTCTGTTCCATTACAGTATATTTTTAACTGGCTCTAGGTACAACAGAAACTTTCTTTTTGTCAACAAAATGCCAAATGCTGGCATTCCTTCATATTAATCTGAATTATAGTGTAAATTTAATGTCATTTATTATAAAATTATATTTGATTGTGCATTGGATTGTCTCACATACACCAGTTTTAAGAACAGGGTTTTAAATGCTAAATATGTCCCAGAAATGGAAAACAGGTTTTGTTTCTGAGCCTGCCTGAAACTGAGCTACGAAGGAGGCTCTTGGCAGTGAGTGCTGACTGTAACCTTTGTTTTTCTCAGGCAGAGGCAGCTCGAGACAGCAAACAGAACCCCATGATACAGAGGAACAGCTCGTTTGCCTCATCTCACGAGGTGTGGAAATACATCTGTGAACTGGGCATCAGTAAGGTCAGAACAGATTCATCTCACTACTGTTCAAATTGTCAGTGCATGATTAGCTATAGGAGCTGATTACTGCAAACTTGCTGAAGGTCTTGTAAGTGTCTTAATACCCAACAGCTTGTGTAGTGGAAGTGAGCTTTGTGGCTTCTTTGCTTTTGGGTCGTTGATACTGCCTGGCATTCCAGGATAGCTTGTGGATGTGGGTTTTCAAAAATGTGTAAAAGAATTAGTATTCACATCCTTGCTAACTGTCTCAGCTGGTTTAGATTCCATAATTTCTCTTAAATTTACATATGCACTTCAAGGAATTTTAGGGGAGGGAAAAAAAGAAGGGGAAAAATACCCCACCATTACTGGTCACCATCAGCAAGTATATCTTTAGCAGCTTTTTCTTCTTTCACAATTGTTTTCCTGCAAAACTGGAACTGTATTGTGCTAGGATGATGGAGACATCTCAGGTGCATAGGGAAGTTCTTTTTGGTAAGACCAAGGCTAGTGCAAATCAAAAGTGCTCAGGAAGTAGGAGGTATTAGTATTTGTTTGCTTTTATTTTTGCATCTGCACAACTCCATAAAATTGCCAGTGAGACTGGTATCTTTCTCTAGGTTAGAACTCTGTGGATTTGTTACTCATGGTGTTTGCTCATTTCCTCCTTGCAGGACTCACTGGCACACATCTTTCCTAACATCCATTTCACAAACTCTTTCTTAGGTAGAGTTGTCAATGGAAGACATTGAGACCATTTTGAATACTCTGATCTACGATGGCAAAGTGGAGATGACCATTATTGCTGCCAAGGAGGGGACAGTGGGCAGTGTGGATGGGCAGATGAGGCTGTACAGGGCTGTTAGTCCTCTCATCCAGCCCACTGGATTGGTCAGGACACCCTGTGGACTGTGCCCTGTGAGTAACTAAGTCTGTATCATTAGTGGTGCATGCAGCTCTTGAGCACAGGTTTGCAATGGCCACATGGCTCATGGCAAGTTCTGCCCATGAATCAGCCTCGGGGCTAAGCCAGCTGTGCTTAAAAGCTGCCTATGATGCCCTAGCTGTGGTGTAAGAGGTTCTGTAGTTGGTCTAAATACCTGCTCTGCCAGGTGTTCCCCACTTCCAGCCCGTCTCTGTACTGGACTGTATGTGAAAGGATGCTGTCAAGTGTAGTCTGTTCCAAATTATATTTCTGGTCCCAGGTTTGCCTGTGTTTTTACCAAGCTAAATTATTTCTGTCTGGCTTTTGGTCTCCTCCCTGGACTGTGAGCTGGTTTGTAGGTAAAACTTGCCAGCATGTCCCTTTGTGATGGGATCTGTTTTCTGTTCTCCCTCAGAGCTGCCATAAGAGTTCCTAGGTTTTGGCCTCTGTTAGACTAATGCTGATCTACTCAGAAAGAAGCAGAAAACATGGGAGCATGCTACACACATGTTACATCCAGCTGGAAGTAATTACTCTGCTGACACAGAGCTTTCTTTTGCAGGTTTTTGATGATTGTCACGAAGGTGGTGAGATTTCTCCATCAAACTGTATTTATATGACAGAGTGGTTGGAGTTCTAAAATGAAAGAAAACTGTAAACTGGATTCATCCCTCACAGCCAAAGTGACAAAGCAGCTTGCTTTTTTTAAAAGCGGACTTCTAAATTTGTAAGCAACTTCAGGACGTGGAGTGACAAACTAGCCGTGATCCAGCTGTGTGAACTATCCTGGGAATGGACTGGAAGTGGAGTCAGTGCTGAAGATCAAGGCTGAAGTGGAAATGTAGATCCATTCTTGAACCAAAATTGGAGGTGGCAACTAAGGTGGTTAACATTAAAACAGATTTCTAAGCAACAGTTCAAAATAAAGTTCAAACAAGGTTGAGACATTTTAGTCTTAACATTTATCAGTCCCTCACAGCTGATCAGAAAAACTTGCTAACAAGTGTCAAGAATAAGATCCAAATTTTGCTTTCAGATTTAATGCTACTGATGGATGTCTAAGCTCTAAAAAAGACACTTTCTAGACACAAGAGTGTCTAAAAGACACTTTTCTCCCATGATAGCTTTCTTCTAATTGAAGACTATGAATCTGATGTGGGAAAGATTCTGATTATGTCAAACAGACACTGAATATTTAAACACTTTCTGGTTCTTTATTATCTTTCTTACCTGTTAATTTATCATTAAACCCCTGATTTTTCTTATGTACATCAGTGCTTCATTTCCTGTATTGCTGCCTGGTGATGCATCTGCTGCATTTATTCCTTCATCATCAAATTTCTGGTGGTGTGTTCTACAGCTGCGTCACATAAATGGATATCTCCACTGAAATTTTGAGTAGAGGTGTTCTGGAAAAGATGTCTTTTCCACAAGAGAAAGGATTCCTCTGGCCTGCTGCTACAGAGAAAATTTTTATGGATTCCAGCATCCAGAGTAGCAGAAGGCTGGAATGACACACTAGAGGCAGGGTGGGGTGCACAGACAGTCTGGCCCCTGTACCACCGTGCTGCCTGTGGCTTCAGCTGGCTCTGGCCAAGCTGGATCTCTATCCAGTTACAATTACTCAGTACCTTCACAACGGTCTGCCAGCACTGGGGAACAATTAGGGGGTCAAGCACAATACAAGGCTTGTTGCATCTGCTCTATTTTCAGCTGTGCCTGGCTGAAAATAGGCCCTCTGGGCACTGTGTTGGGAGGGCGGTGGGAAAGCACCTCTGTGGATGAGTTAGCAGCATCCTGGGTAACCTGACAGAGGGTTAACATAGATTTTGGAACAGTTCACCTCATAAGGGTAAGAGACTTTACATCAGCATTTCCAATAATGTCCAGGAGTTTGCACTTTCTAAAAGCAGTCTGGATCACATACGAAAATGTTCAAATCTTGCTTGGTTTCCATTTCCCTTCTTATAGTGTGGATGGAGGACAGAGGCTAGTGGGGGTTAGTGCTGTATAAAGAATAAAAAGAAACCCCCATGGTTCCTGTCCCATGCAGGGGAAGGGTATGGGTGCAGAGGCAAAGGTTCCTTGTGTGAGAGCAGTTAGGTGTGTACTGGAACAAACAGTGAGCACTGATAAGCTGGCAAATCCATGGAAGGACTTTGATTGTCCCATCGAGGTGAGCACCCCCAGCAGCTCTCCTTTTGCTGCAGTGTTGTCCCCAGGTAAAAGGGATGCATATCTCTACAGACAGGTAGAAGAACTTACAAAAGAGATGTGGGGGTGAAATGATTTGGGCTTTGTTCTTCCTCTGCTCCCTTTAACCACTCGGCACAGAGAAGCCAAGGGGAAAATGCTGCTTTCTTCCCTGGAGGGAGCCTTGGATCAGACATCCTTTATTCCACCCAAGGTAATTTCATTGAGATGTGGGGCTGGGGTTGCTTTTTTCTTCCTTTCTTCAAAGGGGACCTGACACAATGGGGTCCTGAGTCCTGCTGCTGCAGAGATAACACGATGTTTGTGCTCTACTGTAGCTAGAAGATAACTTCCTGGGAAACAACAGGACTTTATCATGCAGGTATGTCACTTTATGCTCTATCATCACATTCACTGGCAAGAAGAAAAAGGAGAAAGCTTCTCCTCATTGAAGAGCTTTGGGAAGTAGATAGATAGTTTATTAAGCTCTTTCAATTTTTGCATTGGGTTTATCTGGTTTAGATGACCTTTGTGGTATCTGAATTTGTTTAATGTTGAAGCTGTAACAAGAATACTCAGATTGGGGAAAAAGTGTGTATAAGGGAAAAGTAATTTAAATTTTGTTTCTTACATATAGGAATCTGTCTGATCTATTTCTGCATGAATCAGAGAAATTATCTTTCTGTCACTCTGGTTCTTCTTGAACCTGGCTGATTTATCAGCCTGACATTCTTATCTGAAAAGGGAGTATATTCTAAAAGGTAGCATTAATAGTGTCTTGAGTTTTGTCAATCTTCTCCCTGGTGAATCTATCCTTATTCCAAACTGATGTGAAATGTAATGTTTTGAGGAAGGTACTATACTTGCTCCAGTACTCAATGTGAAAATTCTTCTGTGCAGAAAGCTGAATTATCCCTTAAAACATGGATGACAAATTCTAAGCATGATCTGCTCATTTATTTTCGCAGGCCTCATATAAGAGGTCAAAGTTCAGCTGCTGCAGGACTATGAGATCCGTTCTGAGCTGGAGAGTTCATCCTTGTTTTCATGAGCCCTGATCCTGCTGTCAACCCATGAGCCTCTTTTGAGTGCTTGCCTCACTAGTAGTAGCTAACTGTCCACAGTGAGTTGGAGGGTGGGCACACCCAGATGCCATTTTCACACGGAATTGAGTGCAAAATTGTTTCTTAATTCCCAGAGAAAGATTGGCTATAGTAGCGGGCTGCATTGTGAACTGACAGTGTACAGCTGGCTTGTATTGCCTGGCATGTGTGTAGCCTTTACACTCCAAAGTTTAAAACATTAGTATGAATGACAAGCTTTGATGAAAACATTTACCCCGTGGCTGAGTGGCTGTTTAGTTTTTTCCTGAGGTTGGTCGGTCGGTCGGGTTTTTTTTAATCTTTACTTTGATGGTAAATGGCCATTTGGAAGTATGGTGGGCAATTGTTATTCCTCTGTTATTCCGATGTTAGAGCACCATCTCCTGTCTCTTCCTGGGATGGCTTCTCCAGTGCTCCAATAGGGAAAAAGCTCGGTCTTAAGCCACACTGATTTCTTTTTTGCCTCCATATGCAGAGCAGATTTTGAGACCAAACTGTAGGGCTCGGACTTTCTGTCATTTCACCTGAGAAATACACGGCTAGGCCCTCCTCAGCCATGCTGAGCCCAGCTTAGCTTGTAGCCTGGAGGAGACTAAAAGGTATTGTGACAAGCTCCACGGATGGTGCCCAAGCTCCTGTTGAAAATGTTCATTTCCAACATGAGAAAGTTTGTCATTGCACTTCACTCACTCTGTGGGAAATCATCTGGGGAATGGGGAGGACAGGAACCAGAGCTCAAAGCTCTCTTCTCTTTCAGCTGTTAAACACAAAACCAAGTTTGGGCTTGTGTAGGCAGCCTGTGGTGATTTCCTTTCTCCCACTTTCTGTGATTCTTTCAGGAAATGCTTTTGGGAAAGCTTTTACTTGGGTTATTTGGCTCACAGGTACAGAGCTTTAAGATTGTGCTTCTCTTCCAAACTGCTTTGGTTTAACCCAGCAGACAGGTAAACACCACACAGGTGTTCCCTTCCTTCCTCCCCAGTGGGATGGGGGAGATAATTGTAAAAAAAAGTAAAGCTTTTAGATTTGGATAAAGGCAGTTTAACAGGGCAGAAAAGGGAAAATAATGGTAAGAGATTATATAAATCAAGTGATGAACAATACAGTTGCTCCTCCTCTGCTGACCGTTGCCCATGAGTGCCAGAGCAGTGAGCTGGAAACCAGCAGGCAGCTCTCCCCAGTTTTATTAAATGTTTAGCATGACACCATACAATAAGGAATAAGGACTATCCCTTAAGCCACTTGGGATCAGTTGTCCTGCCTTTGTCTCCTTCCAAATACTTGTGCACCCCCATCTTCCTGGCTGGCAGGGCAGCATGAGAATCTGAAAAGTCCTTGACTTAGCATAAGAACTGCTTAGTAAGAACTAAATTATCAGGGTGTTATCAACATCTTCCTAATTCTAAATCAAAAATGCAGCACTAAACCAGCTCCAAGGGAGGAAAATTAACTCTGAAATTTGAAAGCAGGACACAAACTCACAATAGTTGCACAATATTTTAGTTAATCTAATGTTTGCAGGGGGGTGCACTATGGCCTTGAAGCCCTGGGTCCTGGTAAGGCTCTTTACTGTTGAGATGTGGCAATAGGAGGAAGATGTAAACCAACAAGCAACTTCTGAAAAGCAGGGTGATGATCTCCAAGTCTCCTATTTGGAGAACCAGTCCAGGGTCTGAGAATATTAATAATAGTAGTAATTTGAATTTTACACAATTTACCATACACACATCAATACTACGCTTCTACTTTTTTATTCCCACTGTATTAGGGATATCAGGAAGCTGGGAAGGCAAAACTAATGGTCACCTCAGACAGCATTTCATTTTGCTTTGTTTTGGACCTGGAACTGTACTCTGCACGTTCCAAACACCAATTTCTGTTGCATTTAAAAGAAACAATACAGGGGAAAAAAAACCCAGAGCTGGACAGTGCATGGATGAGTAGACTTGATTACAGGGCAAGAATTTCCTTTAAGCAGCAGTGGAGTGGTGCCCACACGGAAGCCTGGAGGATATTTGTAAACTGATCACTACATGAAAGTAAGGCAAACACCCAAACTATTAGAAGCAAATTGATGTATTTCACTGTAATGCCTTTGTACCTTGAATATGTGTGAAAGTCTGCAGGATTTGGGAATGGATTTGCATCCATGCATTCAGATAGGACAAATATCACTTGCACAGCATCACACAAAGCTGCAGGGGAAGATTCCTGTCTTGGGCTCACTAAGAAAAGGCCTTACCTTCTTGGCTTTGGAGGAGAGTCTGGGAAGCAACACAAGATGGAAGCAATGAAAGAGGGAATTTTTGCCTAATTTCAAGGCAAATTCCTGGGGCAAGTCAGGTGTGCCAAACCCTATACATTGTATCCACAGGCTCCCTGAAAATTGTGTCCATCCCCGGACCTCTCCTCACCAGAGGGTCTGGGCACTGCAGGGGTGTCCCTAATGGGCTGGGATACAGATTTCCTGGCAGAGTGATGAACCACTGTGGCCTCAAGCAGATGTGGGGATAAAGCTCGGTCAGGGAACAGAGCAGGAGGGAAATCCGATGGATTGTCCCTGCCTTGCTCGGGGCTGGATGGCCTCATGACTTTGCCAAGTGTGTCGCTGAGCCAGTGTGCCCAGGGACAGAACCCTTGGTCCGAGAGGGGAGCCGGGAACTGAAACCAAGCTGAAACTGTGTGAGGCTCGCAGTTTGTTTCTTTAAAAAGCGTCTCTGTGTTATTAGTGGAGTGTTACTCATAACCTCTTCCCTGTAAGTTCTGTGTTCCCTGCTGAACACGACAGCGCGCTCCTAAGCAGCCGAACCACTTGAGGGCAGAACTGCTTCCCTCATGCCGTGCCGGCGTAGGAACGCGGCACAGCATCTCACATTTAACAGGGACGCCCCGTCCGTCGCCATTCCGACGCGGAACCTGCTGCCCTCAGCCAAGAACGGATCACCACCGCCCCGCCATGTTTGGTAGGGGCACGCCGCTCCCCTCCTTCTGAAAGGTGGAGTGGCGTGCCCTTAGCCAAGATGGCGGCGGCGGCGGCACATCCGCCCGCCCCCGCTGAGGCTCCGCCGCCATCTTGGCTGCGGGCAGCGCGGACCGCTGAGGTGGCCTTGCCGGGCGCGCGGGGCGTGCCGGGAGGGAGCGGCGCGAGCGGCGCGGGCAGGTGGGAGCGGCGGGGCTCCGAGGGGATGGGAGTGGGAACGGGGATGGGAATGCGGGTCTGTGTCGGCGGAGGGGAGGTGGTGTGAGGCGGTCAGTGACGGCCCCTGTGAGGGGAAAGGGGTCGGGGGCGTCCCCTGCAGGAGGGTCTGGGAGGTGTCCCTGAAGGGGTGTTGAGCGTGGTCGGTGGTGTCCCCTGGTGCGCTCCTTTCCTGGGGGTCAGCAGTGGCCCACAGAGCGGCACGGGCTTGGCGGCGTTCGCTTTGGCCGGCTGGGGTCGGCAGTGTCGCCCAGGGCAGGGCTGGGGTCACTGTCCCCTGTGGAGGGTCAGCAGTGCCGCCTGCAGCAGTGCAGCGGGTCGGTGCTCTGCCCTATGGCCGTGCTGGGGATCAGTGGTCTGGGGGGCAGAGGTGGCGCCTATGGCTGCTCGGGGGATGGGGAGCATGCCCCTATAGCCATGCCGAGCTCAGCAGCTGGGTGATGGCACCTGTCCTCCCGCTGTCCTGACCCCAAAATCAAGCTACAGCCCATGGCAAACCCAGCATGGCAGTCGTGCCTCTGCCTGGGGCAGGGAAGTGGTGCTGGGCTGCAGCTGGAGAAACATGGAATAAATTTGCCCTGTGGCTCTGCTGCATACCTGAGATGTCAAATGTTTGTTTTGCTGTTCTGATGTGCAGGATCTTTTACAGTCAGACTCAGCTCTGACTTTCACCTTGAGAGACCTGCTTGTGGTGGGGATGTGTTGCCAACCCTTCTGTTTGTCCATCCAGTGAGGGGGGTGGAAACATGGGGCAATTCTCCCTAAGCTTGATTTACATCCTTAATAGCAAGGAAGAGGAGAATGTCAGTTACACCAACACTTCCCCTCCTCTGAAGGGAGGTGTTGCTTCCAATTTCTCATGTGTGTGGCCCTCCTGGATATCCCACCTGCACTGAGGACCAGGAGCAGGGTAATCTTAGAGCATCTGCAGCTGTAGGTGAATCTCTGAGTTTCCTTGTCTGAAGCAGGTCGTGGAGCTGCTGCTTTTGGCTCTGTGAGTTAATGCTAGTGCTGTGTGGTGTTTGTGGTCTGGATTTAACATGTAAGTGTTTTAATAGGCTTGTCCTCCTTGCCTTTCTCAGAGAAATCAAAAGTAATGATGGCCTGGAAGCTCTTGTTTGTGTCTTATTTTGAAAAGTTTAGTAAGGAAACACAGAGACTGACTCCTCTGTTGTGATGGTGATATTCTTCCTTTATGTTTTCTGATGTCTTCTGGACTCTCAGTTCCTTCCTTACTGGCAGTGGAGCAATGATGCTATGCAGAGTGGGTATCCAAAAGACCTTTTTTGACATTTTGTCATGTACTCCTTTCCCATTGTAAGCAGGTCAGACTGGCAGCTTGGTGACGTTTGTGATTGTTTTGGTCTCAGACTTGGCCCCTTTTCTCCCTGCAATGTTTCAGCTGAAGGCTCCAGGATGTGTTGCAAATCTGGCCTCTTTTCCTTTACTGACCCAGTCAGGAAGGATTGCCTTGAGGCCAGCATGAGGCTGATTGGATTTTGAGATGTTAGACGTGAATCATAAGTAAAAAACAAACCTCTTGCATTCTGACTTTGATTGTCAGCTTCCCTAGTTTATTTGTTGGATTTGGTTGTGTTTTAATTGGCTGTAATGTTGACGAGAGCACTGGACAGAAGAGATTAATGGAGTCACATGGTTCATTTGATTATGGGATTAATTCAGTGTACTGTGTTGTCTTTGTTCTGCAGTCTCTTGTGCCCCCACCTGTAGTTGATCTGCTGAGCTCCTTTGTGGGTCTGTTGTCCAAATGGCTGCTGCCTGAGTGTGCCTTCTTCTGTCCTTCCAGAGCTTTTGCAGGGCCATGGCGACGTACCTGGAGTTCATCCAGCAGAATGAGGAGCGTGACGGAGTGCGCTTCAGCTGGAATGTGTGGCCCTCCAGCAGGCTGGAGGCCACAAGGATGGTTGTGCCCCTGGCCTGTCTCCTGACCCCGCTGAAGGAGCGTCTGGACCTGCCCCCTGTGCAGTACGAACCGGTGCTTTGCAGCAGGCCCACCTGCAAAGCTGTGCTCAACCCACTCTGGTAGGAATTGCTCGGCTGGGGATGATGGAAGAGGCTGGATAGTGCCTAATTTTCATCTAAACTTCACTACTTCCTTATTCCCCTTTTTCTCTGCCCAATGCATGGCAGCCTGTTTCATTTAGATGTGGTGGGCTTGTTAAAATCCATACATCAACATGCCTGTTACTAGAACTGGAAAGAACAGAGGGGACAGGAGGGTCTTTGGGGAGGCTCTTAAGGCAGAGAGTCCTCTCGCCATCCCAGAGAATTTTGTGGGAATGAGGACTCATAATAAACAAAGATGCCCATTATACTGATATTGTGCTCTGTACTGTGGTCACTTGTTTTCCTGCTTCCTACACATCCTGCTGCTTGTAGGTCAGTTCCAGTATAAGCATAATGAAATAGTTTTAGAGGAATATCTCGGTCCCAAAATCACGTGATGATCATGCATACTCAGAGCATGGTATTGGGCTGAGAAGCAGGGAATGCCAGTAAGAGGAAGTGAAATGAGATCAAAGCCATGGAATGAGAACGTGGCGAGGCATCCTGCACTAGCAGGATGTAGTACTGGGCTGAGGAGAGTAAACTCTGTGGGACAGAGAATAACCTGTTCTGTGTTTGCACAAGATCTGGGTGGATGGTTCCTGCTGCTCTGAGACTGGAGCACTTGTGTGCTACAGCAGCACAAACAATAAGACAATGACAAGAGCCTAAGCGTAGTGAAAGAGTTATTAGGCCCAAGTCTGTGTCTGCCAGGGGCTGAGCTTCAGAGATTTGTCAGTGGTCCTTCTTGCTGACAAGCCTGGAAATGGCAGAGCTGGATTAGCTAATGAATTTCCTGGAAATAGGAGAGTCTGAGTTCCTAAAGCACTTGCTGTTCAAGCTGGAATGTCTGCTTCTTCCTCAGTGCTGTGAACCAGCATGGATTAATGAATTTATTGTGAAGCTGTGCTGTAAAATTGTTCCTGAAGTCACACTAATGTCTCATTTTTCCCTTGCAGCCAAGTTGACTATCGGGCCAAGCTTTGGGCTTGTAACTTCTGTTTCCAGAGAAACCAGGTAAGTTGGGAAAAGTGCTTCCACGTTTTCAGTGAACACTGAATGGCCTTTCCTGGACATTAAACATAAATTTTTTTCTCTAGATCACTTCCCCTGGCCCTCTTCTCTTGCTGAGCCCAGGCCATAGTACAGTCTACTTTACCTGACATCTTGTCAGTGATTTTACTGGCATACAGAGCATAGTAAGGTGATAAAAATGCTGTTTTGTTCCATGTATCCTAGTGTGGTTTTTTGCATTTGATATTTACTATTCCTGCAGAATTCATTTGAGTAGACTTTTGCCATCAGAAACTATGGCTGAAAGAATTTCGACTAATACATTGTTGTTGCTGCAGCCTTACCTTTTATTTACACTGGATTGAGCAGCTGTCCATCCTGGACAAAAATCACTTTGGGTTTCTTGTCCTGAATTAATCAGGTTGATGCAGTGGCAGTAAAAAAAAGGTTGAATAACCACATCATCAGCAGGGCAGGCTGTGTGCTGCAGAGGAGAGCCCTACATTTTTGTCCTGCAACTTCCTTGTCCTAATTTTTTGTTCTCTTTTTCAGTTCCCCCCAGCATATGCGGGCATTTCTGAAGTCAATCAGCCAGCAGAACTTATGCCTCAGTTTTCAACAATTGAATATATAGTGCAGGTAAATAAGCCACAGGCGAGTTTGAAGCTCTCAGAATTGTCTTGGTTGTGACAAATGATATATGTGTAAAATTTTCTTAGGATAATGCAAATAAGTGCCATGTCTGCAAGGTGCTTAAGGAGGGGCTCATTTTATTCCTTGGCTGGAGGCTTTATAAAATGTTGTTTCTTCCCGCATCAGCGAGGTCCACAGACGCCGTTGATCTTCCTGTATGTTGTGGACACGTGTTTGGAAGAGGAGGATTTGCAGGCCCTGAAGGAGTCCCTGCAGATGTCCCTGAGCCTGCTGCCTCCCGATGCCCTGGTGGGGCTCATCACTTTTGGCAGGATGGTCCAGGTTCACGAGCTGAGCTGTGAAGGGATTTCCAAGAGCTACGTGTTCCGGGGCACCAAGGACCTGGCAGCCAAGCAAATACAGGTGTGCTCTGCCATCCCTGGCTGTTCTGCCATCCCTCAGACCAGGGGCTTGTACCTCTCAGCTCTGTTGGACTCTCAAGCACTGGGCTCTCGGGGAGAAAGGAGGGCTTAGTGCTCTCAGCTGTGAGGCTGTTGCTCTCCCAGTATTTGTCCTGTCTTTTTGCCTTTGTAAATTTCTTGGAAGCTTGTTCAAGATTGAGTTTGTGTATCTCACATAATGGACCCATGATCCATTCCTAATGGTAGTGCAAAGATGAATAATTTTACAGATTTAAGTATATTTAATGCTGCAGTATTGCAGGCCTTAGGGTACATTAAGTAATAATATAAACTATGTGTGTAGTCTTTGAATAGTACATCTCCTCTGCCTCCTCTTTACTGTTCTTAGGATATGCTTGGGCTTTCAAGACCAGCTGTCCCTATGCAACAGGGAAGACCTCTTCAAACTCCAGAGCAACCTGTTATTTCCAGCAGGTAAGCTTCAGCACAGCACACAGCAGGGCAGACATTTTATTCCCCTTTATGCCTGTAGGTCATGCTTCTAACCATGGGTTTCCTGAGAGGGGAAAGAAGATTTAAATGGTGTTGTCTTGTCATAGTAATTTACCTCCACTGAACACAGTTTTCTCTTTCTCAGCTTCTCTTTTTCAGTGGGAGCTCTCATGCCTTTCAGCAAACTCACCTTTGAACGTCTTTCCTGTTCTTTATGTGACTTTGCCTTCTTGTCAGTTATTGATGTCTTGCTTTGATCAAATTTTTTATTTTGCACAGGCTTGTTATCTTGGAAAGTTTGGATGTAAGAACACAACCTGCTGCGTGTCTCTTTACTTTTGATTACTGTTTCAGTGCAATTTATGTGTGCCAGGAACAAAGAGGCATGTTTTTTCTTCTCTGAACTTAGAAGCAGTAAAACACTGTATTTGAATTTTTGCAGGTTCCTACAGCCAGTGCATAAAATTGACATGAATTTAACAGATCTGCTTGGAGAGCTGCAAAGGGACCCATGGCCAGTGACCCAGGGAAAGAGACCCTTACGTTCTACTGGAGTGGCTCTTTCAATTGCAGTTGGCTTATTGGAGGTACTTCTAATGCTGTTGCTTGAGATGAGCAGGTCAAAGTGAGCACAATGACCATGCTTGCTGAGATGAGTGCAGGTGTCAGTGCAGCTGGGTTACAGTGGGGTGCAGAGGTGCAGTTTGTCTCTACTGACATTCGCACTGTGCTAGTACCAGCTGATGTAGAGTGGGCTGGAAGGTTCCATTTAAATTGTAATATTTGCAGTTGTTTAAAGGTCTCTGATTCTTGTGTGTGTTGCCACACAAGAGGTGATACTATGCACTAGATTTATCTGAATATAACATATAAGTAAAGAGAACAGAAACTGTCTGCTTCCTGTTTTGAAGACATGAAGCTAGGCATGGTTTGAGTTTAAACGTTATCTGAGTGCTGTGACTGTCAGGAATTGTATCACTATTTATTGAGGTTGCCTCTAGCAGGGACAGGTAGAAGCTCGTGCAGACCCTTCTGTAAAGAAAACGTCGTTGTCATTTAATCAGTTTCCTTTTTTTTTTATTCCCCCTGCTCTCTAAGTCTTTGTTTTTATTTTAGGGCACTTTTCCAAACACAGGGGCCAGGATTATGCTGTTCACAGGAGGGCCACCAACACAAGGGCCAGGCATGGTGGTAGGAGATGAGCTGAAAACACCCATCCGTTCCTGGCATGACATAGAGAAGGATAATGCAAGGTTCATGAAGAAGGCCACCAAAGTAGGTACTAGGGCTTGATGGGTGTGTTTAAAAGCTGAAACTGAATGTTGTGTCAGAACACTACATTCTGGGCTGCGTGGTTGTCCTTGAAATAATCCGAGTCTTTGTGTATGCTAAATTATGAGGGCAGTTAAGGGAAGGGTAAAAAAGCTTCCTCCTAGTTCTCCATCATGGTCTTGTGCCTTCTCAGAGAATAAAGTATTTCAGTGTTGTTTCTTAGCTGGTGGTGGGTGGAGAGTTTGTTCATCCTCATCATTGTATCCCCTTTTGGAAACAAGAAAATCTCCCAAGAACTGGTTATTTCCAGAAAGCCTCCTTTGTGTTCTTGACATAAAAAAACAACCATTAAAATAGTAGAAATGTCAGATATGAAATGTGCCTGTCAACTTAGAGAAAGCAGGATGACACCTGTTCTCTTAACTATCATCTGGATATCTTTGAGTTCCCACCATGTCATCACAGACTAGATGATCCCATGTCATTTATGCACTCTTTGTATTTGAGACAATAAACTCAGGCTCATCCGAATGCATCCCTCATCCTAGAAAGGGAGCAGTGTGCTGCAGCCAACACCTCTTTAGTTACCACTGCACTGGTGATTGCCCCATCTGTACTGTGTGCTGGCCTGAGGTGGGGAGCAGCAGAAATCAGACATTGCACTCCTAACCCCTGGGTGTGTGTTCCCAGCACTACGAGACTCTGGCCAACCGCTCTGCGGCCAATGGGCACTGCATCGACATCTACGCCTGTGCCCTGGACCAGACAGGGCTGCTGGAGATGAAGTGCTGTGCAAACCTCACTGGGTATGTTCACAGCAGGCCAGCAAACAACTGGCACCTGCTTTTTGGTTTGTTTTTTTTTGGAGGGGGGAGAATGGTTCAGAAAGCAGTTAAGTGTGCTGTCAGGGCAGAAGGGTTTTTATTGTTCTGTTCTAAACTGTGGTTTGAATTTGCCAGGAATTATATGGCAAGCCTCACCTGATCTCAGTCCACATTTCTGGAGTCTCAAAGCAGCATGTGAATTAGCACTGCTGTTAGAAAACTCAATGGTGGGTAGAAACTTTCCTTGTGTGGGACAGATTTGCTCTGCTTAACAGCTCGCTTATGCTTTCTCTAGGGATTCTTGACTTCCCTGGGCCCAGTTTTAAGTGACATGTCTTAAGGGGTAGATGTCTGTGTTCCATACTGCTGGAAATTGTCTCTGTGAGGAAGGCTGTGTGTTAGCCCAGGCCTTTTGGAGACTTGGCATGTCGTACTGCAAGTGCAAGGTGTTTGTAAATAACCCCTCAGTGCTCAGCAGGGAGAAGAGAGACTGTTTGACCCTGTGGATGTGTTACTGAGCTGAATCTGGTCAGGCCTGGGTTTGCCAGGGCACTTAGGGGAAGCCCAGCACCTTCCTTGTGCTGCAGCCACCCCTGGTGTGGTGTGAGTGGTTCCAGCCCTGCTCAGGGAAAGCAGGCCGAGCAAAGAGATTTCCAGGGTTGAAACACAAACTTTTTGAAGGCTGAAGCAATGGGAAGAAGTAGAGTTGAGAAAGCAAACAAAGGTGGAGCACTAACCTGTGTGGCTTTGTAGGAGGCACCCATGAATCTGCACTCCCTGGTGTGAATCCTGCCTATGCAAAGGCATGCTCTAAAGCAGTAACTGCATGTGTTTGCACGTGTCAGAGGTTCAGGGATGTATCCTTTGTACTTCTAGTTCCCAATTACTTCAGTTCCCTTGTTTTATTTTTTCCCAGAGGACACATGGTGATGGGAGACTCCTTCAACACTTCTCTCTTCAAGCAGACCTTCCAGCGGGTATTTAGCAAAGGCTACAATGGGGAATTTCGGATGGCTTTTGGTGCAAATCTGGATGTGAAGGTGAGAGATGAGTTTGATTGGATCACACTAATGAGGAAACACAAGTGCTGTTGATTAAAAAGTCAGTTTAAGTCTCTAGGAGGTTTGAGGTGTAGGAATCTCTGCATGTTTGAGGTCAGATGTAGTGCTTCTTTGGGAGAAGCACTGTACTGGAGGGATTTTTATTTGGAAGCTTAGTAATTTTCTGGTTTTATTTTTTTTTTGGTTGCTGTTTGGGTTTTTTGTTTTGTTTGGTTGGTTTGTTTTTGTTTTATTTTAAAGCAGCCTCTCCTCACTCAACAAGGAACATTATAAATATAAATATATCTTCATTATTAAAATGTGGCTCTGTAGATTCTCTTACCTTCACTAATTGTAGCAGTGGATGGTCTGGGAAAATACCATGAGCAACTCATTTAGACTCTGTGTATTCTGTTTGACTGACATTATGAAAAGAAAAAATAAATTTTTTTTCACCTTGTTAAAGACCTCCAGGGAGCTGAAAATTGCAGGAGCCATTGGACCATGTATATCCCTGAATGCTAAAGGACCATGTGTCTCTGAAAATGTAAGTTAGTGACATGGAAAGATCTTTAACAAAAAAAATAAATATAAAATTCTGTCCAGACCTACAGTTGAACTAGAACGTCAGAGTTTTCCAGGAAACATCCCTAGGAAATTACAGCCTTTCCTAGACTAAATTCTCACTTCCTAAGGCTTTCTTTTAACTGTATGGCCTTCAGTAACAATTCACACCCAAAAGATAAGGAATCTAGAAGGCCTGCTATTATTTGTACCTCTGATCAGAATTTAACATAAGCTAGCCTTTCCTGCTGCTGGAGGAAAATTGCTGTTTTCTTTTTGATTCTGTGCAGGAACTTGGAATTGGAGGGACATCTCAATGGAAAATCTGTAGTCTGGATCCCAGTACAACTCTGGCCATTTACTTTGAAGTGGTAAATCAGGTCAGTCCTGGCTTCTCCTTTTTTTTTTTTTTTTAATCATCTTTTTTAACTCATCAAACTACTTGATACAGGTCCAGAAAATGCAATGGCACCCCCTGTGTTGCAGGTGGATGGTTCAAAGCAGCCAAGTGTTTTATGATGAGGAAATAATTCCAGATTTTTTTTTGCATGTGTCATTTTCTTTTATGTGCTGTGGGGGCTTGTTACAGCTGGGAAGAGTTATGGAAAAGCCATCATGTTTTGAAGGCTGACCTTCTTTCATTTGCAGCACAATGCACCCATCCCTCAGGGAGGCAGAGGGGCAGTACAGTTTGTCACTCAGTATCAACACTCCAGCACCCAGAGGCGCATTCGTGTCACCACCATAGCCAGAAAGTGAGTACCCTGTGCCAGTGCTCTGGCAGAGTGGCAGCAGCTTCAGCTCCAGTCTGTGCTGGGATTCCTGGCTTTTTGTTGCATGCATTGGCACACATGGATGCACGTGGCACTAACCCTTTGCTAACCCTGCAGCTGGGCAGATGCACAGACTCAGCTCCAGCACATCGAGGCTGCGTTTGACCAGGAGGCAGCTGCCGTGCTCATGGCACGGCTGGGAGTGTACAGGGCTGAGTCTGAGGAGGGACCTGATGTTCTGCGTTGGCTGGACAGGCAGCTCATCAGGCTGGTAAGACCAACACACTGAGCTTGGGGGCATTCTTCATTTCAGTAAAAGTGGAAGAGACAACAGCAATTTTTTTCCAGATTTTACTTGCTTTGTTTGTGCTTTGATCATGGTTACATAGCTGTAGCATGGAATAACTCAGAACCCAGTGTGACTGGTAAATTTAGGATGGGATAGGTGAACATCCCATCATGCTGAAAGGGTTAAACCTGAAATTGAATAAGGGATAGTGAAACACAGAAAAATGCAGGTGGGATGGTCACTGGTTCAACCCTCCTGCTTAAAGCAGGACCAACTTTGAAGTTAGAGCAGCTTGCTCCAAGTCTTGTTCAGCTGTGTTTTGAACATCTCCAAAGATGGAATTTCTTATGCTTCACAGCCTGATCCAAGACTGATCACAGTCACTGTTTTGTTTTGGTTGATTTTTCTCTCCCCTGCCTCTATCTCTCAATCAGAATTTCCATTTCCCCAGTTACCAGACAGCAAATTGACTCCCTGATCCCACGCTTCACCAGGCTGAAAAAACCTAGCTTGTTCAGCTTCATTTTCTTCATAAAATGCTCCAAACCCTGACTAACTTGGTGGCCTCTGCCTTACCAAATTCAGTATATCCATGTCTACCTTGCACTGGAGAGCCTGAAGCTGGACACGGCATTCAGATGTGGGCCAAGTGCAGGATAGTAATCTGAATTAATTCTGCAACCTCCTACTGTCTCTTGCTTTGAATTCCACAAGCCCAAATTGTCTAAATCAGTGTTGGTTTTGTCCAAGCACCCATGTAGGGTTGGTACTAACACAACATGGCACATCAGATCCTAAAAAACCAGGGCCAGTCAAATAGAGATTGGAGCACAAGCACAGACATGGGCAAGCTGTGTGCTGAAACGACTGTGGGATCATTTAGAGTTTAATTTCTAAAACCACTGATACTTATTTTCAGTGAAATGGTGCAATACTGGTCTGATGCTGTTGTGCAAGAAATGTTACATAGTGTACAGAACAGTTTAGGTGTAATAGCCCTGACTTAATGGAAAAAAGGGTAGTGCTGTACAGGCACCATTTCTTTCATTCTTGGATAATTTCAAATCTAGACTTTATTAATATATATATATATCAAAATAGATTGAATCCTCATTCTCATTCCAGTAAGGCAGAGAAATCACTGACTTAAAGAAAAATAGCCTGTAAATGCTGTAGTACTTGTTCTTGTCAGGTTTATGCCTTGATTGTTTAAAAATTAACAGAAGAACCTGTAGAAAAAGAGATGTAAATTCTATTAAAAATAAAGAAAAAAATTGAAAAAAGAGAGATAATCAAAGTATCCATTTTGTTTCCAACAGTGTCAGAAATTTGGACAATACAACAAAGATGATCCCAACTCCTTTAGGCTGTCAGAATCATTTTCTTTGTATCCTCAGGTAAGAATGTTACTTCCCACAGCCATGGGAACAGTGTGCAGGGGTGTGTGGGAATGATGATGAAACATCTTGTGCTATTGATCAGATTCAGGAGGGGAGGAACAGGTGCTTTTTTAATTTAATGGACTGGTCCTGTAGTTCAGCGCTGCAAGAGACTGATAAGTGAAGAAGTCTGAGGAGTTATTAAGGGGTAGACTTCTTGCCAAAGAATTTGCTGTTCAAAAATACTGAACTTGAATCCAGAAGTTTTGGCAATTTTGGCTGACATTTCTTGTCTCACTCCTCCTTCTGGTGCAGTTCATCTTCCACCTGCGACGCTCCCCATTCCTGCAGGTCTTCAATAACAGTCCAGATGAATCTTCCTATTACCGGCACCACTTTGCCAGGCAGGATCTGACCCAGTCCCTCATTATGATCCAGCCCATCCTTTATGCTTATTCTTTCCATGGGCCTCCTGAGGTGAGTCTGTTTTCCAGGAAGAGGTGAATCAACCCAAAATAATGAGTATTCAGTAGGAGTAACACTATTTCAGCCAAAAGGCCCCTATATTTTTATTTAAAAAAAAATTATGAAAGGACAAGATACTTTTGTTCAAGATTGTATCAAATTACACTTGGATGGGCATAGAAATTGCTCTCTGGCATCCTGAGATCTGAGGGCTTAGGGGTGCCTGACCTCGTTTTTCATTTTCCCCAGCCAGTGCTATTGGACAGCAGCAGCATTCTTCCTGACAGAATCCTGCTGATGGATACTTTCTTCCAGATAGTTATCTACCTTGGTGAGGTATGGTGAAACACGTTCTCTTTCTCTGTTTGTGCTCCTTTCCTCCTGCCACTCATGCAGACAGCTATGCTGGTGGTATGAAATATTAACAAACTAATTTCCTGCAAAGCCCACACAACATAATCACCATATTATATACATGCTGCCTGTTGGAATACAATTCCAGCCACTGTTGGAGTCAAAATAATACTAGAATCACTAAGGATATGTTCTGCACCCAGTAGCAGCTCTTTTGTTAACTTGGCCATGAAGGCTGTCCCTTCATGTCAGGAAAAGGCCAGAGAAACTGAAATGAAGAATGGCAGAGTTACAAGATGATACATTTTTTAACAGAGTTGCAGGTATTTTCAGAGAAGCGACAGACTTTGCTTAGAGGGTTTTCATACTTAAGTACTGTGGCTCTTGAAGAAATCAGATAGGCAGTTTTCCAGCTTTTGCTTTTAAATACTGGATGTTTTTGGAAGCTGCTGCTATATTCCTTCCCTCATGACTGAGGGAAGTGCTTAGATACTGGCCTTTTCTAAAAATCTTCTGGAGTTACCTTAAAAAGTTTCTCTCTTTTGCTGCAGAGCAAAATAATTGGCAACTGAGTAAAATTCAGACAAGGGAAGTAGCTGAGTGTCTGACCTGTGTTTGTATAGAGCAGTTGTTCATACAAGTGGTACATGCAATGGATACCTTGAAAATACTGTAAGGCCAAGTCAGATTCCAAATGTCAGTGATTTATAAATGCATAATTTCTGTGTTGGCACAGGCTGAGGCATATTGAAGATTTTCAAAAAATTACTCTGGCACGAATTGCTGCCAGCTTTTTTGTTGGCTGCCTGTGCTTCAGTTCGGGGACAGAAAGTAATGTAACCAGAGTAGTGAAGGTGTTTGTTTGCCCCCTACACATGTAGCATTGTTGTAACCAGAGTAGGGAAGGTATTTGTTTGCCCCCTACGCAGAAATACATGTAGCATTCTGCTGCCTTGAGACATGCAGGGTAGAACAGGGAGGCTCCTAGACAGCTCTGCTCCTTTTTAACTTCCTGTCCCATCAATAGACTATTGCACAGTGGCAGAAAGCTGGATACCAAGACATGCCTGAATACGAAAACTTTAAGCACCTCCTGCAAGCCCCACTGGATGATGCCCAGGAAATCTTGCAGACCAGATTCCCAATGCCACGTTACATCCACACTGAGCATGGGGGCAGTCAGGTAAGGAAGTTTTTGGAGGAACTCTTTCTGTTGTTGCCTAGGGCAAATGGCTCATTCTGCTTTTCTGAAAGGATGGTTCTAGTAGTCAAACACAGTTTAGCTCTTCAAAATAGAGCTTGCATATTTTCTTATCAGCTTTTACGACAGCTCTGTCTTTTAAGAAGCTGATCACTTTCTGGATATGCTTATGAAATCTGAGGGTGGAAAAAATAAATGGAAAAGCCGACTGGGAAAAAAAAAAGTTTTTATTCCCCAGTAAAAAGGTGGGAAATGAATGATTCAGGTATGTGCCTATAGTTAGCTTGGTAGGACAGTAATGCTGAATGATTGACCATCTGTTTTCTTCATTCTTAAACACTGAATGAGGGTATAAAATAGTTCTTATTTTCGCTCTTCCTGGAGTTGCAGTGTGCTGTGCTTGTTTGTAGCAGTGAAGAGGCAGGAACTGATGGACCAAACCAAAGATATGGTGTTGATTTTTGATGTGACCCTGTTGCACTTGTCTTGCACCGAGCCCTTTTCATAAGAGCCGATGTGGTATGGGGCGAAGAACAGTGCTGGTGTTCTCTATACCATGGATTCCTGTCCCATGGAATCAGAACTGCCCTGCCAGGCAAGCACAGCCTGCTAAAGCATGGCACTCATTGCCCCTGGGAGACAAATTGTCTGTGGAACAGGGATTTCTGGACTTGAAACCTGCTTAAGTTAAATTAGTACCTTGCAAAAGCAGAGAAACATAGCTGGTCATGCATCTGAGGTGAGATGAAGCCTGACAGGTCTTGTTGTACCAAACTCCTCCTCTTTTGTCTTTATAGGCCCGGTTCCTCTTGTCTAAAGTGAATCCTTCTCAAACCCACAATAACCTCTATGCCTGGGGCCAGGTAAGCAATGGAAGAGCTGTTCATGTTTGGGAATGCAGTTAAATAGACATGGACATGTTTGTGTGTGCAGTAGCTATCCTGTCTCACCAAGTGGCCACAAACAGTGTTACATCTGTCTTTGGTTCCTTGTCATGGTTGTTAAGATAAACAGCACTGGTGGGCAGCACTGGATGATCAGAATGGGGTTTTCAAGCTTGGATGTCATACATTTCCAGTATTCTGGAAAAAGCAACTAGCATATGGATACATATAGATCTAATTTAGCTGAGAATACTAGACTTTTATATCCTCTTTGCTTACCTCGTTTGTTTAGAGCTTTGGACAGCAAAATTCCTAGTGCTTTAGGAAGAAGAGATTCCCCTGCAGCAATTCAGCTTGTACAAGAGGATAATGTCAGCGCTGTTGCCAAAGAGTAGCATCTGTCTTTTGCAGGAGAAAAAGGTGGTTGTTGTAGCAGGCAATTGGTTCAGAGTGCTGACACTTGATTTGCTTTCACTTTGTCCCCTGTGTTAGCAACAGTATAGGCTCATTATCTCTTTATCTTTTCTGCAGGAATCAGGAGCTCCAATCCTGACAGATGATGTGAGTCTCCAGGTATTCATGGACCACCTCAAAAAGCTGGCAGTTTCAAGTGCATCGTGACTTTTCGAACTGAGCAGCAGGAGCAGACAATTTACACGAATTGTGTCGATGACAGGAGTGGAGCAATTTACTTATATTTCCTTTTCTCTCTTTTAAACTAGGAATTTTAACTGTTACACGAAATAAACATTCAGGGAGAGTTTTTTACTTCTCCCTTCTAATTTATTTGTATTCCTGTTTGTCTATATTCTGCTTACTCGGCATTTTCCACACATCATAATTAGAGTTGAAAGGTGTTTTAGCCAACAGGGATTTGGACAGCCTTTAGCTTAACTTTTAATGTTCTTAAGAGGTGTCACAGCAAGAAGATGGCTGTATTAATGAAAAATAAAACCGGCTAGGAGCGCTGCTCCTTTGTGTTGTTCCCAAATCCCGCTGTTAGTGCCATCATGAGCAGACCTTGGCTCCTTTTTCCCTCACAGTCCGGCCCCGCCCCCCTGCGGTTGTCCCGCCCCCCTGCGCGTGCCCGGTTGGGGGCGGGGCATCCCACGCGTGCGCACGGGCGGCGATGAAGCCGGAGCGCGCGGCCGCGTGGAACGCCAGGGCCGCGCTGCTCTACTCGCTGGGGGCCTGGACCACGCTGGGCGCCCTCATCTACTACAGGCGCCTGGAAAAACCCAGCACCGGTACCGGCAGCGGGGCCCGCGGTCACCTCCGGGGACTGGGGAGGGAGCGAGCCGACCGCGGTTTCGCTGAGGGAATGTCCGGTCGGCGCGTGTCGTGTCCGGGGCGGGGCTTGATCGGGGGCGGGGCTTGCGTGAGGGTGAGGGCGGCCGCGGGCTTGGGCCCTCCTGGCTGCCAAGGGTAGGCGGCGGGATGCCGCCTGTCCAGCTCCCTCTGCTTTCCCCGGCCGGCGGAGGTAACGCTGGGTGTTGCCCGCCCGGCCGTCGGGGCACTTGGGGCTGTGCGGCTGCCAGAGCGCAGCCTCCGCTCGGACCGCCTGAGTGAGCCGGGTGTCCACCCGGCCCGGCCGGGCCCCGGCAGTCAGTCCCTCCCCCGGCAGTTCCTCCTGAAGGAGGAAGATAAATCCCATGTTGACTGGAAGAAGCTCGTGCTTTATCTCAATTTACAGGAACGGGGACTAGACTCTTGCCAACCTGTTGCTTTTATTTGCGCTGTGGGAATGGTTCAAAGCTGTGCTGGGGGAGCATTTACATTAGGAAGCATTTCTTTACTGGGAGGGTGGTCAGACAGTGGAATTAATAGGTGTTTGCACTGGGCTGCTTGGGCTAGCTTTTATGTGGATAGCTTGGGAAGCCTGTTGTTACTGCTACTGTAGTACTGATAATGGACCAGTACCAGTGCAGGTATCTGACCTATCCCAGTAAATCACTTTTTCTGGCTACAGTTAACAGATCTTTGCTATCTGATCCTCAGAATGCAAGGAAATGAAAAAAAGAATACTGAATGCCCATGTGGCTGCCATGATAAATGGAAAAAAATATTTTTATTGCTGTGTTCTTTTTTGTCTCCCCCTGCTTACCATCTTTTCTATTCCTTAGAGAGTGAGAATGATCCTGAGGGAAACCAAGGGGTCCGCAAGGAAGTGCGCACTAAGGAATATCCTTTTGGATTGACAGTGACAACAGAAGTAACATACAAAGAGGATCAGCCGCCTCTTACTCGACTGTTAAGGCGTGTGGTATCATTCTTTGTTCCCAGTGATGGCCCTCCTTCTGAAAAGTGAGCTGTTCAGAAGCTCAGAATGTTGTTCTGGTCCTCTGAGAACATCATCCCAGTGCCTGGCACCAGACCACTGCTAGAAAACTGTCCCTTGCATTGCTGAAACAGCAGCTCTGCCCAGCTGGTGTGCAGGATGCACCCAGCTGATCCAGGATGTACCCGGGATGGCTGCTCAGCTGGGCAGCTCTGAAATGGATGCTTCAAGAATGATTATAAATGGGAAGGAATGTAGTTCAATGTTTTGGCTATGAGAGTTCTCAATGGTTCCTCGAATAAAAGCTCACATGAGTTGAGTTAGAAGTGCGGAAATGTTTCTGTAAGCTAAAAAACTTGCTGAATGTTCTGCTCCAGGCTCTTGTTTCTTTAGGGGTTTTCCTGATCCTTGCACATGCTATGTTCCCTTGTAGGGTACTGTCCCTCAGCTCTGTGGCCAGAACTAATGTTCATTCTGTAGGGTTTTCCCTAGTCCTTACGAACATCACCTTCCCTGTTTCTATTGGGGCTCTCCCTACTGCCCTTTTAGGACAGAGCTTGCTCTGCCCCACACAGCTCTCTAAGGTTCCCCATCTTGCTGTATGGAAAGCTCTCTCCATCTCCTCTGCCCACACACCTCAGCTTCCAGATCCTTCCAACTTCTGAAGGGGGCCCTGCAGGGATGCTGCAGGGAGAGGGACTCTGTTAGGAGCCGTGGTGATAAGGGGGAATTGATACAAATAAAAAGAGGGGAAATATTAGATATTAGGATATTAGATATTAGAGGTTAGATATTAGGAAGAAATTCTTGACTGTCAGAGCGGTGAGACACTGGTACAGGCTGCCTGGAGAGGGTTTAGATGCCTCAGCTGTGGAAGTGTTCAAGGCCAGGTTTTGGATAAGACTTGGAGCTACCTGGCCTAATGCAAGAGTCCCTGCCCTTCCAACCCACACCTTTGATTCTACAGGAACTTTTACAACCCAAGTCCCACCCAACCCATGCACCTACAGACTCCTTTCCACACGGAGTCCTCAGGTCCTTACAGCCACCACTTCCTTTTCCTGAGTGCTCTTCCCAGCCACTAATTTTTACGGGCACGCTGCTGTGTCCCCATAGCTGTTCTTGTAGCGGATGCCGTTCTGCGTACGTGCATATTCTCCTTTTCCTAGGCACCCTCCCCAAATCCCTGCAGGCCGTAAGGGGAAGGCCAAACAGCCGGGCACGTCTGTCCCGTGCGCTCCTGTCCCTTTCCCATGGAATTCCCTACGGCGGCGGTGCCGGGGCTGCGGCGGCACCTCCGGTGCGCCGGGGGGCGCTGCGTGCGGGGCGCGGAGGAGCGGCCGCCGCTGCCGGGCGCCGCCGCTGTCCCCGCTCGGCGCCGGCCGCGCTGCGCTGCGCCATGAAGGCGATCGTGCAGCGGGTGGCCCAGGCCAGCGTCACAGGTCAGTGTGTCCCGACGGCGGAGCTGCGGGGGCCGGGGGCGGCTGTGTCTGTGTCGCTGTGTGCGGCTGTGTGCGGCTGTGTGCGGGCGCTCCCCTCCCCTTGTCCCCCCGCGTGGGTTTGGCGTGGCTTCGCTCCCTTGCGGCTCCCCCGGGGGCCCGGTCCCCGCGGGGTGCGAGCGTGTGGGCTGTGTGTGGGGTGTGTGGAGCTCTGTGTGCAGCCTCGCCTGGCAGGCGTGGGCTGGCAGTCACGCTGCCATCGCCTCCTCCAGCGCCTTTGTGTTGGCAGCACAGTCGCAGTCATCTTGCTTCGCTTGTGTTCACGGAATCAGAGTATTCCGAGTTGGAAGGGACCCACAAGGATCACGGGGTCCAGCTCTCAGCCCTGCACAGGACATCGCCAAGAGTCCCACCGTGTTCCGGAGAGCATTGTCCAAAGGCTCCTGGGGCTCCGGCAGGCTCGGGGCTGTGCCAGCGGGGCTGCGCTGGTCCCGGCCGTGCCCTGCCCTGCGTGCGGTGGCAGTGCCATGCCGCTGTCCCTCTCCCGCGGCTTGCATGTGCTGGCACTACAGCGACAGTCACCTCAGTGCATCGCAGGCATGTTGACAGTACAGCCTGGATCATCTTTTTGCACTGCTTGTGGGTGTCGGTGGTGCTGTCCCAGCTGCCAGCAGGCACTGCTCGCCTGGGTCCAGCCCCGGTTCCCATAGGATTGGTGTGTCCTGATGGAATGGCCCTGCTATTGCACTGGTTTGGACCTTCTGTGCTCAGAAAATCTTCAGGAAGTTTGTGTGTGAGGCAGTGAGTGCCTGCTGTGGGAATCTTTGGTGTGCAGCAGGGTGGCCTTCAAGTTATCGAACAGCTTCTGCCTGCGTGTCAGCGCTGGCAGAGGGTGTCTGTGGGGGCACAGCTTGGGTGCACAGCCGGGACTGTGGCCACAGTCCCACAACCCTGCCAGCACTGGGGTTCTTGCCGGCTTAATACCTCTTTTCCGGGAGAATTTAAACTGTTGTTTCTGGCTGTTGAAGAGTTTGGGAAACAGTGCTATACTTAGCAGAATAAATTTCTGGACTGGAGGATTCGTGCCCCCATCCAGCCACTAGTTCACAGACACTTTCAGCTTGCACTGGAGGCCTGATCTCCTTTCATTTTGTGGGATGTCTGGAGCTTTTTGTCCCAGTCATGAGCCTGGATGCAGTTTTAACAGCTTGGTAGCTGGTGCCTATCTCAGTTTTAAGACCGCATTCTTGCTACATCTTGCTACAGTCATCTCAGGATCACCCACGTTAAGATAATTAAATTAAATTAATTTAGGACATTTCTTAGGAAAACACAGTGGATCTATGATAGTTTGTGTTTTATTGTAAATGTCATTAAAGGGGTTGTTCTCCCAGTTAGGAGGGTGGAATTTGCAGGTTGTTGAAAGTCATGTTTCAGAAAATCCATGAGGACTCTTATCAGGTAGAAATCATGTGTTTGAAAGAAATGCAAAGTATGAAGGGAATGGTGGAGTAGAGAAATCGAGTGCACTTTGTGTATCAACCAGGTGGATATTTTTTCAAGTATTGGGGAGAGTTTTACCACCTTTCTGTTTATGACAACTGATCCAACTGCAGTATAAAAATCTTTATACAGTGTCTTTAAATGCTGGAGTAAGTAATGCAATCTCATAAAGAAGTGGTAGCATTGGAAAACATTCAAAAGAATGCTTCCATGTGATCTTTCAAATCTACAAACTTAAGACAGAGGAAAAGGGTTTAGAATGCTGTTTTCTTTAGTGGTCAGACAGCTGAAACCAGTCCTAATTTTTGCCGTAAAACAAGACAGTGGATTTAGCCTTACTTTTATTTTCCCTCTCTCCTTTATCCAGTGGGTGGTGAACAAATCAGTTCAATAGGACGAGGCCTCTGTGTGCTGCTGGGCATTTCTTTGGAGGATACACAAAGAGAGCTGGAGCACATGTAAGTCACTCCCTTCCTTTTGCCTTGTACTCTTCCATTTGTGCATTGCTGATACCTGTGCAGTAGCCAAACAAATCAGCTATTCCTATTGGGAAATTCAGGTTTGCCTGTTAGTTCCTCTTCAGATTTTACCTTGAATAAAGGTTCCTTATGAAGTTTTCTCTTCATGTTCCATTGAGAAAAATCTGTTACCATTTTCTGCTATGTGTTTTTTGTCAAGAGTGGACTTTTTTAGGTGTCTGTCCTTTTTGAGTCCAAAAGATATCCTTCCTTCAAGGATGGGATTTATGAGAATCCTCAGACTCTCCTTTTAGCTTGCACATGAGTTTTGTTCTTCCTGAAGGCAGGATAGTCTTGTCAGTTGCTTCTCTGCAAACAGGAATCAGTTTTGGCAGCCTGGAGGACAGGCTCAGGCCATCTGTTCCATGGCCACAGAATAGTAGGATTCAGCCAGCAAACATATGCAAGAGAGAGCTCTCCAGGGGCTTCTTCTGTCTGTTTTGGACTGGTTGTTGCTCTAGGGCTGACCTCAGTCCTTGCAAAGGCAAAAAAGAAACAGGTAATGGAGCTGACTGATGTCAAGAAAAAGGGGTTTTTATTCTCACAGGCTCCACTGGTTTGCCTTGCTGTTTCCCTCCCTCAGTGTGTAACATCTGCTCTGCCATTGCTTCCCATCCCTGCCTTGGTGGATGTGGAAGCTGCTCCTGAATTTTGCAGATCTGTAGCTACCATGCTCTCAGCACCAGGTGGTTGGGATGGCTGACACAGGAAGGGGGGCAGGAAGCCAGCATCTGGACAAAAGGAGTGAGAGAAAGCAGCTTAACCAGGCTTTTCAGGTCCTATTAAAGGAAACTTTAGTAATCCTGTAAATTAAATAACAAACATCTCTATGAGGAAAACAGAGCAGTGATGATGATGATTTCTACTGGGGCCTTCCAGTGGATGCTTTCAACAGCCCACTTCTTTCAGGAGTTCCATTTGCTGTTGACACAAACTGACAAGGATGTTCTTGTGACTGTGCCTTAGTGGTGGCAAAGCCCTGAAGCTAGACCATAACAAGCAATGTCTCAGCATTGTCTTACACGGACTGCCTCACCTCTGGTGCAGTGCAAAATGCCTGGCTGATGACTGCAGTTGAAACCCTCTGCACTTCATAAGCTTCCATGATGCTGCAGGTGTGGAGAGGCCAGAAGAAGAAACCAAAGACAGGAGAGTGGCTTGGATGCAGTCCTGTTACCAGTCAAAACCCTGACTTTGGACTGCGTTGCAACTGCCTGCTGCTTTTTAGGATCCACTTGTGAAGGTCCCCTTGTTGTCTTGAGCTAGTTCTGTCTCCTGTCTGTAGAAAATCAGCCCAAAATTCAAACCACTTTGCTGCCAGCTGCAGTTCTTGGAATGCTTGGATTCCTCCTCTCATCGTGATGAAGAAGTGTTGTCGTCATCTGGTTTGTGGGGCCTGGTCTGGGATTAGTGCTAGGAAGTGACAAAGCAGGAGGAGTATATGTGAATCATGATTGGAAACAAGACCCCACAGTTTTAAACACAGTTTAGGATGATCTCATTTCCTACTGAGTGCAATTTCCCGATGTGGTGGGAGGATTAAAGTTCCCCAAGCTGTTCACACATTAAATAAATGTTGTGACACATAAAAGCAGATAGTAAAGAGTGAGCTTTCTTACGTCCTGTGCCATCTTTATGTTGCTGCAGTTCTTCTGTCCTGGTACCACGCTCTGTAAAATGATGGTGTGGATTAATGACCTGACACTGTTGCGTAGCTGTGTAAGGGCTCTCTTGGTTAAGGCTCTGCCTAATGTGATGAGATTCCCATGGCTGGGAATGAAGGTGCAGAGGGGTATCTTGTTATGTGGAGTGGGCTGAATATCCATCTGTTGTCTCATTCTGTGTGGTACCTGTTGACAATTTACCATGGGACAATTTAGGAATTGTCTTCTCCTCCTCCAAGGGTTCGAAAGATCTTGAACTTGCGAGTCTTCGAAGATGAAAGTGGGAAGCACTGGTCCAAAAGTGTGATGGATAAACAGTATGAAGTGTTGTGTGTGAGCCAGTTTACTCTCCAGTGCATCCTGAAGGGAAACAAGCCTGACTATCACATGGCAATGCCCACGGAGCAGGCGGAGTCTTTTTATAACAACTTCCTAGAGCAGCTAAGAAAAGCCTACAAACCAGAGCTTATTAAAGGTAAGGACAGAAGGTTGGTAAGGTCCTTGCTGTGACCAGTGGACACTTCTTGTGTGTGTTCTTTCCAGATTGTTGCTTTCTTTATTCTGTGATTTTCTGTAGTTGAAGGGATGTTAACAATATTTTCACTGGTCAAGGTGATCACTCCAGTCTTCCTCTAGCCAAGCCATTTCCTGGCCTTCCCCTGGATGACATGTGGAGGTTCTTGTATTCCTTTTGGCTGCACATCATGAGCAGCCCAGAGAGGCTGCAGCCATGAGAAAAAGCTCTGAGGTCAGGCTGCCTCAAAGGCTGGATATTTTGTTCTATATAGACAGATTAACCCAAGAGAAGCATTTTTTCTGAGAAGTGTTTTCAGTGAGGCTCGAAGGTATCACCAGTTTGTGATGGACAGCACAGTTCCATCTGTCACTTCCACATCCTGTTAAATGGAATTGTGACAGTGGGAGGTGTAATGTGCTACTTGAGAACAGCTTTTCATTTAGACTCTCCTCAGCTCTGTGTCATGCATGGAACAGTTTTCTCTTTACCAGAAAATGCCTGGCTTCCCTGTGCATTTGTGCTCTGTCCACACTCAATCTTTTCTGTTTGATTTTCTGAGTGCTTTCTATTCTCATATTCAGATTTGACTTTTTGCTATGCTTGAAGATGACAAGTTTCCAGAAAAGACTGCTTTTTAAATGGTGTCTGTTAATAGATAATGGTTGGCCTTACTTTCCTTATGGGGAAAAAAGTAAAAAATAAGGCCAGAAAACTGATATCTGGGAAAAGATTTAGAGGCTAATTTTCATATTGACTTTAGGTTAGGGTAATTATTTCACTGCTTTCCAAGCAGGCACAGTGAATTTCACACATGTCCAAAAATGCCCATTTTTCAAGCTTTTCTGGCTTCATATGTTCTTCCAACATTTGTTTTTGATAAGGAATGCATTTCTGATACCCCTTCAATAATTTTATATTTTGACAGCAGCTTTTTGAATTCCTTCTCTCAGTGAATTGCAGTTGTGTACCTGAAGTGAATATTAAAGTGCCCATATTTTGGCACTTTTTTGCTAGAGCTTTCTGCAAAACGAGCTTTCACTTCTGCATTTTTTCTGTGCTAAAAGCACAGATTTGGAAACCCATGAGTGCTATTGTGTCAGATAACACATGCATTTAAAACTGCTGGCAGCACTGGAACTACCTGTCAGCTTATGATTTTGCTTTCTTATTAAGCTGTGCTTGTTATGGTGTGTTGCACCCGAGTCTGCTAAGATTCTCTTAGGCTGAAGTTTTTGCTGTGCCAATTGCTTTGCCAGTGGTTTTTTGGTTTTCTTTTCTTTTTTTTTTTTTTTTTTTCTTCTTTGCTGTCTGGAAAATCTGTAGTCACATTGCCCTTACATTCATACAGGTACACACACGACAGTTGTAGTTATTGGGAGATTATAGAGTTTGATTCTCTGGATTGCTGTAGGTGTCCTTCCCTTTTGATCCTACAAATTGCTTAATGCATATTAGAGGAGTAATTTAATCACTGGAAGTGGAATTTGTGTAGCTGAGGCAAAGACAGATCAATAAAGGTCTTGTCCTATCTCCTAAGAGCCTTGTGTTTTCTGGTTCCTGTTTGTGTTCAGTAGAGAATTTGGCTGTTGGAAGTTGTAGGTGCTGTGCAGGCAGCTCCTCTCCTCCTTGATCTACCTGGAGCTTGCCAGCCAGGAGCTCAGAGTGGGAAGTGTTCCCCAAAGAGAGGCACAAACCATTGTTTCACACCAAGAGCAGTGGCACACTTGACAAACAAAATCTTGGAGAAGGTTCAGAGCCATGGTTCCTAGTTCAGCACAGTTTAACACATGGGCACCCACATCTGGGAAATAAAAGGCTGCATCACAAGTCCTTGCCTGTGCTTCAATGTTATCTCGTGTTCTTAAATGTCTGACTCCCTCCTGAGGAGCAGAGCTGGTGACTGCAGGCCTGAGCACTCTTGTGCAAGCTAATATCCAAATATCAGACCTACCAAGGCTCCTCCTTATGTTTCAGGGCCTTTGCTCTCTGTCTTGAATGTGGATTTAGTCTTCTGAGGTAGTAAAGAGTAATATCGCAAGAAGTGTGAAATGTCTTATTCCCTCTGTAGTAATATCTAAGTAAATATGAGAGGATTGTTCCACAAGGAAGTATTTAACTCAGATTAAGGTTTGGTACAAGTAGAAAGCACAATTATTCTCCGTGATTAATTCCCTTTGTGAGTGTTGTCACTTTAGAATAAGTGCTCTTATCAGGAGCAACAGTATTCACATGAGGTTAATTAAGAATAACTTTCCAAGTAGGCAAGCTTAGAAGTATAAAACCAGTGTGAAATTTCTAGGTCATAAGGCTTGAACTACATACAAAAATATTCTGGAAGTAAATTACACCTCTTTTTCAAGTCTTTATGGCTCAGACATTACTTCTCTGATTCACATCAGGTGAAGATTCTCCATCTGAGGAAGGCATGTGTGCAGGGCTTTTAGAGGCAAGGAATTTGGAGAGATGGGTGTCCAGCAGAATGGATTTGTCACTTCAATAATACTTCTAGGGTCCTATTTTATTGCAGAAGATGTTGCAAGATGAATTGATCAGTCCAGAAGTCTTAATGTAGGGAAAGGTGAATCACAGTAACTAGAAATTTAAATGTGTGAGGAGAATGGGATGGAGCTGTTACAGAAGGATGTTCTTTGACAATAGTTCTGGTGTCAAAACAAGATAGAAAGTGCTTAAGATGACATGGGAGTATTTTGAGTGTTCTGGTGAAGGTGGGGGTTTATTTGACCGCTTTATCAGCCTCTGGAAAAAAGGGCTTGTGGAGTTTACTTTTCTTTTAGGTCCATTCATATTAATGGGAAATGGAAAAGACCAACCCTTTTTGTAAGTGAGGTACAGCAGAGGGATGGGATGATTGTAGAGAGCAATTTGAAAAGTTGTGCTCCCACTAATAAACTTTAAGATAATATTCTTTGTTTATTATTTTGTTAAAGAAAGATGCACTAGTTTTGACTGGGCTTTGTGGTCACAGGGTGTAGTTTACATCTATGTAACTCCTAAAGACCAGCCTAGGTTACAAGCAGGAATGTAGAAATGGCTGTAGCAGATTGGGGCTGAGCTGCACCCCAGGCTCCAGGTCTTCTTACTTTTTGCCTAAAAATAAAGTTTCTTCAAAACATCAAGTGATCAATTGGACTGGATCCCTAGGCTGAGCTGTTACATCCTTTAAAATGTCATCTTCTGCCAGTGAGAATATCCTATCTATCCTTCCTGAATTGTGGACATCCTGATTACCTGTAGACTTGGTTTGTTTTGTGTGTGTTTCTCTACTTAGGTGTGTATTTCTTTTCTCTGAATGCCAAGCTACATACCTGGGTGTACATACACTGTTTTTTCCTTAGTAGCTTTCTGCAGTTCAATAGTTGGTTGCTCTTTTATGTATTTTTTATTTCTTTTTGTTATCACACTTGGTAGAAACTTGGGTGTGTGTTGTCCTCCCAAGGGCCCTGAGCACTTGTTGTCTCTTCCCTTTTCAGATGGCAAGTTTGGTGCCTACATGCAGGTCCACATCCAGAACGATGGTCCTGTAACAATAGAACTGGAGTCCCCCGCAGCCACTGTTGATCCTAAACAAGTAAGTGACTTGTAAGGTCTGTCTGGAAAGGATGATGTGTATCCTCTGCAAATTTGTAGCATTCCTGTTTCAAAGCAGTACAGCTTTAGTCAGGTACAAGGACCTTGTCCTTCCTGTGCAGCCTCTGAACGGACAAATAATTACATTGTCCGTTCAGTTCCCTGGCCTGTTGATGGCTGCCTGCTCTCCTGGGAAAGGTTGTGTGTGTGTAATGCAGAACAGCTTTTCACAATTTATTCCTCCTCCTCATTAAAGCTGTTGTTTAATCATGACTCATTAACAATGTTTTTAAAAAGTCTGGACCACCACCCCTGCCTTTAGTGAAGTTTCTTGCCATGTGAGAGCTTTTGCATGTGGATGACTGGATGGAAGTGGTGAGATGCCTCTTTCAGAAACAAGGGAGTAGCAAATTTCAATCCCCAGTTTAAGTCTGGAGTGGACATGAGAGTGAGTTAGCTCTGCTGAGGAACAGAACAAGCTGTGCTGCAAACCAAATGCAGTGATGAGGCTTTCTCATCCTCTAAACACAGCAGTGGCCAGCTTTTCCAGGCTGAAAGAAAAGGGGGAGGGATTGTTGTACTTCAGCAAGGCCACACCAGCCTTATTTGTTAATGCTTCACTTAACCTTGATGAAATTGTTACTGCAGTTTATAAAAAGGGCAGGAGGGAAGAGCCAAGCCTGTTAATCTAAGCTCAGTGCCTGGAAAAATGGTGGAGAAGATGATGCTGGGTGCTGCTGAAAGGCATTTGAAGAACAATGCACAGTCAACATGGATTCAAAAGGGAAAGTCCTGACTAACTGATTGAATACTCTTCTACAGTAAGGTCACCTGCCAAGTGAAGAATGGGAAGGTGGTGGATTTAGTAAAACTTTTGATACTGTCCCTCACATCCTTCTCAACAAGTCCTCCAACTATGAAATGAGCAGATAAAAGTGCCCTGTGTTGCCTTAGATAGCTTGGTTTGAAGTCAGTTTTGTTCTTACCTTCAGATTCTGTTCTGGATCCTTGTGTCATGTTTTAGCCCCTGAAAAAATGTACTTTTGTTTCTAGTCTTTCTTTCTGTACCCTCAGTTTTAGCCCAGAGAGTTTTCAGGCCAAACCACGCATAACTAGCAGCAGCAGCTCTGATTTTTGGAGTGAGAACTGCTGCCCTGTGTGTGGATGTAAAATAACCAAGGAATTACCAAAGTGTGCAGGGTTCTTCAAGGTTTAATTTCTTTTTTGGGAAATACTGGCTTGTTTAAGGGTTTTGCTTTCATAGTTCAAGGCTGCCTGCTTTACCCATCTGACAACACCTTCCTGGTGGCCACAGCATGGGCTGAAGACGAGGAAGGATGCTGGTTTTTAAACTTTCTCTGGCAGTGTAAGGCCCAAAACTCCCTTGGTGAGCCTCTTTAAAGGGCTTAGGGTTTTTCATGATTCCTGAGTTAGACACAAGGGAGAAATTCCAACAGTTTGTTATCAAGAGGTCAAAACAATGAAAACTTCACTGGCAACTTTCAGAAAATCAGACATCTTTGGCAAAAATTTAGAGCAACATCAAATTAACACAAAACATTTCACAAAGCATTGACTTAACCCATTCAGCTTTGCAGACTCCAAACTTGTCCAGCTCAAAACTTGGAGGAGAGGGAATTAGAAGAAGAAAGAGACAGAAATGATATAGGAAAGAATGAATACAGCTTCCAGTCTTGGTCCCAGCAATGTTCAAGAGGAGGTGGGGTCAAGACACCCCTCATGCAAAGTGTGATGAGGAAAAGCCAATTTAAATTGTTGTTCTCTTTCCTCTTCCCTGCCTGTTGCATTCTTTTTTTGCTGTTGATTTGTTTGAAGCATGGGAAAAAAATCTGTTGATTTGTTTGTAGCATGGGAACTAAGGCTTAAGGATGGTGTGGTTTTTATATTTGTGCTTTCAGCTTTAGCAAGAAGAGATAACTGAACCATCCTGCAGTGTTAAATGACGTGTTAGCAGGAGGAGATTAGACAAATAATTGCTGATGAATAGCACTTTTATGTCATTGGATGTGACAGTGAAATATCTCATTTTGTCTGAGCAATTGTTTGTGTTTGTCATTGGTAATCTGAACTGTATAAGTCATTTGCAGTGTGATTAGTAAAAATACATTTGGGTTAGTCAATCCAAATATATTTTTTGTATTCTTTGTTTTAGAGGGATATAAATAAATCACTTCCCTTTTATACTTGAGGTGATCATGTTACCTTATGGTGATAATTTGTTATCTTTTCTAAATTTTTGAAAATCTCAGCCTTCAGCTTTTTTTTCCTTTCTTTTTTGTTTTGTTGATACATGTATAAGTTTTATACAAATGCTGACATTTACAGTTCTTCAGAAATAGACTTCTGAAATTGTTTTATTACATGATGTGTTTTTTCCTTGCTTTGTGAATAGCTGACAAAACTTGAAAAACAGCAACAAAGAAAAGAGAAGACCCGAACCAAGGTGCCCTCTGAGTCAAGCAGAGAAAGAAATGCCCCCCGAAGCAAGGATGACCCCAGTGCCAGCAGTGGAGCTGAAGGAGACGTGTCCTCAGAACGAGAGCCTTAGCTCATCCAAGGCAACGCTCAGGTTTGGCTTCTCCTCTCCTCTCCTTGACCCCCTGCCTGTTTTACTGAAGCAGCACATGCAGAGAGTGGCATTAGAAGTGCTGGAAGGTGGAATTTTATGATCTTGCTGGTTTCACAAATTTTACAGCCTCTGCTCGCATCTGCAGAATTTTGGGGTGGGTAAAAACCTCTTCCCAGCTGTGTGCCTGGCTGGAGTTGTGGGTCTGGCCCAGTCATGACTGTTCCTATGTTGACTCAGGAAATCTGAAAGTTTGATCTGATAATACAGCAGTGATGTAACTCAGAATCCTGCCTTGTGTTCTTCAGATACACAGAGACACAGGGTTGTATTTCTGTCTGTCCCTCAGCTAGCTGGGAGCTCACTCTGGCACAGCCCAAACACAGCACAGTCCCCAGCAGTGGCGGTGGAAAACAGCTCAGAAGCTGCAGACAGGGCAGAACTGCAGCTTCCTTTCATGGTTCTTACCTGCCCCTCCTCAGTTTGTTCTTTCCCAGGATGAATTAGTAACAGTCTGCCCCACAGACCTCCACCATCTAATAAGGACATTAGGACAGGCATTGAGAGCCAAACTTACCTCAGCAGCAGCAGCAGATCTTCTCTCCCTTCAGGCACTTGACCTACAGGACATGCCTACACATCAGCGAATGGAATTAGACTGAATATAGACCTGAATCCTTTGTCATGGATTATCTGCCTATGTAGATATGTGTTTATCATACTCTTCCAGTCAGCTTTAAGCCTTCAGGACACAGCTTTTAGTACCTTCCCTCCCCCTTCCTGCCCTGAAAAACCAAGTTGCTGATTCTGACTTTTCAAACGTTTCCAAGCTCTCAAGAAAGTGTTATTATCCTCATCTGCACACTGAAGCCCTGAGCTGGCTGTGCAGTTTAATTATGGACAGCTTTGCAAAGTTAAGGTTTAACCTTTCTCTCATTTTCCTGTCTCTAGAGCTTAGTCTGGCTGTGATTTATACAATTCAGCATTGTTCATTCCTCACAAAGTTACTTCTTTTTTTCTTTTTTAAATCCATGAGTTTCCCAGAAGTGAGACATTGGGTGATGATTATTTGTGTTCTATACAAGGTTTCCTCCCCACTGTTTCTGGGTTGTGTGTTGAAATAAGAATATTTTAGAGGGTTTGCAGGCCTTCTGGAATGCTTTGGTCAGTCCAATCTTTCCAATACCATTTGAATTTCCAAGGAGCTGAACGTCTCTAAAATGTGTTATACAGATAATCTGGCATTAGTTTTCATGCTGTGACAATAAGTAAATATTCTTTTCTCTATGGGATTTGAAGGAATCCTGCTGTATTTCTGCTCTACCTACAGTAATGTTCCTGTTTGTTTGCTTTCCACAGTTTCTTACACAAAAGCTACACTGAATTCTTGAAGAAAGACCCAACATCCGCCTCAACAACACTCTTCAACAACTTTGGAAAAGGATGGAAAACGGGAAAGCAGAGCTGAGACATTAGAAACCTATCATTCTGTATTGAGCCAACCAAAGCAATGCTATCAGATTCAGTTGTTAATGTGTAGTGTCAGTAGTGAAAAGGACTTGTGACATTTCTTTGTATGCGTTCTCACACGACTGCTGAGTAAAGGGTGACTGTAGGCAGATTGTAGCAGAACATTTCACTCTCAGTGCATAAGCTCCATTTAAAGAATAAATCAGGGTTTTTCCTTAAACTTACACTTGAATTCTGAAAATTCTCTGAGCAGGCTTGTGTATTGATTCTCACTCCGTGGTGTCATGTGCTACCTGTTTCCATTGCAGTGTGCAGACCTGTGCATATTTTGGTAAATTGTTAGCTGCTGCCTGACACCAGGTCAGGCAGCCCAGTCTTTCTGCATGGATTAAGTTATTACAAGGGATGATCTAGTTGTTTATCATGTGGAACACATCTGTCTTGTAAACTTTTTTAAAACCAGAAAAGACTTTATTAAACAAATGATGCCAGCTGAGTGCCTGTTGGTGTTTGTGTTTTGCATTCCCTGAGTCACTCCTAGGTGTAAGAAAGCGGGTGGGGGAGCACAGAGCTAAAGTTGTAGGCCAAGAAATGCCTATTGCTGCAACTCATCCACTTTTCCTGTGGAAGGTTGGAAGTCAGGCTGCTGACCTGAAATCTTTGCTGTTTCTAACACATCTTAGTCACTTATTTTGTGGTGGCTATCAAAATGCCACACAGCTGCTCCGCCTACTGCATCCAGGGCTGCTGACATTTCTGTCAGATCCATGGGAGGCAGAAGAGCATTTGGAAGCTGCCAGCCAACAGCAAGAGCTGAGAAGAAGCTGCAAAACTGCCAAGGAAATGAAACACTGCAGGTTGTTACACTTTAACTTCTTTCAGAGACTGTGGCACCTTTTATATTTGCTGTTCCCCAGGTCTGCTTTGCCCTTCCAGTCTGGCCTGGGCAGCTGTTGTGACTGCCATCAGAGCCAGGATGCACAGCTCTCCCTGATTGTAGGGATAACTCACTGGTGAGAGTTGTTAATCCAAATGCACATCACAGTTACATGTGTAACTCTGTGGTTTTTTAGTTGTGTTTATTTTTATTTTTATTTTTATTTTTATTTTTATTTTTATTTTTATTTTTTATTTTTTTTGCTTTTAGGCTGCTTGTATTGTAAAATACCAGTGAAACCAAGATAGGAGAGTTAGAACTGCACCCTGACATGACCTTTTAAAAACCATGAAGCTTAAGTAAAAATTTGGCAAGCTACACTTCTGGGATTTGAACAAGAATGTGGTGAGTGGGCAGGATAGGTGGAAGTGTTACACTGGTCTTGCCTTTAAGAAGGACATAATTTCCCATCTGACCATTATATGCAATATAAGGAAAAGCTGTGTGTTTGGGACAGTTGCTTCCTGTTGTCCTGTGCCCAGAGTATTTTTAAGCATCACAATTAGTTTAAAAAAAACCACCAACCAGCCAAGCCCACTTAATTTAAAAGTATTGTTTAACAAAAGTTACTGCCTTTCTCTAGCAGCAAATCTTGGGCAAGGCCACTTTTCCAAGTGCAGTTACATTGCTTTGAAATTGGGTATTTATCCCATGGATTTTTCTGCTTGTAGAGAGCTGCGAGCAAAAACCAGGAGACATGAATTCCTGTTTCTTGTTCCTCTGCTTGATATTTCTTAGGAAAAGTTGTTTTCTCAGCAGAAGACATCTCCAATGAAAATGTGCTGCTAATTGTTGTGGACTGCTAAAAATCAGAAAATACAATTATTATAACACTAAAGAACTTCTGCAGGTGTTTTTCCAACATCTCTATTCAGATGCTGGCTGTAGGGGCTATGATAGTTTGAAAAATAGGGTTCTAAGAATGGAACAGTCAGAATATGTGATGTTTCTACAAAGATGTTTGGAAAAAATGATCAGAGTATTTTATTTTGGGGTGTAAATACAGTAATTGAAGTCAAAATAACATGACTATTTGATGTAAGTACCCAGTTGCTAAGCTCATAGTTTAGAAGCTAGTGAAGAAAATTAATTAAAAATGTTCTTATTTACAGAGCTGCTCATTCATGGAGCACCCCCACTCCGACTAGTGGACTTTTCTTCCTTTCAGTACCTGCCCAACAAAGGGCAGACAGACCTCCCCAGCAGGTTTTCAGCTGGTGTGAAGTGTCTGCTCTTCTCTGTCTGCCAGTATGTCCTGAGCAGTCCCACAACGTTCTCAGAAATGCCCATTTTTGGTCTATTTTTCACCTGAGTGTTTAGAAATGGTTCTATATCAGCTCAGCTGCAGTGACTATTGACTATGCAGACAGCAAAGCTTTGGTGAAAACTTAAAAAGATTCCTAAACTCTTTGCATGTATCTGGCTCTCAGTGGAAGTGAGATGGCAGGGCCCTGGCAGGAATCAGAGCAGGTGCTGTGAAAATAAGATGGAGACTGGTCACCTTTCTGTGTTCTGGAGTACACATTCATTCCCATACCAACCGCAATTTTATTGCAAGTCATTCTATTCCCAATGCCTTAGGAGGAAAGCACCCTGTCTTCTCCCCAGTCCATGGTTTGCCTGGCCAAATCCCAGTCCTTCCTATGAGAACTGGCCTCCTGTTCACCCTGGCATAAATGGCTCAAAGCTGAGCTCTTTCAAAGGAATGAGGAGCCAGGCTGTGACTTAAGGGATTTTTAACAATGGTCTTTGGAAATAAACCATGGAAATGCTGAGCAGTGGCTGATCTTGGACTTGCTCCTCTCCTTTCTGAGAGCTTCTCTGATTTAATAAGCAGTTTAGTACTTGCAGCCAGCAGCATCTGAATATGGTTTTGTCTTTTGTGAACTTACCCTAATAGCCACAATATTTTAGAGCTGCTCCTTGTATTTCTATGTGAAAAAATTATTGTTTTGATACATTGATTTGGGTGGGGAATGTGCCTCAGTTGTGACTTAAGGAGAGGAGATTTATGCTTTGTGTAAGAGAGTACTTTACTATTCATGCAAAAGTGGTTTTTCCTCTTGTGTTTAAGTTATCTGGGGAATGTTGACCAGTGCCAGATGAGGAATGATGGTGGCCTTTTTTCCTGGGACTCACTATGGCTCGATGGAACATATATGTGTCTTTTTTCTAATCCTTCTGTACTTACACAACTGTATGCAAAAGGTTGGAGTACCTGGGAGTGAACAGTTCATGTGGCAGATGTTATTAACCTGTAAAAGCCTTCCATGGCGTCTCTTCTAAAACTTTGAGTGTATTGGTTTTGTAGTAATAGAAATGGCAAATTTTGACTCAGAGAGGGTGAGGTGTGATTGGCTGCTGAAGCAGGACCAGAGATGTTTATTGCTTTGAGACTATTTTCCTTTGTGCCACCTGGTGTCAGCAGAACCTAAGAAATTGAAAACCATTGCAGTGGCTTAAGGTGGTTTTCATAAAAGTCTCCTTCCTTAAAGAAAAGTTATCATTTTAGTGGTAATTGACACTGCTGTTTCTTCAGAGTGTCTTTGGTATAAGTATTTGAATTCTCCAGAGTTCAAAAACTGCAATATAATAATTTTTTCTGCATATTAACCCAGTGATCTTCATTACATTTATGCAAACCCCTGAGCCCTGCAGAGAAGCTGCGAGGGGAAGCAGCAGCCCTTTGTTTCCACAGCTCACACAGCCCTGTGGTGGCACCAGCAGTGTCTGTGCTGTCTTTTGGAAGCCTCAGGCTCTGAGCTGTCTTTGTTTCAGAGCATTTCTGTCAAGTTACACGACTGCAATTTTGGCAGCACCAATAGATGTGTTCTGGGTGTCAAGGCAGGAGGTGGATTTCCTGACATGAGTCCAATGCTTACAAATCTCTCCTTAGGACTGACAAATATCTGCCTGTAAAAATAAGTGGATGCCTTTTGAATCAAACTAGGGTGTGGTCCTACTCACATTTGTGTCTACAAGATCTCTTTTAGGGGAGGAAGTTGCCTTTGCTTGTGCAGTTTGAATCAGAATATGAATACATCTTTCATTCTGTCATGAGTTTGTTTCTTTGGGGTGCTCTCACTCCTCAGAAGCCAGACACTGTTTGTTGTACAATGGAATTTTATTTGAATCTCTTGATAACTCCAAACATTCTCAAACTGCTTTTCTTTGTGTGGGGTTAGGGGGACACAAGACAGGAATTTAAAGAGCAAACACAGTTGTTGTCAATCCTAAAATACGTTCACATTCTAAAAACTATCGTTTCAGGGGAATGCTTCAAAAGAGCAGTCAGCTGGAATATTTCTCCCTACGGAGAGTTGGTTATTGTGTCTTGGTCTCACAGTGCTGAGGTTTGCTGTCCCTGGAGCAGGCACAAACAGCAATCAGCCAGGCAGCATTCCCTGGTGTGCTTTAGGAAGTGGAACAGCATGGGCAACAACCCTGTGGTGCCCAGCCAAGGAACTCCTGGCCAGCATGGAAAATTTCCAAGATTTGGTTGATATTGGAAGACATTTGTTGATAAATGTCCTTGGAAAAGAAATTGAACAAACCCCCCTGAACCTGCTAGAATAGTCCATGGTATGCTAATACATAATGAGGTCTTGATGAAATGGGCAGGAGGGTAGAGCAAGGGAGATTTTTCTTATGGATTGGAAGGAATAACAATCAAAACTTTAAGTTTTAGGAAATTTATTGGAACATAGCCAGTATCCACTGCAGCCATGAAGTTGTTGCATGTTTGCCTGCTGCAAAGCTGTGCTCTGTGTTTCAGGGGAGAAGAGGGAGGTGAGAAACTCTTTTATTCCAGTTAGTTCAACATATGTATATTTTTAACACATCTAACAAAACATTTTATGAATAAATTTCCATTTTCCCACCTGTGTTTTGGGGAAATCTGTGTTGTTCTTCTATAAAGCTGATTAGAAATATTTCTCATAGTGGGACAAATTGTATTTTTTCCATTATGCTCCAGTGGTGATGTATACTGAGCTAGCCAGAATGTTCCTGCAAATAATTACAGTGAAATATAATGTATTATGGATTAAAATCCATAAAGAAAATTGATCAGAGTATTTAGATTCAGAGTAATGTCTCTCACTAATAGGAGATCTTGTTGAGAAGTCCATGGAGTCATATGCAGCCACATGCTGATAAGAAAACCATTTTGAAGAGCAGCATAGTGCATTCTTGAGCAAGGATAAAAGTGCTGACAATTATATATATATGTGTATTTCCTATATATATAGGAAAAAGAACTTCAAATTAGCCCAGAAGTTTTGCCTACAACCCCTTAACTTCAAATCTTGTTTGCTGTTGGCTGCTTTGGTGTTCGAACTGTGCTCTGTGTTGATGTGTTTTCCCTTGGATTTTTATCTGTTTCAGCTCCAGGAATCTCTCAAGGGTGAATAGGATCTCAGGCTGGGGGAAGCTGTGCTGCTCCTGATGTGGATATCAGTGTTGGTGATCCTACAGTCTGCACCAGACAAGGCAGAAAGATTTTTTGCATATCAGTGCCAGGTCAGTCACAATTTTTTTTCCCCAATTATTTCCTACCTGAAATACGTGTTTGTAAAGATAAGCACAGAATACACTTAATTCCTGTTTCTGCCTTGTACCTCCTAAGGAAAGTGCCAGATGTGCTGCTTTTGAGCACGTTTTATCTTGCCTTCCATCACCCCTTCTTTCCCCATCACCAAGCTGATCAGCTCCTGCTCCTCTGTCCGTTGTATCCCCATGTTCAAAAGTGGTCTCATCCCCCTGGGCCTCCTGCATAAGCTCCATTTCCAGAACAGCTTGCAAAGTGGGCTTTGTTTTGGTTTTGGAAATGTTTAGAAGGATGTAAAAATAAAAGATGCTGAAAAGGAAAAAAACCTGTTTGCCTGTGCAGGCATAAATCCCACTGAGGTCCCAGTGGGGAAATGGGGAGTAAGGGAGAAGGGGAACTGCTGGAAGCTTGAGTTGTATCTGTGAGTTTTTTCTGTTGGAGCAAACCAAGTGGAGGAAAAGATGCCTCATGTATGAACTGGATGTTTGCACACTGATGGCAGCATGCCCATCATTACCAAGTGCAAATGCCATAGGAAATTAATTAAACACACCAGAATGGTGTTGTCATGCTGTTGTAAATAAAGTATAAAATACATTGACCTGTAATCTGAAGAGCTCTGAAGTGGAGCCTGTAGGCTGATCATCTCTTCCTCTAAATGTGCATGAGGTAGGAATTTGGGGCATCATTTGTTTGCATCTTTCTGGCCTGCTACATTGGTGTAACACAATATTTTCCAGCCATTTCCAGTAACTGTACATCTCTGAAGTGTGATGTCTGAGCTCTGAGGCTCATCCACTGTCCCTTCTCTGCTGCTCCTGTTAAGTCTGTTTTATACCAAACCACAGCCTTACTTTGGACCTGCTACAGGATGCTTCCTATGGAGGCTAAAAATCAGGGGGACTGGTGACTCCTCGGTACAGGAGGAGAGAGAAGAGCACAGACATCCTGACCTTTGTGCCACATAGCCCCAGACAGATTCTGCTACTGGTCCTCCATTCAGAATGTGCAGAAGATGCTGAGGAAGACCTTTTGGGCCATGGCATTATTTGTATAATGATGGTTTTCACCTCCAGCTCGCCAGTCTGGTCATCAGATTCCCTTAATTCAGTTCTCTTACATCACAAGCATCTGGGTAAAGGGGAGGTTTAGCTCATGAGTGTGGGTTGACAGAGGATTAATTTAAATAAGTTGAAAATTATGTTTCTGATGGGGAAATCCAGAGGCACTGGAGAAACTGCAGCAGCTCTTTGTATTCAGGAAATTTGTCAAACCAGCTTGGATTATTGAATGTAGGTATTTTGAAACCCAAAGCAACAGGGTTTCATACAGCATTTCTCTTTCTGATTGGTTTGAGATTTGCCAGCTTTTCTTCTTCAAGCCACATCTTGTTGGAAAATGCATCTATCTATCTATCTATCTATCTATCTATCTATCTATCTATGTATATATGTATGCATGCATATATATACACTAAATAAAATTTGTAAAGTTGCACTATGAAAGTGCCACTTTAAAATTTATATTTTAAATAATTTATATGCATATGTCATCTATATAAATATATTTCATATATAAGATATATATGCATCTATGTCCTGCAGGGTCTTAAAGAGACAGTAATAATTTTGGACCAAAGAAATGTGGAATACAGTAAAATTTTGGGTTACCCTCAACAATCTGTCGTGTCCAACCAGGGATACTTGATATTTTCTTATTAAGATCAACCTTGAAATTACCTTAAACTTTAGATATGAGCAGGCCCAGCAGGTTTTTGCTTCACAGGGTGTGCTAAATTCTATGTGGTTCTGTTTATCCAGACTGATTTGATTGTCAAAATCCTCACTAAAAGACAATTTACACCCTTGCTGGAGTCTCCTGAGATGTGTTGCTTACCATGGGTATTTTCCTGAAGTGGTACTGCTCATTTCTTGGGACCACTGGCTTCAGTTCACCTCATCCAATTCTCAAAAAGAACAAATAATTATATAGTTCAAAAGAACTATATAATAAAGCACAGTGTAATAACACTTCATGAGATTTTGTACAGACCTGTGTTCTCACCCTAAAAACCTTGTTTTCAGAAATCTTGAACAGCCTTTTCAGTAACAAAGTGGAATATATGGAATATATTTAGGCCCTTTAGGGTGTTGCTGTAGAAGCTTCACAGTAAGTGAAGAGAGAGAACCTGTAGGAGCAGTTTTACTTCTTCCTTCACCCCAAATTTGTCTCCTTGAGGGGTGCAGGGCACATTGAAATTTGCAGTATCTCATTTCATGATATCATGGGATACCTTTTTATTTGTCTCTCTGGGAAAGCCTGCAGTGTCTAGGACAGGTCTTATCAGATGGGAACAATCTCTTGCCTCAGCTGCAAGATTTTGCCTTTTTAATCTCTCCTAGTGGGTCCATGAGAGCTCAAATAGATGTGGGAGGTGGGGAGTCTGTCAACCATCCACAGCTGTTAATGTTCTTTGTGTTACACAAGGCACATGTTTGGACTGGGTAAAATGACATGGTTTCTTATTATTTTCATTTCCCCCCCCACCTCTTATTTGGTCCTCAGATTCAGAAGTGTTTGATAAGAGCCTGTGAGTGAGCAGCTTTGCCAGAACACCTGCAGCAGCTCAAGCTGTCAGCAGGAGATGCTCCTGGAAGCAAACCTGAAGGAGGAGAAATGCTGCATCAGGAGCACTTAACTTCAGGTGATTTCTGGACAGTTATGCATACACTTGTATTTTGTTTTAATTCTTTGTTGATCTTGCAGTGAAACCTAAGCCTGCTTTGGTACCTTAGAGACTTCTTGGAGTTACAAGCCTTACTCCAAGCAGATGGTTTTTAACTTCCCTCACAGACTATTTCTGGTGAATTCCCTGCCTCTTGCTTTGGCTGCCAGTACTTTGAATTTTACTTTTTTTCTAATAGAAGCACCTTTAGTGGTAGGATTTTGGGATTTTTTTATTTCTTCCAGACGTGTGCTCATATAAACTCCAGAAATGCAACCCACCAAACCAAAACTGCAGCTAGATTTCTACTGTTTTAACAGGATGTTGAGATACTGGAGCATGTCCAGAGTAGAGCAACAAAGGTAGTGAAGGATTTAGAGAGCAAGATATTCCTCTATGAGGAGAGGCTGAGGGAGCTGGGGGTGTTTAACCTGGAGAAAAGGAGGCTCAGGGGAGACTTTATCACTCTCTACAAATCCTTGGAAGGAGATTATTGCCAGATGTGGGCTGACCCCTTCTTTCAGGCAGCCAGGACAAGGGGACACAGCCTCAAGATGCACCAGGGAAGGTCCAGGTTGAACATCAGGAAGAATTTCCTCTTGGAAAGGGTTGTCAGGCATTGGCATGGGCTGCCCAGGGAGGCAGTGGAGTCACCATTGCTGGAAGTGTTCAATAAATGACTGGATGTGGCACTCAATGAAACCCCAGCACTGGCAGGGTGGTGTTTGGTGTTGGACTCTATGATCTCAGAGGTCCTCTCCAGCTTTAATGCTTCTGTAATTCTAAGGGTTTCTCCTTCTTTTCAGTGATTGATTTTTGGGACCTGACAATTTGCAGGTTTTTTATATATTGATTTATATCTCGATATATACCAGCAAGAATATTTTACACATCCTCTTTAAGGTAAAGGTGAATAAGGGATCTCTTCCATGATTCTGTGCTCACCACCTATGGTGTAATTCAGAACTAAACCCCCTTGTTAACCTGGAGTTTGCCTTGGCAAGATCTGTGTCACCTAAATTGTTACTCCCCACATAGACCATTACATCCCACTCCTAGGCCTGAAAAGTTCCTAAAGCTTCAAATTACCTTTTAAACGCATCTGATAAAATTCTAATTAATAAGAAAACCAGCATTTTCTTATGAACACACAGAGAGAATAATGTTTTAAGTGCTTAACCACCATCAGATGGTAAGTTTAATGCTAATCCTGACTGCTTTGCACAAGTGATTCCCTCTTCTTATTTGCAGTAACTTCCACATTTCGGTGTGTGTGGTCATAGTGAGTGTATTTCAAATAAAGTGCCTTAATTCTGGGGGTAAGAAATCAGGTACTGATAAGTTTATCTGTGATTTCTACTGCTGTGCCTCCTGAAGGGAGGGGAATGTGCTTGTCTTTTGTCTAATCACTGGCTACACCTTTATTTTCATCTCAGAATCGGAAATATTTTGTGCTGTCTCTAATCAATGCTGCAAAGGATTTGTTTGACATGAAACACAGTGGAAGCCAGGGAGGGGATGTGTGTTTGATTTTCAGACCAGACCACAAACACAGCAACCAGCACTGTGTGATCATTTAGGACAAATTAATTTTGCCTGGGGGGAGAAGCAAAAAGAATAATGATTATTGTAGTAAAAATTTAGTGAAAAAGAAATTGAGTTGTGCACTGAATCCTTTAATTACATTTTCTTTATGAGAATAACTTCTTTTTTCCTGTTGGCCTTGAAGGTGCTGAAAATGGGCACAGAGGCAATGGACATAGGCATTTTGGCCTGTTCCAACATGGATGTTGGATGAAATTCCATGCCCCAAGCTTTGTGTCAGGTAACCTCGGAGTCCACCACCTCATTTTCACATAATGCCACATTCTGAATGACATTTTGTATAGTTTTCCCATTGTTAGGTGATTTTCCTGCCCTATCCTGCCAGCTGTAAGGCAGTCTGAGTGCTAATGGAATTGAAATGTGCTAAAAGAATGCATAGAGGCTACACCAACAATAAGTCTTTAGGTATTATGAATATTGTGTCCATTTATGAGTTCATTTGTTATATTTGGGAAGGGAATCTGTTAAGAGAATTTTTTGAGAAAGGTTTCTATTTAATAACTCTTCATAAGTGAGACATACAGCCTATTTCCAGAACAGGAACATATTGGCTCAGTGGTTCTAATAAGCTAATTTGAGTTCCATTTCTGTTTATTGGGTAAATGAGCAAATGTGAAAAATGAAATTAAATTTATCTGATTTGTTCCACCACCAAATTTTCAGGTTATATTTACAGAACTGAATATACTGCTTTTTTTTTTCTGATTTCTGTTTGTAATGTGTGGGGAAAAAAAATAGGCTATGTCAGTTCTCCAGCATTTTTTAAGGAAAATATACTTATTTTAGGGATACACTGAGAAAATAAAAGCAATCCAGGATAAAGGAGCAGCTCAGGAATGTGAGGATAATTTTGAATTATACATTTATTTGTTGCTGCTCAGTGTGCAAAGCCAGAGAACTTAAGAGCATTTTTAGCCCTTGGTAATGGTCATCATCCCTTTAGCCTGGGTTTTTAGACTTCCTGTATCATCAGATTATATATTATCTGTATCATCGGATACAGTTTTACAGATTTAGCTGTAGTTTTGGACATTGTCATGTCAAATTTCAGTGTTTTCAATCTAATTTTAGTTGCCAGCAGGTGTGCAAAACCATTTAGAGTAGGATTAGAAAACCACATGTAACACTAAAGTGGGACTGTAGATAGCAATGAGCAATGAATATGATTTATACTTCCACTTCTTACATATTTTTTTTACTTATTAGCAGGCAGTATGCCACTAATAATATGTGTCTATATGAACCCAACAGTCTGTCAGATGAGGAAGATTATTGGCATGTAAATTAACCACTGTGTTCTCTACAAGGAGGAAGAAATTCTCCTCTGTGTTATTTTAGTGCAGTTTTAATAGCGCAGCAGAAATAATTAATTATTTATAATATTAATAGTATTAATATAATAATACCAAAGGATTACACTTTAAACATTTTGTTATTAACTTAATAACAGGGTGAGCAATATGGTGGGTCCCCAGCAGACTGTTGTGCTGGTCTGGAGAACTATGCAGTCCCAAATCTTTAAAATGCTATTTCTTGAATATAGGGTGATTCTTCACTACCTAGAAAAGAGTTGCCCCATGTCACATGTGCAGATTTCAGGAAGGTCGATTGGGATGTTATTGCAGAGGTCACCCAGGAATCCCATGACTTGCACCTGACTGGAAGCATTTAGGAGCAAAGATATTTAATACAGATTTAAAAATGTTAAAACCTGGAAAATAATGGGGAGATTCTTGATCTTGACCCTTAGAAAAAAGGGGATTTTTGGCTGAGCTGTCATTGGAGCTATGTGTCAGACTGAGGACTCTTACCAGACTTACCAGGTTTTCCTTAAGCTCTTCATGAATGAAAGATGGGCTGGCAAAGTTGTTAGTACCAGAATCCAACAATATGAAGTTTGCAATCTTGAGCACCATCAATAAATGAGTACCACATTGTCTCTCCCCCAACCTTTGTTAGCTGGGGAGGGTGCTGGTCACAGGGGTGAGTTATGGAATAAGATTACTTTTCTGCTTCAATATCTCAGTGTTCAGAAGAAGGAAATATTAATTTTAGCTGCAGCTCACGTGCTCACCTCTAAAGTCCAGGGAAGCCTGGGTCTAAATGCATACCACAGGCACCCAGTATCACTGTAAAAGGGACTGCTGGGTCATATCAAGTATCTGTCTCTGGTTCCAATTAAAACACATTTATTGCTTGGCTACTCAGAATAATGGAAAACAGGGTGTTAGAGGCACCTGAGCCTCTGTGTGCAATGTAATTTACACAGCCAGTCAGAGATGTAAATCAGTGCTGAAGCACACATTGTTAAGAGAATATTACTGAATAAGAAATGCTGCTCTTCAAAGCAGTCAGGAGAAAAAAAATAAAAAAATGTAGTTGTTCCATAATGTCTTGCAGATAATTAGTGACTCCAGGTATTTGAAGTAATCTGGAGTTGCTAATAGTGGTGGCAGAGCTACACCTTTAATACCTGGATGTTGTGTGGGGCTGGGGCCACCTGCAAGAGCCAAACCCCCTTGCTGAGACCTCCTCTGGGAAGCTCAGCTCTTTGAAGAGGAGCCTTGTAGAACATAATTGCAGTCTAGATTTTGTGCTTTCAAAAGGCCTTATCAGCCTCATCTCTGTCTTCTGGGAACTTGGCTTGACACTGTAATTGAATCAAATTGACTCTTAATTAGTTAGATTCTATTCAGGAAGGATAGGTTATTGGAAAATACCGACTGTCTTTCTCTGTGTGCCGTGCTGTGCACGAAGCCACAGCTGCACAGCTGGATATAAATCTTAAACCAGTTCCCAGAATTAGGATAGTCCCTGTATTTGAGATGCAGTGCTTTGTTATTTCACGTGGCACAGCCTGAAGGTGAAATCTAACCAGGTGGGCACGGTCTTGTCTGTCCCTAGGTTTCCAGGGCTTTGATTTAATAAATATACTCCTGAAACATGCAATCTGCCTACTTTGGATTAATTTAGGATACTCCTCCTAACACGAGGAGTTTATTTGGACGATTCTTAAGTAATGCAGTTGAAGCACAGGAGCAGCACTAGGATCAGCAGCCTTATCTGCTGTCAGGTGGCTTTAATCCAGTGAATTTACTGTACAGGGCACCTGGTAAGCAGATAATGCTGTGTTGCTTATTTAAATAAAGCCCACTAATCTCCAAACCTCTTGCCTGGCCAGACCAACATGTGCTTTCAAAGGATGGGATGTGGTAATTAATTACTGTGATCAGGTTTAGTGAGGGTTACAGAAAATCTGAAATGAAGAAGTAAATGTGTGAAGGCTAAATTCAGTAAAACCAACTGCTTCCCCCTCTATAGGAAGAAAGCCATTAAGAAAAATTACTTATTACCACCCTGGAGAAAAGTATCTTTTCTCTATTCTTATGTCAAACCTCTTGTATTAGACCCCAGATTTTGCTGAGCAACAAGAATAACTTCAAATGCATAGAAAGAAGGGTTGAAGATACAGGAGATTAAAGTAGGTGTTAGGAGGGAAGGAAATAGGTTCATTTAGAGATTTTGTGAGACAAAACAACAGGGCAAAAATATCAGTCTGATTCTGGTATTTTATCACAAAGAAGTAATTGTGTGGTAATGTGTAACTCTTAACTAGACCCTACAGAATTAAGCTTGTATTTAAAATTATGGAGTATTTGTATTTTCTTCTGTTTTTTCACATCCATGAAAAGATGCTTAGACTTCCATATTTATGGGCTTTTACCAAAATAATTTAAGCTTTATAATGTCATTAAAATTATTACTCAGTTACATAAAAAGTGCAGGATTTCAGGATTTACTTAGTTTTAAATATTGATTTATATTTCAGATACCATTGAGATGTCAACTGTATTTCAGTAAAACTTTTTTTAGCTGCATGTAACTTTTAAAAGTGTTTACAAGAGTTTGATGTGTTCTTTGCAGTTTACCAATTACCAGTGACAAAGCAAAATCACCATTTTCTTAAAGAGAGCTGGGCTTTTGCATCTCTCCCCTCTGTATTTTTTGGTCATCATTTAAAAAAAAATATTTTCTTCTGGTTGAAGTCAAACATGATATCCCTTAACATGGAAAGAGGAAACCATTTAAAAAAAACTACACTACAGTGTGTACGAGACAGCCTTTGACACAAACCTCTTGGAAAAGAGAAAATTATTAAAGATCTTTTTTTCTTTTCCTTCACTTAGCACATTTAATTTCCCATTCAGCAGGAAATTCAGGAATGCTTGTAGATCTAGGCAGGAATGACATGGATTTTTATCCTACCTAACACCATAACAGTTGTTTGAACCCACAACATTCCCTGCTTACCCAATTAAGCCATCATTAAAAGTTCTTCACACACTAAAGATCTGAAATGTAAATTAGACCAATTCCTGAATATGTACGAATGCAATCTCTGGTGGAAGAAGAGTTTGAAACACTTGTTAATTCTGTATTAAAAAAAAAAAAAAACAACAACAAAAAAGCAACCCAAAAGCTAAATATACTTCATCTGAGGTTTTTTTTTCTTTCTTCTTCCCCAAAAGTGCCTCCCTGGTAGCAGGAGAGCTGGAATTAGAAGTGAGGACTGTAGAGGAGGGTGCTGCCTGAGGCTGAGGCATTCCCCTTTGAAAACAGGTACACTTTTCTTCCAGCCTAACTTCCTTTCAGAAAGAAAGGGAGGGATATCTGATTGCCTTAGCAAGGGCAGTACTGTCAGATTGACTTTAGAATTGTCTTTGATGTTTTATTGTCCTTAGGATATAAATCAGACGAGGATTTGTTAAAAAATAGCTAAGCTGTCTGTGTGTTGTTTCCTTTAATATTTCAGTGCTATTGTGTGCAAAATTTTGTATCAAAATTTTAGAGGAGTGTTGGCTATGTAGGATTTACCCTGTGGATCAGGATGCCCTTAATTTCATTTGGGTGTTAATGAGCTGGGAGGACTCCCTCCTGCTGCGGTGCAAAACCTTTCAGGCTAGGAAGAGGATGCTGCCTGGGCTGCCAGCAGTGCCTTTGGTGAGTGGTACTATTGGCAAAACCCCCTCTGTATGCCTCAATTTCCAGAACTGAAGTGGGAAACAGCTCTTTGCACTCCTACCCCATAGCAACAGAATGTCAAATAACCAACAGTAATTATCCATAACCCAGGGAGGGGCAGAAACTGTTACCTTTGCAGAAAAAATGATAATTGAATTCATTTTGCTAATTGGGATGTTTATTTCATACATGTCACATTTAAATGAGGTATTTTTGATACGTGTCCACTTCCAAGCAGCGTGTGTGCCTCATGTGGAATGCTCTAGAAAGTCCCTGAGATGCTGTCACACCCAGCACAAGTGACAAGGTGATGCTGAGAGTGCACACAGCAACCTGTGCTCCAACTCCAGGCTTAAATGAGGGAAAAAACCTGGAAGATGGTGACATGACCTTGCTTTTTGGAGATGACCTCTGATAACCAAAGGGAGCTGGGGCTCACTCTGGGAACTTGGTAGAGGAATTCAAGTGGGAAAAGCCAGGTATGGGCAGGGAATGTAAATGAGCACTGCGCCTTCCTAACATGATTTGTTCAGCCTCTTGGAAAATTTGGGAGATGATAATGAGTATTATTTGATTACATTTTCTAGACAATATCCCACTGACTTTGTTTATTAGTTTTGGAATTTGATTTGTATTTATAGCGAAGTGTCTACCCTGCTATCTTAGCACTTGATAGCAACTAAAATGCAAACAGCAGAAATTATAATAATAAATGTTTACAGCTTTTTGTCAATTCTATAATCAAAACGAGGTCAGCCAAAAGAAAAAAAATTCAATGGCTTATTGTCTTCAAATACCACCCTCCAGAAAAGCAGATTTAGTACATGGAATTTATGATACAATATTTATATTGTTCTTGTAAACTTGTGTTCAAATGCCTTCGGTACTGACTCATATCTAACAAAATTCTTCTTTGAAGAGTGATAAAACTGTGTTAATTTTATTAGAATTTCTTTGGAATATTATGTTTAGTATTAATTGGCATAAGCTTTTTTGAATGACAAAGGGGGTTGCCTGGGGAAATTTAGTTACAGTTCTTTCTTTGTTTCCACTTCCATTTGAAACTTTACATATGAAAAGCATGATTACCTTCTTCCATTGTTTTATGTGTATGCAAGTTGCCTACCTCTGGACAAAAGCTGTGACATCGAGCCATCATGAACATTTTTGAAGGAATGTGTTTGAGGGGAAGCAAGGATGTGATGGGCAGCTGAATTGCCCAAGCTTTTGGGAAGCATCTTTGGTATTCTTACTGAAATTACAGCAGGTGAGCAGCTCTGTCCTTGCCTGGCAGACTCAGTTTCCAGTGACCAAACACAAAGAGAGGAAGCAGAGAGGGAGGGGAAGAAAAAAGTCACAAGATTTCCCTTTTTCATTCTCTCAACCAACAGCAGGTAGGGAGAACAGCTGCTCTGCTGAGATACAGCCTTTCCCACTCCAACAGGACTAAGAGCTTGAGCTGAGATAAACTCATCACATGGCTGAACATGGGAAATTAAAAGTGGAATGTTCATGCTGGCAAGTTCAAGAACTGGTGTTCACACACCTCCAGCTGAATCTGCCCCTGGCACACTGAATTTACTGCCCATTGTGTCTCCTTTATAACAGAAACCACCATTTTTTTTACATATATTGGAGTAAAAAGTGACATAATGAAAGATTTTTTTTTTTAAAGCTTTTTTGAATGCCTGCAATGTTGTAAAATTAAAAAATAAATGCTTCAAGAAGATGCTCCCTTCTGGCAGCTGTTACTTTGCTCACCATCATCCTTGTAAGAATGAGTTAATTTTTTTCTCAGCTTGGAGCTTTTTTAGGAAGAGAAGGCTGTTTTCAGAGGAAAGACAAAAGGGTGTCCCTCTTACCTTTGTATTTAGTATAACGTTTGAGCTGCACAACACTTAAAGTTTTATAACAATTCTAAAAGTTTCAGTGCAAGCCCCAGTTTTGTTTGTGCCTTTAAAGAACTGTTTAGGGACTTGATGTATATGCAGTTGTCTTCAAAGACATATTTCATATTATGATAGGAAATAGCAAGTGTGCAATGGAAGAGTTTCCCAAGAAGCCGAAGTCTGCTGCAGTCCAGAGTAACACTTTCATTTCAGAACACCAAAGATACTGTAAAACATCTGAATGTTAGGATTGAACTGAGTGAAGCAAACATCCCTTAAAAAAACCTTTATTCATCTTTTTTTGACTGCTGGTATGACCGAATGATGTTGTTTTGTAGAAGCAATGAATAAAGCTGAATGCAGGTCATTAGGGTAGTAGGCCGAAGCCAAGATTTACATTTGGGGAGTAGGCTGGAGCTGAGATTTACCTTTGGGAAGCTGCTGCCTTTTCTGTTTGAAAACAGCATCAAAACTACAGAAGTGCAATAGGTTTTAGTGCTTTTTAGAGACTACCATAAGAAATACCATTTTTATCGGTAAGAATGTGCTAAAACATTTGATGTCACTGCCTCTGTCACTAAGGAAGATATTATAATTGAAGATTAGGATAATCTTGTCCTAATGTCTCCAGTGAACTGAAGACATCTAGACACTTAGAGACATCTCTAAATCTTCCCCTTATACTTTTTCCCACTCCCTAATTGCTATTACACACTGCTGACAGAAGCAGTTTTATTTCAAGGTTGAATTGGTGCAGTTTTGTTCATATTCCAGCCACAGTCACTTTAAGCAACATCCCCTTCAAGGTATTTAAATACACCTTAAGATAGGGGGAAATTCTGCATTGTTCCACTGCACATTTTGGATCTGCATCTCCTGGATTGACCTTCTCAGGTTGTCTAGCTTTTAGAAACTGAGTTTCCAACAAAATGCTTCCAGGCAGTAGCACTGCAGAAAAGAAGTGACATCAACAAGACACCCTACTACAGGCAACCAAAACTAACATCCATAACAGGAATTGGCAGGAGGTGTGAATAAAATTCCTAGCCCAATGTCACAAAGAATGATATCAGGCTTATGGAGCCAATAAAAAGCAAAATCTGTTTCTAGTGAAACCCCTCTGAGCACCTCCACCTCTCCACCTGAGTCTGTTGTTAATCTTGTGAGCATTTTGAGGTTTTTTTTTTTCAGTCTTCAGCCCTCCTCCTGCAAAAGGTCGTTTGTGTCAGCTAATTTGGGGCTGGACCAGTTTTGGAACTGAAGCACAATCTTCACTTTTCTCTTGTTTGCTGTCCCCAGTGTCTTCATTGCTCCAAAGCCGAGTCCTGACAAGTGACAGTGTCATATTCTCCAAAGAGAAAGGCTAGCAGGGCCCTCACCTGTGGCATTCAAACTGCTTCATGCAAAACAAAGTGAGATCTCATGGAAGAAATCTGTGCAGACAGGGAGGGACTGAAGCAAGGAGTGTGTCCAGTTCTGTGGAGGGCTCAGCTCAAGCCTCTGGATTCTGCAGAGGGTTTGCCATGCAGAAAGGTGACTTCTGAAGGGCCTGAGTGAAAACTCAGCCCTGTTAAAATCCAGGGATTGCCACTCATAAGGGGATCTCAGAGTTCATTCCAGGTCTCTCCACAGCAGGGTCCTGCCTATCCACAGGGGAAATGCAACAAAAGTGAACTCAGAGCTCAAGTGACTTTCATATCACCACAACCAGTGGCTCTGAAATAGATCAGAGAGGATTAAAAATCAGCAGCATTAACTGCAGGTGACTTCAATGAGCTCTGATAATTCTAGAAACAGTGAGGGGCTCAGCATTGCTCCTTGCTGGGGTAGACAAAAGAGCAGTATTTGCAGAAAAAATTAGCAGCTGTTCAGAGGGGAGGGTAAAAGTCTAGGGAGAGTGGCTGTACATCCCTTTCACTCTTCCTATTCATGAAATCTGAAATGGCTTTATGTTACTGCTATTTTTTTTTCTTCCTAAATGCCAGGGTTTTTTGTTTGGGTTTTTTGCATCTCTTTCTTGACTTTTCATATTTTTAGAGAAGGAAGGCTTTTCAGGCTCAGGGTGAAAACTGCTCACTTCCAGCACACACACCTGCATGAAGCTTTTGGAAAACAGGGTGGTTGTGCTGTGCCTGTGTGGCAGAGAGCACCTCAGTGCATTTGGGCCAGAGAACACGTCTGCTGGGGAAATAATTTCTCCCTTTTCTTTGCTCAGGCAGCTCTGTTGTGAAGGATCACTCCCAGGAAGGTAATCTGTCTTCCAGGCTCTGAGCTAAACACGGACAGGATCCTATTGATTTTTGTGGGAGCTGGATGGGCTCATAAAGGCACATTTTTAGACATAATTTGCTACTCTCAGCTCTGGTCAGTGCTTTCAAATACTTGAATTTCATCAAATCAAGAGTGTTTTTGAAGAGGAGCTAGTCTTCAGTAGTTCTGGCTGCATGATCATGAACAAATTATGGAGGCAGGAGCCTCCTATTTTATACTTTCTGGTCCATTTTCAGGTGACATCAATAAACCGTTTGATTTCTCAAGGTGTCAAATGCCCCCAGGGTAACTATCCCATGCTTTAAACCCAGGAGAGGATTTCCTCACTGAGCAGACACCAAGTTTGAAGGACTGTGCCCTGTGTTCCTTGTTGTGCACATCTTGAGGTTGTAGTGGTGAGCAAGGACATGCAAAACCAGAGCATCCTCTGCACAGGGAGCTTGAAGGAGCGTGGCAGCTGCTCACAGAAGAAAACTGCCCCTGCAAGGTGCCAAGAAGTGTTTCTATTTTAGCTTTTCTTAGTAGAAAAGCTAACTGAGAGGTACTACTCCTCCAGAACATGTAGCAGCATCTAGGAAGGTCCCTGGCTTTTAAAGCCTTGTAGCTGGTTTTTAGTCTTTCTTGTCATAGGGTGGTTAACAGACTTTATGCTCTTTACCATCCAAATCTCAGAAAACTTGTGTGAAAATTTAATGTATCATGTGTGTTACGTGCACTGAAAAATAACACACCTGGGGATTTGGAATAAGGAAGGAATGGAAATGAGACAAAGCAAATGGAGAGTCTTTTTGAGCAGATACATTTGAAAATTCACATCTTTCCATGTGGAAAAAAACTTACCTGCTTTTAGTAAGAAAAAAGGAAACCCCAAACCAGGGTGAAACTCTTGCTGTGCTGCACGTTCTGGTTCTAATCACACAATTCCTTTGCAGGTGCCTTTCTTGGCTCCCCCTGATGTCAGCAGGGAAAAGCTGCAGCTCCCCACAGCTTGGGAGGGTCCATCCATGCCCATGTTTGACACTGTCTCGCTTCAGCCAGTGGATTTCGCTTCAAGCACGTGTTTAAAATCCCATTGAGGCTTTGTATTGGCACATATGTAAGTGGCATCTTAGCTTGTGCTAAATTTGGTGCTGGAGTGCCTGGATAAATGTGTGTTTGAGTTGTGGCCTCTGAAAGAACATGTTTGTATAATTCAATATCCTGATTTGTGCAAGGAGGGAACATTTACTGGGATACTGAAGGAGTCAGGTTAATCTTTGTGCATCCTGAAATCCTCCTATGAATCCCTGCAAGGCTTTGGGCTCAAAAACCCCCATGCTCAGAGTGCTGCTAGGTGAAGAAAATAATCCATAAAGTGTTTTTATTTATCAGAAGCAAGGAGCTCCCATCAGAAAAAGATGCATTTAGAAAAGTAACAGAAAACCTAAATTTATGCAGTGTAGCAGTTTTGAAGTAAGCAGGCAGTCTAGACACCTACAGCTGTTATATAAGCATGCATTGAGGACTCATTAATATTTCACTAAACAATAAAATGTTGTATATTAAAGTATTAAAATATAATGTTATCCATTTAGTTGCCTTGCAGTGGGAAACAAACCACAAGAAGGCGTCTCATAGGAAAAAACACCAGGGTAGACTTGAGAATTACTTTAGATGTAAAACTTTGTGGATTTTAAAAAGATGCTGGGTAGGAGAAAGGGAGCAATTTTTGGGGTCTGTTCTGGTTTTGCAGCCACACACATTCAAACTATACATTATGACCTGGGATAAACCCACAACAGGTGATTTTTGTGTGTTCACACTGGTTATGGCAGTCAGGTTCAGGGGTTTGCTGCTGGCTTTGTGCAGAGGTTTGGGAAACCTTATCCTTTTTATGTCACCAAATGTTATGTTTGTGTCCCGGGCAAATGAGTTTTTGAAAGTGCAGCTGTGAATTTGGACTGAGGCAGCTGTGGGCGCTGACGGGGTGGTGCTTGAAGGAATTGGGTGCTTAGCTTGCTCTCCAGATGCTTTCTGTGTGCCTTGGAAAAGGGAAATATCCAGGAAGAGTTTCAGATTGTAGTGGGTTGACCCTGGCTGGATGCCAGACACGCCACTGCTGTACCCACCCCGCTACCAAAACCTGGCCACACAAACCCACTTCACATATACACAGGGTATGCTCATTTCCATTTACAAAAACCAAAGCAAAACAAAGCAAAAAAACCCACAGGAAAACCCCAACAAAACCAAACCAAACCAGCAGGAAATACAAATAAAAACCAACCTCTCTTTTTGGCTTTGGAATTACACTAAGCAGTTAAGAAGAATTCGGCTTTCTCCTTTTAAATAGGGCTTTCCTTTTAAATAGGGCTGTTCTCAGTAGATCTTGAAATACTGTATGAAAAAAATAAAATCTGTGTCATCAACTTTTAGGCAGAAAAACGGAGGCAGTGCAAATTCTTCCCCTGCCAAGCCTCACCTCAGGCTGTGGGGGTGAGGGATAAGGTGGCTGTATCTCGTTTGGATGTCAAGGGAGCCAGCCTGTGCCTCAGGCCCTACAAACAAGAGTGCTTGCTGTCAGGAAATCTTGATTTGCATTAGCAGTCCCAAATAAAATAAAGCCAAAAATTAAAGCTCTCAGTACAGAGAAATGGTGGGGTGGCTTAGCTGGGATATGGTTCTAGTTTTACTGGGGAATGACTACACCAAAATCTTCTGGGTTACATATGTGTATGAATTTAGATCAATGAAGGGGTGTGTCAGTCCTTAAAATAAATTTTGGTGGGGTGAAAACCTTGATTATATCTTAGGTTTTGACAATGAATTTCTTTGAAAGGGTGGAAGCATTATTATTATTATTGTTATTATTATTATTGCTCTTGTAGGATTCTTTTCATCAGTGTTTCAGAGTAAAAGTGTTTTGTAAAGTGTTTACACAGACAACTAATATTGATTACAATTCAAATCTCTCTTTTGAATTTGAATTTAAGGCATGCCAAATATGACAAGAGGCTGTGACTTTGTTATTGATACCTGTTTTTCTATGGCTGATATCAGCCTATAGCTGTTTAAGAAATTGATCTTCCAGAGTACATAGATGTTTTATATGACTCACAGCCACATTCTGGATAATGTAGTATTAATTTATTGTTGGTTTAATTTTGTAATAATGGACATAAATTTGTGTTTGGTTTAATGTACAAGCAACTTAAGTAAACATGCCTGTTGTTTAGTTTTATGAGGTGTTGGTATATTTTTAATTTAAATTTTAACTAATTCGCTATGTATGTATGTGCATTTAAAGGCCAATGTTGGTTGTGTTTAAATCTGCAACGAAGGCAAATGATGATTTCAACATTTAATTCTGTATGAGATGTCCCTCAAAAGTAATTAAATCTGATCTCACTTACTGGCAGACAAATGAATAATTCATGGAGTTTAGGCATAATCAGGTTATGAACTTTCTTAAAATTTCAGATGATGTGCAAAGGTTAATCTTTATATTAAAAGAAGAAAAGCTGGGATGGTTTTATCCCCAACATGAAAATCCAGGTTGCCTAGGATACCATATTAAAGAGACAGAAAGTTCAGGCTATAGATACATCCTCTCTACACAGAGTCAAACACGACCTGGTATTTATTTAATCTAGAAGATGTATAGATTTTTGCGTCTGAATAGCTCATTATTTTGTCTCGAAAAACACAACATCCAGGGAAGGAGAAAGGGATGGGGCTGTGGGAGCTGAAGGGGGAAGGGAGAGTGCTGGGGGATTGGAACCGAAGAGCAGAAATGGCAAACATCCAGGAAGGCAGAAGGAGAGAGGGGATGGTGAGGCTGGGAGGAGCAGCAGACGCCTGGCAGGTTTAAAGAAGCCTGATGCAGAGAAAGAGAAGTGGAAGGGCTCAGGAGGTGTCCCCGGAGCCGGTGCATTCAGCGGGGACCACCGGGGCTGGCAGAGCTGTCCCTCTCCCCGGGCGCTGCCGGGGGTCCCAGCGCTGGCATCCCGGAGCCCGCCGCAGCCTGGGGGAGCTCTTCCCACGTCGGAAAAACACAGCCCGGGATGGGGGGGAATCAGTCACCTCTCAGGAGAGAGGGATGGGGTGTTCCCGGTTGTTATCGGCTGTTACCGCAGTGCCCGTGCTGGGATGTCCGCGGGTGAGACCAGAGACGGCTCCTTCCAGCCCCGGGCACCTTATCCGGGGTGTGTGCTGTGCCTCTTCACCCAGCATCTCCTTGTGCTCTCCTCCCTGCTGCTCTCAGACACCACTCGCCGTGGAAACATCTTTCCACCATGGACTGGGTTGAATATATCCAAGCAAGTCCCCAGTGAAAAAGACATCGGGGTTTGCTCTGCTAAGCAACAAACAGATCTTTCATTAGAAATGCGAAATAGACATGGGAGAAGTAATACACGCTGGAACAAAAAGTATTATCTTTGGGATTCTTGCCTGAAATAGCAGCATGCCTAGTGTCTTGACAGAGGGGGAAAATGGGCTTTGCAACAGTGAATCTCAGCTCTGACAGCTCTCGCTCGCGCTGGATTTTACAGAAATTCCCCTTTTTCTTTAGCATGCTGTGTAAATTTGGGAGGGCTGTGCCATGAGAAACACCAGTTCAGCCCTGTCTGGGATCTCCAGTTGTGGTTGGAGGCCTTAGCCTGGAATTTATCTGGCCTTGTTTGTCTGTATTTTTGCAGGAATATGTGGACAATAATCCCTGGAGAGGGTGATGCTCAGATGCTCAGACAAACCAGCTTTAGAGGGTTCCCTGCTCTGCATGCAGATGTTAGGAGTGCCAACATGACATCCTGCCTTCCTCATGTCATCCAACAGCCCAGGAGCCCAGCTGAGAATAATTTTAACCATCCAGTCACCAGTGTGGCTTTATATAAACAATTTATTTTTGTTGACTTTATTGATATGCTGAGCGTGTCCACCACCATCTTATTTTTTTTTTTTTTCCCCTGCATATTTTTAGGCCAGCCATTATTTCTGCCTGCAGACTGTTGCTGTCTGAAGCTGGCAGCACTCAGCACTGGCTGCTCACAGTGCTCAGAGCTGCATTTTCACTGAACATCCTTGCCCAAGTCAGCTGAGCACCCCAGTGAGAAGTGCTGCCACCCAGGGGCTTCCTCCCATTATTTCCCACTTATTGAAAGGGGCTTTGTCTGCACCTGTGTCAGCACCAGGGCCCTGTGATTTCAAGGCTCCTAGGCTCTGCTGGCTGAGCTCTGCTGCCTCTGCAGATGGGGGCAAAGCTGATGTTTTTCAAGCAGGAGTGAGGAAGTTGTGATACTCTGCCCAAAAACCAACATGTAAGAGTCCTGCACCACTGGTCTGGAACTTCACAGGATCCTGCTGCAGCAACGGGATGTTTGGAAATAATGACAAAAAAAGGGCTGTGTCCACTCCAAAGAAACACAACTTATGGCACTATGCTGGGCTTTGGCTACTCCTCTGCAGTTTTAGAGCAAAAGCCACTCATTTGCTGGTGAAAGTAATAAAAAGAAGGTGCTCTGACATTGTAATGTTGGTCATTTGCTGCAGACTGTACTTGACTAACTGCACTATCCAATTTCTTGCTGAGGTAGCTGAAAAGGCAAGTGACACCAGTGAAATGTGCCCTGGCATGCCTGGAAAGGAATTTGGGTGAAACATTTAAAGCCATTTATCTCTGAGCCCAGAAAGCTGAGGTTCTCAGGTCAGCTAAGCCACCAAGTGATGAGACAGTTTAGCGCCAAATCCCTGTGCTCTAATTTAATGTGGAGCCTTATCTCAGTATGAAGCCTGGTACCCACTCCTTTTTCAAGGAGCACAGGGTTATTACTCAGGATGGCACCTGGGGGGATGGAGAACAGCTTCACCAGGCAGGGGCAGTGTGAGCAAATGAGCTCCTCTCGCTGTTTCCTCTCTTCTCTCTGAGGGTGCTGCTGCCATGGGCTGAACCTGTTGTTCATGTTGTCATGGATTAGTGATTGACTGATTAATTAAAAGCCTTATTGACAGGTGATTGGTGAACTCCAGGAGTTCACCAAAAGCCACAGTCCTGTTTCTGAAATACTTGCTCAAATAGCAATTTAAGGAATAAGGTTTATTTTCTTAGCATTTTCTGCTACAGAAGGCTGGGGAAGGAGGGGTGCAGGGCACGGGGAATAAACCTCTCCAGAGATTTAGGATGGAAACAGAATGAAGAATAATCTCTGCAGAGACCTTTATAGGAGATTTGTGCGACAAAATTACTCTGGCATGTTAGCAAATGCACCTGTGTTCTATACCTTGCATAGGGAAGATGTATTTTGAGGCCTGTAGCTTCTTCTTCAAGGTTTTATTGTTTTTTTCTGCTTAGCCATCCTTGCTGTGGAAACTGCTGTGCAGTTAGCCCTCAGTCCAGAGCAGCCTTAGCACAGGACAGACATCCTGTTTTTGTCTGACTTCCAGAGGTAACAGTTTCTGTAAAGTTCCTGTTGGCATTTTATCCTCTGACTTTAGCACTCAACGAGAAAATTTTATTCCGAATCATTTCCAAATCCCAAATAACAGGAAGAGAAAGCTGTATCAGGGCTGTGTTTGCTTTCTGAAGCTCATTGCTCCATGTCTTGGATTGAATTTTAAAACTAGAAATCAGGGATGCTGGTGGTGCCTTACACTGACCATTTGTCTGAAGTGCAGTGTGGAGCTGTCTCTGGGGAACACAACTCCATGTGAGAGTGGCCAGGAGCAGCCATGAGTACATGCTTGGATGTGTTAGTGGACTAAAATATTTACTGTATAATGACAGATATATTCTATATAATGACATTCTAATATTCTATTCTAATTATATTCTATACAGAAAAAGAGTATGCAGTAAATAATTTTGAAGTACAAGTACTTCAAACCCAGCTGTTGTGCTGATTCTTAAAAGTACAAATATGCTCTCTTGTTTGTACTGGCTTATCTTCTTCGAACCTTAGACATTTATGAAGTGACCATCTGTGGCAAGATACATGTTTCTCATCTTGTCAATTCTTTTCTTCCTGGCCTCTCAGAACTAGGATTTCAGAACCCTTGTGCTTGGCAGGTTCTTGAATTTGTTATGCTTCTTTCTGTGCCTGGAATTGCATTTTTAATATCCTGGCAGATGGTGTCCAAACAAGTGTGAGTTTCACACTCACAGTTCCCCTGGTGCCTGTTAGAGCATTTATTCTGAGGAGCATTTCTGTCCCAAATTACACTGTGGTGCAGGGGTCTTTTCCCCCTTCTCCCCAGCAATAGTGAATTTTGCAGTTTTAGGTATGTTGCACACTTTGCAGGAAGGTGGAAAGGACTTCCACTGACCTTCAAAATTGTGCCTGTCCATTTCCATGTCTTTTCCTCCTCTGAGGAAGGAGCACTTGTTCCTCATTGTTTGCAAGTTCAGGACTTAGAGTAATTGAGTCTGACCAATTTGCATTTACAAATTAGTAGTAGGAACAATAATGAGCAACCTTATGTAATTGTATTACAAGTTTGAGGATGGTGGAGGAAATAAAGTGAGGTCTGAATAACTCTTGGTCTGGTGCGGGTACAGCTGAACTGCTGGTCTCCATTGCCCACAGGAAGGGACAGCTGGCCTAAAAAGCAGTGACTTCTATGAACCAGAGTCAGATTTGGCAATGCCTAGAAGTGGGCAGCATTCAAATGCAACTTTTGAATTGCTGGATTGTCACAAAGGGAGATATTGATTGTTGGATGATTATGCTGGATCAGAACAATGTCGACTAATATAAGAATTCGTGTGTTAGCTGTTAGTAAATGCTGGATTGTACTTGAAGTGAGCATTTATGGTGATTTAACACTTATTTTTTAGCAGCTTTTCCCCACAGCAGCCAGAAATGTCTCAGCTTTTTTTTGTTTGGTTTTTTTTTTCCTTTTTTTTAAAATTTTTTTTTTTAATTTCCTTAAATTATGTCAGGTGAACGGTTTGAGGTATTTAACAGCATTTGCCTCTTCTCCATGAGTTATTCCAAGACTTGAAATGTCTAGAGACCAAAAGATTAAAATATCTGGACCTGCCATTTCACTTGAGCTCCCTCTCCAGTGAGTCTTTGGGGGTCTTTGGGCAGTAACTCCTGCTCCCAATGATGGTGGACACTGCCCTGGAAGTTCAGCAGCATTCTGTCCTCAGCTGCTGCTTTTCCTCAATATATTTAGAGTGCCAGCACAAGGAGAATGAGCCTCTAGAGCCATATTTGCAGGCCCAAATTAATCTGCAAAAGAAGTCAGGAAATTTACAGAAAAGTTCCAATGCTCTGAGGGAAGGTGAAGAAAGTCCACAATACCACAATGTTAAAGCAAGCTGCAGTCCTTTCCAAGGGGAAAGGGATTTTTACAATGTCTATGTATGCACTGTGTAAAATTCAAATACAATTAGTAGAAAGTGGTCTTTAAAACCTCACCAGTATTTTAGTCTTTTGAATTACTTCTCTCCAACCTCTATTACTTTCAGTACTGCCAGGGCTGGGATTAACTCCTTGGGACTCTAAGCATGCAACAATGATCAGGAGGGTTGTAGGGAGGCTTAGTTGATAGAAGGAGCTGGTGTAAAGCTATGGAATGAAATTCCCTTATTCCTGGGAGACTTGAGTGTGCATAAATGGCCAGTTCAGAAGGCTTTGTGCAGGCTAAGGAAAGAGGATGAACAAGAGCAAATATGTCTTGGACTCTTTTGACAGCATGTTCCTTTTTATGAATTTTTGACATCCAGTTGGTGTGTGATTACTGTGGTTGTGTTGTCCTTACCAGCCTCTGGCCATGCAGCTCTGCCTTCTCCTCCTGGGGGAAAAGCTTGCTCCTATCATCCCTCTCCACTCCCTGAGCTCATCATGAAACACAGGGAGAAATTCATCCCATTTTCCTTTGCAGTATCCTTTTGAATGCTGGAAGGTTCTTTCACAGCTCTCTTCTACCTTCCTGACATTAAAACCAAGTCCATTAATCCTCTGATTAATCCTATGAGACCATGTTTCCTAAAACCTTGATCTCTTAGTTGAAGTCTCTGGATGCTTTCTCATTAGTGTGTATCTTTTGTGAAGGGAGATCCTCAGAAATGGACACTATTTGAGCTGTGAATTAGCAAGAGACCCCAGGCTTGACCCTCAGAGCAGTTCTTCCACCAGCCATCAGTAATTTGGTGGCAACTCCCCTCTGTCTCCCTCTTCAGGTGAGGGGCTGTGGGGACTGTCTTGGAGTGGGAATTGAAATCGAACCCTTCAGTTAGAATAATATTTTATTTTTAAATTAAATGAATTATTTTTTATTTATTTCAGTTTATTCTAAGTTTACTCCATGATGTTTTAGCTCAAGGGATGTTTTGATGTGTGTCTGCTGTGTGTACTGGGGAGGAAAAGATAAAATTGAGTGAGTAGTCAGCATTTCTGCAAATCTCTTCACCTGTGAAAAGCCATTGCTAAAAATGCTTTTCAGTGCTCCCTTTGTAATCTTGCAAAGAGCAAGCTGATACAGCAATATCTGCATCTCCAGGAGGCATGATGATTTTCTTATGAGGGAGTAAATCAGAAGAAATGCAATTTGTCAGCTTGCCCCCTGAAGCTGGAGTGGGGTAATTTATTATCAGGTGGCTTGGCACTCTGTGCTCTTAAAATGTACAGGAAACAGAACTGCCTTCCCTTTAGTTTTCCCAGTTCTGGTTGTTTTCAGTGGATGTGCTCCCCATTTGTGTTAAGGCAGGAGCAGACCAGGTTCTCACCTGAAAGTGCAAGGTGAATGCTGCCTGGCAGTGCCTACATTCCTTGTTTCCACCTCAAGTCACATGCCAGCCTCATTCTGGCAGGGAGGAGTAGGGTGCTTTTCTGAAAATGACATTTAATTGTGTGTATCCATTCTCTTTGCTATATAGACTGAAGTGCTCTATTTACCAGTGACTTTACACAGCAGCCTGATGTGGAGTTACCTGTGATTCTGTGGCGCTGTACTTGTTCCCACTATGAAATCCATTATATCCATCTTATTTTAATGTACAGAGATTGCTGTGGCATTCAGCCTTCCACAGAATTAGCTCTTTTTTTAGCTCAGAAATGACTTCTATCACTGAGTGCAAAGCTGCCTTACACAGCCTTATCCACTGTATCTGAATAATAGCCCAGAGACTGCTGTGCTTCAGATCTTCAGAAATTCTTGCTGAGCAGCAAAGCATCATTCTTGCACTTAGAATATTTTCCCACTGTCATTAGTTTATGGTCTATTGAAATGAGGTATCAGAATGCTGGAAGTTATTATGTGTCTGCCCTGATAGCTCCTGCAGGTTTCCAGCATCTGGGAGATTTCTTGGCATAGGCACTGCTTTACTCTGTGCACTTATTTTCATTTGTAAACAGAGAGCTGACTTTTATGGCTGATCCATTCCAGGTTTAACTGGAAAACTTGATAGTAGTATTCATAATAAGGGGTAGATATGCTTCCCAGATGGATTTTTGAAGTTCTCTTTTTACCTTTTCTTTCCTTACACAAAATGGCTTAATGGGACCCCCCTCTATTACTGCTCAGCAGCCAAGCCTTCAAGTGAGAACTCTCAGATTCTCATTGTAACAGTTTGTCTGCTCAGCCCAGCTCTGAGAATTCATTACCCTGTGGTAAACAAATTCCTTCTTTTTCTGTTGCTGGTTTCTTTTTTTTTTCCCTCCAGAGAGTGCACTTACTCAGCCTGTTTGCTGTCACTTTGGTCATTACTTTGCATGAAAACAATGACAGGTGAAGAAAAACCAACAGGTTTTAAAGAAGCAGAGCCCTGGTACAGCCCAATGTTTCTCAATATCTAAATGACATCAGCTACCAAGTGAGACAAGGATATAAATTTCACAGTAACAAAGACGAAATGAGTGAGCTAGATTGTGCCGTGCCACCTCACCCATTTCAAGTTGTTTTTTTTAAATTCTGAATTTAGATTGATGGACAATTCATGGCAAGAATATTAACTGTTGTCAGTAAATCAGAATCTCTCAGACAGTTATTACTGTAAATGTCTACTTCTGCTTTTTGATTGGGATACACCCCTAACCTGAATGGGCTAATGAACATATAATTGGTGCAATCCTAACAGAGATTCATAAAATGGGTAGGGTTGGAAGGGACCTTAAAGATCATCTAGTTCCAACCCCTCTGCCTTGGGCAGGGTGGGTGTTCCTGTCGTTTCTTTTTAGTTCTATCAAATACCTTTGAAAGTATTTCAGTGTTTTAAACCCTTTTCTTTTTAACAAAGGACTAAAGTACGGATTGAGTGCCACTAGGAAATGAGACTACAGATAGGGAGCAATTACATACATGAGCTGCTTCAAGAAGTGGGTGGGTGTAACTTGAGGTGTGTGAAGGGTTTGAAGTCTGTTTTGTCTCTGGCCAGGTGTGGACAGGTCACTGCATGGTGCTAACAGCAAAGCACAGCCTGGGATTTAAAGAGAGGATGTGTTTGCTTGCCTGGCCCCATGCCTTCTGCTTTCAGGAAAATTGCTTTTATAGAAAAGGAAAAAAATGAATTGTTGAGAGCAGGAGAGACTTTTTACATGGGGCAAAGAAGGGAAGGGTGTTTGACAGCTTTTGATGTCCTTGTTTGATAGATGGTTATGTGTGACCTTTGTCTGTAGAGGCACTGAGAAGAAAGTGAACCAGTAGCTAAAATCTCAGGAGAAACCAGTGGGAGAAGAGGGAGAGAAAGGAGCTTCTGTCCAGGGCTCTTGGTAGCCTCCCCAAGGCATTGCAGCAGTGCTGATGTGCCAGAGGCACAGCTCCAGCCTGTCCCTGAGACCATCACAGGCTTTCCCAGCCAAGACAAGAAATACAGTGCTGGTCAGCCCAGCTACTCTTTGAAGTTTAAGAGAGGGAAACAGGGGAAGAAGCATGAAAGAATTGCTGGAGAGCTGCAGAGTCTGCGTCTCCTATGGGAAGTTGTGCTGGAGTCTGGAGGCAGCCAGTGGAGGTGGGAGGGTTTCAGGTCAGTCTGTGGCCTGGCTATGCTGGAAGAAACGACTGGGATGAGAGGGTGCTGTAGTAAATCTTTGATTTGTGTGGCAAACAGTGATTAAAAACTACTCCTCTAAATCTGTCTGATCTCCTGAGTGATTTGTCACAGCCCTTTCCCTCAAGTGCTGCTTTTTGTTTCCCAAAAGCTCCCTCAAAAGTGGGATGGGGTCAGAAGTTGCTTTTAGTTCGAAATGAGATCAAATATCTGATTCCCAAATTGTAGTTTCTGAATTTTCATTGTCTTGTATTTTATGTTTCCAGGGGCTGTATTAATGTAATGTAGCAACAAACCTTTTGTCTACACTAATTTGATTATTTAGTTTTCTTTACAGAAGTTCTGCAATTATCTCTCTTACACTCTAGGAAATAGCTTTTGTTTTGAATGCTCTAGCTGCTACATTTTATTTTTGCAATGGTGGAACAGGTTTTATGTAAACAGAATTCCTGATTCACCTCATTTATTCCTCACTTCTATCAATTTCTTCCTGTTCCATCTGAAGCACAGTAACTTAATTTAACTGAATTTGCCTTTCAAAAAGCTACAACTCTCTGGTCCTAATTTGATCCCTTCCCTGGGACAAGCTTTTTCCAAGTGGATAATTAGCCTCCTTCTCACTTTTCCTAATGATACATGCAAAAAATCATGGCCATGTGCAGGCAAAGTTAACTGAACTGAATTATTTTTTTATTGAAACTCAGGGAAGGATAATTTTTATCACACTCCTGGTACTGCTTCTTGCTGGTCTATATACAAATTACTTCTCTGCTGTGACATGCAGATTATGTGTCATGCTTGTGCTAGTTAAACATCTAGTCACATACTGTTGGGGACAAAAGGAGTTTTCCACCTTTTTCAAAGGTCAGATTAATTCATATCCTGAAATTAGGTTTAGGTTTAAGTGCAGCAAAACTGAATATCTACAAGGGTTGAACTCAGACCACTAGAGAAGGGGGTTATAATCTCTGCAGGAGCTGGGAAATCTGGTGATGTTTTCTTCTGCAAGGGGAATACAATTTTCTGGGAAGTTCACTGCTGACTTTGAGGCACTCCTCTGGCCCTCTGTGAGACAGCTCCTTCATAAGGAGTGGGGTGAGCTGGGAGCCAAGGGAGACCCCAGAACCTCCCTTGACCAGAGAGCAGCCCCAGGGTGTCTGGGCAGAGCAGGGAGCTGCTAACAGGGTCCAGCAGCTCACAGAAAAACAGGAACCACACTGGGGGCCATCCAGGCCATCAGCAGCAGGGTGGGGATGGGGAGATGGATGACTGCAAGGTAGGTCCAGAGTCTGTGCTATGAGACAGGGATAAAAACAATTACACAGCTAAGGTAAGGAGTGGGAATCCAGCCCAAATTTATCCAGAGCTTCTGCACTTTGGCCAAAGGGTTGGCTGGGGGTCCCAGGTGAGGAAGGTGGGGGTGATTGGGAGCCTTTGAGTGCACTCAGGGCTCTGACACTGTTTAATTATGCTCTGTGTGTCTGTGCATGTGTGTGGGGAAATGTTTTCATTAGGTCAATTAATTGTGATTGATTTTCTGATTGCATTTAGGGAAAGACAATTAATTAAAAAAGGCCTAAAGAGATACAAGTTCTTTCTCCCTGTGTGGTGCACAGGGAACAGGGATCTCATACTGCACTGCTCCCAGGTACCACCGTGCTCAGCTCCTCTGGCTTAGCTGATGGCTGCAGCCACCAAATTTCCTGGCTGGCACCAGGAGTATCAGCAAGGTAAGTGCTGGTAGAAAAAGAGATTCAGCATGAAGCTGTTTGAAAGAAACAGCACTTGAGCACAGTGAAGAAACTGTTTGAAGTCAGGTGGAAAAAGTAGGGTGTATTGAGTGCAGAAGTGTTAATTTGGCTACTAATGACAGTGGGTGTATTTTATACTGGTTCTTTGTTTTGTTTGCCATTACAAGTTCTGGTTAAAAATTCTGGATTATTTTGCACAGTCTGAACTAAAGCAATGGGCCTCCTTTGGCCTTTGTGGAGTCTGATGGAATAAGTAAGTCTGCATCATCCAAAGGCATTTCAAACAAATAACTACAAGCAAGGGAGGAACAAAGCCATTTTGGTTATCAGTGGTACAATGTAATCCCTCCTACAAATAATTACTGGTTTCTACCTACTTCTCTTAGGGCTCGAACTAAATGCTGTTTTAGCAAACTGCAGGCAGAGTTCAAGAGATTAGTGCTTATGCAGCTGGTTCTGGATGGAAGGAGTAACAACAAAACCCAAAGGCAGTGAAAAGGAAGGAATTTTGGGATTATGTTGCCATAAACACTTGACATGAGCAGTTTTGGTTGATTCCCAAAGGAATGGCTCTCGCAGATTATTGCCAGCTTCCTTTTCCTTTGGTTTGTCAGCTCTTTTCAGCAACAGGTAAGGTGTTGTTGCTTGCTCTCCTTTGCACAGTTACTGCTTGTTTTCAGCTCCCCAGTAATATCTGCTGACCCTTGCTGACACCCTGAAGTTTTACAGGGGTGCTGGAAATGTGCGAGGGAGGAAATAAACCCCTAGCTTTGCTACTGAAGGGATGGTGTTTGCTGCAAAAGAAGGGAGCAGAGAAAAGGTGCAGCAAAGATGAGCATTTAGCATAAAATAAACAAACTTTAGCTGATGCAATTATGAAACTCTCAGAAGCTGGGTTATGTTGAGGGTTTCAGGATGCAGGGAATTAACAGGATGCACATGAGGTGCTCCATTTCAGTGTTATATCCATGTGACAGGCAGGGTAAATGTTCCCCAATAATCCAGCTCTGCCTCTGTAGCCACGGAGGGCTTTGTTTGGAAATGGCAGTGCACCACCAACATGGATCAACAGTTGTGAACACTTCAACTTAAATTAACCTCGGAAAGGGCAGAATACTGTGGTAGCTTGGGAGTTATTTTGGACTCTTGGGTAAACACCATTTAGACTTGTGTAAATTTGTAGGAGATATTTTGACAAAAGTATTATTTACCCAAGTTAATATGTGCTTTATTTTGCTGCGTGCTCCATATGTATTTGATCAGTCAGCACACTGTTTACTTAGACTCTTCCTCTGATGGTTTCAAGACACCTACACCACTAGATGCAGTATATTTTCAGTTTAAGACAGTGCTAATGGATTGACATCATCTAACATGAGTAATTTTGAGTGACAGATTGCCTGACCCTTTTCTCCCTGGAGCTGGGAGAGGCTCCTGATGTTTAATCCATTGGGTCAGGGCATCTCTGCTGATACAGAGAGAAGTAAATATAGCTGAGATAATGGTTTTCCTTTTTTAAAGCTGGGTGCTGGTTAAAAAAACCTGTGCTAATATTTCTGAGAGGTGCTGTTCTTTTGCTCTATTTTTCCTGAAAGTACATTTTCTACTGATGGCCCTTGGATCCTCCTGGGAGTCAGGAGAAGTCTGTTTCATATCCAATAAATATTCTTAGCAGCGTAAAACTCACTAAAGCCATTTGTCTTTCAAGACATTCTTGACAAGCCATCCATGAATATAGATTGGTAATTATTAATTACAGGTCAGGAAGAGGTGGGGAATAATGGAGAAACTCTCACTTTCTGTTTGGTTTTGGGATGGTGGGAGTGGTGGTGTTTTCTTTGTGTGGTTTTGTGGTGTTTATTTTTTTTTTTTGTTTGTTTTTTCTGTGTTTTTGCCAGGGAATTGGAGAATAAGGGACTCAACAATAGTCCTGGTCTGTGGTGTCCTTCAGCTTGTCCCACCCCTGGCTATTCACTTCTCTTATCCATCTAAAAAGGCATTATTTTTCCTTCCAAAGAAGTTTGTAAAGTTTCAGTTTTGTCCTAGTGTTGTGAGAAGTTCTCTGGGGAAGGCTTAGCAATTTGTGATTGAGCAGAATTGTTTTCATTTAGCCCAAGTTTCTTGAGGTTCCTTCTTCACCCAGCTACAAAATTCAGAGCTTGCTTGTCCTTGTCCCTTCCAGATAATCCCACTTCTTTCTTTATTCTTCTGCATCTGTTCCTCTGTTTGTTAGTTTTTGGAGTGATTGTGATGGGGCTGGAATGAGGGCTGGTAGGCAGTGCCATAGAAGATTTCCCTCGAATGACTCTGCTTTGTTATGATTTATTGCTTTTCAAGTGTTGTGTGCACGTGGGGGATGAAAAGGAAATGCTCTGTGGGCTGTTCTGCTGCTCCGTTTGCAGAGAGGAGAATTCAGTTCAAGAGGAAAAGGCACAGTCAGCCTACAGCTAAAGCATCCAGCATTAGCAAGTGATGGCAGGTAGGGAATCTCCACCTGTTTATCTACCATAATTAGTAGGTACTAATTCCTACCATATTACACAGTCATATCTTTGTTTATTCCCTCCGTTGACACGATCAGACAAATCACAGTAGATCTTGTTCCTGCTTAGGGCTGTGTCAATATCCAGCCATCTGCAAAGGTGTTTTCTTTTTCAGGATGTAATTATCTTAAAAACAACTGTCAGAGCTGCCGCTAAATGAGCCTTCTTGTCAGCACCGTGCCTGGCACTCTGCTTCTCAGAGCACAGCACCATCAGGGGCTGTTCTTGTGCCAGAGGTGATGGCAGCTCTCACCCACAGAGGAACCCTGAGCTGTGCTGAGCGCTTGGGAACACCTTTGGGATGATCAGCCTGACTTTGTGCTAGCTGCTGAGAATTTCTGTGTGGTGTTCTCAGCGTCAGTCAGAGACACCCAGTGCAGGCAAGCAGCCAAATTTTAGCCAGTGTCAGCTAAACAATAACAGCTCTTTGGCTCATGAGAATCCAAAACTGCTCCTTACCTTGACTTACCTGTCCAGCAATGCACTAAGTGGCTGCTAAAATAGTTCTACAGCCTTCTGAGGCTCAGCAGAGGGGATGGAGCAGTGAGGCACTCGCTGCACTGAGCTGTGGGCCTGGGGGAAGCGGGCGAGGCCTTGGCCTGGTCACTGAGGGGCAGAGCAGTGTGTGGAGCCAGGGCTGCTCCAGCTGTGGGCTGTGTGGATGGAATTCCGTGCTCCTGACATGGCTCCAGCTCCCTGCAAGCTCTGAGGCAGACTGGGATGCTGGAACAGCTTTTTTCCAATAACTCCTGGAACTCTTGCTTTAAGGTGTCACATTGCTTGTCCCTACGGCCTGCCCGTAGTGCGGCTGGCTGGATGTTTGTGCTGTGCCTCTGGAGCTGAGTGGCATTTTATGAAACCAGTACTCCAGACTGGGAAATACAGGGGAAATAAGGCACTGTCCTGTGTCTAGTACTTCAGGCAGGCTGACAAGCCCTATTTATTTTAATTCTGTGGCCCAGATAATACTGCTGGAGAAATCAGCATTAGCCTTTTGATCCAGGCTCTTTGCAGCAAAGCCAGCAGGCAGAGGGACCCTCTTTATTGGATATACACTCAGATACCAGGATCAACCTGCTACTTACCATCAATTTTTTCTTTAATAAAATCTTTCCTTTTTTATATTTGGAATTAATCCAGACTAAACCCAGGGTGCCCTTTAGCTTCTGTGAGTTATGCTTTCCCTGATTGCCCCCACCAAAACTCCCCTGAAACCCTTCAGTCTCTCACAGCAGGTTTTTTAACCTGCAGAGCTCCACTTTTGAAAAGTGTTACTGGGGCCATCAAGGATCTCTTGGGGTGGCTACAGAGGGGTGACAGCAATGGGTAACCATGTCCCAGGTGCATGGGTCCTTCTGGAGGGATTTCCAGGCAATGGGAGGCTGTCACCCAGGGTTTAACACCACCTTGGTAAACTTGGTTTGTGAGCAGAACAGATTAACTCCCTTCTATTCCCCAGGCTGAAATGGCTGTACCCCTGTGCTTGGCTAAGCCAAGCTTCCCCACTTTCTCCCCTGAGTAGAGGAATTCAATGTGCTAGGCAAGAAGAGGGCTGAGGGAAGGGTTTTTTTTTTATATTTTAACTGTTTTTTGGGGTATTGTCACTGTCCTAATCTTGTAGTGCTCCCCAGGGCCTCTTGGGCTGTGTCACCCTTAGCTGAGCATGTTCCAGGCTCAGGAGTTGTTCTCTATGGATAAGAAGGCACAAAGATGCTGACTTTGTGTTAGAGTGGGGTTTTCCTGTTCTGATGTTCCTAAATCCCAGTGCCAGGGAATTGTTTTTAATTGTTACTTTTTAAAAAAGAACTTGATTATTTTTGCCTCTTTTTTACAACTTAACATCAATATCTGTGTTTAATTCTTTAATGATGTCTATTATGGGGGCCCTTAAAGCCTGTTTTTCATGCTGGCTAATCTTACTGTTTCATCTCTTATTTCGTATTAGGCCTCACAGCATTTCATAAATCAGATTACGTAGAAACAAGTATGAAGATGGGAATGTCCTGGATTTCAGACTTGTTTTGCCTCAGACTGTTCTTGTTAATAGCATAGATGTTGACAGCTCTGTATTTTAATTTACTAACTTAGTTTCTGCTTTAAATATAAATAAACTAAACTAGGTTAGTAAATTAAAATATACTATCAAACCCCTAAATGTTGTCATGTGTGAAATTTATAATTTATTTAATGATAAGCTTTCTTTGACCTTAACCTGGGCTTCTAACTGCAGTTTTATCTGTTCTTACATCAGCTCTGATTAGTAACTCAGCTTGTCATTTGTATAATACTGTTGATTATCTTTGCTTCTTGAAAGAAGTCGGGTAATAAATCAATTTCTTTTCATTTAAAGAATCTATTTCATACAAAGAAATAGATTCTTTAGCACAGAAGGTGTTTCTTTAGCACAGAAGGTGTTTATTCTAAGAATGTATGCATATTGCCCTTGGTATATCTCATCCTTTGCTTTACTGTTCCTCCTGAAAGCCAAGTGAAACTGCTCTGAATCAGATTTTTAAAACTAATTTATTTGAGGAAACTGGTGGGAGAAATGTGCTCAGAAGTAAAGCCATTTCAATATTTTAGTGTGATTAAATGCAGAGTAATTAAAGCATAATTCAGGTAATTTTCAAAATTAGATTGTCCAAGTCTGCAAAATGTTTTTAAACTCCATCCCCTCGAGCAGAGGACTGTGAGGGTGTTAAATAAGATGACACATCTCTGTCCCAGCTGGATCAATATTTGAGTTGCTTTTAGGTCTGCCTGTCACAGAGGAACAAGTAGATAAATGGTGTGAATTTCTAAGTAATATTCACAATACCAGCTGCCAGGGATGTTGTTTACTTCTAAACACAGGATCTGCTTGAGTGTGATGCCTCCCCTGAAGACCTCTGAGGCAGGTAAGAGCCCCTGGTTGCCAGATGCTCATTCAAAGTGAAGGTTTGACACCTTCAGGGTGTCACAGCATGTGGAGATGGGGGTTTCTGTCATCTGGGAACCTTAGCTGCAGTCTGTGAGTAAAAAAACCCTCACAGGGTGAAAAAAACCAAAGGCCTGCAGGTGCTGTGTCTGCTTTCACTGATAATTTGCTAAGATATTAGATATCCTTGAAAGCTGTGATCTGACCTAACACTTCGTCTCATCTAGGTCAGTCTTGAAAAGTGATATGTGGTGAGTTTTTTTTTTAATTTTTTTTTGTTGCTGTTGTGTTTTGGTTTGATTTTTTTTTTCTTCCCCCATGCTGGTTTTTTTATCACTCCCTTGACCTGTTTTCTATGGAGAAGGCTTCTGGGCTGGGAGATGGGAGGCACAGGCTTGCTGAGCTCAGTGGGAAGCCCCACATTGAGCTCAGCGTGTGTGAGGTGCTGAGAGAGGGTAAACCGTGGCAGGGACCTGATGAGGCAAATCTCTGCCTGCTGCTGTGAGCTCCCACACTGGAGAGCCTCTGCTCTCCCAACCAGCTGCTTCTTCTGTCTCTTTTCCCCTCTGAGAGCCCAGAGATCTGAGCCTCCCTCTCACACAGCAGCTATAAGGGGTTTTATAGGCAGTGGCAGAGCAAAGAGCTGCTAGGAACAGGGAAGAAGAGGAAAGGGACAGGGAGATGCAGGATTTACTTGCTTGTCATCCTTGGTAGGATGCTGCTGTGTGAAGTTTAGATGGCAAGTGCACAGATTTATAGGGACACTTACACCCTGGAAGCTGCCTGACAGCCTGGGTACCTCTGGTCCTCTGACGTGATTGTGCATCACGTTAAACCCATGGTGGTTTTGGCTGGGGAATGCCCCAAACACAAAACTAAATTTATATCTCCCTGCTTGGGAAATATGCATCCACTTGACTTTGAAATCTGGGAAGTCTCATCTGCATTTACCCTGACAGGTGACACACAGCATTGCTTGAAGTAGACTTAATGACAAAATGTGTTTGGAAGGGAGTAGCTCACCATCTGGTTTGATTTTTGGGGACTGGCACATATTGCAAGGGGAAAGGGGGTTCTGTCCCTGAGGTTTGATGCCTTGATTACATCTGTGTAGTGAGGTGAGCTCTGAACTTCTGGTCACCTTGTGCTGAATTGATGTCCTCTGACCTTCACCTGTCTTAGCAAAGGAATGCAGCAGAGAAGACCTGCTAACAGAAAACAATGGAGCCTGCAATATCTGCAGGGGAAGAAATTTTAAGTGACACTGTGGGGCACTGTGCATTTGCAGTTGGGCCCACTGCAAACCTTTGTATCTCAAAAATGCTGTCCCTTCGTAGCTAACACTTCTGCAGGCCCAGGGTTTGTGGTGACCTTTCTGCCTGTGTCACCTCTCCACCAAAGAGCTAAAGGTGATTTCAGATTTGGGTTAACTCTCCCATCTGCTGCCTGACAGTGCAATAGGCTTATCAGTAGAGCATGCATTTAATTTTTTTCTTTTAGCAGATTTAAGGTTTGGATCCTGCCTGGGTAGGGCAAAAAGAGAAACAACATCTCCTTGCTGTATCTCCAGGTGCATGGAGGATGCTCTGCTGGAAAAAGCTGCTTGTATGACAGAGGCAGAGATTTCTTCCTGAAAACAGGAGGCCTTTATGCCCAACAGCCTAATTTGTCATGCATTACTGAAAAAGAGTGTGTGAAAGAATGGAACAAAATCCTGTTTTTCTTTGTCTATTTACATATTAAAGGATTTGTTTGTTTTTTTTTTTTTTTTGTCATATAAGCATAAAAAACAGAGTAAATCACTTCCAGGCTTACCTAGAAGCCTGTAGCTCTTAGACAGTCATTAGTATTCAACTTACTTGTTTTATTTTGTTTGAGCAATTATTTTATCTTACTAGGCCATCAGTTTGGGAGCAATTTTTTGACTCTCAAACTATTTCTCTCTTTCAGACACACACATTGCATATATCTGATATTTTCAAAGAACTTCTGATGCTAGAAAAGTAGAGAGAATCATTTGCTCAGCATTGTACTCTGCTGAACACTTTCCCCATTCTGATTTCTTATAACTGTTGTTTGCATGGAGCACAGCCTCCACAGCAGTATCCATGAAAAGCTTCTGTACCCTGCATTTTTCACAGTAAACATTTGGGATGAATTTGTCACAAAGAAAAATGCTGACCAAAGAGATTATTCTGCTCAGTTATTGGGAGGCTTTTGGGATAATTCATAGAAGTCTGCAAGACATTAAAAAATAAAATCTTCTAGTCATTTTCCTTTCTAATTTTTTAAAAGCAGATTTTTTTGTTTCATCGAATGACTTCATTATTCAGAGAAACATAGAATAGTTTGGGTTGGAAGATCATCTAGATCCAACATGACCATGGAACTGGCATTAGCTAAAGTAAGTCAAATATTTGTTGGCAATTATTGATAGATATTTTTCTTTGATATTATTTATAATGGCTACATAAAAGGAGAGTGCAAAAAAATATATTTTAGGGATGAAAAAAAAAGGGTTTTTAGTTGCTGTCTGTGTGGCCCACACCAGGCAGGATGAAACAGCAGAGTTTAGGGCTGTTTTGTGCCTTGAACAAGTCTGTCCTGCTGAGCCTGAAGCCACCATGAGCATGGCATGGAATAGGTATAGAGAGGCTGTGCTAAACATCAGCCTTCCTCCTGCAGGCTTACCTTGCAGCAGGTCTTGGGCAGCTCCCCAGAAGGTGCTGACCCATCCTGTCAGTGTCAGGAGATCCTCCAAGCATGGGTTGCTCCCAACAGGACACTTTTGCCTGGAAGTTCTGGGAGAGGAATGAACGCTGAAAAATGGGGAAAGGTAGTGGAGGTGCAAGGCAGACCCTTAAGTGATTAATCAAGCTGGGCTTGTAAGGAGAGCAGGCACGTGAATTTCTTCTCCTTCAAGGTGAGTAATGTGATTTTTTTTTTTTTACTCAGAGTGTGCAGATTTAATTAACTGGTGACTCCTCTGCCTCGTTAGAGCTGACAACAGGTCCCTTCCCACGTATGTGCTGTGGTACAGATCCGTGGGTGGTCATGGGGCTTGATGCTCCTGGCTATGGCAAGGCAGGATCTGTAGCTCCTGGTCTGCTGAAGGAGCTGCTGAAGTGCAGCCCTGAGCACATCACCCAAATCCCTGCCAAGCACCCCTGACAGCAAACTGAGCAACCATCACAGTCTGGACACACATATGGAAGTGCAGTGACTTGTTCATCCATGGCAAGGGGGTTGGAACTGGATGAGCTTTAAAGTCCCTCCCAACCCAAGTCATTCTAAGATTCTGCAGGTGGTGAATAAAGAAGTCAACCCAATTTTTTGATTTAGGTGTTTGGCTGTGTATTTTAACCAGGAGCCTTTATCTCATATGAGTTGCCTCTTGGGGAAGCAACAACAGGTGGAATTGACCAGAAAGAAGTAGCAGCAGCAACAAAAAAACCCCAAGAAACACCCCAAAACCCAATTTAAAACCTTTCCAAAATACTAAACCTTGCAATTCTGTCTTTCAATTAAATATTGTCTGAGTCAAAAAAGTATATTTTCCTCTAGTTCATGGAAGCATCTTAATGCCTGAAAGGGCAGTTTGGTTCTCTGTTTCTGCATAGTTGTTTTTGGACAAATGTTTTTTGTGTTAGATCTGAATTAAACCACTAAAATGTGTTTTCAAGAGACAGCAAGGGACTGAAGTAGGGACTGAAGGCAGCATCTCATGTCCTTTATGTGAACTCCTGTGCATCCCTTCAGTTAGGGTTGGGCTGGTCCCTGTGAGCCTTGGGACTGTGTGTATTCTGACAATGTTTCATGGGATTGGGATTATGTGAGTGCTGTATTCTTATCTCTTGGAAATGTCCTTGTAGGAGGGTCCCCCAGCAAGGAGCCCCTCCCCTCTGTACCGTGGGATTATTTCAACAGCAGCTTCATTTCAGATCCCCAGCACACAGCCCTCCACCAGGTTTAGGATCAAAGGGACAGCATGGGATGGGGCACAGGGATGTTCCCAGATAAACAGCCCCGTGACAGAGGCTGGGCTCTCTGCACACTGCCAACTTGCCTGAGCAAGGGGGAATTTGGATGAGATAACATCACTTACTGAGCTGTACCCAGGGATGAGGGATGGCAGGACTGGGAGCAGGGGGTCAAGAGAAACCTTAGTGGCCAGTAGTGCCAAAGAAAATGAATCCATGTTTTGCCTACTCATGTTATATATTTAGCATGAGCTACAGTGTGGTTCTCATGTTCATTTCTAGTTGGGATTTTAGAGGTTTGGAGCTGTGAAGGGGGCAACTGCCCAGTTACCTGTTTGCAGCCAGTGATGTTTTTAAAAAGCTGACCAAAAGAATTCTGTGGAGCAGCATCCTCTCTCTTCACTCAGTACTGACTGCAGCTTGTTTGGGATTCCTGTCCTGCCTGAGGTAGCCTCGGTTGTTTCACATTCACCAACCTCACTTTAAGTTATGGTACCTGCATTTACCAAACTGCTGTGGTTAAAAAGATGCTATGCTGTGATACTGCATCTATTTGCTAAATCCCATCAGAAACTATCCTTGTTTGCAAGCCATTTTGCTTTCCAGTGTCTCACACCTAAGAGGGGAATAAAAATGAGGCAGTTTTGGAGGTTTCTATGGCTGATGTTCTCCTGCTAGCAAAGGCTGTGACCCATTCCCTACATGCCACCTGAGGCAGGAGCATTCAGGTGGGCTCCAAAATGTCTGATTTTGCCTTGTCAGTCTGTCACCATGTCTGAAAGATTGATAGGGTATGGTCATGAATAAACATATGGCATTTATATGGAATCTCCCTAGAATATGAAGCAATCCAGTAATTCCTGACATAAAAGAGAAGAGTGGTGGGGGGAAGATGGAGAGTCAAATCCTGGCTCACAAGAGGTTATTCCTTTGCAGAAGTTAACCACTAGGTAAATAGAAGCAAAGGCAGGTAATGAAACAGAAAATAGGCACTTCATCCTGCTTTCCTGGAGGTTTTGTGGCAAATCTGTAATTGCTGTCCATGGAGGGGTGAATCAGCCTACTAGACCAACACCAAACCCTTGTGATACTTTGGCAATTTCAGACATTGCCATATTTCCAACAAAGGTTTAGCTTGTGGCTCAGGGAACTAAAAACCTGATTAATAACTTTCCCCCAGACAGTGAGGAGCCACATATTTTTCTCTTATCTGTTTTCCATTTAAAGATAAAAGTGCCAGTAGCTGCTTTTCTCTGTTGCAGCTTGGAGTAGTAGTTTACATAAAATATACAGATTAATAGAGGAATAAGTCTCTAAGAAGAAATCACCCCACACGTTAACACAGAGGTCTGCTGAGTAATCCCCCACAGGCACACAGATAAGTCTGCTAAGATAACATGGTAACTCTCTGTGTGTAAATTCTGACTTTCCTATAAAAGTCAGTTCTTTTCAATTTCCCTGGAGTTTACACACGTGCACTGCCATTGTCTGGAGATAAGCCCACACAATTGTTCGAGAGGAAATTATTGGTGCAGGTAAAATGTCCTGTGGTGAACTTCTCAAAGTCTGCTATGCTTTATTTCCTTTTCATCTTTAGAGCTGGATTCAAGTTCTGAACTTTCTGTCCAACTCTTGACTTCTCCAAGGCTCAGTGATTTTTACAGTTCAAAGATTTAGGGGTTTAGCTGGAGACGTTTTTCTGTTGATTCTTTTTTGAAATGCTTTCTTCAGAAGTGTCTCTGTGGCATGCCTGCAGCTGAGAGGCACATATTGTGTGGAAAATGTCCTGTCCTGAGTCTGGAATGTTGCTTCTTCAAAATCAAGGATGGTTTCATCATAATACTTTCTTTTAACATTTCCTTTCATAATGCATGACAGGAAGCTTTCCCTTATTTTAAACTTTTTAGGACCACAACCCTCTCCATTCTATAAATCCTCCCTATTTGCTTTCTAGGAGCCTTATGGGGGTTTTTAGGGCTCACCCTTTAAAGCTTTCTAGGACTCCATCTGGTTTTGCTTTCCAGGCTTCTCCCCCTGCTTTTGGATTTGTCAGAATTTTCCACAATTTGTAGTAATTTCGCTTTCTAGAAATTCTGCTTTTTAGCACTGCTCCTTAATGCTTCCTGGGAATATTTTATGTTGTCCAGGATTCCTGGGATGCACCTGTAATAACTGTCCACATTTTCATCACACCAGTTTAATCTCTAAAACATCCCACCCCAGGAGCTTTCCAGATTGATTGCGTTTCCCCCCATGTCTCTGGGAAACCCCCATGTTTTCTTTCCCTATCCATTTCCTATCAATGTTCTCAACCTGCTGCTTGTGAACTTATGCTCTGCTTTCCAGCAATTCCTCATTGCTTTCTAGGACTGCCTACATGTAAGGAAGTCCTCTCAACTTTCTAGGAGGAGTTCCTAATCTGCTTTGTAGAAATTCCTTATTTGCTTTCTAGTGGCTTGTCCTTGCTTTTCCAGGGATGGTCCCTTTTGAGGAAATACTGATTTTCTTTCTGGCAATTACTTGTTTGTCTTTCCAGGTTCCCACCATATCTTTGCAGGAAATCCCTCAGTTGCTTTCTGTCACTTGCTCCCCCTTGCCTTCTGGGAAGACTCCCCTTTCTGATAAATTCAGTTTCATACCTGGGAATTCCTCTCTGCTTTCAGGGAATTCCCTACTGTGCTTTCAAGGAATTTTCTCTCTTAATTCCAGCAGTTCCCCAGTGCTACCTGGAAAGTCCAGTGTTCTTTCTAGAATTTATAAACCACATTTCTATCCCTAGAGGGTTTATTTTGCTCTTCTACTTGCTTTGAATTCTCTGCTGCTGTTGCGAATTTGTTGCTTGCTTTTCTTAGAAGTCCTCATCTATTTTCTAATAATTCCCTTCTTCCTTTCTAGGACACATTTTTTTTTCAAAATGACACTTCTAAGTAACTGATGTGTTTTTAAAACCCTCCTCTAGCTTTCAGAGAGTTAAAAGTCACTGGTGTTTTTAATAAAAGGTGGCTGAGAGAACAAGTAAAGATCAGGATATCCTGAGTCGCTAAAGAAGTGGAGAAGCAAGTCTCAAAAATCCTTTATAGTCAGATTCTCCATGATTTGAACTGGAATTTCTTCATGTCAATAAAAGGGTGCATGCCATATTAGTTTTGTAAGTACCTCTACCTGCAATTTGACTTGAGCCTTAGCCAGGCCATGTCAGATGGTAGAGTTAAGAATACAGCACTTTTAAACAAAAAGTGGAATATCCTTTTTCTTCGTGCAGATGCTTTACACATTAAGAAGGCTTTGCTGGCACAACAATGACAATCAAGGTGACAGCTTGATTTTGGCACAGAGGCAGAACTCTGCAGTATGAGCCTCAGCTGCTCAGTGATTAGTGCTCAGTGACACCAAACACTTTTAGGCTGCATTAATTTTAGAAGGATTTGTGAAATCTGAGCAGCTAAGTAAATAAGACTATCAAAGAGATATGCCTCAGGGTGGTAACTCTAGAAAAACATAGCACCTCTTAATTTTCTTGAAGTACACGTAGCATGAGGGTCAAGTAGAAATTATTCACAAGCCCCAAAACCAGAATGGAAAAAGCTTAGGACTTTATATTAAATGCAATAGTAAAATCCATTGGTTTTTCAAAACCTGAACCTCATAGTACAAAGCCATAACTTGTTTAAATGTTTTCCTCTTTCATTTTTCTTTTTTTTTTTGTCTCTCATTGCTGCAGACATTTAACTTGAAATCACCAAATGACAGTGAGAAATGTCAAGGTAACTTGTTTGTTGTTTACCTGATGCAATTTAAGTGGTGCTGACATCACACACTGACCACATTGTCAGCTAAAGATAAGTTTTAGTTCATCCACCACTGTCAGTTAGGCATTCCCTTATCATCTTTCTCAGCTATTTGTTTGGATATGATTAAATTATTCAGGCTTTGGCTCGTTTAGTCTTTCAGGTCACTGCTACCAAAAGAGATAAGGAAGTTTATTAAGAGGGCATGCATGTACCATGATGTTGGAGGGAAAAAAACAGATGGAGGGTGTTAGTGGAGCCTATCTTTATTCATGAAGCCCTTGAGGGTGATGGGAAAGGGCACCAGGAGTCCTTGCAGGCTGTCAGCTCCTGCAGTGGTACTTGTATGTCCTGGGCGCCTCAGCTAATGCACACACAAGGCTCTGCCAAGGCTTGTGCTCTGCCTCCCTTGCGTTACTGATGCTCCCAGAAGGGCTTGCACTTGTGTGCTGCTGCCTGAGGTGACACTGCCACCGCTGCCTCTCTGCAGGGCTTTCACAGCTGTGACATCGGGGCTGTGTGAGTGATATTGGTACTGAGCAGGCACAGCTGGAGCAAAGCAGTGTCTGGTGCTTGCCAGAGGCTGGACTCCAGAAATACAGGCCTCTTGGAATTCTGATCTGTTTAATTAGAGAGATAGTGGCACATGCACAGATAGCAAAGCAAATCTGCCCACTCTTATCCATACTGTAATTATACCACGTGTCTTAGTATTTGTGCCTCTATCCTTTCTTAAAACCAAAATAATAATTAAAAAAAAAAAACCCTGTAAAATCTTCTAGGCATTTTTAAAATGATAGTTTCCTAGTGCTTATCATTGCAGACAAAAATGTAAAACATGCATGTGTGTAATGTGGGAGCTCTGAGATAATTCCTTCACAATTATTTAAAACTGATCTCACGAATTTTTGTACCATATTCTTTGCTTATTTTGGTACCCATAACACCATGGATAGATTTATTTTGGAATGTTCTTTTTTACTGTTGCAAGATTGTTTTGAAGAGCATATCCAAAAAAGCTGCTCACTCAAAGCCATGATGTCTCACCTGCCTGTTTTCTATTTTTGTTTTTTTTTCTTTTTTATCTGCAGCATTATCAGAGACAACTGAGCCTTTGGAAGCTTGGGTATTGGACTCTTTCCTTCTTTATTTCCCCCTGTTGCATAATTCTTTGAAAGAGCTGATAATGTGTTGACATCAGGTTTTCATAGCCAGGTCGTTCAGTGTAGGTAATGTGCATGTGTAATGTGATATTCCTGCAATAAATTTGTGTAATTGTATTCTGTTCCACTAAAGGCAGATGAGGGAAGCAGTAGTATAAACTAGAACAAAATTTTTAGTTTAGGAGACATTTTGGGCTGCCAAAAATTCTTATTGTCTAAGAGGAGTGCTGCTTCTGGGCATAAAGTGTGAGAATGTCTATTCGATAGGTCAATGCAAGATCTAACCCTGGTCTGCTTGCCTCTCCCAAAAGAGTAATAAAGGAAACCAAACATATTGCCTCAATATCAGCATGGTACTGCCAACCTCAGGCCTTCCCAAAGTGCAGGACTAGCTTAAAAATCAATACATGTGCTGTGGTTTTTTTGCTTTTTCCCCAAAAAACTTATAAAAAGTTAATTTTAAGTTTTACCTTTGACTCCACAATGAGGTTTAAAAAGCTAATTAAAAAAAAAAAAAGAGAGTGAGAAAAGTGAGATTTGATGATAATAGACCTCAAAGACACAAAATGTCATGAGACTTGTGATTAAAAGTGGGGTAACATGCTACTGTCAGTTTTGCATGTGTATTCCTTTGGGTTTCAAATATACCAGCACCTGTCTAGAAATCTAATTGCTTGGGCTTTTGTTCATTTAATTGAACCCTCACTTCTTGCCTCCCCATGGCTGATGCTGTCACCTTGTTCACTATCATGGTGTGGAGGGCTGTTAACAGGCGTGTGCACAGGATTAATGTGAGCCCATTTCTCCACCCTGCTGCAGTGTTAGATACGAGAGGTAATTTCATCCTGATCTGTTACTAATGTAAAATCACTGGAAAAGTCAATTTTTAATTAAAAGTGGAGAAACAACAGGACAGCTACACCTTAAGATGTAATAAGTTTAGGTCACACTTCACCCGGACATCAGCATTTCGTGCTGAGCCCTCAGTGGGTGTCATGCCTGAGCAGATCAGCACTAATTCCACCTAATGAAGTGGGTAATTCAGGTAAGAGGTAAGTGGTCAACCAGACAAGTAAGACATCATTTTTAATTGCCATGAGAAATGTTTACACCCTTGCATACATCAGGAGAGGGGACTTTGAAAAGGTGTGCTCTGTAAAACAAGCATTTCTCACAACACCTGGCATTTAAAAAAACAAACAGTCAAATAAGATGTCTTTCAAACAGGTGCTAAAGAACATGTGTGCTGTGCTGCCTGTAAAGCACATGAGATTTCTCACCTTGCAGGGAAATGGCCCTGGAGAGCTTTGTGGAGATGATGGAGCTTCTGCAAGGGAGTGCTAACCATTACATATTAATGGCATAATTTGTCATTAGGTGATTAGTGCAGCACACCCCCGTGGTGACAACCAAATGTTTGTCACATTTCTACCAGCAGAGGCTTCCTGAAAGGTGGCAGGGAGGAAGGAGGGTGAGCAGTGAAATGTCACCCTGGAGGAAAACAGCTCCTTGGTATTAAAACATTATAAACAAGTGCCTGTCTCCTGCCTCAGATCAATGCTGCTTCTAAACCGCATCAGACTCCCCTCCTGTGTCACGTTCTGCACGTAAATCAAGAACAGAAGTGCTTATAGGAAAAAAGATACAGCCAAAAGTGGCTCTGTATGGATCTGAGCACTGCTTTCTAGCAGACAAAATTTTTGCTTCATGTTGAATCAGGCCCCTCCGATCTGGCCTGGTAATGAAAGACAGAGAGAAGCTCTAATGTGGGGTACTGTAATCATTTGGAATAATCTTGGGGTCCTATTTAAACAATTAATATGCCTAAGGTGGACCCTCAATATCCCTTTCTGGTGAGCCCTTTAACTCTTTTTCTCTCTCCAGAAGCTGTAAGTTGACTCGGCAAGGTTGTGAGTTCAGGCTTTGGGGATTGCAGAGCTCTTGCTGCTGTCATACTATTGCTGGTGTAAATGATGGCTGGAGGAATGATGGCTGCTGCAATCAGTATTCAAAATGTTTGTCTACAAGCTGAGTGACTCATTAATTACAGGCTATAAAATGCTACATTGCTTCTCCTGTCCCCCTCAATCTAATTTGCAGGCATTGAGCCTTCTCCAGACAACACATTGATGCGGACAGTGAAAAAATACACAGTAAAATCGCTGTTTAGCTCTGTCAAGTTGCCTCATCCTAGAATTGATCCTGCAGGAGGAGAGGTGAAATGTAAAACTAAAGTAAGGGGATGAATTATCATGGACAGTTTCTGATAGGCAAAGATTGTTTGTCCTTCCTTGCACCCTACTGTGCAAGTGAGATTACTCTTTCAATACAGGTATCTAAAACTGGGTTTGAACTTGTTGGTTACTATATATTGTCACACAGATTTTTTTTAATTTTTATTTTGCCCTCAGTATCTCTGAGGAAGAAGATTCCACAGCATCTCTAGGCAACCTGCTCCAGTGCTTGACCACTCACAATAAAAAAGCTGATTCATGATTTTAGGTGGAATTTTGAGTCTTAATTTGTGTCCCTTTTGTCTTGTCCTGTCACTTTACATCACTAGGAGCCTGCTTCCCTCTTCTCCAGGCTGACCACTCTCAGCTCTCTTCTTGTGTGGGAGATGCTCTTTCCTTATATTCCTAGCCCTTTGTTGAAATTACTCCTTGCATAGTGTGCTTTTTTCCTTTCTTGTTAAGTCAAAGGAAGCTTACATGACATGGTTAATTAACATCTATGAAAGTAGCTGAAAACTTGGGGGGAGATAATTTCTGGTATCATTGTTATTCAGAAACTTTGAGCACTGAGGTTTGTCCTCAGAGAGCCCTCACCTGCCAACATGCTGTCCAACAGGAAAAATGCCTATAGAGGTACTCCTGCAGTAAACCAAGCAAGTCTAGTCAGAGGTGAATGCTGAGATAAAATATTGCTACAGATATTCTTTATGGATTCTTAGAGGAACAAAAGGTATTAAAGTCAGCAAGTCTATTTATTACCTCTGATGTGAGCCTGCACAAGGGAGAGCTCATGCTGTTAAATCTACAGATCCAGAGACTCCACCCCCACAGAGCTGTGCTGTTACACGTTCAAGAGATCAGACTCTTTATGCTGAATACAATTTTTCTGAGTCTTGGTTTCAAGCAGCAAAACACATGGAGAATCTAAAAGATCTCTTGGACAGCTGTTCCTGAGTTTGACCACCTCCAAAAAGAAAAAACAAAACAAAAAACCCCAAACCCAAACCAAAACAACCCCAAACAAACAAACAAAAAGCATCCCAAAAGAAACCCTTACATTCTCTAAGAGGAGAAAAACCTTTTTTTCTTTCCATTTCCATAGCAGGTTCCTTGCACTGACCTAAGAAGTTTCTTCAAGTAGGAAATGTTAAAGTAGATCCACTGACAGTTATGGAAGTGCAATTAAAAATGAGTAGAAAATTTTGAAGGTTAAGAAAAGTGATTGGGAAACTGCATGAGAGTTGCTATGTATGTTTTTCTCTGAATGGATTTTTTACAGCTAGAGTTAGAGGAGCTAGGCTGAATTCAGGCCCAATTGGACAGAAGCAAAATATTAAACTGATAAAATGTCCTGTAAGATAAACTCATGGCAACTTTTGGTTGTAACCTTAAAAATGGGACAAGAGATGCTTAGAGAAGCTTTTCTAATCTAATGTAGTCTCATATGTGCCAATCTTTCTTGCTTAATAATGCTTTAAAGACAACCCAAAAACTAAAACCATCCAACCTTTTCCCTTTGAGAAAAACCAGCTCCAACTGAGAAAACCTCAAGCCATCTAAAGAACAAATCTCTATCTCTTGTATTGTTTTGGATTTTATAGAACAGTGCATGATTTGTCTTAACACTCCACTTCCATTGGTTCCTTATTATTATCCTATGAATTTCCAAAGGAGAGAGAAAAAATGTCATCTCTTCCACTTATCTGGGTCATTTCAGCTTGTTGTTTAAACTTATCTCCAGTTTTTGTCCTTGTGAACTTTAAGGCGAGACTGGTTTGAGTAAAACCCTTCCTGATTCCAGCAATCCCCAGTACTCGTCTGCAGTAGCTCTGCAGTGAATATAAGGCTGTGTCATTTCTGCACTCTGTGCTCACCCTCTTCCCAGTAAAACCAAAACAAGACAGCAAGCAGATTTCCATACAAGTTCTAGAGGATTTTCAAAGGAAATTGTGCTGAAGTCACCACATGCAATCCTAAAGCAAAAGGCCTTTGGAACAATGCTGTCTGGTCACACCAGTGGGAGTGTTCCACCTGCCTGGCAAACATTGGGAAGGCTGGGTGCAAGGTAGGACTGGGCCCAGAATTCTTCATTTCAGTCAGCTGAACTAATGCTCAGTGAGCAGAAAAATTTCTTCAAGCACAATCATTCTGGTTTTTATAAGATATTAGGACTCTCTTGATGTCACTGGCATTACATTTTCAGAAATATTCAGAAGTCATAAACTATGGAGAGCGAAAAACACAAAGGCAGGTAAGAAACAAAGATAAACCTTCCAGTTTGCCAAATCCAGATGGAATAATACCCAGGCTGCATCTTTCCCTGGCAGTGTGAACAGCCAGCATTGGTCTCTGTCTGCTGTATTAAAAATACTTATGTCTCTTGTGTATGACTGAATGGGAACAATGGACTCTGAAGCCAGTATTGCAGGCAGTGAAATGCTGGGTTGTTTTTTTTTTTGTCTAGGACAGAGTTTCCTATGCCATATTTTTGATGCTTTTCCTCTTGTGGGTTGGGCTGTATTTCACACATATATTTCATCCACAGCTGTGCACAAAAGTAGAAAGGGAGAACTAAAATCTTTCCATCCAAATTGCAACACCCTGAGGTAAAAACTCCTTTTCCAGAGTTGTTGATAGGCAGGTTGGCTCTGGTGTCTAAAAGGAACATGTAGCTAGGTGATGACTGATCAGCTGCATGCAGTCCTTGCTAAGAAATAGCAGGAATTCATGGAGCTTAGCTTGATTAGTTCAGTCACTTCCCCCAGCAATAACTTTACTGAATGCTGTCTAAGAATGCAGTTTATGCAGCATCTTCTAAAAGGCTAAAAAATGTGTGAGAAGAGTAATTCAACCTCTGCTAACAGATGATGTCAGGGCTATGGAGAAATGTGTATCAGTCTAATGGGTGTCTGCTACGCAAAGTGTGAAACAGAAAGTCACAAAGTCAAGTGTGTGTAGCAGTAAATATGGAGGTGAAAGATGATGGTGGGGATGGATGAAAGTCAAGTTTCTATCATTACTTATAGTCTAGCAGTGTTTTCTGAGTGGTTTTGGAGAAAAACTTGGAAGGTAAGGGGGCAGCCAGGGTGATTACTTCAGTTTGAATAACAACAGTATCCAAATGTGCAGCATAAAATCTGTTTTTGTGATCCTCATCACACTTAGGAAATCATTTGTGTGGCTCCTCATTGTGAACCTCTTGATCGTGGTGAGCAGCACTGACATGTGGCTCAGAGAATGAAAGAAGGAGAACAAAGACAGTGCTGGTAAGAAATGGATGAGACAGGAACAGCAGGTAATGAAGAGGAACACAGCAGATACGAGGCTTTAGATCATTTAAAGCATAATAGATGAGAAAGATAGTTCACTGTAGATAAATGTGGAATAATGATGACTATGATGAATCCTTTTCACTCCAGACTCTGTTTCACAAAACAGAGCTTTAAAAAATAAAACCACCAAAACTTAGAAGTCAAAAGGCACAGCTCTGTATGCTGCTAATGAATAGCAAACAGAGGAAGGTGAATATCTACATGGAAAATGGTGCTGATGGTGGGGATTTGGATCCAGGATGCTCAGGGGTGGGGTAAAACAAAAAGGAGGAAAGAAGGGGAGGGAGAGTCAACCCAATGGCAAAATAAAAAGGTCAGTTAGCTGAAAAATGAGAAGCTTGGAATAGCACACTCTTCTGTGCAGAATTTTGACGTCAAGAAAAATGATTTGGTCCTGGAACAGTTTCTCTCAGCTTACTGCTGGTGGTTACATTTTGAAAGCAGTTATATTACATGTATATAGAAGGCAAGTGTCTTGGTTTAAGACAATTTAAGGATTACACTCTGAAATCAGTCACCTCCCCTTAGTTTTAATCAATCCTTTTCCACCCATAAGGATAAACAAAGATGAATTGATTAAAATTAAAAAAAATATGACAGTTTACTAAAAATTGCAGGCAAAAAAGAACAATAAATAATCAATAGATACAAAATTGGATTGAGATAAACTGGGAAACTGAATGAATAGGTTAAAGTACAATCACACTTTCTAGCTGGGGCATGGGGATGATAGGAACTTCCAGCCTGTAGTCAAGGGTTGGATTTTTTTTCTAAGCTAATTTTGTCAGCTTTTGACTGCTTGAATGAAGAAGTGTCAGGTTTGTATGTCTAGATAATACTCAGACTTGCTGATCTGTTTGTAATTCTGTCTCTTGTGCACTGGAGCCTGTGTCACAGGGCACACTGTTTCATTTGAGGTCTTTAAAATGAGCTATTAAAATGTGATGTACAGAACATACAGCCCTTTTATTCCATATTTTATAGCCATCTTGAAGGTCAAATGAAAATCTGGTGAGTCCTTTCTGAGCTTTTCTCTGCTTCATTTCACAGTACATGTGCTTGTCTTTTTATTATCCTCTTATACTCTTTTACTATACTATTATTGGTTGAAATTAGTAAAGACATAAGAGGGAGGGTTTAGTATCCCAAATGCAATCTTTGCAACTTGGATCTTTATGCTGATAATAAAGGCCCCACAACCACAAATGCCTTTAGAGAATAATGGTGCTCCAATGGAAGCGTCCTTCTGTCAAAGGGGAAAACATCTTTATTCCATCACTTAGGAACCCTTGACAGCCTTTAGCATTAGCAAATGAACCAGCACATCTCAAAAAGAAATACAGGAGGCACAGAAGTGTGAAAACTCTTGGCACAACAGGCCTTTCATTTCTCTAGTTCATATCAAAGAAACAAAGAAATAGATATTAACTGTGTTTTTGTTAACAGGCAGATGTGATAAAATATTTTTTCATGTGCTAAGGAGGGGGGATAAAGCTTGGTTGAGCTGTTCTTCCTGGCCCTCATCTCCTCTGAGCTGCAGTTTCTCATATGAATGGCCTCTGCTGTGAATGCCCTGGGATTCTGTGTGCAAGGAATGATGCAGTGCCCTGCTCTGTGCTTGTCTTTAGGAACAGAATAACATGAAGTTTTCAACCAGTATATTCTCTTGTTATATTCAGAGCTGCTGAACAGCTGTTCAGGCTTTCATCTGCGCCAGAGATGGGGTGGGAGCACAAGTGGAAGTTTCCTTTGGAAGCCCTGGATGTAATATCAGTTGGAGTGCGGCCAGAGGATCTCCTGACCAGTTGGGAAAATTCTGAAGGGCAGGATGTGGGGCTGTGCATCTAGATCTTGGTTAGAGCTGTTGGTTCAAAAATGTGTGTTTTGATGTGGAGAGGCAAATGATGTTCATACTATCAAAACCTGAAATGTCAGAGTAAAAATCTCTGTCCATTACTCTGGGGGTATCTTAAAGTCTCTCCCTGGATCCTTTACACTAGTTACTATTCCCTCCCTGTTTATGTGAAATGCAAGATATTTAGCATCCATGTCTTTGGAGCTGATGGTCTCTCGATATCCCCTTGGTTTAATTCTCCATTCTTCTGTCTTTTCTCAGAAACACTTTTCTTCTCATGCTGAGGGTGGCAATGTGCTTCTGTGGAGGAAGGATCTTATGAACACTTGGGTGTTATGTGTGCTGCATCCTTACAGATGGCTCAAAAGCCTGGACACTGGGCACAAGGTATGCTCAGAGAGGACATGATTTCCCTCATTTCAGCTTTTCTGGTAATGAGTCATATCTGGAGTTAAAAGCTGAGAATTGTCTGAAAAGTCCAAACTTTGATCTTTTTTAGCTCTTATTCCTGTGGAATGCTGCTATTTCGGTGACTTATGGTGATGACCTAGTCCCACATAAAGGACTCTTAACCTGAATAATCACTTACCTAGAGATGCACCAAACAAGCTTTTGGCAATTGAAAAAGGGTCCAAAGAATCTCCCACTGGTAAATATTTTATATTAGGAGTGCAGATATGGAGACACTGGGAATATTTTCACAGTGTATAAATGAGCACAGCCAGGATGGTTGTGGCAGCTGGCCCTTTAGCACAATAAACCTGGATGTGCTTGGATATGTTGATAATCTGGTTATAAAAATTTCCTAGGAGATAACCTTCCACCCTGTAGAAGGGAATTTACTGACTGTAATCCAGAGAATTGTATCTATTTGTAATAGGTCTGCGGTGTTTTGCTGCCCACAGTTTTCCATTGTATGACTGAGCTGAGATCTTTGCTCTAGACAGAGGGAAGAGAAGCAATTATTAGGCATTTATTCCCTATGGTAGAGCCACACACTGATACTGGAAGTTCAACTGAAGCACTGCACAGGTAAGAGCCTGTTTTTACAGGCAGATAGAGCGTGGCCTGAAGGATGTGCTTTCACTGAGAGAGAGATTGGAGGTCCTTCATGGCCTCTGAACTGGGCACTCTCAGCTGAGGCAAAATTCCCATTTCATTCATGGATAAATAGGGGGTAATTTTTGTAAGAGGGGATAGTGATGTGTGTATCAAATGTTCTTCTCCCTGACAGGACAAGCTTTATAATTACAGATGGGCCATGCTTGAGCTGCCACATACTTCCAGCAAATGACATTGGATATTAGCAATTCTGCCCGATCTGCAGGAAGCAGCTCAAGGCTGCAATTCTGCAGAATCACTGCATATTCCATATTCTTACAGTCCTAAATTGGAATCTTTCTGACTTGGAAATTAGATCCCCAGTGCTGCACATGGTGCTAGAATGATTATTTAACCCACAGCAAAACGGGAATAAACTTGTGGCAGTGTGGTTTCTTTCACATGTTGTCTGTATTTATAGATACATAGATTTATAGCAGCTACTTTAGTATGAGATATGGGCTAGAAGTGTTTTGGGGGCTTTAAAAAAAGGCTGATATGTGACAGAAAGGGAAGGTTGAGGAATATGGAAAGGGATACTTTCAAGGCAACGATGCAGTTGTTGGAGACAGAAGCTAGATACAAAACTCTTAAAATGGTGATGCACCAAAATCAGTAATTCTTTCCAGAGGGGTCATGGGACAGGAATATTAATGTGGATGGTCTGTGGCAAAAAGTGATCTGTGATGGGTCTCAGAAAGGGTGCCTCAGTGCAGGAAGCACAGTCCAGGACCACAAGCAAAGGAAGGGAAGATACAGGAACAGGTAGTGAGAGAATGAAGGGTAGAAAATTGATTGCTGGTGCCAGACACTGTTGCAGCAGAATTAGCATTGGGCTGGAGCTGTGGAAAGCAGGAACCTTTAACCACAGTGCTGGATGCAGGAGGATGAGCAAATGCAATGATTTTGAACTGCAGTCCTAATGTCTTTGTTCAGTAAAGTTTGCTTTCTGTATGGTTTAAAAAAAAAGGAAAAAAAACCCAAAGACCTTTTATTTTCCAATCCACCTTTAAACTCTAAAAATATATCAGTTACCTGCTTTTTATAGGGTACTATAAACTGTGGAAGTACCATTCCCTCCCCTTTTTCTGAGTTGTCTTCACTTCAGAGCCCTCTCCTGTGAAGAGACTCTTCTATACAGAATGAAGAGCTCCCAGTCACCTGCTGGTTTTACCTCTGTCATTGGCTGTGCTGGGCTCCTTTCCCTAAAATCTTACTGGATCTTTCAGCCACCTGCTTTCTGGTGGGTAATGCCATGTCAGGAAGAAAGAAGCAGCATGTGATATGGCAAGAGCAGGGGTAAAATAAGCAGCAAGATCTGACTTCCCCTTCAGTCCCTTAATTTTATTTGCATCTCCCAAAGGTGTTGCTTTCCCATCACCACTGCTGGTACTACCTGTTAGCAGTTGGAAACAATACAGAGTGAAATCAGGAGGTGTTATGTCAATGCAGTTCTTGCTCACTTCTCCCACAGCACGGGGAACCTGCATTATTCTGCTCAGCTGTGATGTCAGCTCCTTTGCATGCAGTGTTTGACTTTTATTCTGTGCTGTTTGCTGTGGTTGGTGCTTGAAACCACAAGCACCAACCACAAGCAAGTGGAACTTCTCAGAGCTGGTTAAGACAAGGCCTCAAGTCCATGTTCAGCATCTCTGTTAATGTCAAAACCCATAAGTACCCTTTTCTGGTTCTTAGAGGGTATCATTTTTCAAGATGCATTCAAGGAGTTGGAGAACATGCCTGTCTTTAATAGAGCAGCACTTTTGAGATGTGAAGTTCAAGACATTTCTTATGAAATATAATAATTCTGCGTTAATGCAGCAACTGGATGCAGGACATTCAGTTGTAACTCAGCTGAAGATATGCTACTGATATTTGAGTAGATGGGTTTATTCTAACATGCCTTAGAAAGAAACCTTGTGTGGGATGATTATCTGGGAGAGTTAGCTGGATGACGATAAAGAGAAAAAAAAAAAAAAAGTTGGGATGGGAAAATGAAAAGGAGCTAATGCTTCTCACTCCTGTTTGTCTCCACTACCTTGCATGGTCTGATCACATTCTGCTCACAACTGCTTCCACCTGGAAGTGAAAAGAGCAGAACCACTTCTTTATGGCACTTGCAAGTCACTTGTCTGACTTGGAGGCCCTTAGGCTTCTTTAATTTCTATAAGACCAATATTAGTATTTTATTTTTGTATTTAACCTATTGCGTGAATGATCTAGCTCATTCTCTAGCAAATCCTTAATGATGAAAATTGTTATGTTATTTAGACCTTGTCCCTTATCATTCCATCATGATAGATTAATCTCTCTTGCAATTATTTTTGGGTTTTTCCCCCACAAGTTTACATCCCTGGAAATGCATTCTCACTCAAGCCTCTGTCAGTTAATATAAAAATTGGGTTTTCCCACACATTTGTTTCAAATAATTTACCTAAGGAGCAGAAATAATACCTGGAGCTAATTTCACTAATTTCAGTGATATTACCCAGGGCTGCATATAAATCACTGTGTACATTTCATTTCCTTGACCACTAATTTTGCTGTTCTCTCTAGAAGTGCTGACTGGGGCCGGGGAAATCATTATCCCAGACTTTCATGAGACACAGTCTCTTATTTTTACTTGTAACAGGATCTATGATAAATTGACTTCATTAACTTCAAGCCAGTCCCCAGCTCTTGATTTCTAATCAGTTTTTATTTTGCTCAGAGATCACTGGCTGCTAAAGCATAACATGGGTCTTCAATCAGAAGTGAAATTAAGCTCTCCTTTTAGAGCTGAGAGGCAAAGGGCCTCTTCTGAAGCTTGCCTGAAGCAGGTTTAGTTTTTATGTTCATGCTCTTCATAGCCTGCCTTCTATCAGTTGCTCTTCTCCAGAGTCCTGCCAGCAGAGCATTTTGTGCCAGGCTTCCCTACCCCATGACAGGCAGGGTCCTCTGAGTTATTCCAAGCAGTCTGAAGGGCTGATTTTCTGAAATCAGAGGAGGGAAAAACCACAAGGTTCCCCTCAGCAATGGTAAGAGTGGCAACAGCCTCCAAACCCTTCTGTGGTGACCGTGCAGCCACCAGTGGCAGCTGCACTCTGTATTTTGTCATTTGCATGTGGTGGGCAGCAGAAGAGCTGAGCAGGAATGGCCCCAGCCTAAGCCAAGTTCAGAGCTGGGACATTCTTCCCATCCATTCTGGGGTCAATCTGAAAACCCAAGGAGGCAAAGATGTGTCTGTTGCACTGAACACTGATGTGGATTGGTGCAGGTGGTGGAGAAGACGGTACAGCCTTGGGAAACTGCAATATTTAGGTGAAAATTACTCATTAGCTGGAAGGTTCAATGTGGCTCCTTCTGCTGTCTTGAGGGCACCGCTGCTTTACATCAGCTGCTGATCCAGTGCTTTTCTCTCCAGGGTAGGCACATCCATCCCAAAAGCCTGGAGCCACATCTGGGAAGCCTGTCTTGGCAGACTGGATTTCAGTGCAGTATATCAGTACAGACCGATTTTTGGCTGCGATTTGCAACAATTAACTAACATTGCCCTCTTAGCTGATAACACCTGCAAGGATCATAGTTTGAAGAAAAAAGTTTTCTCAGGACTTTCTTTATCAAGAAGGATGGTCCTGGCTGACCATCATCTGGGGGAAGCCCTCTGATAGTTACACAGTAAGGATAAATAAGATTTAATGCTTAATTCAATAGAATTTAAGATCACTTTGTAAGAGGCAGGATGAGTTTGCCTGCTCCTGAGATAGGGAGGAGATAACCAGCTGCTGGTCATGTAGGTGAAGGGGATATGATCAGGAGTGAGCAGCTGTTTCTGATTTATTCAGTAAGAAGATGTCCTTGATGCCAAGCACACGAGACTAAGCTCAGTTTCTTGTGCCTAAGGTTGGCCTGGAAGGTTTTCACAGTCTCGTTTCCCTCTTGCTGCTCCTTACTTTCTGGCACAGGAGGGCTGGGATGCTGCTGGGCTCTGTCATTGCCTGTTTGCTGACCTGCTGAAAGGTGACTTGAGAGACAGAGGCTGTCAGCTCTGTGATTTGAGCCAAATCCAATTCATTGAGGATTTGTCCTGCATTTCTTGCTGTTGTAATTTAGCAGAGCTCTGTTGATTTGGTAGTAAATTTAGCTTTTTAGCCTCTAAAAAACCCATTCCAGTAAGGTGCAAATGAAGCTGGCAGTCTGACAACTTGGTCTGTAGCCCAATCACTAGTCCTTGGTGAAAAAAATAACTGCTGTAAATTTCAGTTCTAATAATGGCTGAAACAAAATATCTGTATGCTATGCCTGTTTAATATCCCTATGTTTATCAACAGATAAATGGAAATGAACATTTTTAGTGTCTTGGATTATTTTTTTTTTTTTTCTTTCTTAACTGAGCTTTATGATTTTGCCCTAGGTCTTGGACAGGGTTTTTCTGACCTTGGAGGATGTGAAAGGCCAATAAAATGTGGTTGTGTGAGATGTGTTCCATCTTCCTGGGGAGCAGAAAATGCATCTGAAGGAGGTAAGCCTGAGGAATGGTTCTGGGCCTTGGATTAAGGCAATTCGAAGATGTGGACGCTTTAAAATGAGTTACCTCCCCTTAGTTTTAACCAATCCCTTTCCACTGCTATTACAGCATGATTATCCCAGAGCAAAAATATTTGGATTACTTTTGCTGTACTGTATAACTCCTCAGAGAAAGGGCACAGCCAGGAATTCTCATGAAGAAAAAATCAGTTATTTAAAAAATAATTAGATGCCTTCTATTGACACAAACTTAAATCTTGTTCTTACTGTCTTCTCTCTTGTGTGTGGAAATCAGAAAAGCCTTATTTATTAATGTTTCAGACACTTTGAAGTTGTCACTGATGAAATCAGGAGAGACTGTTAGGCTTTCATAACTTACAGGATAGAATTATTTAGGCCATTTGCTAGGAAAAAGGTTTAGATTTTTCACTGCCCTGGCAAGTTAAAAGGTCTTTGTATCCGGGAGAGCTGTAAGGTCCTGAGGAGACGGATGAGTTTTACAAATCCTGTGGTGAAGGGCAAGGGACATTTCCTTAATAAAGACTTAAAAAAAAATTAAAAATTTGGCTAAATTTTAGTCATGTATTATCAGGGGAAATGAGAAGGACAGTGTTAAATTAACTGCACACTAGGTTCTTTGTGTTAAACACTTTTAAAAAAATTCAATATTTTACTCCTCCTTTTTAGTGTTTTATGGATTAGCAGTGTAAAAAAAATGTTGTGGCTATAACAAGGCCTTATAATTATCTGCAAAAGCTGGTGGGGAATAGGAAAAACTTAAAATCTGAGTGAGGCTCAAAATTATCTGGGAGAACTTGGGTCACAGTCATTCCCATCACTGGTGCTCAACTTCCAGCCTTCCTACTGGCAACTGGGAATCTTTCAACCCTGATTTACCCTGGAAAGTGTGATTCATTTAGAGCTCAGCTTTCAGCTGGGTCTTACAGCCTAATTAAAGGAGATGAAGGTATAAAGACACAGCATGGGAATGCCAAAATGGGGCATTTGTTCATCAGCAAACCATGTCCTCTGTGGAAATACAGTGCTCAAACTTCACAGTGCCTGAATTCCAGCCTCACACTCACTGGGCGGGAGGAGCAAGTTCTGATCATTTCAGAAAAAAACTCTCAAAAGCTTTTTGCAGGTGTACAATGCCAAGCCATACCAATAAGCAGAAATTGTTCCTTGTGACTGCTGAAGGCAAGAACAACTCATTACAGATCCTGGGGAAATTCCTTGAACCTTGCAGGATGAGGTACCTGTGTAGAAGTACCACAGTACCTGTGCAGAAGTACTTTCTCCCAGGAATTGCTGGTGGCTTCCCCCAGCAGCCTGAAGTGGCAAAAGAGGGGAAGACTATTCCTCCCTTCAGGATGAGAGTGTTTTCTGTGAGCTGTATTTCAGCACAGTAACTCTCAGTCAGAGTATAAAGTGTCTTTCTGCTTGTGCTGCTTTGTGCATGTTGGTGTTAATGCTTTGAGGGCAAGGAGTGCTGCATTTCACTTCAGGACTTACAGCAGCATGGCTTGTAATTTAATTTTATTTAGTTTGTTCGATTGATCTGGTGACCTTCATACACAGATTCTGGTTTCTGAATTAACCATGGAAAAAGAATTCTCATAAAAGGCCTCTTTCCTTGAAGTAGGCTTGGCCCTCACAGTATGCATTGCTTCTTTACCTCCTGTCAAGGAGAAGTTCACAAAATTATTCAGAGGCTGCAGGGAATTCCAATGGCATCTTCAGTTACTAGTGTTTTTTGTTTTTCTTTAAAGCACTACAAGAAGAGGAACCCATCACACTAGCTGCTCGGGCCTCCATGAGGGGAATCTGCATATTCTTTTTCTCATTAACTTGTGTCTTACATAAATCAGGGATGTCACAAAGTGCTCACTGAACATGGTGTTCCTTCTCTCCCTTCCCTGCTTTAGGAGAAGATGATCTGCTGTATGTCTGTCATGTTAAAACATCCCACCTGGTAACAGCCTGAGTGCTGTGAGCTATTTCAGTGTACCTGCATATTGACATGGAGGATTTCAAATGCCTCTTCTCAGGATCTTTGCAGCTTTTTTATACATTACTATCAGTACTGTGGGGAAACTTGTTTGAAAAAAATGCTCCAAACAAGTGTAAGCCAAGGTAGGAGATGCAGCAGGAAAGAAAATAAAAATATTAAATTTGTATTTTACATTAAGCTACATCATGGTATTATGTTTGTGGGTTTATCACATACAGTGACATTTAATCTGTGGGGAGAATCACAGAGCTGTGTTTCACAGGTGGGCTTTTTGTCTGTCCTGAAATATGGATGGGTGTAAAGTGGTGGGTCCTACTTGGAAAATAAATGCACTCCTTAGGTCAGCCTGTAGGTTGTTCTTGGACTGAGTGACCTGAACCATCTCTGAGGAACGTTTTCTCTGACCCTGATGTCTCCTGGGAGCTGCAGCAGATGAGGACATGGCAGAAACAAGGAGGAGACACTGGGAATCATTGCAGTGGATTGACCTTGTGGTCAGTTTGCTCTGGTGTCCACAGCAAACAATAATGGCTTGTATCAGGTGCTTCAGATGAAAATATAAGGAAAGTTAATGCCCTTCACCCTGTGATTATTAGAGTCTCATTATTGAGGCATTGGAATTTACATAGGTCCTGTTTTTTGGTGTTGAATCATTTCATTAATTGAATTGAACAGCAGAGTAACATATGGGACTGTGGCATATATTCTTAAAAATCCAGGGCTCCTCTTGCCTTGCAAGAGTACCAGCACTATGTCTGAGTTATGACTGCTCCAGTGGATTTTAGTATTTCTCACAAATAGTCTTTGGACAATGTAAGCTTTCTGTTTTTCCAGTCTTGATGGAATACAAGAGGAGTGCAAGCTTTCCCCCATTGTGGCCTATCATTATGCCACAAATCAGGAAAGGCCAATTTTAAATGCAAATTTTGTCTTTTTGAAAGGATTGCCAAGCTGAAATGTGCTGAGTAGAGCTGCCTGCATTATGAGTGTTCAGAATGTGCTGGGTTTGGTAAAAGGCTATAATTATCTGTTATAATAATACAGCTGTAGGGAATTATGTGGCAGCCAAATTCATATCAATTTTCCCAAGAATTAGAAACAGTCCTACTCAACCCCAAAGACAAAGAGGAATAAGGAGGTGATAGCATCCAGCAGGATGATCATATAGTAGATTGTCTTGGAATGTTACCAAGAAACCAACAAAGCTGAGAAGCTGGACCTGACTCCCTAGTCCCAACTCTTGATTGTCAGGAGCCTGAGGGTGAAAATGGAAAAAAAAAATAATTAAAAATGCAAATTTCAGGAAAATATCTGCTGAAATGAAATGCTCTGTAATCTGTCTAACCCACTGAAGTCAGTGGGACTACACACCTTAAGAAAATGCTTAAATACTTTAATGCTTTGCTGTATTTATGATATGGACATGAATTACACCAGCTGTAAAATTCCAAAGAATTAATGAAAGCATAAAAATAAGTGGGATGGGACTGTGATGAGCAGCAGAGAAGGCAGGGCTGGAACCTGTCATATTAAAAGAGGAAAGCAACAAAGTGGCTGAGGCTGCTCTGTCAGAATTAGGGAAAAATAATCTTACACTGCATCCTGTACGTTAATTAGCAGCAATAAAAATAATTGTTCCCTCCAGCTTGAAACTGTGGCTAATTGCACTTAAATGTTCATTGCAAACTAACATAATTAGACCTTCACTGTGTTTCATAAATACACAGCTTAAATTATGCAGGGATGGAGGAAGTGTCCTTTGTAGCTCTTTCCTGCCTGTCTTCCTTTCCCTCTACTTCCACAGCTGTTTCTTAGCCTTCCTTCTTCGATGATCCTGCTGTGTGGGAACCGATTGTGGAAGCAATTTCTTAGTGAGAAGAGTTATGCTGGTTTTGTCCCTTCTCTCAGACAGGTTTGGTAACATTCAGCTTGGCAGAGGATTTCGGGAACTTCAGCCTCACTGAAGCTGTGCTTTCATGTCTCTGATCCCCAGTCCAGGTCCCAAGTGTCTAGTTTAAATAATAAGGTTTTGTAAAATGAGGGAAGAAGGCACTAAAAAGGAGAAAAAACCCAAACCAACATGGCCAAAGATTTTCTGCCTTTCTAAAAATGCAGTTTTCTAATAAAACAATAGATAATTCTTTAGGTGATGTATGTTCCTGTGTCTGCAACAGATTTTTGTTGATTCCCCCTCCATCCCTCCAGTGACATTTAGAGGATAGAAACACATTATGCATTTCATTACTTTTGGCTAGAAGTTGCAGTGGTGTTCTCTACTGCTATTTGAGGATAAAAAAAATGTTCAACCGTTCTCTATCCTTTCTCTCATGTCCTAATTTAGATGCATGCAGCTCCTGAAAATAGTTCCATCTAGCCTTATTGCTATTTTTGTCTCTCTTCCACCTTTATTTTCATCGAGTCATGAAACTAAAAATGCAGACCTTATGCTGGGCAGCAGTCACTAACCTGGAGCTGCTCTGGTGGCTCTCTGGCAGCTGGAGGATGTGCCTGCAGACCTGGGAGAGGAGATGTGGGATGTCACCTGCAGCTTCCCGTGGTCCCTGCCGGTCATTAGCTCTGCAAGAGCTGGGGGTGACACATTTGGGAGTGGTTATGGCTAAAGGAGTGCAGTGTGCCTGCCTAGAGAGAAAGGATGGAGAAAGGAGAGCTAATTGAGCTTGAACACAGCCATGGAAGAGGAGGGAGAAGGGAATGGTTGGAGATGAAAAGGCTGTTCAGCAAAAAAAGCAAATAAGCAAACAAAGGATATGCCCCAGGCCATGATTCCACTAACCTGAGCAAAATAAAAGTGAGCCTGGTTAGTAGGTGGTAGGAGGCAGTGAGGATCACAGGGTTTGGCATGGCTGTCCTTCCCCTGCATTTAGCTGTGTGGTACCTTAATGACTGACTTTGTCACAACAGAGATTTCTCACCTTCAGTCTCAGCAGTTCTCCTCTGGCAGTTGCCATAATATTGTGCTGATTGATTTTCTAATGGTTTTATTGCTTTGCCTCACCTCCTGTCCTGGTACCTTGTGTAGTGCTGCTGTGGACTCTTGAGCTCCTGTTGCACGTTGAGCTGAAGTCACTTCTGCCACCTTAAAGTGCTCGTGGCTGTACTCTGGGATGAGAAGGACAGGTCAGTGCTATCTCAGAAGGTTTTGCCTTTGTGCAAAGCCTTTCAACCTGAAATAGGAGTGACTGTGTTACAGAGTAATGGTAAGGTAAGAAGTGAAACTGAGATTTAGTTTTTGCGCCCCTTGTTTGGGAAACTGTAATTTCATGGCTAAGATGAAAGATTAAAAAGGGAGCATACTTCACAGACTTCTTAAACAGCATATCCTGAAATGAAAAGACTGAAAGCCATTCAGGTAAAAAGGCACCTCAGGAGCTCTTTATTCCAAACTTCAGCTAAAAGCAAGTTCAGCTGGTCAGAGAAGTCAGGCTACTCAGAGAAATATCGATTTGGACCATAAAAATGTCTGCTCATGAAGGCTGCATTTCCCTTGGCAACCTCTGTCCCTGCTTGGCTGCCCCAAGGCAGTAAAGTGTTTCCTTGTGTCCAGGTGTGTCCTTTCCTGCTCCCATTTTTGCCTGCTTTTCCTCATCCCCACACAGTGCTGTGAAGGGCTTGGCTCTGTGCTTTTTGTAACATTCTCAGAGATGGTTCTTCCTCCAAACCCAACTCTTCAAGCTGAACAAGCCCAGGAACCTCAGTCTGTCCTCATAGGGTGAGTGCTGCAGACACCAACCACTCAGTGACCCACACTGAACTTGTTCCAGTGCTGCCTCACACCAGTTTTCAATCCTGTGCTGCCTATGCATCCAGTATAAAGTACAGGCTTGGGTATGTGCCTGTTTTGGGGACAGTGTAAAGAGCTAAAGTTGAGGTATGTGACATGGATGACTCTCATCTTGTGCCCAAATTTGTCCATTTTCACCAGGAAGGCCATCAGGTTGTTCATGAATTATGTTTCCTTGGTAAACACAATAGTGCTAAATTTCACAGGCAAAGAAACCAAATCATTGTTCTGTTCTTTGTGGAGGAGAGGGAAGTGGTCCCAGCACCAAGCCTGCCAGATTCCAATGAAAGTTTGGGCAATTCTCTCAGGCACTTGATGTGGTTCTTGGGGCTGGTCTTGTGCAGGACTATGATCTTTGAGGGTTCATTTGAACTCACAATATTCCATGATTCTGTGATCGCTGCACCTACAGTGCCTCCTTTGAATGCATTGAATTCCAAGTGCCACAATTCCTCATGGATTTAAAGCTGAGCAGTGGTTAGTTTTCTTTGGGAGGCTGACCCCTAGTGTCTCAGAAAGAAACTCAGGAGAAAAGGAGCAGCAGAGGAATGGAATGAAGCCCAAAATATGTCTGCATTGACTGGCATTTTATGAGCCTGCAAGATACTTTATTTAATAATAAAAGAGCAAGTGTTGCTATGGTATCTTGAGGTGTATTTATACTGCTATGGCCACATAAGGATTCCATGGTATTTTTTTAATATTTTTTTTAATTACTGAGTTCAATTTTTGAAATTGTGGGGCCGTCTTTCATTTTTTGATTATGCAGTGCTCTGTGAGATTGAAATATTAATTGAAACAAGAGCTGTCTTGCTCTTTCTTGAGAAGAAATCAAATAATCTCTGAAGGCCCAGATCTATGCAAGATTTGATTAAAAGTCTCATGGAGGTCACCAACACAGCCAGTGCTGAAACACAATTATTTTTCATACATGAAATGCATGAGCTCAGTCTTAGAAGCCGGACAGAAATATCTGCTGTGCATGGTGGGTTTCTCTGTCTGCCTATGTAAAAATCCAAACCACTGGCAGGATTTTATTGCTTCAGGTCAGACTCCACAATGCACCACAGTTCAGCTCTGAGCACTCTTGGCCACTTTTGATTTCCTGTTGATTTGGCATCATTCTCCATCTACCCTGAATTGATGTCTGGGATAGTGGAAAAGGTGTTTGATTGTTTTGCTGATGCAAAGGTGCTCATAAAGCAGGTGTTTGTTTATAGAGCAGAATGAGAAGTACTCCAGTTGTTCCTATGGTGTTTCAGGAAAAGCTGTTTCCTCTTCTGAATGCTTTCATGTACATTATGGATTTTTTTTTTTTTATTTTTATGAAAATACATAATTTCAGCTGTGGGTAGAGAGTATAAATTTTTGAAACAAGAATGAGATCTTTTCCAGAAATTATTTAAAAAGCACCAAAAATCACTGGCTCACATAATATCCACAGGCAAACAAATACCTTACTTTACTATAAACCAACCACTGATGCTGTTGGGAAGGACTTGCAGAAGGCTTCTTTTCCATGCAGTGCATTATTCCCATCCCACACCAGCCTGAATTTTTAATCTTCTGGCAATGGTGCTGGACATTTATTTGTTTTAAAGGAAAGCTGCTGAGAAAATCAATTTTGCCTGAAGGGCTGTGTACTGAGACCATGCCTCGAAATATCTGCCTTATTTTTACTGCACAGCACTTCAGTGGCTGGTGTTTTCAGAGATGTTACTTTGACTCCTTTATGTTGTTTTCCTTAGGCATCAAAGTGAGAGTTAGTTTAAGAAAGAAATGATCATGCATTTTTCACAGAGAAAGTAAAATGTAATTAATACCAGACAATTGAGGAGTTCTAGAAATGTAGAGTTAAATCTGTTTACGTCCTTGGAGTGTCTCATTCCATGGAAATATGCGTGAGATTTTGTAGCATGATTGAAAAATGTGTGTTACTGTCATATTAAGGGTTTTGCAGTGCACTCCTCACTCAGGCACAAAGATCTGTGTTGTTTTGGCATGTCTGATTTTTCTGGAAATTGTTACATTTGCAATTATTTTTCTTTTTTTGGTGCTGTATTACATACCTTTAAAAGAAGTCATTTTACCCTTCTAAATTCACTCCATGCCTACGCTGCTAAAACTGACTATGGCAACCCCCAAGTTCTGGTTTATAAACTTGGGCCTACCTCCTTTCATTTAATCAGGGTTGAACTTTTTTGGTTTCATGGTCCCACGGTTATGCAGAAATCAGCTCTAATATTCAGTGTTTTTATCTGCAAGGCTGAATTAGGTGGATCAGCCTCATCATCCATGTTTCTCATGGTCAAATAAAACTTTGTCACTGTTAATTATTTCAACTGAACCAAAAAGTTTGGGGCCTATATCAGAAATTATATAGACTCACAAAAGCAGAAAGATATTGATTTTTTTAATTTTTTTTTTTATTAGTGAAGCTCTTTACTTCAAAGTCTATCAAATTTGTTGCAAAATTTTTCTTTTGAAAAGCAAAAATTGTGCTGCCTTAGGAAAAATCCTGTAAGTGTTTTAGGAAATGTTACAAAGCTGAAAAGACTAGAGTTGGTGTTTTGTTTTTTTTTAATGAATGATTGAAATGCTTTTTGTGCTGCCATACGCTGGATCAGACCCAGAGCAGCTTCTGTTCACACAGTGGTGGTGCCTTGCTAGCCTGCACTGTTTTTGAAACAAATCTAAATGCTACCTATTTCTTTTGGTTTTCGCTTGTAGGTGATACCTTTCCTTTACTTGCTGCCTCTGAATTCTCTCTGGAAAAAAACTGGTTATGGTAGTGTGCTCATGCTCTTTCTTTCTCCGTCAGGATATTGGTTTCATCAGCTGAATTTTTATGTTCCAGGCTGTGTGTGAACAGTTGTTGAATGCCTAATAAGACTTCCATTTGCCAAGCAAATCTACTTCCAGTAGATACTTAGAATCCAACTTAATACGAAATCTTTGCTGGTGGAAGATCTATGCTCAGTAAAGCCTGTGATAGCTGGCAAAGAATACTTTAAACTCTAGGCTGTAGCCAGAGTTATAACTGCAGAGGAATTAAAGCACAGGTTCTATCATCATACTATTTCAGGAGAGAGAAATTAGTCACAGAATATTTGTTTTTTAAAAAAAATATAGATCATACTTGACAAAACTGGATGTCTCTTTCTGCCAGCCTGCTTAACAGTGAAAATTACATAGGTTATGGCTTGAATATGAAGTAGAATATATTAATATTGTTGACTTGCTGAGATATTCTGGTACCTTACAGTGCAAAGTCTTTACTAAGTTTAAATCCATACTGTTTGATATAATTTCCCTAGCCTGGTTAGCATAAAGGTATCAGGATATATATCTGTGTTATACATCTTACAATCTGAGTGTATATCTCACTATATGCAGATATTTTTCTTCTCTTGGTAATAAAATACCTCACATCATGAGGTGAGATTGCACAAAGTGTTTTGCAAAGAGCACAAGAGTTGAATCCACTCCCAGCCAGGTGATATCTCTGTTTGGAAGGTTAGAATTATTTTCTGGTGCTCCTTTGCACTGCTGGGATTGCTGGAGCTGCTCCTCATTTGACTGAGATGACACATGTCCTGTTAGTTGCTGGCCCTTTGGCTCTGCCAGGTTAAATGTGATGTAGTTTGGAGCTGCAGTATTTCCCTGGCTCCACTGCTGCTCCTGAGGGGGAACAGGCAGAGATTTTTCCCACCTGCTTTTTCCACCTTTCCACTTTTTCCGCTTTCCTTTCAGGCACAGGCCTTCTGTTTTTGAATTTGCCCTTCTTGAATCCCTATTCCTCATTTTAGAAAAAAATACTTTAGGCAAGAAGTTTTCTTGCCCTGCTCCTGTGGGATTTGAGTTCTTGAAATACAAATGTGCTAAAATTCAGAATTTGTAGGTGTGCAAATGGTTCTTTTAATTGCTGTGCAATTGCATGGGGAGTAAACACATCAGGGCCTGCAATTAGAGGCTCAGTAAGCAGTTGAAAATGTTTTTGTAATTTTTCAGGTGCATTCCCAAATGCACAGGTATGCCTGTTACAGCACATTCTTATGGCTCTGAAGTGTACAGGGGAAACTGGCTTTGGCATGCACGGGTAGGCTGAATATTTTAGTTCTGGAGACAACAGCACACATGCATATTTTATGTTGAGTACAAATTAGCCATGCAGGATATCAAATGAGTGCCTGAGGGAGGGTGCAGAGTGCTGAAATTAGAGTCTGAATGAAATCTATTTAGTATTAAACCAGTCAAATCCTGAGCTGGCTTCTCCACTGGTGTCAATCAGTCCAGCTCCATTAACTCCAGCGGAGCTGTGCTTCTGTGTCTACTGGGGAAGAGGCCTGCTCTGAATATTTTCAGTAAACACAGCACAGGTCTGTTAAGAGTGGAAAAATGCCTTTCTGCAGAATTTGGGCTGTAAATTCACTCACAATTTATAAATAAGCTTTGTGCCTGGTCTTCCATCAGTCCTGCTGGGGCACTGCCTGTTGTCATGGAGAGCTGCTCAGGGTTTGATGGAAGAGGGAGGATCTGAATGGGAGCCAAGCAGGATTTGGTTGGATGCTGAGCCTCTATCCTGCCAGCTGGCTTGGGAAGTGCATGTCCCTACCATGGGGCAGACCTGCACTTGCTCTTAGAGCATCCTATGAACTTTCCTATCCTTGAATGGCCACAAATTGTGACTTTGGACTCAGAATAAGCCAGAAGACTTAGAAGCTTGGAAGCCATGTTCCTTGTTAGCAGGGCTCTGGGTCCTAAATATGCAAGATTTTTAATCATTGTTTCTGGAAGCCTTGATTAATGAAGATACTTTGCCAAATTGCTTCCTCTGATCTGAAAGTGATGGGTACTTGCAAAATAGCACAGTTTCATTAACTGAATTGAAAAAAGGGAAGGCAACCTGAGCATTATTTCTGTCTGCCAGTTTTAATTGCCATGCAGGAGAAAGAGGAGTAAAGATGCAGAAACACATTTGTCTTGTTTGAGTTTGATGATCTTTCAAAATAGAGACCATCAAGCTTTCTGGGAGGAGGCAGAATGTGTCCTCACAGAAATATAAAACAACTTCTCTGTCATTAGAATACGAGGGACTTTGGATGTTTATGCTCTAGTGACTTAGCTCAGCATTGGGAAAGAATTGAATTGTTAGATTGACTACTAATTCTTTTAGGTTTTATTTTTGGCTGGTTTCTCAAAATCAGGACAGAAATCTTTGCCCCCCAGCACACAACCTCTCACCCGTGTCTAGTTCACTCATGTCATGAACACTATGGGTTCCCTCATCCTAAGCAACAGCAAACAGCAGCAACTCCTGAATCGTTTACCTCACATTGTTGGAGGTGTAAATACTCCCATTTCATTAGAGGCAGGTAAGGAATAAATTGTAACTCTTTTCCAATCTGTGGTTATGGTTATTCTTGAAGTGCCAGCTGAAAAAAGCCCCCTGTGAATAGAGCAGCAGCATCTTCCAGAGTGCATTACAGACATCTACTCTTGCAATTAATGACATTAGTTATTGAGGTAAGATAATCCTGATGGTGCCAGTGAAATCAGCTGAGGATTTTTGTTCTTTATTGTCTGACCTGCAGGCTTGCTCTCTGCTGGAGCACCTGCAAGGTCCATTGGCAGAAGGGGAAGAAGCATGTGGTGTTTAAAACAGAAGACTATCCACTGGCAAATAGAGAAATAATGTGGTATTTGAAGTATTAGAATAATAATGAATTGAAATTAACCTTTTTAGCTAAATATTTGCAGATCATTAATATTATACACATCACCAATTACCACTTCTCAGAGAAGGGGTTTGAACCTCCCAAGAAAGTCTAATTTGGTTTCTTGCACCTTATTTTCTACAGTAGGATAGTAGAAACATCTGACATGCCATGAAAATTTTTATTTTAAGAGCCATTCCTTCCACATGGCCAAAAGTCTCAATGCCCAGGAATTCTCTTAACTGATCACTTATATGCTCTGTAATTTGTTCATGGAGAACTCTTCATATTTTGCATATAGGCAGTGTCTTTGTATTGACATAGGCTTAAAACATAACTTATCTTAAACAGATATAATTCCTACATGTCATTTATCCAATTGTATCATTGCAAGAACTTTCTGTGAATACTCAGCACTCAGGAGAGCCCAGACCTTGCCTGTCTCTTTCCAGCACCCTCCTGGAGATTTTTAATCAGAGACTTGGATGTCCTATTGAAGGGAGGAAACATTTTGATCAAATAATCTCTCAAATCAATAAACCCTACAGATTTATTGCTCTGATCCACATGCAATGTTATAGCAATATCTACTAAGCAGGATGTATAACTCTGTACAGAATCAAAATTCAACTAATTTCAGAAAGTAAAAAGGAGTTAAGGGCAGGATTCACTTAATCTTGACATTTAATGGATTATACTTCCAATAAGAAATTTTGAGTATTTAATAAATATATTTTTGGGTTTCTTTGCTTACTAGTATTGCCCTTAGGCATTTAAATAGTCACCATCTTTAGTCTTTTACAGATACAGTTCCTACAAACAAACCTGAAAATCCATATATTGAGAACTTTTTTTCCCCTCTTGTCTCTGTTTATTCTAAAAGCTTTAAGGATGTGGTATATGTAATATTCAGTTAGATATAAATCAGTCTAACAGTAATTTCTGATAACAATGCTTTAGAAATTATTCTTAAAAAAAGGGAAAAGAAAATATGAACAAAAGGATAGTAGAGAAGCTTCCTGTTTTGGAGGGATCACAATAATGACTAATAAATGCTACCAGTAAGCTGGGAAAGTTCCAGCTAGAACTTCCTGCCTTTCTCAGTTTGGAAGTTTGTGTATTACACTTGGGATTTTCCAAATATTTCCTGAGCTTGAGTAATCTTAGAATGGATTTTCAGAACAAACAGGTCCCACCCCTGCAAGAGCTGGGGCAGTTGATGTTTTTATGAGGAATTAGAGCTGCTGCACTTTTATGAGTGTGGGATCTCATCAACATATCTCAATATAACAGGCAATTCTGGGCAATACAGGTGTACCAGTTCATACATTTTCTGGAAACAAACTGCCTAATTTAATTTTACGTATAAAAAATCTTTTTGTGAGGTGCATTTTATTTAGCAACTCTTCTAGGCTGAATGTTGCTGTAGGGCTTTCAGGTTTATGTCAAGAAAAAGTTGAATTCAAATATTTGACCTAGTGCCCTATATCTTTATAACTGCTTCTTTCATTCCCTGCCCCACCTCAGCTCTCTTCCAATGCTAGAACGAGAAATTCTAGGATAAAATCCCTAAACATTATATTTTATTAAATGTCATACACAAAGAAAAGTTTAAAAACCTGTGGATTTCATAATTGTCTTTGTTTTTCAAATATTAGCAGGTGGCAAAACAGAATTTTTTTCCCTATCATGAGACTAATTGTTTTAATCCATGTAGTGTCTTGACTGTCTTTTTCTCCTTGACAGAACCAAAGGCAATAAGATAGTAATATCTAATAAAAAGGTGTTTTAAGTTTAAGCCTTTATTCAGCATCCTCTACTTGTTGGAAGCAGGTTTTGATTTTCTTAAACGTTTATGAGAATATTTAACCTTAGGTAGCTGCTGAGAAGGTAGGAAAGTAAAACAGGATCTTATATGTGTAATGAACAGCACTTCAGCAACAAAATCCCAGTGCCCAGAAAGGAGTGTGGATCCTGAGAAGCCACCTGGGTGAGGTCTGTGGGGTTGGAGGGGCCTTAAAGTGCCATGAGGAAAAAGAATAAGCTGGAAAATAAATAGTACAAAGACCTTGGTGGTGTAAAAGTGAGCTAGAGAAGGCACACTTCTGAGGAAAATAAAACCAACACTTTTTTGGTGTTACATTTGAGAATATAACCCAGTCAGGAAATATGAATATTTCACAGCCATTTTGCTCTCCACACTAATTTTCCTTCAGCTGTACTATTTTTGGTGCTGTTACAGCCATCTACATAGGATGCTTCTAATTTTCACCTTAATGTGGATATTTTTTATTTGGAATTACTGGCTCTTATTTTTCCTCTCTTTGCCTGTGTGCATTTGGAGGTGAAATATCTTGCTTGGTGTGAGGTTGCTCTTGTATCACAGCTGGGAGTCAGGAGCTGGATTCATTTTCCTGAGCAATACACAACAGTTATGTTTTGCTCCTTGGAGGGATATCACAGGCTGTGGAGAAACTGAGACGTAACCACAGGCATAAAGAAGGAAAAAAGGGAGAGAGGCAGCTGTAAATGCAATGCTGTTGAATGACACCAGAGTATTCTGGGAACAAGGTAGTTTTAATGTATTAGTAAGGCTGATAAAGACTCAGAAGTTGGTCATTTCAAGATCTTCAAATTCAAAGTGCCTTAGGCAAATTTACTTTAATTTGCTCTGGTGTATATCCATGCCTGTACACAGAGCAGTAATAAAACCAGAGTAACTCTTGTTTCAGTGTGTCATTTAATATGGTTCCTGGCTGTCGGGGGAATTCAGAGTAAAATCTTTTTCTGGCTTCCAGAACAAAGGCAGAATCATTCTGTGCCATCAGCAGAACCCCAGCCCCCTTAAGGCCATCATTCAGGGTTAAAAGGAAAACAAGAAAATACTCTTTTTTCCCTTGTAGGTAATAATTAGTGCACTTGTTTTTTTCAGATGGTTCCAGCTTGGGGGGATGAAGGCTCTTGCACTTCCTTGGCTCTTGGCGCTCTAAATTTGCCACTCCTGAAAAAAGAAGATTGGAAATCTCTCTTGGAAATCCTGGCTAAATAATGCCTGTATTTTTTCTGCATCCAACTTTCCAGACAACTCAGTGCAATATCACACTTTAGAAATAACTATTTTCTTAAATTGATCGGAATCATTGTATCTCCATTGGATTTTTGGTACTGGTGTTAATACTGGAGAGACTAAATTTACTTTATGGCTACTGTTTGTTTTTTTTTCTCATGGTTTTTAGCTGCTGGTGGTTATAACCCTTGTTTCACTTTTCACTAAAAACATGCCTCTGTTTTTTTTGCATCCTACAGAGTGGGTGCAGTGAAAAGCTGAAAATTGTTTCTCTTTAGAGGTCTGGATCCATAAGCCCTCTGAATCCAGCACAAAGCTTCAGCTGGCTTTGTACTTTTCCCACACTTGTTCAGAGATAATTTTTTCTCTCTCTCTCCATTATTATTATTATTATTATTATTATTATTATTATTATTATTATTATTATTATTATTTTGCTGTTACTTTCTGTGATTTTGTGCTACAGTATGATTCCATGGCAGTATTGAGCTTCTGACAGTTCTAGAGAGTGTGGTGCTCTGAGTAGGCCATTTAGGCTTGCTGAGTGTGAGCAAAGTGCCTCCAGGAACCTCAGTATTCTCTCAAAATAAAAGGCATAAGGAAGTTTTTCTGGCTGGGATTTTAATTAAATAATAGAAAAAAAAAATATTATGCAGTAGCATAACTTTTGAGTAATTTGTACTCAAATTAATGAGAAAACTGAGATGTGAATATTTGCTATGGGTGGAGAGATAGCATGGACCAGGGCAGCAAAGAGGGAGTGATTTCCTGAAAATAGTTGGAAAATGCAGTCTTCTTTACACAAATTTAAAAAATAAAGATGAAAACAAATGTATGGAGGTGAGAGAGTGGAGGAAAGACAGCCCAGTCCTGTCACTGAGTTGGTGTCCTGGTTTGGGGAGTCTGTGCAACTGCTGAGCTGTCAGAAGTCTGTCCTGCACCAGTTTTTATTCCCACTGAACTGATAGTATCTAAAATATGAGAAATATAATGCGAAACAAAACCCCAAGCAAATTCCAAAACCCCCAGAAAGCTTTTGACAAAGCACGGTAAAAAAGGGCATTCAGCACTTTCAAGCCCTTTCTCCTGGTCAAACAACAACAATGCAAATGCAACAGCTGAATGAGTGTTAACTGATGGAAATGATTTGTCACGTCCTTCTCTAGTCACCCACAGGGGTAGTAACAACTTGGTTGTCAGAGTGGGTGAACACTCCATGTTCTCCATGCTTCTATGCCCATAAGGGAATAGAAATAACACTACAAATCAAGATGTTGTATTCTATATATGGAGCACATTTTGAGTAATACATTTATTTTGGAGAGGCTCCCACTGTTTTTAGCTCTGGATAAAAAATGGGTGCTGGTTCAGTGTCCCTTCTGGCAGATTGCATGTGAGCCATACAGTCAAGGATGGACCTGTGGCAGATCATTGATTAAAAGGCTGACTTCTCATGTTGTTAAATGTATGATCTGATTAAAGGTCTTAGTTCAGAAAATAGTGTGGGTTTTTTTTCCTTAATGAAGTAAGTAATTTTAATATAAACTGGGTACAGTAGCCCTATAAATAATTTAAGATTATCAGAATTTGGAGTTATTTCAGAATATATTGAGTTTAACTTCTTTTAAAGACCAAAGTTTTATTGTGGAATAGATTCAGTAAGCCTAAATCTGTATTCTGAGTTAACAACCCAGAGACTGTTGCATATCTGAACTGCAAAGGTTCTTAAACTCTTCAGCAAATTTGGTATGGGCTCTAACCTATAGCTTTATAACCATAAAATATTTTAAATAAACTCCATGAAAATATTTGTACGGTTTCTCCTGCTAATCGTTGTGGCTGCTGTCACACTGCAGCTGATAAAGTAAGGGCAATTTAATGGTAAAATATCTATATATATAGATAGATATATATATGTATATGCACATGGGCATCAGAGGTCAGAAGGGGACCTCAGGAAGTTTCTAATCCAACCTTCATCTGAAAGAAAGGCCAGTAAGATTGGAATAAGTTGCAATTTGATCTTGAAAGCATCCAAGAATAGGGTGTACAACTTCTCTGGGCAACCTCTGCCACTTCTGGATTTTTTTCTCCATGGAATGGAAAAGCTTAAGTGCATTTTCAGTTTTGCTAAGTTAGGTACAGACTTTTATCTAATTCGATTGGCACAGAACTCTGGGCTATTTACAATATACACCCTGACTTTGTCATGTGCTTTATCAGGCACTGGAACTGCACACAGTCCTTCAGACAACTGAAAGTAAATCTCTTGCTGAATGCCATTAACTCCTCTTGATTTGTCTTAGCAGCTGAAGATGCTCTTTTTTCCACATTCCACTGAATTATTAAGGTGATTATTTTTTTTTAAATTCAGTGTCCTTATAAATCAGAAAGGTCTGCTCAGCAAGAGAAATCTTTCCTTTTAGTCTCAGATTTGATCAATGCCATGTTCCTTGGGGTACAGTTTTGTTTGACATTTCACACTGTCATGCTGCATATCAAACAAAAAAACTGCATCTACTACTTAAAAAGTTGACTGTTGTGGGTTTTTATACCTTTTGATGTTTACTTGTACATTTTTATTATGCATCACATATCTTTCTTGAACTGTAACCTTATTCTAATGGTCTGAAACTTAAAGTAGAGGTCCTAGGCTGTTCCTATGAATAAATTAGATGATCTGTGCTATATGTAATATCTTCTTAGTGAGGTGCATTAACCTGAATCACACTAGAAAACACAGGATGGTCTGTGTTTTGACACTGAGAGCTTCCAGCACAGTGCAGGCACTGGAGTGGAAGCCTCTCAGTCTCAACCATGCTCTTTGTGTTTGTAAAAAACAGATTTGACCTCTCCTCCCTAGCACTTAATCCAATATCCACGTCAATTTAAGATGCCCATTGGCAAAAATCTTCATCAAGCAGTGGTTATGTGATTTGTGTAAAGTTTTGATCTGCTTATTTTTTTCTAAAGACTGTGTTGATAAATTTCATATGAAAAATGAATAAATTGATGGCTGGAGTAAGTAGATACAACTGGCTGGATCTGGAGGCATGCCTAAACAGGCACATACGCAACTCAAGAAATGGATCTTTCTTTGTGTGTTCTTATGGATGGATGGATGAATAAAGTGCAACTTTAATTTCAATTTTGATGCTAAATTTGTAATGTAACAGAGAATTTATCTGTGCAATCAAGCATGTCTTGAGTGAGTGGTCTATAAGTAGCTACGTTTTCAACTGTGGGGATTTTAAATTTTTTTTTCCTCATACAATTCTTGATTTCCAACTCTAACTGCAACTGCTACTCTTGGCAAGCCTACTCAAAAAAATCAGTTCAGCAGAAATTCAAGCTCACTCTTTTGCCAGTATCTTTCATAAAACCTCAAAAGGTTTTAAGTATTCTTATGGTCAGTTCCTGTGTGCTTCCCTTCTGTGTTAGCACACATATGCTTTAATTGCATCCTTATTCAAAATAGGCAGCCTCACCCTTCTGTCAAACAATCTGTACTCATGAGATGGAAGAGATACTGAAGTGGAACATGGAGCTTGAAAGCCCCACAGTCTTTGCCCAAGGAAGGGATCCTTAGGGGAAGGGGGATGTTCCTCTTTATGAAGCCAAGAATTGCAGGCCTTTATGAGGGAAGATGAGAAAAATGAAGCTCCTCATTGTTTCCTATGATTTTTCAGTATTTCACAGTTTTTCTCTTGTGCAAACAAAAAGAATCTCTGGGGTTTAGTTAGATCACACATGGGTAGTTTTTATATCCAGGTACAGAAATACACACATTAAGGAGGGTGTTTAATATTAAAAGGTCACATATCTGGAAATAGTCTGGTCTAAATACATATGTATAAAAACTGATTCATTGCTGCATAATTCTAGTTTTGAAGTCAGTTGATTTCAATGTATTTTGGGACTGAAGTAATACAAGAGTGAATCAGTTCCATAATTATTTTGGGAAAGAATGATATGCTAGTAGTTCTGGGGAATATTTTTTCTGTGCAAATCATTACTGCTTAAGGAGGGAAACCATACCTTCCTTCATATGTCTAAATTAATTTCATCTTGCATATGGAAATATGTTTCTTTTTAGGTTTGATTAGGGAAAGTTTTTTTTCCCCCTTTTTTAAATGGCAGATGTCTCAGATGAGTAAGAGAATGTTATGAGCAAGAGTCCTAAAAAAATCAGATTATCGTAAGAAAGAGGAACTGAAAGTGTGAAAAAACCCAGTTACTTATTCACATCTCTAAATTTAACTTATTAAAAAAATAAGATTTTTTTACCACCTTTGACAACTGAAGCTGTAAATCAAAAAGAAATAATCAAGTTCTTAGCATTTTCTTAGTAACAAAGAAGAGAGGGTAACATTTTGGGTGTAAGGTAATCAAACATAATACTGGCTGATAGTGAGGGAGAAATTTAAGTAGCTATCTTAATTGCTATGGAAACCCTGGCCTTAAGGCAGCTTGCAGGGTATTTGTTGAGGTTGTAGGTTCAAAATATTTTTTTTTTTTGTCAGTCTTCATTAAGGTGTAAAAATTGCAGTAATAGATGTGTTATATGCAGTTCTTTAATTAGCTGAGAAATACATGTTGATAAGTACGTGGTAACATAGCTGTCAAAAAATCTTAAAGGTCTGAAATATTATTTAGGGTTTTTGTTTAAATTAACTGGGATGGATAGACAAGTATTAACAAAAACTTAAAGAAAAAGAAAGGCTGCAAATATATTCATGTTGCAAAGAGAAATATTGGAACACTAATGGGGTCTTGTCAGCTAAATATTATTACTGAGAATCCACACAGAAATGTAAAATCTTCTGTTTTATTGATTAAAACCTTGTGAAACTGTGTGAAAAGACAGATGTTTCAGGAAAAAATGAGGAAGAATCCATGATTAATTGCTGCTAGAATATATTTGTGGTTAATGTAAATCTACCAAGTACCAAAGTACCACAATCTGTTTACCACAGAATTTCAAAGGTGCGTCTCTGCTTACAAGAAGCACTCAATTGTGGTCAGCTTAAAATTCATGTCAGACAGGTGGCTGCCCAGACTTTAGCAGGTCTGGAAAGAAGTTCTGCCAGTATTGTTTTATTCACAGAGAGAAAGAGCATCCTGCTGGAGCTCCAGTCTGAAAAGGCAAAAGAAATTATGGAATTATGTTCTCAGCATACAGAAAACACTGGTAGGAATGTGGCACCAAGGAAAGTGGCAGAAGACTATAGAGAAATTATTTTCCTCTTGCAAATGGAGGCACGTAATAAAATATGTGGAAATAAAAGGAGGAGATAGTTTCAGATGAAGAAATCTGAGAGTAGAAGGGTTTCTGGGGACCTCTTTTGTCTAGAGATGTCCTGAGAACTATTGATGATGGACAAAAAAAATCTCTCTGAACCTTGACTGGATGTGAAGAGTCAGATGAACTTTTCCCACATGATGCTGCTAGCATTTATGTAAGGATTTTTTACACAGTAACAAAATAGACTCTTAAAGCCTGACCTTGTTAGTCTCTGCCTGTGCAAATATGCATTCATTCTTCCAACCTGCAGAATTATGAGATTGTTTGATTTAGTAGCTGCAAAAACTATACTTGTAATATTAAGAACCTAGAGTGAAGCAATAAGTAGTGGTATTATCTTACAGCCCACTTCTGTGGCAATGTATTCTTTTCATGTTTTATTAGATGCAGTTGCTTCTTATCTTCCTAACTTCAAGTTTTCTAGCTGACAAATTTCCTTCAGTTGTTTCTTCTAGAATTTTGTGTTTTCTGTTTATTGTTGATGGGTCACAGTTCATTGATGGTTGTAGATGACTGTGATGTATTAACACATGGCAATTAACTTCTCCATTTTCTTTCTTCTAAAGCATAAACTTATAATTGTATGTGCATATGTAAAACACTACAAATAAAACTTGTAAAGCCAGGTGGACTGGCTATCCAAAAGTCATTAACCACTGCTAATAATTGGACATGATGGCTCTGAAAGACTCTACGTTCTACTTTGGGATTTTATTACTTATATATGCCATTTCATCATCTCTTTACAACTGGGAAAACCACAAAATAGTCTTGATTGAAAGGTTTAGGGTGAGATGAAGATGTAATTAATGGACACAGGTATTGGTAATGACACTGTGGCTGGTGTAGCTCATTTAAGCCTTAATTCTCGCTAGTACTTAAATAATGTGCCTAATACTGAGAATGCACTTCAGCATTTCCCTTCTGGGTGTTTGAGTCTTGGCTTGCTTTTATGAAAATTAATGATCTGTTCTACTTTAACACCCTGAATGGGAAATTGCAGCATGGCCTGTTTGTACTGCTCTAGTGTGAGAACATTGGAGCTGGATCATAAAGAGCTTGTAGTTAAACCATCATTTGTGGGGAAAGATCCAGTGGTAAAATATGGAAATGGCCCTAATCCAATAAAAAAGATTCATGTGTTTTCTCCATACGTTGTCCTTGGCTTTAAAGTAATATGATCTGCTGTAAAAACTGCCATTTCACATGAGCTTTGGGCAGAAAAGAGAATTAGGAAGCAGAGGGAAGGACGTGGAATAACCACATGAAGATGTTTGGATGAAGAGTTTAAAGGGGTGATTTGCAGGACCTTGTGCAGTGCCTGCTCAGCAGGAGAGGTGGTGGGGGAGGATGGAGGAGATGGATGCACTCCTGTGCAGCTCTGTGATGGGAATGAGACCTTGGTGCCATCCTGCTGTCCACACCTCAGGCAGGACAAAGCTGAGGAGGTGTGAGAAAAGAAAGCACTGAAACTGGTGTTAGAGATACAACTGCTGCTGTGCAAGGAGGCACTGAGAAGGATGGTTTAACACACCTGTTTTAATGGTGGGAAGGGGTAGGACTGAGATTTCTAATCTCTAGGAGTTGGTGAATATAGTGTTTGTAGAAGAGAGTGCCCATATACCCCTGAGCAGTGGATGGAAGCCTAGCTAGGATGGATACCTGTAAAAATCTGCCCATGGTAGAACAGAACTGTGCCTGGGATAATTTATTTCACTGCTTAGACAGGTTTTCCCTCCTAGAGTGATGGTCTTGACCTATTTATGTGGCCTTTAATCTCTTTTTCCTGTGGGTCAGTGAAAGGCTAATCTGTGCAACTTCTTTACCAGGAGACTGTAGGAAAATTATAGGAAAGTGGTTTTGTTATGGAAACCAATTTTGAGGTTGCTCTAACATTTATTTGCCTTACTTGACTACGAACTTGGTCAGAAGTGCAAAAGAAGGAGAGTTGCAGGTGGAAGGTTGAATAAATCGTTGATTCTCAACAAAATAAGAAGAAATTTGCAAAGAATATATTTTCTTTCTCCTCAGTAGCTGCAGCCTCTTGCTCCCTGGATATTGCCTTCATATGAAACATATTAACTTTCTTCCATCCTTTTAGACAAATCTTCTACCCCTTTTCCATGGCAGCCAAGGTGTGCTCCAGGGACTACCAATTGCCCTAATTTCCACATTTTCACGATTGTCTATATTTAAAGGGAATATAAATTAATATGAGGTGAGATAAAATCAAGATGAAGAGAGAAGACTGAAAAAGCAATGGGACATTTTATGGCTAGTAGGAAGATGATCAAGTTTAAATACCCTTGTGCCAGCACTCAGTTAAATGAAAATAAAGTGAGCAGTGATGGCAGGTTTGAATTTTGGGTAGTGGGTGAAATTTCACTTTTCCTAATCCAAGATTTACTAATGCCAAGACAGCGCTATCCTAGGGTTCCTTGTGGACTTACAGTCTCATGCCCTTACCCTATAAATAATTTATTTATACTATTTAAACATACATTCTTAGTTTGGGCTTTAGAAATCTAAATTATGGATACACTGTTTTGAGGAAAAAACCAAATTACAAGATTTATATATGATAAAAAAGCTAGGAACTGAAGACCTCCCTCAGCACTGTTTTGTCTCTGTGGTCCCAACCACCCAAATTCAAGGCTTTACACTTTCTGTCTCATCTGGCCTCACAGGCACTGTTATTACTTCACAAATTCAGATTGCCCTTAAATCACCCAGCATCCTTCTGTTAACTCTTGTCTGCCTGAATTGGTTCACACTTTCCAGGACCCCTGACAGATAAGGTCCCTACCTAGGTCAGTGCCTCAAGACACAAATTGCTGCTGGGGACTGCGAAAATACCTCTGTAGCCCCACAAGTTGTCACGGATAGCAGAAGGATTGAGAGGCAAAAGTCTTGTTACTGCAGGAAATTAATTAACAAAGAAAACCTTTAAGCACTCATATTATTTAACAGCAGCATTAGGTCAGTCTGATGTATACAGAAAACTCTCCTAAAAGATACACAGAATTAAAAAAATTCTAATATATTCTCATACCCAGATTTATCTTTCTTGAATCTCAGACCTTATTCTACGTTCTCCTAAGGATTTCACAGCTCCTGCTTCTATTAAAAAATGCTTTTGAAATAAATAAATACCTGTTGTCTGGCAGGGGATCAGAGGCAGCAGCACCTGGGATAAGAGGCAGCTTCCCCTGCTCTGAGATGCCATTCCTGCTTTTATTCCACAGCAGTGCACATGCTTCCTGGCTGCTACCAGGTTTGCTTTTCAGGCTGCTTCTGCTCCTGTATCGTGTTGCAGAATTGATACTCAGCACTGTAAGTGGTTTGAAATGATATTAAACACAGACTGTTACCTGCAAAAATAAAAGCAAACAGGGAGAGCAGGGCAAGAAATCCAGGGTGCAAAATTAGGTAAGGTATTCTGATGGCAGCATGTCAAATCACCATGCAAATAATGCTAAAAAGAATTATCTTTCAGGAGACCTCTGCCATCCAGTGCTGGATCTCTGTCTCCATTTTGCTTTTGCCTTATGTAAGCAAGACAACGCTCTGCTTCTGTGTTCTCCAGATCTGGAAGGCAGAGCTTGTTTAAAGAGAGTGCACTTTTTGTATGTATTTTATATGTTTTATTTCTTCCTGGAGGGTGTATGTTCAGAGCATGACTAGAAAGAGCTCCAGAATGTGATCTTCCCTTTCCAGTCTTACCTTTGTTGATGAGCACTGACACAAACATCGCTGTGGCCACTAAAGTATCCTCATGACTCCTGAGGTCACACACATGGGAAACCATGGGATGTCTTGGTGAGAGCATTTGTAGGTCCTTCACAAAATCAGATAGATGTCACTGTTTCACTTGTGTTCTGTTTTCAGGGTTTTCTCATGTTTTTGTTTTTTTTTTTTCCCTGCTTTTAAAAGTAAAAAAAAAATAAATCCTGGATGCACTGGGGAACAGCCTGAGCTTTCCCAAGAGTTTTCCTGGTTAGTCTTTCCTGCATTAGCTGTAATGGCTCTGGCATTATTCTGAAAATTGTTGATGGTTGGACTCTTGCAGCTCCTCTTAGAAGTCTACTTCTGATGCAACCCTATCCTGATGGGTTATTTCTCTAATATTCATATTCTTGCTTACCCATCATGGCAGATGGAGCTGAAACCAGCTGTCTCAAGTCCTAGTTTGGGGCCCTAACAATTGGACTGTTGTACTGTCAGACACCCCTTTGAAAGGCTAATTGTGCCTCTCCAGGTGTTTCATGCTGATATTCTTTCTCAGAGAAAGTAATTCTATTTTGGCAGGTCTGTCTCTCCCCGTAGCATCCGTCTCTTTAGCACTCCTGCTCCAGATTTTTCATTTCTGTCAATACTCCTAGAAATGAGGGGTCTGTAAGAAATGCTCTTTTAAATAATAAGCAAGACTTGTTAAATTGCAGTCACAACATTCATAACATCTGAGTTTAAACAAGAAAATAAATAGTTAAAGCACAATACATCATGTGTTGTTCTTACAATAAATATTATTTTCTATCAAGTGTAAGAAAACACTCAGTAAATCTCTCTCCTACCTCAATTTACCTGTTGGGATATGTATGACAGATTGCTTTAAAGGCTTATCATTCACTTGGTACCTATAAATTCACAATTGTTGCTGTTGTCATAAATCTGTTAATTTCCTGTGCAGTAGCTCCTATCCTTTTCTCTTGCTTTCTTGGTTTTATGTTGTTGATAGTTGTGTTAACAGCATTAAAGGATTGAATAAGGCACTTGATTGAAGGCAGTGAGGAAAGTGGTTGAGATGTTGTGGACTGGTCTTTTTAAAAGGGTACATAATTCAAAACTTGCATATTCATACATGTTAGCTGCTTTGAATGCTCAGATGAAGATCTAAAACAAGGTGACAGATTTGATGTTTCTCTTTGGAGGAAAGTGGAGGAATAATTTTATAACAAAACAGAGAAGTTTCACTAAAAATCTATTTTTTAGAAAGAAGGAAACATTTCTTGTCCCATATACAATTATACCTGATTTCTTACCCCATTATTCTGAGTCTTCTGGAATTGCTTTAAAGCTCTTGAGGTTGACTCTAATTTCATGCAATGGGGTTCTTACCCCATTATATAACATGCCAGAAAGCTATTTAATAATGTTTAACATTTTAAATTGTATGAAAAAATACCAAGGAAGACAAGGAAACAGTTGGCCTTTACAGTAAAACTGCTGCAAATTTGTTTCTAAGTGGGATGCTTGAGTCCCAATGAGGCTGAGAAGTGAATGTGCTCTTTTCTGTCCTGTGCAAATTATTATTGTTTTTCATATCATCTGCAGTCTCTCATGGGGTTCATTGTGACTTCCTCCCCAGGGATGTAATTCATGGGCTTGATGGTGTAGCAGTTTATTAAACTGCCTTTAACTCTGTTCTTAGATGTAATGATTGTAGCCTGATTTATGAAGACTATTTTGTGCCAAATCCTTGGGAGGCTGCTTCTGTGGATTTGTCTGTCTTTTGTGGATTCCTTAGATAAAATTCTGTAGGCATCATATATATCAAGTGTATTGTGGAAGGTAAATATTGCTGATCCTTGTGAAAACAAATCAGGAATATTATTTTTATATATATAAATGCTTATATAAAAATGATCATGCAGTCTACTACCTGTGTTCCAGTTAAAATCCAGAAAAATCCTTCAAGGGTCATATGTTTTGGTTTCGGTGGGTTTTCCTTTTTTGTTTTTTTCAAGCTTCATAGATTCCTGTCACTCTACATGGGTTTATGATTTTAACTAATAAATGCTGCAATAGCTGTATGTACCTTCATAACACTGTCCTCCAAAATTAGCATTGAATCTTTCATCCAAGGGAGGGAGTTGATAAATCTGAGTGCTTCAGCAGCAGATAACCTATTTAGAGGATGTTTATAATTTAAAAGCATTGTGCTAGTCATTTTGAAATTGCACATCAGCAAGAATAAAATATTGGATATGAAAGCAGAAACTGCAGCGACAGAACTGTTAAGGAAAATTCTTGTATTTTTAAAAGAAATACAAATGTTTGAATTTTGAAGTGCTCTAAAGAACAGAGGCAGAAATGTGTTACTGAGATAGCAGGGATTCTGGTGTGTATACCGGGGGTAAAATGAGTTCTCTATCAATGCATTCAATAAAAATTCTTTTACGGTGCTAAGAGTTTGCACTGAGGAAATCAAAGCAATTCCAGAGAGGAAAAAGGTTAGAAAACTGTGAAGGGCTATTTGAGAGCACAAACCCCTCTGTCACTTGTTTTGTTGCAGTTGAGTAGGAGCTCTTTGCTCAGTTTGAGGTTTTAATTCAGGCTGTGTAACCCGTGCTGGCACAGGTGAGAATCAGGTGAGGAAAGCCCTTTGGCTTCAGAGGGGGAGCTCAGAGGAGCTGCTCTGAATGCTGAGTTAAAAATTATTTCAGATTGACTTATGGAGGCCACTGTCACGTGGCCAGAAAACTGGAATATCCAGCAACAGATACAAACAAAAGGTATCCAGCTGATCAATTTTCAGATATGACTAAATATCTTTGGGCTTGATCTGGAAGAGAAATAAAGTGGAAGTTTCCAGAGGCAGCTAAATGAGGAAAGTGGTGAGTGCTCATGAGGGTGGACAAGTTTAATTTTATACAAGGACTTAGAAGAAGGACTGAAGAAAGGGGCAAAAATTATATTAAAAAAAATTAAAGTTCAAGGAAGTGAACTTTATATATCTGGAAAATAATTTAGCTATTCAGTGGGAGGGAAAAATCAGCAAGACATCAAGGAATGAAACTGAACAGCAATTTTCATTTTATTATGCAGATGAAAATCTGGAAAAACTCTTTTGATTCCTAAGACTAGCAAATTATACCTTCGTGACACCTGAATGTGATTCCTATTGATGCATCTGCATGCAACTCCCTTTAATATCTGAGAACAGGGATTATTGCAGAAATTACAGGTGGTCTGAAATCAAGGGATGGCTGTGCACCAGTTTGCAGGCTTAACTGAACCTATTTCCAGCCAAGGTCTTAATTGTGTGTTTGGTTTTAAGCTGGCTGAAGTCCATGACCTTAAATTGAGAGTTCTGGAGGAGAGTGTTGGTGCTATTCACTGTAGAAGAAAAGCCTGGTATATTACTCCAATCTGATCTTCCAGAAAAGCAGTTCTCTTAAACACAGCCCTTGGGGAAAAATATGAATTCCCTTCCTGAACTGAATTAATCTTAAGGAAAGTGCATAGGTTAATTTGCCATCAGACTTCACTTCACTGACCTTGGACAAGACTCTTAAAACATCCACATCACCGTTCTCAGCATATGCTTAAAATTTACATTTCTTACATTTATTCCAGCTGGAAACCCACCAGTTTTCTGACTTGTCTTCATGGTATAAGTAGTGTAGACTCTGGACATTGCTGTAATTTGAATAACAGGAGGTTGGAAAAGAAGGAAAACCAGAGGTTAGAAAGAAAAACAATGTTTTAGGTGTACATTGGACTGTCCCTTAAACAAAGGAGCTTCAATTCCTTGGAGAGTGAGGCATTCAGCAGTGCCTGTTGCTGGCAAGTGATTTTGTCTGCTGAGAGCCACAGGAAACAGATCAGAGCTCACAGGAAACACCAGGAGGCAGAGTTTGTGTCTGTCATAAAGCTTAGAGGGTCACTGGCACTGTGCTGTCATTAACTGAGTTGCTGATTAAATAGTATGCTCGTTATAATTTAATACATTTAATTTTGCATGAATTTTTATTTATATAATTCAGTGGACATCTTTCCTTTTGTGGATCCTCCTTTTGGGTTTTTTGAGTTTTATTGAGATTGAAGCAAACACAGTTCAGTGTTCACCAAAAGCCTCAGGCTGACAGAAATGAGGTAGCTGCTCACAATCTCAGCTGTTCTCCAAATTACGATGTCGAATGCCACAATGCCTTTTCACCAACATCCCTCATTTCTTTCCCCCCCTCATCTTGGTGACAGAGTGCAGCACACACACACCTTCACCTACAACAATCTCATAAATCCATGGGTTGAAGCTGTGTAGGGAATGGACAATATGTCACCTAATGAGGGACAATAGACTTAACTAGGCCCAGGCAGCTCTTCCCTGGGTGTGGAGGGAATAAGGAGGGTTCTGTTGATGTGCAAAGAGATGGGCAGGGCTGATGGGTGGGCAGAGAGGTGTTCAGAAGGTCTTTGAGAAGCTTCTGTGTTAGACCAGATATAAATACAGGCCTGTGGTCTTTGTATAGAACAAGACACTGCCTTGTGGGAGAGGGTGAATATTCTACTGTGTTAACAATGGTGTGTGACAGTGGGCTTTGGCAGATTCTTGTCCTGACTTTGTCATTTATTGCTGATTTAGCAGGAGACAAAGTCTGGAGTTTATCAGACTTTCCCACACAAACTTCCCAGCTTTTCTCTCTTCAGCTTGTGATTTTGTGGTCTTCTCACAGAAGGGGTCTTTGTGGCAGAATGACATTCTCCGCTTAAGAACTTTAGACCTTGACTACATATAGACTAAAAGTTAATGTAGTTGCATTAAAAGAACTCCAACAAAACCTCCAAAAATTCTCTTATGTTATCTTCCATTGCTAAGTATCAGATTCCCTAGCAACACCATAATCACATTGTCCTTCTTCCTTGCCCTTGCTTCTCCTTTACCGTTCTGTTGACTTAGTTCGTAAGCTCTTTTGTAGGAGTGGATTAATCTTCACAGACATTCCTGAAATCTGTGTTTATATTGCTGTTAAACATTGTCTCTGTATGTGAGAATTTCTGAGTGAGTCCTGACTATCCTTCATTGTTGCAACTGTTCACATCAGCTTTTCTTTGTGCTTTCATGCAAGAGCCTTGCTGACTAGGTGAGAAGGCCTCATGCCCTTCCAATGTTGGTGATGGCTTTAGTGTTTCAATGCAAAAGAATAGCAGAGAGTTGGAGGTGAAACCAACATTTAAGGGTAGAAGAGGGACTTGGTGCTGCTCTCACTTCAGCAACTCCTTGTTACCTGGAGCCTTCTAGCCTCAGATGCTGCTGCTCTTATTCAGTTGTCACTGTCTTTTTCCATTTCAGTCTAAAACTGCCCATGGCTGATCACAGTTGACATGTGTCACTGTCATGAGATGGGTTAGAGATCATCACAATCTTGCCCACCCAGACAGACCACACGGATGTTTCACCTGCATTTTGCCCTCTGTGGAGTTTTGGGCTGTTTGCTGGGTATTGGGGGCATCCAAGGTGGCAATCAACAAAGAAATCTGTAACTTTGGACTTTTGATGTAAAAAAAGCTTTTTGTTTTAAATTCCCGGAGTACTGCAGGTTACCCTTGAAGCTTACAGATCAAACCTCAAAGTCCTTTTTCCCTCAGAGTTAAAAAGGATGAAAAAGCAAACAAAGGTGTGGAGGTAACAGGGATCAGCACAGGTTCACCCAGCAGGTCAGTGCTTGTGCTGTGACTGCAGCTGAAACCTGAGGCATTCCAGATGTGTCTTCTCTGCCTCATCTCCCTGCCATGCTCAAGCCACCTGGGCAGTGATGGAGACATTCAGCTGCCTGGGCAACGTGCAGTTTTGTTGTGCTGCTTTAAACTCCACACTCATGGGGAAGGTCTGGTTGTCAGGCCCGTCCTGCACTCCCTGCAGTGAATTGCTCTGCACCGACTGTTCATCTTTGATCGCGATTCTGAAAATGTGAAACGTGCTGATCCCGGGCTGCTGGAGGGAAGTGCTGCAAGGGGGTGTCAGGATGTCTCTCTTCCAGACAAGGCCACAGCCAAGCAGTCTGTGCCCCATCCTGCTCCCCCAGCCTACTGCTCCTGTCTTCCCCTGTTCCATTCACAAACTACACAGGCACTTGTCATTTCCATATCAGTGGTGACAGCTCTACTTTCTGGTGTGTGTGCCTAGAAGAACTGGTGCTCTGCTTTCTTGGGGGTTTGGTTTTGCTCAGAAAAACTCTGCCTCAAGACAGGAGGCAGGAATATATGAGTTATCCTCATAACAGGAATGCACAGGTTTTCTCATAGTAGTTCACTGTCTGTCACACATTCCTCATGACTTTTTCTTTTTTTGACATGAGTAGGTAGAACCCAGCAAGTTTCTGACCTGTCTGCACTGCAAACATTTAGGTCTCTTTCAAGGTGGAAAGTATACTGATTCTTTTCTTCATTATAAGTGAGGTAAGATCTCTCAAATAGGACAGATGGGTGGTAAATATTTTTTCAAAACCTTGAAATCACTCAGTTTTTATGTTTAGAGAACGATATTCTGTGTCTACAAGCACAGAGGAAAATTATGTTAGAAGAAACAGCTTCATGTGGCTGAATCTCTGGCTCTGGAAATTAGTGGATGCACCTACCACCACCTGTATTCCTGCCATTACAATGAGCTCTTTCCTGAAGACTGAGGGTAAAAAAAACCTTGAAATGTTCACATTTAATGACAAACTGCCTAAATACTGAGAATTTTCAGAGTGAGTGAACTGCTGTCATACTACTGAGCAGGAAGGATGACATTACCAGGACAGTTTAAGTTGCACACCAAGATTCTGAAGAGCAGTTAATAGGTTGAAGAAGCAAAGCTCATGTTTAGAGATTCAGAATTTTCTCTCCAGTAATTGCTGTCCCATTTGAATTGTTGTTTGGATATTGTTCAGTTCTGGAGACTTCTTCCAACTCAGTATTTTAGTGCCATTGTGGTGTCCAAGGTGGCAAAACCTTAGAGTTGATCTGATCTGATGTGTGATCCATCAGCACAGAAATGCACCTGAAGAACAATCCAGGTGTGTGCTTTTGAAAGGAATACTTTGTCACAGGTAACATCATCTCAGAGTGTGTGTTGCCCCAGCTCCAGCACAAGGAGTACCTCTGGGACAGGAATTACCTTGTAATCCTCTACCATGAGATGTGCTGCAAATGAAGAATTCACATTTGCCAAAAAGAAGTAAGTGCTTCTTGTTAATGTGGAACTTTGTGTGGATAGGATTTCTCCTGCAACATATCACAAGGGAACAGATCAAGGATAGTCTTGATATGAGAGAATTTCTGACTATTAAGAAAACAGCTGAGGATTTTTTTTTTATTTGTGTAGTATGGAATCTAATTTTAAATTCCTTGGTTTGGATCTTATTGGGACAGCTTTTTTTCCAATGCCTTGGATTATTGGCAAAATATAGTATAAACAAATTAGCACTTTCTTTTCCAAAAGCTTTAATCTTTGTTGTTTTTGCCATACCAAACAGCAAAGAATATACAAACAAAAGACATGAAATAGTTTTAAGTTTAGAGCTCAAATTAATTTAGTTGCCTTGAGTAGATTGCTTTTGAAATATTACATTTTGCAATCTTACATTACCTGAAATATTACATTACATGTTTAATGCTGACAGTGCTATCTGGATGCCATCCAGGGCGACCTGGACAGGCTCGAGCAGTGGGAATCTCAGGAGGTTTAATCAGGTCAAGCTGCACCTGGGTTGGGGCACCCCTGGTATCAACATGGGCTGCAAGGTGTTGGGCTGGGGGATGATTCTGTCACCTTTCAAATTCTCTTTATGATGTCCTGGGAGTGCATGGGGCTTGGCAAAGTGTGATGTTGACTATATACTTATAAATAAGGAGGCGTATGTACACATATATATAAAATGTGTGCATAATCTCCAGAGACTTTTCAAGTGGAAAAATCTGGCATTACTGCTGAATCATATCTTTGCTTTGGAAAAACCTCTTTATTTTCAGCTTTAATGCAATGTCATCTAGGTCACTGCCTTACTCATAACAAATGAAATACAATTATTTAGATTCTTGTCTCAGAAACTCTCCAAATTGTTGAACGTACTCTTGTTTTTTTTCCCCAGTAGCAAGCTCTCTTGACAATGTGCATTATTTGGTCAGGATAAATTTTGAATTGAAAAAGAAAACTCAAATAAATAAATAAATGTGGATCAGTTTTATCCATGGTGGTTGTTTACACAGAATTAGATCCAGGTTGTACTCAGAACCTAGTGCTAGATCACTGAACTTCGAGTAATGATGAGTTGTTATAAACTGCAGTTTTAAATTCCTATTTTATTTTGTTTAAGGAAATTAGGCCTGTCTGTATTCCAGTATATTCATTTTGTATGCAAGCATTTACAGGATATGGTAGAACTTTTACACAAATTTACAAGTTTGCATCACAAAGATCTGCATTTTCTCTTGCATACAGACAAATTCACTCTTGCAAAATAAAGGCATAAATTTGATTACATTCAGGGTTTTTTCTGCCCAAAATACAAAGCTTGCATTTAATGTTTGTCTCACTGGAGATTAGGTGGAACTGTTGGATTAATGTTGAGAATTGCTTATTTTTGTTAGATCAGCATGAATAAGATTTCCCACATTTTATTTATAGCAGGTGGGAAGGGTGTATCAGAAAAAATAATATTAATTAAATATTACATGGGTTTATCAGCCATCAGGCTGCACTATTCCCGAGTGATTCACTGAGGAATACAGGTTGAGGCCTACAAACAGTTGTAACACTCATGGGAACAACGCTTTTGTGTTTGCTCTGATTGATTCCAGGATTTGCATTTAAACATAATTTCAATTCTCTGTGTTTTATCAGACGCTCTAATTGCAGCAACTAAAAATATCTGTATCAGGCTAAATTTAAATCTAAATTAAATGAATTGTCAAAGCCTGACAGCCAGATTTTCCTCTGATTAATGCAGAGTTGGATATTTCTGCCATGTTCCTATTTGCTTTTTCTTCCAAACCCTGATTTCAGGTGTGACTGACCTTAAAATGTTCTTTCCTTCTCCACTTGCATAGATTATTTCTAGGTATTTGAAAAGCAAGATAAGCCCAGTGAAGACAACTCCAAGAACGGAATATGCTGCACTCAAGGACTTCATTCTTGTGACAGATACTGTTCCCATCTCAGAAACCCACATCATCAGTTGGCCAAGGGTAAGTTTATTAGAACAAACACATTCCAGACATCATTTTAGCTTATTTTCTGAAGGAAAAATTAAGTTTGCTGCCTGACAACGGAGTTCCTCCCACACAGCAAAATCTTTAGACAGTAAAGTCAAGTTTTAAGTGCTCCAGGCAAAAGGTTGAAGATCTGAAAGATAGTTAAATTTCTACAAGTTTCATGAAAATCAGTAGCTTTGCAGAAGTGAGAGACCCTGACTGCATCCTCAGGGAAAAAAACAGGTAGGATATTTGTTCTTGTTGGCCTGCACTTTACCATTAGAATATTTCTGGAAGTGCTGGATATTCTGTAGTTGAAGTATTTTCTAGGAAAGCTAAGGGGTTCTGAAGGTGTCCAATTATCTCAGACAAAATACCACAGAAAAACGTTGATTGAATTATATTTGTGGCTGACAGACAGAGAAGGAATTCCAGATTTGTTCAGGAGTAACAAATTCAAACAAATTTTTACTCTGCTAGCTGAAATTAAAATAGCAATAGCAGTAAATAAAAACACTGAATCTACTTAGGGCTCTTTTAAAAAAGATTTTTTTATTGTCAAGAGATGGTTTAATCTGCTTGCCTGAGTAGAGCAGTTTTTTCTCTCTTACCACATATCTTTCTCCACTATAAGTAATATATTGGGCTCATGGATGTATAAGTGAATCAAAAATTTCTCATTTCTTATGGGCAGCAGTGGAGTTTGTAGGCATTTCAATTGAGCCATTTAAAAAATTTATGAACGCGCTTCTGCCAAGCGGAAATAAAACTGTTTTCATTTGCTTTCTGTAACTTCACCTGAAGAAACAATAAGAAAGCACAGTTTGTTTCCAGACCATTTATTTTTGATCATGCCTAAAAAATAACAGTAATAATCCTAACTGCAAATAGTCCTTCTACCAGATACACAAATAATCCAAAAAATGAGCCTCCTCCTTCATTGCACTTGATTTGCGTCCAGTAAAAGAGTGATTGAGGGAGCTCGAGCAAATTAATGCTTTATATCAGCCCATTTAGATTAAATTTCTGAGACAATTGGAGGCAACTTGGGCGAAAATTAATGGCTAATTTAATTTGACCTTTTTAAAATGCAAACACTTTAAGTAACTGCCTTAAATACCTTGCATAGGATGCTTGATTTAATAAATCTAGTTTGCTTTCTTTTATTTATTTTACTGCTTATTGTGTGCTTTCACAGTTTTCTCCAGCCCCTTCCCTAATGTGATGGTATTGGAAATGAAAGCAGATGGCTGTCAGATGGCAAGGCAGCTCTGACACTAACCAAAATGAGTAGGCTTGGGTATTATTGAGCTGTCATAAACCAGATGCCTTCACACTGTTTCATGATGTTTTCACAGAGGTTCCAGTACAGATCACGTTCCCCCTCATTGAACAGTGCTCTTGGCCTCTTCCTCATGGAAATGTCCTCTCCTTTTGCAACTACAACAATCATGGAGAATTAAATTCAGAACTAGAATCAAGTACTTTCTCACAGTTTTTAAAATGAAAGATGAGCATTTTTATACTGATTTTAATTGCAGCTGCAGCCTCAGCAGCCCCACTCTCTGCTTTCCTCAGCCAACTGGAGGTTCTTCAGGACTTTGCCTTGACTGTCTGTGGATCTCCACCCAGACCACAAAATGAGCAATTTCCCACCTTTGTGGAAATAAAGTCTCTGCAGAATTGCTACATCAGTGAACCACAGTGACAGAGATAAAAATGCCAGGAATGTCCCTCTGTAGTCCTAAGCACCTGTGAGGAGATGAGTGGGAATGGGGTGATGTTGGCAATCCTGATGTGGTTCAGAGGTTTACCAAGGGGTAAAAAAGCAATATTGGCCTGTAGAAAGGAAACTCTCTCAGTTTAAAAGAAATTAGAAATCACTCAAAAGGAAAAAATTAGGAAATTAAATCCCTGGACTCAACATAGAGACACAAAAAGAACACCTTATTAGCATCAGAGATGGGACAGCATGCACACCCTGGAATGTGAAAGGAAAAGAATTGGAGGAAAGTGGGAGCCCAAATAAGGTGTTCAAGAGATAAGACACAATATTTTCTAGAAATTAAATTATATTCTTTAGAAGCACACTCGAAATTTAAACAATTCTAATTAAATGGAAGGGACTTGGCAGATAAGAGAAGCAAGGCAGAAATTTGAAGAACTAATTTTCAAAGGTACAAAGAAAAGAACTGATATAAGGTGATTGGAGGGAATCTGCCTGTTGGAAAAAGCCTCTGGATCTGTTTGGCTTCTGGAGCAGAAGGAGGGCAGCTGAAACCCTGGCAGCTGCAGAGTGGTACAAGTTTCTTTACAGGCCAAGAGGATCCTGCCCTCCCTGGGCTAACAGGAGGTTTTACTTTTGACATTACAAGGGGTGGATTCTTTCTCAGGAAGGAATTTTTAAGCCAGATAAGCTTTATTTTGGGGTTGCCATCTTTGAGATAACGAACACCAAGGTGAATGAGCAATGATGAAGTGTCCTATAATATCTGTATGTGGGCTGAGTCATGGAGGTGCAGGTAGGATTATTTTAATCCATAATTCATGTTGTCAGATTCAACCTACAGATCTCTTTCTGTTGACTTCTCTCTGCACTGGAAATCTATTTGTGAAGCACTTCTGCCTTCTGGTCCTGATCAATTCAGCCTGCAACAACAGTTAGCTGGGTTTTCCCCCTACTTGTGTCTTCATTTTTCCCAATCTAAGCAGTTTCTATTCTTGTACTTTAAAATCTCAGTGTCATTTTCATTCACACTAAATAATCTCTCAACATTTTGCTGTTTTGCTTTAAGTCCCCTTAGGCACCTGTTTTGTAGACACAGCTTCCATTGAAGTTGGACAGAGTTATAAGGATTGATTCTGTTCCATTGAATTTAATGAGATTTTGTCATTAATTTTCCTGGAAAATGGCTCATATTCTAAATCTGTGGTGAAAAAAACCCCAAATTTTCTGCTGTTGGTATTAAGTAGTTCTAAATTTGCCTGAATTAACTATATATCTATTCATTTTTCCTCTACTTTATCATTTTTGTTACTTGTGTTCAGTTATCAGAAATATATTTAGCATTTCTATCTCTTAGCTTTGCTGAAGCCTTCAGAGCTTTCTCCAACAGCATATGAAAGAAATATGAAAGGTATTCTTGTGGCATTGTGAGACAAGAATTTTGTAAAATTTATCCTTTACATTTGGACAGAAACCCCACCTCTGATACTCTGCACAGCTACTTCCTTAGTAATAACTGCTTACCCATTTACACTTTCTTCTTTGACTTAAAATAATCATTAAGATAACTGTAATTTCTTTGTTACTAGATGTGGGTTTTGATAATAATATTCCAATTTCTCAGCTCTCAGAAACAAAAATAAAAGTAACGATTGCTGATAATATCAGTTGGTTCTGTGCAGCTGTCTAAATTGCTTTATTTATCCAGTTTGCTTTTTCAGGTTCATCAGAGATGAATTATAGGTCTGTCTTTACAGACAGAAAACACAGGCTGTTAACAAGCCCAAGCTTATAGTGAGCCCATGTATGGTCCTGTTTTGAAATGTTAAATATTTTCTGGTTTTATCTTATTACTGCTGGCAGAGTGAATTATTTAATAGTCACTATCTAAATAAAATGCTGACAATAACACTCATTTAAATTGGATATTAGGAAAAGGGTTTTCACCCAGAAGGTGGTTGGGCACTGGAACAGGCTCCCCAGGGCAGTGGTCACAGCACCAAGCCTGACAGAGTTGAAGAAGCATTTGGACAATGCTCTCAGGCACTTGGTGTGACTCTTGAGGATGGTTCTGTGCAGAGCCAGGAGTTGGACTCAATGATCCTTGTGTGTCCCTTCAAATTCAGAAGATTCTGTGATATAAGTCCAAACCCATCATGTTAGCAGCTTTTATTCCCTTTTTTCCCCCCTTTTTACTTCACAAAACAATTTGTTTATTTAATTCTGACTCCCTCATCAAAACAGTTCTGAACAGCTCTGGTTAATCAGCATCTGACAACTTTCTAGATATAACTACAGAATGATAAAGGCTGATTGAACTGAGGTTAATTTCCATTTGGATTTTGCCTTCTAATTATTGTGCATCAAACCCCTTCTACCACAAAAGTCCTGCAGGGCCTGCAAGGAGGCAGGACATAGCTCAGTAGAGTTTAGCAACATCAAAAAAAATGTTACGGCTCAAGTGATTTGGAAATATTCAAAAGCTTAGCAGCTCTGCTGCTTATGACAATACAATGAAAATTATTAAACCTCTGCGAATTTTTCATGTCCAGGGCATGTTCTCTCTTCTTTAACTGGTTCTAAATAACAGGAAATGAATGAATCTGCAATTCAGATGAAAAAAAATGAATCTGCAGAGATTTATTTTGAGATTCTCATTGAGTACCCAAGTAGCTGATAGCCATTTGTAACTCTTTGCATAAGTTTTTTAAAATGCAGTAGAAATTGCTAATTACATTTTAATTGTTTAGGAAAGGACTATCCCTGAAGGAATTTTTTTATATGGAAACAATCTTGACTGTTACCTGTGATTTCTGTTTCTGGAGCTGTTGGCAAAATCAGGTACATTAGGCTCTGGTGGCATTTGTTGTATTTTTTCGGTAAAGAAATCCACCACTGGAGAGCTGTGTCATAAAAAATGAGATTTTCTAGGATAATCTTTTGAATCTCAGAGAAGAGATAGGAATCACTGCTGTTCTCGCATCAGAAAGCAGGAATTCAGCCCCACTTCCCTCATGAATTCCTTCACATCCAATGTTTGCTCCTGTTCTTTAAGAGAGGTTTTCAGAGTAATCCCTTTGGTGCAGTTGGGAATCGAGTCCATTTCCCACATTCCCAGGTTGGAATGGGAAAGGTGGCTAGAACTGTTTGGACTGATTTTTATTTTTTTTTTTTTTTTTTGATGTGTGATGGGTGATATGTTCCAGTAGTTTTGGGCAGAACTCAGGTCAGACAGCATGCAGGGTGTGAAGGCTGTCACTTTAGCTGCACTGGTGTGTGTGGTGCCTATAAGGATTCTTATTTATGGTCACAGCTTTAAGCTGTAGGAAGACAAAAAAAATATCTGTTTGTAGAAAGTGTACTTTTCATGCAAACTTCCCTCCCTGGTGGAATTTTAGTGCCACAAACAAGGTAAAACATACTGGAGTCACTTAAAATGGAGCATTTATTTACAGTATGTATTTGTCTGACACTGTTGTGAAAAGTTCAAAAATCCAGATGGGCCTTATTCCTAAAACCAGAAGGCAGAATACTTCAACAGCATAAATTTGCATTTTCCATTTCTTCCTTTGGCACAAAAACTGTTTATCTATTTGTCTTTTTGAACATTCATTTCTTTTGCAGATTATGAACCCGAAGTCCCTTTCTCCTCTGGATGCATGTGTTTATCTTGCAGTAATACTGGTGAATCTCTGAGGGGAGAAGTGTCTCCAGGAGCCTTTAGAAAACTCATGAACCATGTGTTTTGTTTAGTTTCCTTCTGGTGGTAGCCTTTGATTTAGCTGACTTATTGAAGAAGCTTGGAAGACTCACATAAGATTCAAGGTTAGTTAGGCCAGACATTTTCACATCTCTCAACAAACTTACTGGACTAAATTAACTCTCTTATAGACTCTCTTATCACACGGTGGTTGCTACCAAAAGTCTCTTCATTAATGTATAGATGACATATGTTTTAATATTACTCAATTTTATTTTTTTCCTTTTTTTTTTCCTTAGTGATGCTGCATCTAAATTCTGACTGGAAACTCATACACAAGAATAAAAGCAGCTATAACTCAAATGTGTATCTTTCCTCCTATGGAAATTAAGTTCTTATCATCTCAGTGCCTTATTCACAAAGGCCTATATTTGTAGCACTATTTATCTTCCTGAAGGGAATGGTACCAGGCCCTGGAGATGAATAATAGCTTTTCTTAATCAGCCTTTTGAAAGACCATTGTCTTGTCTGTCTTTGTTAGAACATCAGCACAGTGGTGGGTGTTTAGTAGCATAATATGAAACAAGGTGCTTGCTGCTGAGAGCTTGTAATTTAAACAAAGAAGAAGCAATCAGAAAAGGGGCTGGCAAGCACTGGCACTTGAAACTCGAGGGCTGAATGTTTTCCACACTGAGGGCAAGAGTGAGGGGAAGAATGAACAAACACCAAATGGGCAAGAGTCCTCTGGTGCCTGCCAGTGTAATCTGCCAGGTGCTTCTTAGCAGGCTGTGCTGGCACAGATTCAGACATTGCAAGTTTATGCAGCTTCTCCTTGCCTGTTTATTTTGCTGTTGCATTCCATTAGTGTCTATCTCACTGTTATGTAAAGATTTGACCCATGTTTTGTCTAATATGCTTGGTCCCCGTTTTTGTTGCTTTTTCTGCTATGGATAAATGGTACCCCCCAAAGTTAAAATAAATTGAAAATAAAATTAAAGAAACAACATTTTATGACACAGCTCCCATCATATATTTTTTTCAGTACACAATAAACACATCCATTTTCCACTTTAAGACTTGGGCACTTGTGAGTGACAAAGAAGTAACTCCTAGGAGGTGTGTGACATGGAATTGATGTATTTGGAGTTCAGGGTTGCTGTTCTGTCTGCACTGTTGATGGTCAGTGTGTGCATATCCTCTTTGTGTTACAAACCCAGGTCTCATAATTTCTTCTGTTGCATCACCAGCTGCTTCGTGGTTTGAACTTTTATTTTCAATTTCTCCTTACTCAGTAGTGATTTGAGCCTGTCTTTATCAAAATGCATCTTGTTAATTTAAAGTTTTCTTTCCAGTTTGTCAGGTTCATATTGGGTTCTGATTCTGTCCCTCAGGCAGCTTGCACCCCTCATCTCCTTGTGCTGATTTTACAATTACACACTCCAGTCCATCACCCAAGACAGTAAGGAAATATTTAACAGGATTTGGTAGTCAGAGGTGGTGGGCAGAGGTGAGTAGGCTGTTGAGGGCCCAGAGATGTGGCACTAGGCTAGAGAACCATTGCTCTGGTATTTACTTTTTCCTTCTTTCCCAGAAAACTGGAGACAGTGGACTTGCTGCTAGGGATGCAAAATTCCAAGGCAGATTTTATGCAGGCTTTGCAACCCAAAATTGTTTTAAATTGCAGCAAACACCTTTATCTATCTTCATGTCACAGTTTCAGAGGGCAAAAGGCAGGCAGGTGACAAAGCCAGCGCTGGCAGTGTCCTTCCCTCAGCAGCTCTGGGGGCTCCATCCACTGCTCTGCCCTGCTTCCAGGGAAGGTGCTCACCTTCCCTGGGTTTCCATGTGCCCTGCAAAAAACAGGTGCACTAAAATCAACTGTGCACATCAACCTCCTTTACCTTCATTAGCATTCCTCAAGTGCCCATTAATTGGTTAGTGATGCTGATGTTACTAACAGCAGAAAAGGAAGGCTAAAAAGCAAATTATCTAGAATCATCACAGTATCACATAAAGCCCTTCAATTTCTTCTCTTGCCACTCACCAGCCATAAGTGGGTGGTGCAGAGCACCCCTGTGGATGCAAGTTGTGTCCACCTTATCTCTGCTATTTGTTACATGAGGCAAGAGCTCAGTACTGCTATTTCATGACTATTCATTCAAGATGAACGAATATATCTCAGCATGTGGATTTAGCAGTGTATTTCTCTTGTCTCTCAGCTTTTGCACCCATTTCAGCAGGAAAAGTGTTTTGAAGTTGAGTTCAATGGTGAGGATTTGAAGGTTGGGGAGGGTGGGGAATTGATCTTTATTTCAAAACAAGTGATGGTAAAGGCTTTGGTGCTTTCTCTGCCTTAGATGTTTTGAAGTTCTGCTGTTCTACTCTTGTGTAACAAAGAGAAAAAAGGAAAGTGTTGCCTATTTACTCTGCTTTTGGGTAAAATGATAACTTTTTTTTACTTTTAATCTAAAGAATTGTACTTTGGATTTAAAGGTTAAAAGCATTTCAGGAGTGAATTGGCTGTTTAATAAAAAGGGTTGTTATTTTTTAAAAATCAGAATAGATTGAACTAGAATTGACCTCAGGTCAATTTTCTAGGTATAAACATATATTGCAGCAGGTGTTTTGGTACTTCATAACTCTCATAACTCTTCTAGGACAAACTCAGGCTAAGAATGAAGAAAAACCCCAGAGGTCTGATTGACAGGAATTTTCAAATATTTCTCCTCTCCTAAGATACAGAGGGTAAATATTTAATCCTGATGCTAAAACTAATCCCAGGTATTGGAATCTCTGGCAGAGTTTGCATTTATCAATGCCAGGGAAATACCTGTTCCCCCCTCAAAAAAGTTAGACCAGTAAGGACCTGCTTAGAAAGGCAGTGAAGAAGGAAGAATGAGCTGCTTTTCATGCAGCATCACTACAGTAATCTGGAGCTGCTAAATTATATCTCTCAACGTTTTTTCAGCCAATGTTCCTATGCAGAGCAGTTCTGCTGTCCTCAGGCAGAGAGCCCACAGAGGGATGTAGTTCAGGGTTTTCTTTCTGTGGTGAAGACAAGCAGAGTTGGCAGATAGCTCTGACTTGCAAATTTTAGGTTGCTTCGATATTGATGAGTGCACTGAACGCAGGAAAATCTCAACGAGAGACCTAAAACATCGACCCTTTCTTCTGTTTCATTGTGTGTTTCTTATTTATTGGAGGACTATTGGGAGTTCCTTCAGCCCTGGGAGACTCCAGGGAGAGCTGACCTTAACAGAGAGATAGACCTGCTTTTCAAAGGGCTCTGTGTGTGTGAGGGTTCAGCAGCAATTTCAAGATTTTCATGTGCATTCTGAGCTGCAGTATAAAGGTCACCGATGACCTTTCTTGCTGCTTGCCGTGGGGAGGTGGATGTAGATGCAATAACTTTATTCTTATTTTGCTGGCTTCTTTATAAGTCTTCAGTCCTGAACTGCAGGGTGGGAGAATGTCACTGTTTGACTGTCTCTTCTCAGAGTTTACCAGTGCAGGATTTTGTAAGCAATACAAAGAAAATCTTCCACCTCACTCTCCCTTCCCCTCTACATTGCACTCCCAGTTTCATTAGGTTGTTTGATCAACTTAATTGCAACTTGCCCACTCCACAGAAAGTAAAATAAAGTTGTTTGTTTCCAGACTTTCCAGTGATGCTGTTTGACTTCCAGGGAGGCTGCTCAGCACACCTGGGAGCAGACAGTGGCCAACCTCATCTTCTTCCTGTGCTTTTGGCTCTGTCTCTTACTGAACAGGGACATTCCTACCCTAGAATATGCCTGCACAAAACTTGAATATTCTATGTACCAGATTGAATAAAAAGCAGCAACATTAATGGGAGGATTGTCTCTCCTGCTTTGTGCCAGTGTTTTTGATAGGAAGGTTCTAGAGTGAGTATTTCAACATCCATTGCTGTTCCACTCAACTCAATTTGTACTTAGATTTTTGTGTGCTCCACATTGTGGGGCACCAACCTGGAAAGCAGACTGCTGCAATTTGGGTGAAACAGAATCATCACTCAAACTGGCAAAGTGGGTCATCTCTTCTGTTTTGGAGAGGCAGCACTATTTTCAGAGCAGTTGTCCAGCAATAGAGGAAATGTTTGACACTGCCTCTGTCCTAAGGCAGTCACAGTGATGAAGCTGCCAGTGACTTATGTGACTGTCCCCTGTCTGAATATGGCTCTGCAAGGGGTTAATGCTGCAGTGCTGTAAAAGATTTGAAGCTGATGCTGTTCAGTGTTGTAGGAAATACAGCCCTCTCAGAAAGCTTGGGAAGACCTTGCAGTAACTATAGGCTTACATCTGTCTGTGTTTTGCACACAGCATCTGAACACAGATAGCAAGTAATGTCTCATTTAGAGCTCTGTTTGGTGCTATGTTTAATATGTTTATTCTGGCTGGCAGAATGTAGTTTATTGCATCAACAGGGCTGAGGGTGGCTGCATTAGGCAGTTCACGTGAATTATGAGGCAATCTGAGGTCTTGCCTCAAAATGTTTTGAAAAACTGATCAAGTGTGCAAGTTTTGACTGTCCTTCACACACTTGTCCCTTGCCCATTTTGCAGCAATATGTCTTGGTAGCCACAGCTGCACTGTCAGGGTCACTCAGAGAGCTCAGAGAGATGAATGCTTTTAGGCTTTTCCTGCAGCCCATTAGGCACACACTCTCTGTCTTCAGTGTCAAATGTGACCGTCTTTTTGTCTGTCTTTTTTTCCTGAAAAGACATCTCTGTGGGCTCTGCAAGGAAAACTGCTGTCCCTGCTGATGTTTAAAACCTGTCTGATCACATCACAAAGCCGTAATCGAGTACAGTGTGCCTTTCAGTACTTGTAGTGTGTCTTTCTCTTTGGAAATGACACTCACCAAGGAAGGTCTAATGACAAAGGGAAGCTCATGGGGTTCATTACTCTGCTGCATCACAAGTTTTCTTTCCTCTGTTCCCCTGGGCAGAGGCAGACTTATTCTACTGTTGACATTTAAGATTCAGAAAGGTACAAGAAGGTTTTTCTTCTAAGCATGTAGGTCTATGTTTTTTGGTTTGGCAAACCTGTTCTGTGGAGAGTGCAATGAATGTTTAAACTCCTTTCTCTTTAATCTCTGAACAGAAATCTATAGCTGATGCTACAAATTGATTTCCAGTCTAGTCATGCTCTTCCATTGCCTATTAATATTTACATGCTGTTCTGTCCCCCCAGTGAAACAGTGTTCCACCTTCAGTAGATTCCTGGGCAACAGGAACAAGAAGGATTGATGCTGGTTGAAAAAAACAATTGTCCAGGATTTCCCTGGAGTGCCTGTCTCCATTTTTGATTTACTCCATTTTAAGAGAGAGAAATCATCAAAGCACTCTATGTAATAAACTAAGATTATTAGTAGGTATGCACTGATGTTTAATTTCAGATATATATGGAAAATAGTTAACTAAACAGAAAAAAATTTAAAATAATTACCTTATTGACATGATCTCCTCTAACTTGGATGATTTTTTTTTCCATATCTAAGGCTATTGTATGCCTTTGCACATCTGTGTGAATCTGTGCAGCATTATGTGTTGTTACATCTTGGGAAACGTGAAATTGCCCTTTGAAATCTAATTCCTCCATCATAGCTACTGGCTATGATTGCTTTCCACTGTATATCATGTTCTCTCACTGGGCATTGGTCACTTTCCTCCCAAGTTATTGCTCTGCAATCTGATTTTAATTTAGCTCTCCTAACAAAGGAGAATTAAAAAAATAATTAAATGGAGGAGCAACTAAAACTGATTAGAACCCAAATTTATTAAATTCCATCATTGATCATTTTCACTTTTGATAATTCCCTAAGGAGAAGATCACTTACATATGAGAGAATGAGAAAAAAATCTCTTTATATAAAAAATTAGTATGTAGGGAAAAAAAAAATCCTCAGGGTTGAGAATAGTGTGGGAGCATCAATTCTTTCTTCTTTGCTCTGTTGCCAGTTTGGAATTTTGTCTTTGTGCTTTTCTGGGGGAACAGTGTCTTTTATTCAAGCAGCTCACCTTGTTCTGCCTGTCACTGATTTGAAGCTCCCAGAAATAAAAAGACTGGGGGTTATCCAGCTCTTTTATTCCTTCCAGAGGTGATAATATCCACTGCTGAAATGCAGCGTGCTCTGTCTTGTGTCTGATGTCACTCACCAGGAGTTTGCTGCACCTCCCTGCTATTGTGCTTCCCCAAAACTTCAGGGTGGGGGTTTTTTCTGTGCTGAGTCTCTCTGATGGGAGATATTTCCCTTCACTATGATATTTTCAGACCTGCTGCTTCAAAAGTGGGCTCACCTACTGATGTCTGATGGGTTTGAGTGGGGGGAACATATGGTCTTCCAGTGATAGGCATTGGGTTTCCCTGACCTGTGAGCAACCCAAACTTAAATTCCCATAAACAAACCCAGGTGTCAAATCAAAATCTAGCAATGAGCTAATCCTGGGTAGTGGAATTAGTTGAAAGGAACCCTTAATTAGTCTAAACATACCTTCCTGACTCAGTACTCTGGTATTCTGTACACCCATTGTCATTTTTCCTTCCTCTTTCCCACTCCCAATTTAATTTGCTGTTACCTTCCATAGTGGATGACACTTTTGTACCTCTTAAAGAGCTTTGATGCTCATGTGCTAAAGCATTCTGCAAATTAAGGAGCTAAAGTGCTTTAGTATGTAGGAGTCATATTTAACAAACAAGATATTATAGTAACTTGGAATTGATGACACATCACCATAATTGCTGGGATAGTCTGCAAGACTAGGCAAGAATTGGCCCTTGAAATAATCATATGTTTTTCATTTAATTACAGTAACACTTTCAGGATCCAAGGGAAATTCTTTTTAGCAGTAAAACATTTACTGACTCTCAGCTTCAGGTGAACATTTACATTTTTGGTGACATTCTCTTTATAGAGAGGAAGAAATAGGAAGAAATCCCAGCAAAACTTTTCCATAATGAGCTGTTTGAAGAATGGGAGCTATGAACTAGAATGTTTTGGTTTTTTTTTCTGAATCTGACTGAAAACATATTTTAAAAAAATACTTAGACAGGAAATGAGGTTCTCTGTTTTTAATGACAGTGAAGTTTTATAATAATTTTTGTTTAAATTTGTTTTGAACAGGTTTTACAATACCAATGATAAGACAGTACAAAAAAAGTTTCAAATATAAAATAGTATTGAAATGAAACATACAAATGTTAAAACAAACCATTGGGGGATATTTTGCAGACCAAAGTCTTATTTTTGCTGGATACTGAGTGTTCATTTATGTCCATATCATGATATTTAAAAAAAATTTCTTTTGAAAAGTCTCTTGACAAATGACTGCTCAGCATCCCAAACCAGAAGGATATTTTCTTTTGTTCATTTTGAAAGCTGGGTTTTAGCTGGAAAAACATCCAGTGGGATGCATTAGGCTTTCACACATCAGGTACCTCATTTTCAATCTGACCCTAATTGTAGGTGTTGAGTGTCAGAAATTATGGGTCTGAGTGAAGCTCCTCTCAGGTTGTAATTTCACTTGCTTTACTGTTCCCTCATAGAGCAACATCTGCTCTTTTTTGGAAAATTTTCACTTAATTTTCCTTCTTCCTAGAAGTGAAGGTTGATAAAATTCTCCAGAGTTTTGCATGTTTAAATTTTCTTTTAAGCTTTATAACAATAATCTGCTTAACTTCTGAAGACCTCTCTCTATAAGAATACTTCATTCATAACATTGAGATAGAACAGTTTTCAAGAATAATCAGAAAAAGTGAGGACTTTTAATTATGTTTCTCCACTATCTTCTTTCCTCTGGAGTCTTCTCAGACGTGTTACTCCACACAGCACTTTGCTGACACAAGGACATTTTTAAAGATTTAGGACCAGTTGTGCCTCTCTGAATTGAGCCAATGAGCTCAGATTTTCAAAATAATAAATACTATAAAAACCTTTGCAAGGCAAAAAAATTACATAGGGATTAAAGTCCAGAAATGGTCACTTACTGCAAAGAAAGATTTTTTTTTCCCCCTTTAAAAAAATCTAAATCAGACCAGCAGTAATTTATAAGTAAATAAGTAATTTCTATCATAGTAAGCGAGTGCGGTATTTTTAGTACAAAGACTAATATCGGGTCCCTGTAGGGCAGGTTGGAATTAGAGAATCTATAATCCCTTCCAACACAAACCATTTTTCTATGATTGGTATTTGGTTTTCTGTGGAAACCCAGCAACCCAAATCCTGTTATTTAAAGGTAGTAAAACATGTTCATTGAGAGGACAAAACAGCCTTTAGCTCTCAATCTTACCATAGCCTAATCATTCACTTGCCTTGGTCTCTGGAAAAGCATGTCCTGATTTTTGAAGATGTGAGCTGGCATCAGCTGTTCAGAGGTTGCCATTGCACCTGTTGCCTGAATAAATTCCCATTGAATTAGAAAGATGTTGCTGTAGTGTATCTGCCAAGAGATATAATTTCCTGGCAGGACTTCCTGCCTGCCAGCTAACTCCGTATGGAAATGTGTTTTGTGCTAAAAATCCATGGTTTGTCATAGTTTAGGGGTAGCACTGAAATCCTGATTCGGTCAGGAGGAGACACAGTCCACATAAGGGGATATTCATAAAGATATTGCTCCAGGCTACCCAAGCATCTTGTCTCTCCTCCTCCCTCAGTCCCTCCCTCATCAGCTATTAAAATATTCAGGCCAACAGCCTCGTGGGTCTGGGCATGTTTGAAGCAATGAACCTCAGCACAAAAAGGGGTAAAAGGATAAATGTTCCCATGGCAATGCCTTTAGAGTGCATGCTTCAGAAGCAACATTTGTCTTATTGTTACTGTCATGTCAGGTGCTGTCAAACCACCTTCTGTCTTCTGTACAGTTATTGAAAAAGTTAATTAGTCCAAAGGGAAACTTCTTTCATGTGGACAAGGCTCATGAAAAGATTGCTATTTATGGCCTCATTTATGAATGGTTTCATCATGGACAGGTTTTTGACCGCTCTTATTTAATATCAAGAACCCTTTTCAAGAATTCCTTGAAAGAAAGCAAAACAAAGCAAAAGAAGTGTTTTATCACTTCTATCCTTAATTTTTTATATAATAAAATGTCATAAAATGCCATTTTATAAAATAAGATGCCACAAAATTTAGCAGGACTGAAGATCTTCAGCCTAATTCAATATTTAGAGTGAAAAGGTTTCTTTTGGCAATTTAGATAAAGTGTAAAACAATAAAGTGAGAAAGAATCTGTGACTAGTACAAGAGTTTTAGCTGGATTTATATTTACATGGAAAGCATTGTTTATGGACAGCCCAGGAGGTATCTCTGTTCCAGTGCCTTTTCTTTGCTAGTAGTCAGCATTGGATGCTTATGCTTATTTGGCAATAATATAGAGACTAAAAAGTGCAGAGTTATATTTTTTTCTACTTTACACTCTCAATCCGAAGTGCAGAAAGTTATATATGAATTTTAATAGCCTTTGATGGAATTCCTAATTGGGTTTTGAGGTAATATATTTTCATTTCCACATTTTCTCATTTATCCCTTTATAATTCCAACATCTCGTGGCACTGAATCTGCAATATAATATATATAATATAATATAATATATCTGCAATATAATTATGTGTTTTTTGAAATAAAAATCAGGATAAAACATCTGCACAAAAGCAAGTAGTGATAGAGTAGTATGTTTATATTTAAGGTTAGAAACTGGATGAACAGTCTCAGTCGTTCCAGCCAGATGTTTAGGGGCAGCCTGAAAAAGGAACACGAGAAGTTTATCAGAAAAAGTATAAAGTAAATTTTCAGATGACTGAACTTAATTGCCCAGGTATTTTCCTACAATAGGTTCCTTTTTCCCCTCTAACTTTTAAACCAGTGATGGTACATCTTTCTTTATACAAACCATGAAAAATTAGGGAGCACAGCTCCTGCCAGCATTAATTACAGCAGTTATGAAGTCAAGGGACTGTTAGGAAAGAGGCTCTTAAAAAGCATTTGTAACTTGTAAAAGAAGGACTGATCTGCTGTTGCCATTAAGAGTCTCATATTTTGAGAATTTGTAAATCCTACAGGCTACATGTAGGAAACACCATTTTGGCATCCTGGAAAATTGCCAGTGGAGTTTTAGTGTGTTCTCTTCAATCTGTGCTTGTGGACACAAGAACAGACTCATGAAATACCTAGGGGCATTTTTATTTCCTGCCTCATCAGAACGACTGCTCTGCTGTATTTAGCTTTTCAGTTGACTAATTTGTAAACACTTCCCACGAACTCTGTAATTAATTGGCAGGCAAGACTACAGCCTGGTTGGAAGTAATTGCAGATTACTCTTAATTGTAAAATCAGGCTTTGGGTGGGTCGTTTAACACATATGCAGATTAGAGGCAAATATAAGCAATAATTAACCTGTGAATGTAAACAGTGCCTTGCTTTGGAAGGTGAGTGTAGAATTATTTTGCTTGTCCAAATCTCCATGCACTCCTATTTTTAGGCTGGAATACAGTTCCAAGGGCTGTGCATCCATGCAAAGGCTCTGAGGAAGGGGAGAATATTGTCAGAGTTTCCATTAATAGCGAGGTAACCACAAACTCGAGGCATTCCTCACCTGACAGCCACCCAGCCCAGTTCCACCCCTCCCAGCCACACTCTGTCTCCTCTTATTGCCAGCTGGAATAAATCAAAAGCTGCAATGAGTCAGCAGGGCTCAGTGAGCGCTTCTCTGTAGGTTTGCAGCTGCTGCTGAGCAGCCTGGGCCTGCAAAAAGCACCCAGCCTCTCGTCAGGGAGATGGATTATTATGTAGATATAATGAGATTGTGATTTAAATGGGTATAAATCAAGTGAGAATCAACCCCTGTAAAGCTGACTGGTTGAATTGTTGAATTCATGTCCTTGTTCTTTACACACTTCCCTGCAGCATCCTCTGAGGTAGGTATGCATTGTCCATTCAGACTGTTTATTTATTGGTTTATGGAATGGCCTGTGTCCTCAAAATTTGTTTTGATTAACATTCCTGAAGAACTTCCTTATATTTCAAGCTCTGAGTGGGTCTACAATTTATTTATGCTGTACATGAAATTTGCTATTTCTGCAAGCATGGCCACGTAGTGCTTTAGTAATTCCCATGTTTTTCAAAGTTTGATTCCCCCAGAAGCTGCTTACAGAAATGATGGAAACTTTATCTAAGTAATCATGTCATAAATATTTAAATGACAGCTACTTGAAGAACATTGTGCTGTCAAATGGCTTTAAAGATGTTTCTGTGCAACCTCAGCAAAAATGACTAGTGTGTGTGACATTCCAGCTCTGGTATGTGATATTTGGCTGAGATAAATTGGCAGATTTTGGTGGAGTTCTTTCTATAAAACTACTTTCTTGGAAGTGCACAGTCATACATTAAGCTTGTGTTTGAGTAAAACCTTGTGATGATTTTTATGACTTATCTGTTGAGAATATAAATCAAAATCATAATTATGGAAAAATCATGGATTATCAGAGTCTATTACACATTGGGTAAGTTTTCACAGCTTATTCTAAAAAATTCATTTGAGCTTTACTTTGGAGTTTTTTTTCTGTGAGATAATGGGTACTTTATGGAAGAACTTTTCAAGACTGGTTTAAGAGAAAGGATGAAGGTTAATTTTTGTGCATCTTATTGGACAAAAAGTGTGCATTCTGACTGGAAATGAAACCAGGACACAAAAATAAAAATAGGGAATGATGCTGGTGAATCATATATTATGACTTCGTAAATTCCACAAAAAGAATTTAATTTGAAGAATTTTGGAAGTAACTCTCCACTATCAGCATTGAAACTGATTCTTATTTAAAAGAAAGAAAGCAAAATGAAAATATTGTAGCTTTCCTTTGACCAGAATTATCTATAGCCTTCTAACTGTGATTAGTGTGTTTATTATAGTGCATCTATTAGTCACTAAATTAGTCATTAAACTTGAAAATGTAGCTAATCCCAAAGTGAATTTTAAAATTTCTATTCAATTTCAGGCTGCTGTAATTGGATTATAAAAAATCATGAGTCATTACATTAAACACTGGGATTGCCTTTGACAAGGTGCCCAGTAAAAGCTGTTTTGTTAGTAAATTTAATGACAAAATATCTGAAAATCTATAATGGTGTATAGATGGACAATATCAAGACTGAAAGATAAATCACCTGAATTACTTGCTGGACTAAATGTAATAATTAGCTATTTATTAACTGGCTTTTACTGTCATTCTGATATAAAATTCTAATCACATTTATGGATGTTTTGTCAGTTACAGTATAATTTTACTGGAGCTGTTAATTTGGGTGAATCCAGTAAAATATATTTTACCCAAACACAATTTCTGTCTGAGTTGGCTGTGAAACACTGCTGCTGATTTGAGTGTTTGAGACCTGAAATACAAAATTCAGGCTAAATTGTGTGAATCAAATTATTGCAGTTCTCTGATCTTCGTGCCACAGCTCTTTAAACAAAGTATCATATAAATACACTTAATTATAAACATTCAGTGTCCAAAATGTACATAGTGCTCAATGGAGCATAAAATTGAAGTGTTATCTAAATAAAGTCACATGAGGGATGCAAGGCCAGAACAGGCTTGCTTTGAACCCAGTAGTGCAACAGCTGCAATGCCCACACAGCAATTTATTATCTGTTTGGTAACTTTTCATGGCTGGAATCTTTCTTACCCACTTGTGTCCCAGTTCTGTCCTGCCCTGTAATGATCTGTACACATCAAACTTTGTACCTGTCCTGAGTGCTTCCTTTGAGGTATCCCCTTTATTTCACATGGAAATGCCATGGCTTCTGTGGTTTATGTGTTATGCTCACTGGTGGACTGCTTTTCCAATTCAGGATATTCAATATGCTGCAAAATTCACTGGAGACAGTTCATCCAAGGCTCCTGTTTATCTCTTTGGTGGATTGGTTTTCTAAATGTAGGAACGACATGTAGCTACGTACTTTGCTCTGGGTTAAAAATGCATTTGGTAACCAGCAATGTGGATGAGTTAGAACCTTCCTGCAAGTTTGCCAAGCTGGCAGTTCTGGGGATTGGTGTGCAAATTAGGGTGCTTGGGCATCCTATTTACAGTTCTGTTCCTCACAGGTGTTAGGGGACTAAGAATGTTCTTTACTGCTAATTTTTCACTTTATCTTTTCTTTCTCTTTTCTCATTATTTTCCTGTCCAGGCAGGGAATTGCTGTGCTTTATATTTAGGCAGTATCATTTCAGCTGTCTTTGGCTGTGTCTTCTCTGGCCTGTTCTCCCTTAAAAGTAGTAGCACAAATAGTCTTCTCAACTACCTGTTGCACATGTTTTAACATTCAGAAATAGGCAGATTTTTTTATTTAATTTTTTTCATATTCTTTTATTTCATATGTTATTTAATTTTTTTTTGGTCTCAGTTTTAGTATGCACAGTACATTCTATCAGGTTCACTTTGAGAATTGTTCCAAAACAAGGTAAGGTCCTGGCTGCAGGGCCATGACTCAATAAAATTTTGGGTTCAAAACCTCCTTGTCAGCAGGAAATGAAAAACACCCTTCATTTGCTCAGGCATTTGTGATTTGTGTCAATGAGAAATGAATCACTCAATTGGCAGCAAATCTGGCACAAGTCCTATCCCAGTATCAAGTGGTTGTATATTTATTTTAAAAAAAAGTTAAAAAAATGGTCAATCTCATTCCTACTGCTCAGGTATAAAACACAGCAGGCTTAGCTCTGAAAAGCTTGGAAGAGAGACACAAGTTTTTTCTTCTCTTTTGTTTTCCTTTTCCCATTTTACTGAGGGTTCTTTATCTTTTATAAAAGACAATAAAGCAGTACTGCCTCCCATAATATTATAAATTATTTTAAAAATTCATGGGAGAGGAGGATTAGGAGAGGAGGATTTTATCTCATGATCTGACTTCAAAATCTTTGTTGCCCTCTGAGGTGGCACCAGCACTGGTGGTATTTTCAGCATGCACAGTTCCAGGAAAAAATTGCCATATTTTCATAGCTTCAGAGATTCTGATAAGCAAGTCTTTTGTGGACTGTCCAACACACCATGATCTGCACTCCACAGATGTCAGTCAGTCTTGCTGCACTTCCCATTTCAAAGTCAGCAGCAAAACTGGTGGCGTGAAAATGTTTCTGTAGAAATAGATTTCCTGGGCAGAGTCCATGTAAAATGAAACCCAGAAAATATATGAGCATAATTCAGAGGATTACATGGCTTTTGAGGAATAATTTATTGTATGGATTTCATTCGCTGCTCATGTTGTTTTCCCCTCCAAGCAGGAGCTGCAAATAGTTGTTTTTTCTTAGGCTTCTTTGCAATTCAAAAAATTGGGCTGATAACTTTCTTTCAATTTAAAGAGTCATCGGGGAAGACTGGTTGACATGAAGGGAATGAAAATTATGGGTCATATTCAAATATTCAGGAAAGCTGAAGTTCATAAACACAGGGTCAGTCTATGTGTGCTCTTTGATGTTCCTGTGATGCCTGAATCTGCCTGGTCAAATCAGGCTGTTCCTGGATCAGCTGAGCAGATGTTTAGTTACAGCTATTTACCTCTGCCAACTTGCATAAAAAATTTATTGGCTATTGGTCAATGGCAGAAAAAAAAAGTGGCTTAAGCAATTAATTATAATTTAGTTTATAAACATTTTGCAGTGAGATTTATATTTTAATTTAGTGCTTGTGAAGAATAGCATTGTAATATTCTTTTTTTTTTTTTAAGATTAATACTGATTTATATCTGTTTGGAAATGCTCTGACCTTGGTTTTCTGAGGACAGTGCTGCAGATCTAAGGAGAAACTTTTTTCTTCCCCCATTTCCATTTTGAATTGCTCTTTACCATGCAGAATGCAGATTTAATCTTCCAAACCAAAGGATTTGGGCATAGGCACGCGTGCAATGTTCCTTTTCTGATGATGGAATGATGTGTTTCCTGGTAGATACCCTGCAGACAGTATGGGGAAGCCTGGTGGGCATTTCTGCTCTGCTACTTCCACTGGCCCCTGGTGATTTTTTTTTTGGGAGGTTGTGAGTCTGTTTCTTTCAGTTTATAAAAAAGAGATGCTTTAGCATCTTTAAAATAAGATGCTATTCAGATTTTCATCCAATGTCCACACAAAAAAGAAAGAATTTTTCAGTTACACCTCTAAATATCTGTGGGTGAAATTTGTATCAAGATTATTTCACATAAAATTCATATGAAATCCTTACCTGGCTGGGCTTAATAACAAAATTGCCCTGTTCAGCAGGGTTGGGCTGTAAGTACAAATTCATATCATATTGCCATTCTTCACCTATCTCTTCCTTCTCCTTCCTCTGCAAAAACTAAACATGTTAAAATTTTTGATAAAATGTTGAGATATAAAGACTGCTAAATTGGTGTTGAATATGCTTTATTTTTTAGGTCACCTAGGACAATAAGAGAAAGATGTCACTTGTAGCCAATGAACTCTAAATCCTTTGAAAAAAATGCATAAATAGCATAAACTTTTGATAACTGGCATTCTTGATCTGTGGAATACTACTGAGCACCCAGGCTTGTGTAACTCTGAAATAAATAATCCATGTCTCTCTTGTGTAATTGTTGCCTTGCTGCATACTGACTAACAAATCCAAGTTTTGTGGGCAACACTAATAAGAGCACAGCATGAAAGCACTCCTGAGGAGCTTTTGTTGGTCCAGAACCTTTGTTTCTTTTCTGTAATTGACAAATGTAGAAGTGATAGCAAAGTTCAGGGCCCAGGTGATCAGTGGCTTTCTCTACTTGGTAATAATTGAATTCAGTTGATGTTCATGTTGGCTTGAAGCCTTGTGTCTTGAGACTCCAAATGTATCTTCCCACACAGATGTCCTGGGATTCAGCAGTATTTCAGCACTGAAATTTCCTGGCAAATTTCTCCTCTCAACTCCTTATAAAATAATTGAAGGACAAAATGATTTAAAATCATATATATGAATACCAGTTTACCATTCGGTGTCTGATTGGTGTTTATGAGAATAAATAATGTGTTAAATATCAATCAATGGTCTCCTCATTCTGAATGTCTATTTTGTGTGTGTCTGTTTTGAGGGTTGTCCATCTCTATAAAGTTTTTTGTTTGTAAATTTTGTAATTGAACATTTTCACCTCCTCCTCCTTGAGTTTTACATAAAGGGAGAAAAGAATAGCACAAAGATTGCAGCTGGGCAGTAATTTTGAAGTGTCCCCCTTTTCCAAGGATACCAGAGCCATCCATTTAATTGTCTACTACTGATTTTCCTTCTTATCCACATGCAGGATATGAAGATTTTCATCACAATACCATTTTTTAAATTGCTGATTTTAGAAAACTGCTTTACCTTCTCATCTTTCTGTGTTATTCTACGTGGAAAGTAATTTTGACATCAGGCTTTTTAATCTGTTTCACTCTTTTTTGCTAACTATGTAGGATTAGAACCATGTTTCATCTCTAGCTGAACTACTTCAGTGTTTGTTTGGAGCTAGGAAGCATTATTTTTCCTCACCAAATGATATGGTTAAAAACAGGCATGAAAGACTGGATGGAAGCTTCTGGGAATGAGTTGTGGATGTGACTTTTTCATTTCACTTGGCATTCATTGTAGATAACCACTGAGATTAAGTTTTATGCACTACTGATGTTGCTGACTTGAATTATGAAGGGATATGATAAACTATGGAACTTGAGCTGTAGCTGTGGACATCAAGAAAAATACAATATAGATGGAAGATGTGTGCAAAGGTTCTGCAACCAACAGGAAGAGGGAGAGCAGATGGAATTTAAAAACTTTGGCAGAGGGAAGAAAACAAACCTTTGTCGGGATTCTTCTTAAAATTAGTGCAAGGCATTGAATTAGTGGTGTGAAATAGAAGTCTCTGGAAGCTGGGTGCTTAAATTACGTATTTAGGTAATTTGTTTGCTCTGGTTTATTACCTTTGCATTTCATTTTTATTTTTTAAAATTTTTAACACAGTGCTGAAGATGGGAACAAGAAATAAAGCGACAGGGGAGGGAGACTGTAAGAGTTACCTTGCGATAATTCCCTACGTGTGCCTATTTTAAAGTGATGACCAAAATTCATTATCTTTGTCTTTTCAGGCTTTAGATGAAAAGCTTGTAGCAGCTCATATCTGAATATGTAATTAATCTTCTATTTTATCTTTTAAACTGTGAGAAACTAGGTCAGATTTTGAAGTGTTCCCTCTCCCGCAAACACCAATCAATCAAACCCTCCCTCAATCAGACCCTTTTTCTTCACTTCCATCCAAACACTTTCCCCTCCTACTTTTCCCTTTGAGGACCTTGCAGGCACCACAGGGGTTTTCCTTTCACAGCTTTTACTCCTCAGATGCTAAAGGGGGTTCCAAGGTCCCATTAAAGTGTCACCAGAGCAGCAAGAAGAATTGCACCTGTTTTCTGTCTAAAATACACCACCAGGGAGAAGGGTTAATGAGCTGTGCAGGGATAAATAATGGTTGCCAAAAGGATGGTTTTATAATGTTAGCACTTAAGTGTTTTGAAAAGGTTTGAAATTGCAGAAAAACATGTATTCAAAATGTATGAGGAGGGAAACTAAACCTTTTCCTGGCATAATGATAGTTGTGTGGGAACCTCTGTACATCATCACTGAGCTGTGAGGAGCCTGCACTATGAGTCACATTAGAAATTACTTGGAAAATGGATGAAAATGTGGCTTTGTTCATCAATGTGCACTGTATATACAATCCTAGTAACTAACCAAGCCACCATGACTAAAGCAACCTCCTAAAGAGACACAATGGACCATTTCATTCCTCATACAAAGCAAAATTCTGGGGATTGTTAGGTCCTGTCTAAGGGAACATTTGGTACAGTGCATGATTTGTATTAACTTGTTTCCATAGTCTTTGTGAGTCATGCTAGTCATCCCCCATGACTAAGCAGCATATTTCTGAGATTTTTCTTCTTTAATTTATAAATGTGGCATATAAATATTTATATGCTGAAGAGAAAGTTAAAAAGTAGCTACTGATGCCTAAAATCTCCATTGTGAGGAACGATACCTGAATTTGAAAATTCCTTTATGAAACAAGATAAAAGTATCAGCTAGGTAAGAGAAACAAAAAGCAAAAAATTTATTGCTCCCTAGGTAAAATCTTTAAATGGAACTGGAAAGTTTTTGACAGACATATGTGCTGACACATCTGTGAATTGTTTTGACTCAACATGGGAACTACTGGATGACTTTCTGTGGCTGTTGGAACTCAGCAGCTCAGCCAGACCATTTTAATTGGGCCCTCCTATGTTGGTGGTGGCTCCTCACATGGGACAGCATTTGACAGAGGACACACAGCTGACACTGAGAATGGTTTCAGGCATCAGCAGTTTATTATTCCCCAGTGCAACCTTCCATACCCTGTTTCTCACATGCATAACACCTGTTCCCTTTTACTGTTTTGTGGTTGGCCAATACACCTCAGCATTCCGTTCTCCTTCACTGCTGTTAGTTTGTCTTACACAGCTGCACCCCATTCCCTGTGTCCCATAATGTCTTCTCCTACACTCCTACCTCTAAAATTTAGAGGGAAAACCTTGTTCTCGTTAAGCCATGAAAGTTCCTGCCAGTCTCAGTGTAACTGGCACTGTGCCCTATGAATTGGTCATAATATGCATGTAAATACTATATAAATTTGCTGTTTTGGTGGGAAATGTTTTTTATGGCATGCTAGAGATTTACAATTTTTAAACTTCACAGGTGATTTCTTGGGAAGCTTTGTAAATTTTTCTGGTATATTTACTTCCTAAGAATGTTGAAGAGGCTTGTTTTTTCCCTTCAAAAGACAGAAATGAAGCATTAACTGTCTGCAGTTTTTGGAGAATATTCTCCATATTGAAGTTTCCTCTGTAAGGCTGAGCTGTGGAGGCAAAGCAAGAAACTGCATTAGAGGAAAACTTAGAGGAAGTAAAATACAACACAAAGAAGGAAATATAAGCCATACTACAAATATGACACTCATTAAAATGTTTTTCTTACAGTTCATGCTGGAAATAAAGGCTGTTGGTGTAAAGAATTTTAGTGGCAGAAGCAGAATGCTTTAAAGAACATCTTTTGCGAGTGTTGACATTGTCATCTTTGATCATTGTGAAGCTTTAAATGTGTTTGGAATGTAGTATGTTAGCAGGACCATGATCTGGAGATCCTATTTGAATCAGAGACCACTTCAGGAGACAGAGTTGATATGCCTGAGGGGAAAAAAAATGGAAGGATGTTGATGGTAATATTTATTGTTGAGCTTAGCTTGATTTTATAAACTGCTTTATACATAGTTGAAATTGGACATCTTCTGGAATAGCATTGCTGGAGTGTATTTAGTTCCTTCAGCAGGATTCAACAATATCTATATATAGTAGGAAGATATAAATCTGTGGAAAAAAAAAATGTACAGTCTACAGAGAATGAGTGCCTTCTGAGAGGAAGGGAAGAGAAATAACTAAGCAGAGGGAGGCTTCAGAACAGCTCCCTGCGTGATTCAGAGATGCCTTCTGTTGTTACAGGTTCTTTCTGTGTCATAATTTACAAGCTGAACTTAACACTCTGAGTATGTGGCAGCAGTTGTCTGTGCCTCCACCACTTCCATCCCACCAGGGCCCTTCAAACACATGCTAAATAGAATGAGAATTTGCTGGCTGAAGGGTGATGGAATTGCAAGCGATTTGAGGATTATTGTTTCTTCATAAATCTACCTCAAACCTGCCTCCCTACTCCCCTGGCAGAGATGGAAGAACAGCCTGTTACCCTGTAAAATACAGATTAAAATCAGCAGTGTTCAGGCAAGAACTGAGATGATGAAATATCCAGCTTCAGGAGCAGGATTGCCTGCCACTCTGCTCACCATGATTTGTTGATTCCTCTGCACTTTGCCAAAGTAATTAATGGAGAGAGCAATTTATAAACGAAAGAAGGAATAAGAGTATCAGTGTGACACAAAGTGACCAACTAGACCTTGAGTTGTTGGGGGTAGTTACTTCCTGGCATTTAATCTCATGTGCCTGTTCTACTGCTAATTAAACAGCTGATGGGCTGGTTCCTATTTAGGCATGGTCACATTAAACAGTAAGGCTTAGCCCTACAAAACAATAACATTCCCAGGTTGTGGTTTAGCACAAAAAAGAGGTCTTCATAGATAATGCTGGGTCTGATTTGGTTTACATTTTTGCAGGTCAGGTGTCTTTGGCAATAGATTATCATCACCTGCTTTTACACCTTTGTCATTCACCGGTTTTTGCAGCAGAACAACTTTACCTAAGTTTTTGTAGGGGCTGTTTAATTATTTTTATTGAAAATTTAATTTTTTTTGTAATTAAGTTTTGAAAGCAGCACTGTTACATCTAAGATATCCCGAGAGATGCTCATTATTCTCTTATTTGGGTGTTTGAAGGTAGAGGGATAGATCAGACATTACACCAGTAGTAAAAGCAGAAGGCATTTGTTGGTGTCACTACCCTGCCTTGACTTTCTGGCAGCAAACCATAATCATATATTCATGTGATAAAAGTGTGAAATTTTGTGAGACCATGAATATTTATCAGAGCACAGAGGGGTCCATGGCCAGGCTCCACTTTTCTGTGTGCTGACTGAGTAAAATCATAAAATATCCTGAGTTGAGAGGGACCCACAAGGATCATCAAAGTCCAGCTCCTGGCCCTGCAGAGGACAACCCCAAGGATAACTCCATGTACCTGAGAGAGTGTTTCCCACTGCTCCACGTGCTCTGACCAGGAAAACCTGTTCGCAGGTGGGCATGAGCAGAGAAGAAAGATAATTACTGTCCAGTCAGCACTGAATCTCCAGAGTTTGATGGCATACACTGGTTTGGAAGAAGGTACTTTTTTTTTTTCATGGCATCAGGAAAGGAATCACAACCAGTCTGACATCAAATTAATTGCTGCTGGGTGTTGAGGCACTGATGCTATAGAGGGGTCTGATTACCAGAGATTCAAAATTAGAGTGGGTATTGGAGCCTGTGAATGTACTAGGCAGTGAGGAGATACCTCTTTGTGTTACTTGTGCTGTTTCTCACAAGAGGACAGGACCAGGGGGTTCCTAGGAGAGTGCTTGACCTGGTCTGAAGCATGAAGGAATGACAACAGCACTCAAACAGCTGGAGATTATTAAAAAGAGGAATAATTACCTTCTTCTGTGTGATTTTCTGCCAAGTGGTTTCCAGTTGAGTTAATAATGTTGCAGTCCAGCTAGAGAATGTCCTTTATATCTTGTCTGCCTTATTGGGTAGACAATAGGATGAGTTTATGCTGTAGGAATTATGAAAAGGGTGAAAAAGAATTCAATCATTTCACAAATTCTTGAAGCTAAGGCCAGTGATCAAAAGTTGCAGTGTTAGCATAATAGGAGGCATAGAATGACTTCTTAAAGGCCCATTTGATGTATTTTTGGCACAACTACATTTCTGGTTGAGAAATCTTTGACACTCTTGAAGCATTAGTGCTGTCAGCTGGACTAAATGACTGGTTAATACTTTTACAGAGTAGTGCTTTATCACAGAGATGGCTTTCCTCCCTCTTCTTAATGACAAGCAATTTGAGTTTCTGTAATAGCTTGCTCATATTCTGTGCTATTTCAGGGGGCTGTTTTTTTTCCTCCTTTGGTTGTGGTGTTTTTTGTTTTTTTTTTTTTTTGTTGTTTTGTTTTCTTTTCTTTGGTTTTGTTTTGGGGATAACCTCTGAGTTAAATATTGAGGATTTGCCATTTAAAAATGATCCTTAGAGTATTAGTAGAAGTTGTCAGTGAGATCACTGCATTGTTTTATATAAGCATTTGTATCCTGGTTGTCCTGTCTTGAAAACAAAAGCCCTCACATTTCAACCATTGTTTATGGTTTTTGAGATTAATTTTGGCTATACAGAGAATTCAAAAATGTTATTGAAAGTCTTTTCAATATGTTGAAAATGTTGACCAAATAATGACTCAAAAAGGGCTCCAGTTTTCAGAAATTAGAAGACAGTAAGTCACACCTCATTTTCTAGTGAACAATATTAATTTCTATCCTCGTGGAATCTTTTTTAAAATAATTCAAGGGGATGTTCACAATCAGATCATGTATGTTCTGGAAAATAATCTCAATACCTATAACTTTAAAAAAAAAAATTATCAGAAGATTTAGGAAACGGGACACATTCTGACTTTCAGAGTAATTATTAGAAATTTTAAACTTTGAACTAAGGATTCAAGGTTTGAACCAAGGATCCAAGATCTGAACAAAATGAGAATGGTCTTCAGTAGCATCTACATAAACATCAACTTACACAGAAATAAAATTAATAGAAATATTATCCAGTCTTTAAAATGTTTTTATCTGGTAGGAGTGCCAGCAGCTGAGGTGCATTATAATGGTGAAACCCATATAAATATGGTGATGATGGTTGGTCAGAGTTGGTTGGGAAATTTCCTGTGTAACCAAATTTTCAACAAATAACAGTGATTAATTTATTTTCATAATTTTAGGGTTTATTTTTCTTAATTTTGGGAAAAAACCCCAAACCAAACTCAAACAAAAGAACCCACAAATGTCTGCAATGATGAACAGCAAACCAAATATTTAACTTTGTGTTAGATCACCTGAATAGAAATAGCTCAGTTTGCTTCATTAATTCAGAAGGGTTTTCTGGATCACTCCAACATTAAACTAAATCTTCCTGTGTAGTGGCAGTATATATACTATGGCAGATATATTTCAGATTCCTTTTTTCCCCCCAGATATGCAAATCTTCTCCCCAGATCTATAGTAAACATAAAAACATCCATTCTGACCAATTCTGCCAAACAGAAATCCCATGGTTTTTATCTATATTACTATGGATCGGATAGTAAGCACAGTAAAAAAAAAAGCCCAGACCGGTTTGTGGGTTCTAACTAAATTTAATGTTTCTTGAGAAACACAGGGAAATACCTTCCAAAAGCCAAATATTAAAATTTCTTAGAGAAAAGTGAAAACTGTTCTTATTGCTTGTTTCCTATTCCAGTAATACTATGGAATAAAGGATTTGCAGTTAGGCCTCCAGCCAAAAAAGACCATAAACACATGTTCAGACACATGAATAGTCTCATCAAAGTCAAAACATTTAATTTTTATCCTCAAAACATGTAGGGTTTTATAATTGGCACTTGCAGACTAGACTGATGAATTAGCAGCAGATTTACAACTTAATAAAACCCTCTTACTTTCCATATTCACATGAATAGGAGTTTGTTAGTATTTCACAGAGTCTGAAAACTTTGGCCAGATCTTCCATGAGTGAGACATTGCTTTGTTGAAATGAAAGCAGAAAACCTGGTCTGTTTATGTAAATATCTAGACAGCTGCCCTGTCTGGGTTTGGTTTGCTTTGTTTTCTTCCCTGCTTATCTTTTAACTTAATAGCTGTGCCACATGTCTGTTCTGTTTTGAGGCTACAGTATTCAAGAATGTGCTAACCAAGATGTTGCATTTTCAAGCCTTATTTGAATCTACAATTTAAACCATTTAACTCACTTTTTAGCTTTTTTGGGGGGCAAAAAATCTGAGGTCACCTTTGGTAACTCCCATTCTGAATCATACCCACTGCCCACATAAAATATTCTACACACTGGTGACAACTTCCTCCAGAGAGGCTTTTTCTGGTTAGGTCGTGATTTGTTTGAAATCTCCAGGCTTTCAAAATAGGATGAAGCAATTTATAAATATGATTGTGGCAATAGAAGGGTCAAGACTTCGCAACTGGGTAGCTAAAATTTAAAAATTAAGTAACTTGGATTTCAATAATTCATGAGTCAGCTCCTTCTGACTTTCCTATTTCCCCATTCAATTTTAAGGGAGGGAAGTTGTAGTTCTGCAAGTTTTGGATACAGAAAGGTATGTAACGCCTGTTACTGCTTTTCTTACAAAGAATTGTGAAAAAACTTCCATTTCCAGTTTCTGTGATGCCTGTTTCTCCTGCAGCTTCTTTCCTTCTCTCTGTCCTGCTGCCACTCCTGGAAGCTTTAGGAAGTCCATACACTGAGTTCTACAAAATGGCCTGTGGACTTCTCTGCTCTCCACCTGAATTTTGTTGTTTGCTGCCAGTTTCTCTTTCCTTCTATATGCTGCCATTAAATAAAAATCCTGGCTTAGCAGTCCTCCTTTTAGAATCTCCACACTGGGGCAGAACACTCACATGTATCCTAAAATGAACTGTGTGCCCTCATCCTCAGGACAATTGGTGCATCTCCCTTGTGTGTGCTCTTACCCTTAGCATATGGAAAGGTCACTTGGAAAGGCTTGACCCACAATGCCAAGGTAGTTGCTTGTCAATCCTGTGATGAACTTCAGCTTTACAGGAAGATATTTTAGTTAACAGTAACAGCAGCAGGAAAAAAAAGAAAAAAAAAAAGGCCATGGAGGTAGAACTGCTAAGTGGAATTAGTATTATTAAAATCTTGTAAATGAAAAGCAGTTCCAAATTGTCAAATGTGTTTAATATTCTTTAGGACCATGCTCAAGTTGGTCAATTAAGATTTGGAGGATTTTTACGCTCTGCTTGGAGGAAGGAGGGGAAAAAATTCTATGGTTGGGAAAACTTGAAAGGATTTAACGCTCTGTTAGAAACCTGGCGGGCCTCCCGCTCTGATCAGGAGCTGTGCTCTCAATGAAATGATCAAAAGAAGATGCCAGCTTGTGTACACATTTTCTCTGACTGCACTGCAAGAGTGGGCTCTGTTTTCAGGCCTCAGTGTGAAGAAAACAATTGGGTAAGAGAAGGGAATGCCAGAGGGTTTGGGATTCCTCCTGCGGCGTGAGCTGCGCTCTGCAGCCCGCCTCCCACTCAGGCGCTCCGCTTTCAAGATTATCGATGATTACAAGTTATCAATTTCCTTGTCTTTGAAACAGAGCTTGTGTGGGCTTGAGCGATGCCTCGCGATCTGCTGGGCCTTGCGAGGGAGCGGTGCCAGCAGATGTCACTGTGAGCCCTCGAGTGGCACGGGCCTGGCGGGGCCGCGGCTGCCCGCGGTGTCCCGGGGCTCCGGGAGCCTCCGCAGGGACCGTGCCCATCGCGGCGGGCCCCGAGCTGCTGCTGTCCGCTCCGAGCTGAGGGAACACACACAGCCCTGGGCACCGCCGGGACACGGCCCTGAGCACCGCCGGGACACAGGCCCTGAGCACCACAAGGGCACGGCCCTGGGCACCGCCGGGACACAGGCCCTGAGCACCGCCGGGACACAGGCCCTGAGCACCACAAGGGCACGGCCCTGGGCACGGCCGGGACACAGGCCCTGAGCACCACAAGGGCACAGGCCCCGACCACCACAAGGGCACAGGCCTGCCCGCTCAGCCTCCATCCCTGCCCAGCCCACGGATGCAGGAGGATGATCTGTGTGATGTGAGAGAGATCCACGGCTGTAATGAGCAGGGTTATGAGCTGTCCCTGGGTGACAGGGATGCTACAGCCGAGAAACAGAAGCTTTATGTAGTATCAAAGCCTGGGCTCCACAGTTAGAGAACTTAAAAACCACAAGCAAGCAAACAAAAAAAAATAAACAAAACAAAAACCCCACCACAATCCTGAAGAGTTTTCTAAATATTGTGTTTGGGCAGTCCTGAAATGAATATTTTATTTGATTGGCTTATGTTGAGGATTTTCCTGGCACATTGCATACAAATGCTGGAAGCAGAATAAACCTGGTGGTGTTTTGTAGGCTTTGAGTTTCCCTAAGTAAGATAAGAATTCATAACATGTGAGGCAAAACAAAAGAGCAGACAAGGATAGAGCTGGAAGCAACAGAGGAGTTACAGGCTGTAACAGAGGTAACAGGCTGTGGAGATGGAGAAGGAAGAAGGAGAAGCAGGAAGTAAAGAAGCTTCTGATGAAGTAAGAGGACAAGGGATGCCAAAATATCCTGACACTGGAAATGCTAAATGTGGCTTTTGCCACAATTTTAAAAATTCAGGTCTAGACAGCAAGGCTTTTTAAATTCAGACCTTTCTAAACCTTCCAGCTGATTTCTTTACAGTGCTATTCTTCGTGGCCTTTGCTCTTTTGCAAAGACACCAGGGAGAGGTTTCTGTGGGCTGGCAGCTCTCATCCCATCTTGCCCCAAACTCCACCCATCAAGAACACATCAGAACTGTATTCAGATCAGATCTGCTGTCAAGGAAGGGTTTCCTTTTGGTGTATGAGGAAAGTTGGCATGGTCCATGCAGGACATTTCTGTTTGTGGTGAAAACAGATCAGGAGAAAAACTGGAAAGTTCTCACTTTGATGGCTTAGTTCTGGTGATTTATCATATTTATAGATGTACAGCTGATATGGCCATGAGTATGCTACTCCTCAACAGCATTGCTTTTTTTTAATTGTATTGATTTCAGATTGCAAAATCAGGTAACAAGCATAGGTAGAAAGGGGAATCCTCTTTTTGGACTTAATAGATAAGAAAAAGCAGAAGAATTATTGAAGTATCTGTTCCTGTGCTTCTAAATGTACAAATAACTCCTCAGGAGTCTCAGAATGTGATTATTACAAGGCTTGAGTCAATATTCAGTCAGAGTCCTCCAATTTTCCTTTAGAAATGTCTATAATAGACTGATTTTTACCCACTCTATCCTGGTGTTAATACAGAAGTGAGAGAGCTCTGGTCTGAGGAAAAGCAGTGGCCTTTAATGGAGTTTTCAGCTAAGAATTTTTTCATTTGTTGGACCTCGAAGTGGTGCTTTTGAAGGAGGCTTTATTACTCATATGAACTCCAAGGAGAAGGCACTTGTTTGAAGGGATGACTTTGAAGGTTTAAGGTGAAGAACTTTGGTGCAAACGTGATAACTTTACAATAAATAAGTTGGCCCAGACAAGCTTGTTTCAACTCAAAAAATGAGACCCAGGGTGAAGTAAAGTTGTGTTACTTTAATACATCCTTTGTTGCAGATGTGTCCCTGGAGTGTAAGGTAGAAACATCTGGGTGGCTAAAGAGAATATTTTCAGTTTCTTGGGCTAGCATGTTACCTTCTGGAGGTTTAGATCACTGAAAGGACAAGCAATAGCTAAATAAACACTCTTATAAGTCAGTGTCAGAGGAAATCACATATTGTAGGTTTGTATGTTACTCCCAACTGGTTATGCACTGCTTGCATCTAATTGTTAACATATCACAAAAAATATCATTGGGATTTATAATAGTTCAGCTGCACATAGAATGTGTGCTTACACATTCTCCACAGATGGTTTCAGCATTACCTCAGTTTCTGCATACAGAGCTTTTTTTGTAGCTTTTGCTAGGTGTGTATTGAGAAAGAAATCTGTATAATGCATAGCTGAAGACAAGGAGTTTATTTTGCAGCTCCATTCTGGATTTCCACAGCACGTGCCCCAAGGAGGATCATCTCTGCTGGGAAAATTTCTTTCTTTGGCAGAGCCTTCCTGGTAGAAAGATGTGCAGAGACAGGTGAGGGTTGTGTTTGCATGTATGGCTGTCCTCAGGGTGTGAAAATCCTTCATGACCTCCAGGGAATGGCTGGAGTTAAAGCTCTCTGACAGCAAAATTTATGTGCGCACAGACTGCAGGTGGAATTGAGTCAGGAAGGTGAAATGATTCCCTGATTTGCTTTCCTCTGTTTCTCTGCCATGCAGCCCCATCAAACTGTGATCTCTCAAGGGATGTAGCTGAGTCTGAAGAAATCCATGAAAGCACAGCATGAGTTGTGAGTTCCTTGTGCATAGAGGTCTATAAACATTTAACTTCACTTTAAGGGTGCCAAGTGACCAATTTGTGTCAGCTTTGCCTTGAAAATCATAGCCTTTTATGACTTTTTGGTGATTATCAGTAAAAGCACAAGAACAGAAAGCTTGTTGTTTCATCCTTAGCAGTATTAGGCACTGGATGATCTTAAAGTTTTCTTTTACCTTTTGAAACATTCACAAATTTGATTTTCCCCTGCAACTGCCTCTAAGATGAGTGAAAGACAGAATTGGGCTTTTGAAACTTATCTCCTTCCACCTCAGCCCCTTAATGGTTACAGTGACATTGACAATTACCCTAGATCCTCAGCTGGCTTGAATCAGCAAAGCTACCGTGGCTCTAATGGAGAAAGGGTGTTTGGCAGCAGCTAGAAATGGGACTCAGGGTATTTACTTAGGCCAGACCTTTGTTTTAATTGTCTAATTTATTTGGAAGTAGGCTATGTGTAAGGTGTTTGAGCTAATGGTGAAGAAGTAACCATAACACTTGAATTTCCTGAGATTCAAGTGCTTGATTTCTCAGCTGATGTTGCTTTGATGTTTTTTCAGTGCTACCAGTCTCATCCAGCTGTTTTATGGCTCCTACTCCCAGTAGGAGCCTTTTGCCATTGCTGGACTTGGCTTGCTCTAGAAGAGATCAGGGTTTCTGTAGGGTGCCAGATTTTCTTTTTTAAAAACACTGGCTTATACTGATTTAGACAGGGCAATTCTAAGCACTTTGTCATAGAAAGCTTATGCCAGAGCTTCTGAAACAGAAAGCCCTTGAGTAAAACTGTAATCCTAGCTTGGAGCAAGAGGCAATAGACCTGTCAGTAACACAGTGGCATGGGAAATGCTGCTGTAATTAAAGTTCGCTCAGCTTTTCCTTTATAAATCTCTATAATAGAGGCCTTGTGTGTTAGTGCAGCCATTTCAATTTATGTTGTTTTGAAACTAGGTAATCAGATTTCCAACTTCAGTGGCATCATTTCTCCATGAATGTATTTAGCAAAAGTTTGTCTATTCTTCTGTGTGGTGCTGTAAAAATAAAAAGAATGGTTTTTAAACCTTCCAGCCCAGGTTGTTTGGGAAGCCTGGTAAACTCAGTTGCAGGACTAGGGAGTTTTACAAAATGATAAAAAAATCTTGTAATACTAATTTCTTTTAGTTGAGCAAGATTTTGCCCAAAGTTTTGCAAAACTTTTTTTTTTGATAGCTCATAAGCTTTTCAAAAAGTACATCTACTGGTTACTATGTTGCAAAATGCATATCTTTATTTAGGAGGTTTAAACAACACTGTTTTTTTTTTTCCTATGAAAAATATTTTATAAATACCTTTTAAGTTTTAAGTACCTCTTGGTACATGGAGTGGCCTAAGATCCTATTGAAGTCAGATAATGGGTGCAATTAAATGTAAAGCTTTTTAACTTTTTAATTCCAGCATTATTATTAATTTCTTCAAAGGTTAGAGAGAAAAAAAACCAAAGTAAATATACTGTGCCTTCATGTCAATATTTGCTTAAATTGTTTGTAGAATAAAAGCCCACAGAGAAATGGAAATCTGTTCATGTTGCAGTAGCAGAAGTGGCAAAAATTGCCACACAAGTCATTAAAAATTAGTAACTCTTCTGTCTGGATGGTTAACCCATTGAATTAGATTATAAAGACTTCACAGTGTCTCAGAATTTTGCCTCTGGTAAGAAGTAGAGGAATATTACTACTTTTTTTAAAATTTATCTTTTTCCTCTTTTTTTTTTTTTTTTTTTTTTTTTCATCTGCTTAATACAGTCTGAGATTGTCCTATGTACTTTTAGGTGACATTGGTTAATTCATTCTGAATCAGCTGTAAACCCCTTCCAGATGTAACTCACAAATACAGAGCTCTGCAGTTGTGTCCAACTTCAGACAAAGAAATTTGGATTCTCTTGCTTGGCTATCAGCACAGCAAATACCAGATTCTTGACTTATTTTATCAATATCTATATCTCTATCTTTATCCATATCTGTATCTATATATCTCTATATATCTATATCTATCTATCTATATATATATAATATTATTTCATTTCTGTGAAAAAGCATTGTTTGGATGTAAAGGATTTTCAGCAAGGCTTGCAACTCAGACATTGCAGCCCAGTGCCCATATAGAACAAGGAGGTAACCAGCAATTCTCACTTAGACTCTGAAACACAGAGTTTGGGAAATATTATTAGTTATTATTATTATATAATATATATTATTAATGTTATTATATTAATTTTATTACGATCTTGTGTTTGTAAACTCATAGTAAGCCACTGGTCCTTATTCATCTCCTCAGAAAGTGGGAAGAAGTGCAATCCCTGTTAAACCCTAACCAAATTTCTATTCTGGAGATAACGACAGGAGGAGCAGATTCTTTTCATTATGCCTTCTGCTGGAACCAAGGGACAGGAATGGATGGAAGGGAAAAGAAAGTTACTGATGAAACTGGTGGAAGAAAGGGAAACTATGGACTTAAATCTTCTTTCAGTTCTTCTCTCATAAGTATAACTATTACTCTTCTGAGGGTCACTATCATTACCAACCCGTGGGCAGCACTGCTGGCAAAATTAGGAAATAAGAAAATTTTTACTTTACCAACAAAGTTAACTTTGATGTAAATGGATAAGCAAGAGCTCATTGTGGCACTTTCTCTGTTGGATCTGAGCATGGGGTAACCTTGCAGGTTAACAGGGTGGGTGGAACATTGGAAAAATAATTTTTATTTCTCAGCCATCTGCAGTTTTTTACATTCTGCATTATTCATGTGCCAGCATGTAGAGACCTCAAGGAAGGACCTGCTCTCCATGTCACTTTTTCTGATTCTCTCCTCCTTCAGGGTGGCCTTGGCCTTCCCCAGAGAGACCTGGTGGTTTCAAATTTGGTACGTTGACCTCAGTAATCTGACCTTGGACTAGCCTGGATGATATTTTAGCATGAAGTAGAACTCTGGTGCAGAAGGGATGCATTGAAGATTTCACATGGCACAATGACAGGCTGGAATCCAGTACCCTGTCGTGCTTGTTAAATAGCACCACATTTTCAGCACTTCAGTCACACATGAGGCCAGACCATTCATTATTGCCTCAGCAGTTAAGACTTTTTATTATACTAGTGACCCAAACAGGCAGAATTTGTTGTTTTTTTGACACAGCCTAGAAGTGCCTTCAACTTCTTGTGTGTTCTCTCAAGACACATCTTATTGCTGAAACCACATTAAATGTTCTGAAAAAAGTTCAAGTAGTAATGACTTAAATTTTCATTTTTCAAGTTTGTTGATTAGGTTTTCACCAGATTTCCTGTAGTAGTAGCTATAATAGCCTTGTAGTTGAACAGTGCTACTACTATTTTCTGCTACTGCTTTTTTTCTTTGATAATTTATCTAAATAAATCAATTTACTTTAACAGATTAGGTAAATAAAAGTTCTTTTTATTACCGTCAAATCAATAAATGTTCTCACTGAATTTTGTGATTACCTCGGTACTTGATAAGTCTTGTTTTTTAAACATAGATATGAAAATGAAGTCCTTAGTAATGGTAGATTTTAATCACACAAAGACTCCACATAGAGAGATTTGCTTTTAATTTAAAAGAAGTTGAAGCATCAGCTCTTTAAGGTTCTGCATTGTACTCCTTTTCCATCACCCAAGAATCAACCTGTAATAGTAGGTAGGTATGTTTAAAAGCTACTGACTGCTTCTTTTGAATATCTGAAAGGTTTTTAATTAGTAGTTCCACTGGAGAAACAGGCTGTATTTTAGATCTGAACTCTCTCACTTTTTACAGCTAGAAGGATGAACCTTAGGTTTTAGAAAATATATTAAAAAATAACTTGCATCTATTTTATGTATTGGTAGTGTCTGTAGTTCTATGGAATTACTGTACATGGATTTTTTTACTTGCTATGGACTAAAGATGCTAAAAATGAACTCTTGGGAATACCTATGAAAGAAGGAATTGCACTTGTTTATGACTGAGGGTGAAGCTATGTGCAAATCTGATCCAACAGAGATTTTTAGTTGCAATTTGTTCCAAGATTCAAAGCATGTCTCTGATATTTACTGGGTAAATAATTTATTTTACTATGGAAAGTGTACTATTCTCCATCATTCCTCTTCCTTTTGTCATAAAGATCAATATTTTCCCCACTGGAAATCCCATATCACCTCAGTGATTTCTGTAGCTTTTATGAAATTGCAATGTTAAAGTAATATTTGCGTTTAGCAGCTGTAAGTTCAGGACAATCTGTAAGGAAAATAAAATTTCCATTGTCTCCATGAGGCTGTTAGTGTTTGGTTCAAGATCAGTGGGAATCTGCCATGTTGGTGTCCCAGAGAGAAAATCAGCTGCTACTGGAAGTTCAATAACAGGTAAAACTGCTAATTTTGAAAGCTTGCAACTCTCTTATTAAAAAGGTGCAATTTTAAGGGTAGTGAAAACAGTAATTACTTTGTTTGAATGGTTTTACAGTTCTTAGTCTGAACATTTTCTTCAAAGATTCTTTGAAATTTTAGTCAGAAAAGAGCTGGTGAAATTAGTGGGAATATTGTTTGAAAACACATTTATGTGTCATATGAGCAGAATTCGAATGAAATGAGTTCAAGTGGGATGGTGTATCCTGTGGTGTTCTTCAAAAAATATTAACCACCTTTACCCTGTACAAGTGCAAATTATTATTCCCGAGTATATTATTACACTGCATTGCTCCTGTAGCTATAGCAGTACTCAGTGTACTGAAAATGACTGGGAAAATACTCTTCTACACAGTAAGAATCGCACTGTGGTCTTAATTAAGTGATTCATTTCAGTAGAATATGGATTTCAACTCGATAATGGTCCCTATCAGCAAGATAAATGCTAATTTATAGGTAGGAAATGATAGAAAATAAGCAACCAGGCAAAGGGGGAAACCATTAGCCAGTCCCAGTGTTCAGTGCCACTGACATTACTGATATTGTATCTAACAATTCACGTGGAAATAAGAATGTAGAAAGTAGGAGGTGGCAGATGGACCCCATCTGGAGTAAAGGACTTAGAGCAGCTCTGAGAGTGTAAAAATACTTTTTTTTTGGTTTGCTCTCGAATTAAACAGTGTTTAGTCCAGGGGCAGCCTGAAACTACTTCCTCATAAAATCCTACCAACTCCTGGTGGTCCCAATGTTGACCACACACCTGAAGTCAGCACAAATGTCCAAACCAGGTCACTCCTCACCTTTCTGTAGTGGTAAAGAGGCAACAAACCAAGGCTCCATCTTGTTTGGTTGAGGGATAGAAAGAAACCAAGAAGCATTACAGGAGCAGGAAGGAAAAACTGAGTTAATATCACACACACATCATGGAGAGGTGCAAAGTTGCACAAGGAGCACAAGGAGCTGAAACTCTTCCATTTCTGAACTTCTCTGGCTGACTTTGAGAGCACAGAACATGTTTTGAATCTGGTGTTTGTCAAGTAAGCAAACTCCCAAGTTGGCTTTGGGGCAAAAGGGTGCCAGGGTGGCTGAGTTGTTGGAAAGTTGGGTCTGGAGCCAGCCCAGCAGCTCTCCTCAGGAAATCTGCAGGGAAGGAATAGCTGCACAGGGACTGGAACCAATGACTGCTGTTGTGGAGAGCTTTTTAATTCCGGGCGTATTTTCTGCTGCTTGTCAGAAAATGACTGGATTATCTTTACTTCCTTAGAATTTGGATAGTACCTGATTGCAGTGCTTGTACAGCATATTTAGTAATGCATTCTGGAGAGTGCTGATGAAATTGTTTATTATGCAGTAATCAGTTAAACACTTCCCTTGTTACCAAAATTCTGTGAAGCTGTTGGGATAAATAAGACCCCCTAACACTGTGTTTTAATGTTGGTGAGGAAGGCATTGTTTTATTCTTGTCCAGGGGGTGTGTGTGGCCCACAAAATTATGGCCTCCACACAGATGCTAATGTAAAATTTTTTTACTTATTTATACATTTTTAGCAATCAAAGAAATTAATGCTCATTGGTTCTAAGTTATGTAATTCACTTAATTTATCAGTATTCTATCCTCTATTGGTTATTGATTTCTCACTTTTCATACTAATTATTTAGGAAAGTTATATAATTTCCAACACCCTGGCTAAACTCCACAATGGATCTTCAGGTGTTACAAATGTGCAATATTTTCTGCAGATATGAAAATTAGAAAAGCAAATTAAACAAATAATCTTTAGTTAATAACTATGTAAAATGATCTAATTTCCACTTAGGTACTAAATCATCAGCACTGTTAAGCTTGGCATGCCACTGTAACTATTTATATATATTTTATATATGTCAATATACCTTGTTCTTTGGAGTTAGACCTCCATGGAAGTATATGAACATCATGTTAAACTTGGAAAGGAAATGTGATACTAGGAGCAGTAATCACATTTTGTTTCATGATTCAGGCAAAAAAGAATTCTGCTCTGTATAGTAGTGAGATCTTTGATTCTTACTGAATCTACTATGGTCCAGTAAATGCTTAAAAGAAATTATGTGTTATTAGGTTTGCATCCTTACTTTAGGAAACAGCAGGTCTATTGACCTTAGATTTTTCTATCTGTCAGCATCTGGTTATGAGATTTGCTTGGTTTTTCCTTAGTAACTGAAGCCACAGTTTGTAACACAGTATGAAATAACTTTTTTAAGCCACTAATTAAAGTGTATTATATTCGTTCAAATGTAAGAAATAATGTCAGAGTCTAAAACACTCACCTCCTGAGAAAGGGCCTAATGCCTAAGATAAGATCTTTTGCTGGTGCAAGTTGATTTGACAAGAATAAATTCCATGAATATTGGACAAACCAGGACAAAGTCTAAAGTTATCAGGAATGCAATAAACAGCTTCAAGGCCTGCATATCAGGTGTGTAATTGGGATACAAATTGTCATTAAGAAATTGGCTTGTAGGGGTCTCATTTTAGTAAAGGGTGACACAGGGTAACAGTGACTCCTTAACAGTCTCCTGTTCTCCACCTACACAGGAGTGTTCATTTTCACCCTCTGAATTTTGTGAGATGAGAGAAGAGTAAATTTGTCTGAAAAATATCTGAGAATATTTTAGGATAATGGGCATCTGAGACCTCAGGGAATACAAAGTTGCAAGCCAGAAACACACTGCTGACTTTGAAACTCCTGTGGCCATGTGCTGCCCAAGACTCTGGAGGACCAAATCTCCATGAATTTGGCTAAGATTTTACCAGGCCTGTCAGAGCGCCAGTGATGCTCATATCTAGAAATGTTCCCTTATTAAGGAGTCTCATTCTGCCTTGTATATTTTGACTGCCTCTAAGCTCTATTTATGGTGTACTATAAATGTTTTCACATCAATTTGTCAGCCAGAAACAGTAAAATCAACGAACTCTGATTGCTATCAGCTCCCCATAAAAGCTGGTGGGATTTTTTTCACTTTTGCTCTTAATTGCAATGATGTGAGGATTGAATCTTCTTTAAAACCCTGTAGCAACAGATTATTTATGTCATCTTTCACATTATTGAGATGAATGAAGGCTTCTTTAATAAGAACTTCTATGAAAAGCTCTAAGTCAAACCCCAAAGCCCAGAAATTACTTTTAAATACTTTTGCATTTCAGATAACTTCCTACTTGTCAGTAAATATAACCAAGCTATATTTCAAACATTACCAAGCAACTTTAAAATTTTATCTTGCTTTCTTACCCAATTGAAGCTATGCTTGTTTTAAATGTATCTATGATAAGTTTCATGGTCTTGTTATAGAAAGGTTTAATTTTCTTTTGAATATTTTTCAGGCACTTAATTTAAAAATGGAAACAGCATTTTAGCTATTTCATGTGGAGTTGTGGCCCTGATCAGTGCTTTTTTTTTGGCTGTGGTAATTAAACTGGGGACTTAATTAAACTGTGAATGGAGTTGAAGGAGTATTTATTACAGAAATTTGTACCACATTTGTACTGACAGCTTCTTGGTGCAAGCAGTGGTCCTTTGCTCACTTCCTGTTGAAGCTGAGCTTTTGCCAGGCCTGTTTCCAGGGATGGGTTGGACATCCACTTCCTCAAGAGCATTTTCCTCCACCAAAATGTGAGTAGCTTTGAACAATGAGCCCACAATAAACCATGAGTGGATGTGGAGCTGGTGCAGATAAATTGTTTTTGTTGCAGATTTTCCTGATTTGTTCAGAATACGTTGGAAGTTCCTAAATAGCAAATTCAAGTTTTGAGGATTTATGAAAGCAATTTGTAGGGAGGTGACAGATCTTGATTACTTTTCTATCTTGTAATTGTGGAAGTCCTGCTTTTTTTTTTAATGTTCGCTCAGGTTGCCCAGAATCACATTAGAATAAATGCAGTTTGTGACAAGAATGTGAGCATTGGATGAACATATTCTAATATCTGGAATGATATTGCTGTTCTGAAAGCAGTAGTATTTCATGTAAGGTCCATAATCAGCAGCCAGTGCAGTTCTCAAAGGTTTATGTGTGGGTAGTCCAATATTTTTATTTATAGTGTATGCAGTTTTTTGAGCTGAGGTGGACAGCTTTTTGTTTGGATTTTTTGGATGACAGTGAACAGATCCATGCAAGAGGCTCCAGCTTCTCTCATGTATTGAGGCTGCAAAAGGAGAGGTTTGACTTGTAATAGAGAGTCCCACTCACTTATTCAAGTAAATTAATTCATCAAGGGCATGAGAGAAAAATAGGATTAAACTACTGCAGGTCCTGTACTTGCTTGACCGCAGGTATGAGATGACTTAAGGTGATTTTTAAAGAAGTTAGAAGCACATCAGAGGGTACAGGGTCTGGAGGATTAAAGACTGCTATAAATTCTCATTTACCTGCATTTCACTAAGCCTGACAAATAGCAGGGAAGTTTATTCACTTCTGGGGGAACTTCTTGGGTGGTTTCCCACCAGATTGCCAAGACCTAGACTCGTGACCTATCAGCCAATTGGTCCAACAGTTTAGGAGGAGACCTAGAGCAAATCCCATTGAACAATTCTGACAGAAAACAGCCATTTTACAACTTGTAGATTGCAGGGCAGGCTTTTGGAGAGTGATGTTTCTCTATGCCCTGTCTACCCTTGTTTCATAACAAGTCGTTGCTGCCTTGTGTACACTTGTTCTACTCTGTCCAACTCTTTGATGACTGAAACCAGGGATAAAGCACTGACACGTGGCTGAGCTAGCTGAGATTGAACTGAAGAACTTTTAGGAACATGGTGTGCCTCAGCTTGCAGCTGAGAATTGAGCCAACAGTAATGAGGCAGTTAAGTGACTAATTATGACTAATAAGGACCTGCTGGGATTTTCAAAATGATTATGATTTCTATTCCTAGCTTTAAGGACCTTTATAAATCAGGCCCTTGTCCTGAAATTTGCACCTAGATGCCTAAATGCCATGGGAATCAATGGAGTCTGCATGGATAACAATGCAGGCCCACTCTTGGATTCTGATGATTTTTTTTATTTCTATTTTTTTTTTCTTCTTTTTTTTTTTATTTGTTATTTTCTTCCACAGTTATTGCTATTAAAATTATGCATCTTAAAAATACAAATGAATGCTTGCAAAGTGCTGATATGAGCTGTTTTATGTGACATGAAACATCCAACTCGTGTGCTTTGAGTAGCTCATAAATGCATTAAAGAAAATTTAATTGCTTGACTTTGGTCTGTTGATTCACAGCAGTTGGTTACAAATGAAATGGGCTGGTGGACACAGTCTTTCTACCCCATTCCCCTGGGTGTTGACTCTTTCCATGGAAGACAGCAGGTATTTACCTGGAAAGGTGGATTTTTGAATTGTCTGGGTGTTCTTCCATAATAAACAATTCTTTTTGGGGGGCCCTCAGCTGGTGTGCTAAAATACTGAAGCATTTTCCTTTGTGCATCATAATGAGAGGAGAAAGCAGTTTTGGGCTTTTTCTACTTTGTGAAAATAACCTTTGTGTGTCAGGCAGGCTTTATTCAAAGAAGTGAGACAATCTCTAGTTCAAAAGAAACCAGAAAATTGCTTTGCAATGTTCTTACTGCATTGAGTGAAACATTTTACTTACCATGATGAGTGAAGGAAATTTATATCACAGTCATGTTATAATGGGAGCCTGGAGAGAGGTATAAGTGCAGTGTTGAAATCCACGGCATAGGAAGCACCAGGAGGGAAACCAGACAAACTGTTGCTTTGTGTCATGCATAAGCCAGTAAGTAAATGATCTTGAAAATCATTGAATCCCAAAAGGTGGAACTGAATCCCAACAAGAGGAATGCAGTGTAATAATATATAGTGCTGGCAGCAAATCACCAGGCATTTGTTAAGGAAAGCATCGATCTTCAATGTGTCCCTGATACACGGGAAACTGTCCTCTTCTGGCACTGTAGGTGTCTTGTGGAACACATTTTACCAGCACAAATGTCTCTGTGGATTAAGGAAATTATGTGGATTAAGGAAATGATTCATTAAAGTTGCTTAACTCTAAAAAAGAGTCAGTTCAACTTTGGAAAATTTTATATTAAACTGTCTCTCTGACATTCCTACCTTTTTAGAAAATAACCTTATAACATTTTGAGAATTCCAGAGAGGATGGTAATGTTAAAGTTTTGTTATGGGACAATGGACTTCAGGTCAGTATATCTGTAATCCAAGGGAATGGTTATGGTGAGACTTAAATGATACAGAGTTTAATGAATGGGATATAATGAATGCTAATGCACATGGATTTGTGGGAAATAGACTTTAAAAATTTAGACATCCCTGTTTTGAGACTCTATATTTCATTGATAAAGGCATTGATTTGAAGTTTGTCATAAGTATTGTCAGAGTCCAATATCCTCAAACAAGATTATTTTAAATATTCCATGCCTGAAGAGTGTAATGTTTAATGTCAAACTTACTTATCTAAAAGATATTTAATGTTCCATGCAATTTTTGGTTTAGCGGAGTGGTACAAAATATATAAAAAACACAATGCAGATATAAATTACACTTAGAAAAATTTAACAACTGCAATCAATCTGCCCATTTAAATAAAATAAATGAATAAATCACAATACCAATGTGATTTGCTTTACCTGCCTTTACATTCTTACCCTTAGGATGCTTGGCATCCTCTGTTGCCAGGAAGGAATATTTGGGTTGAAGCCAGCCACCTGTTCCTCTATTTGAAAACATTTTGTTAGTTTTAGGTGAACCACATCATTGCTTTTGCCATTCTGTTCTGATCACTGCTGTGGTTCCACAAAGTCAGCTGCTTTGTGTTGTGCTCTGAGCTTCCTGGGCTCACCCTTGCCCATCCTTGAGTGTTCATTTTGAGGGATTCATTCAGAGACTCCTGTTCCACCCTTAGGGATATCAGTCACAGATATCTCAAGAGGATTGAATTCAATAGATTGTGGCATTTTTGTTAAAAAAATAGTATTTCTGTGGGCCCTGCTAAATGGAATGAAACAGGTAAATGTGTCTCAGAATATATTTGTAAGCAGACATTAATTTTTACACATCTGTGTTTCTCATGCAGTGCCTAAAGGGACTGCTTTTTAACCCTAATGTATTTTACATTTCTCTTTTACTCTGCAAGTGAAAATGCAAAATCATCCCAAATTTAGTTGTGCAGGCAACTCCAGTTTGGGTGAAGTGTGTCACTTGCAGAAAGAGCAAACTGAAAGCTCTGAATAATGCTCAACTCCTCGGTGAGGCAGGCACAAGGAGACAATATTCAGTATGGCCACATGTAAAACCTGGCTTGTGGCAAGGAACACTGAACACACTTAAAGCATGGGAACCTCTGACTTGTGGAAAAATGTAATGAAAGCTGAAAAGAACTTTGAAGGCTGATATAATGGTTGGATTTAAGGCAGATGAATGCAAGACTGAAGTGGAGAAAGTCATGGTGCTTGTCATGCTGTAGGAAAAGACATGAGCAACTCATCCCTGCTGTGTTCTCCAGAGCCAGAAATTGTCATCATCAGTTTCTCTGTTTCTCTTAAAATACCTAATTCAGATTAATTAGAACAAAGGTGTTTTTGCACACCAGCTGAGGCCACACATCTCTCATCAATCAGACCTGCTGTGTGAAGGCAAATGTTTATCTCTCCCTTGGTTTATGAAAGCAGTGGAGAAGGTAACCCTTGCAGTGTGGCTGCAGAGTTGTTTTTGCATACCAGGGCACAACAAAGCAATCAGAGTGTCCCACTCTGTCTCCTTAGGGTGTGACTGTACTATCAAAATTTCCATGATATGTCAACTTAACTCTGTGTCTACAACATGGAGATTTAATTAGGTTTTGTACATTATTGTAGGGAAATCCTGGTTGTGTTGTTTCTCAGGTGGATCATGTTTCCAGCTTCAAACTTATTTCTGCTCTTTCACCCCACCAGGCTACTTTGTAAGCTGTTTGATGCCATGTAGGTGTAAATTTTTTATCTGGTTGAGGAGCTGTGTCATGCCTTGTACAGAAAGCTGATGCTCTGCTTTCCCTCCTTCTCTTTCTGATCTTCAAACTTCTCCCATGTAGTTGTCTACACTAAATTATGTTCAACCAAAATATGGCTTATATTTGCTGCAAGTTCAGTTTGTTTTCAGTTTATTGGTTGCCAGTTTATTTGACCAAGTGTTTTGTGTAAACCAAAGCCTCCTATTGATAATATTTGTAACTTTAACATGAAATGCCGCAAACAGTTTAGCAATTTAGGATTATTACCTTTGACCCCTCTTTTCTGGTCAGATAATGTGTGAACATTTGAGTACATTTTAGAGGGCTTTAAAATCTGCTTTTTCTTGTATGAAATTGATGAGAATCTCTTTGTGGCACTGTCACAATTATGTTCAGAATGGCTGTGTGTGCATATATATGAATGAAGGTTGATAACTCCTAAGTGGGGATTTATATTCATGGGAGGATATAATCACAGGAGTATCTGCACATAAATATGCACCTGTGAGAATGGAATTTGTTAAATAAAGCAGGCAGCAATCTGTAGCTGCAGGGAGATAGCACTGCTATCTGATGAGGCTAATGGCTTCAGCACTGTGTTTTCTTAACACCTTTGTTCTTTTCTGAGCTTCTTAAGAAAGGAAAAATGAGCATCTGATCTCACATCTTTCATGAGAGGAGTGTATTGATTTCATTTTATTTAGATTCTTTTCACAGGTTTTGGACAGTGAATAAAATACTGGTGAAAGCAGAATCTTTCAACCTTCCTCCATATCTCTCTGCACCTTATGCTAACCAAACCATCTCATCATGATTGTATATTATTGTGCATTATATATATATATATATATATATATATATATAATATGTAAATACACATTGTACTTATATAAAATGTAACTGCTGGTGACTGGTATAAGTCACCAGGAAAAGTGAAGGTAAAGAGTTTTTTTATTAGTTTAGGTCATGTGGAAAGCTTATCTGCTTGCCTTCAGTGAGTGTGTAAGAATTACTGAACAGGCATCTTTCAAATCTCAGTCAAGATATGTAATAAAATCCAGGTTCTTAATGTGGAAAAGGCAATAATTGGAAAAGTATAATTGAGAAAAGGCTGCATGAAGTACTCATTTAGAAATATATTGCTGTTTTCTGAACAGTGATAATGAGAAAGTTAAGGTGGGAATTGTCTGCATGGAAATTCAAACTTGTTCACTACACTGCTTAAAGGAAAAAAAATTAAACTGCTGTGGACAGACTTAGTTAAGAAAGGCTGTTCCTAATTGAATTGAGCTGTACTGAAAATCAGACTTTAATGGAAATAAGAGGTTCCACATACTTATTTGCAGCAATTTAGCTTACGGAGTTTAAAATTTAACAAAGGCAAATTACAGTGTAGATGGCCTTTAATAGATTTGAACTACAAACATGGGAGCAGGCTCTCAGCTGGTGGATATGTGCATGCTGAAGTTCCCTTCACATTCACAACAGGATCTGCAGGCTCTGCCTCCTTGCCCAGGTACATTGTGCTGCTTTTTCTGAGAGCAAATACAGAATTTCCCATGAAGTTGAGGTTTAACTTTGTCCCTAGGGAGATTTAAATGCCGTTCCAGAGCTGTGTTTCAAAGGCCTCAGTATTGTGCCTTGTCCTGATGAGAACAGATGGGCAGCAGGGTACTGCCCAGTGGGTTGGGAACCCTTATGTAATAACACTTTTTTGCATCTGCTCATACGAATAAGTAACCATGAAATTGGTTTGTTTAATTAAAAGCAATTCCCAGTCTTCCAAAACAGCCACCCTTTCAGAATTCTTTAACAGAAAGGCAGATGCATGAATTTATCAAATTTCCTGAATCCTGCAAGCCTTGAAGACTTATGAAAAAGAGTTTGTCTCTATATATTTACAGAGGAGCTATGAAATGCAGCTGCATAACTGCTGCTACTTTCCACAACTGCTATGAGAGCAATAGAAATTCAGGTATTTCCACTAAAATACTGCTGCTGCTAACTTCATGCATGTAGGAGTTGTCCTGGATGTCAGCAGAGGTTCCTGGAGATACAGAGGATACAAAGAGGGAAGCAGACTCTCAAGACTAGCATTGTGAACTTGTAAATGTGGAGAAAAATATCATGCAAAGTTGGTAGGGTTTTTTTGTTTTGTTTTTAGTTTTGTTTTTTTATGGATGGAGAACACGGGATGTTCAATTAGATTCAGACAGTATTTGAGTATGCACAATATGAAATATAAATACCGTAAAGCCAGTAGCATCATATACTTTACAGAATATATCCTCATACTGCTGAAGGTACCCACAACCATACACCTTCACACAGAGGGAGGAGAAACCATGAAAGGAGCAGTTCAGGCATCTGCTCAAATGCTTCAGTCAGTTCCTTAGTTGAGATTGCAGCTGTCAGTTGTATAATTTAAACATACATTACTGGAGCTGTAATGCCCTCCTTGTTTTTAATCATTTCCACCAAAGCAAATCCCACTCCAGAGGTTTGGCTGTTCTAACAACGTGTTTGATACAAACCTCCCTAAGATATAAAGCAGGATGGGCAAATAATTTGGAAATGATAATAATCCAGTGGAGGTTAAGGTTGCCTTGTTCTGCTGGGATGTAATAAAATCTGAACCTTATACATACATCTGAAATAAATTAGCTGTGGGTGGTTCCTGGAGTTTTATTACTCTAGGGTACACTTTAAATTTGAGATACATTGGAGCTTCCTATTATCTGGAAATGCATTAATTTCAATGGCATATATTGCTAGATTAATGTTGGCTCCAAAATTATTTGAGTATTTGGGATAAAAAGGGATCATAAGAGGCTATTTTGAAAGGCAAAGAATATAATTATTACCTTAGAGTCCATGACTACTGGTCAGGAGATACTTTGCAGCTCCCCTCTGTTTAAAATATCTGGTTTGGTGTGAAGGAGGCGACAGAAAAGTATCACTTACCTGGTTGACTGTACTGACAAACAACTTTTAAAGGTGGAGGAGGGAGAAAAATGAGAGCAAGTCAACACAGTCATGGAGAAAAAGGTGCAAAATCTACGAAAATCAGATACAAAAAGAGAAAATGAAACCTTAGGTAGAAGCAGAACTGATTGTTAGGTGTTTGTTTGCTTTTGAGGCAATGTACCCTAATGAGGGGCTGTGGAGCATGGGAAGGAGTTGATGATGGAGAGGGATGAAGTGTAGGCAGGAGTCAGTGGGGTTAATGATCTCAGAAACAGAAGATATTTAGGAGCAGAAGAGACAGGATGAGAGATGAGATGAGGAACTCAGAAAGGAGTTGGTGTGGGTTTGGAGCTTCCCGGGAAGTGCCCAGCAGGTGTGTGAGGAGCGGGAGGCAGCGGGCGCCAATGGGAGGTGAAGGATGGCTCAGGTCCCAGGTGTGTGCTCAGGGTATGAGTGATAAATTGCCTTCATTTGCCCAACCACCCTTCTCTCAAAGGGCAGCACTGTCCTTCCCTCCTGCTGTTACCTCTGCATTTCTCACTGCAGTGTCTCAGAGGAAGGGGGTCACTATGGCCTCAGCAAGCTCCCCAGATATCCAACCAATCCATTGCTCCACTAAAAACCATAACAGACCTTTGTGGAAAATTTTCAAGTAGCCTCTTTGGTCAGCACATAAGTATTTAGAATGTAATATGGATATTTTTGCATGTTTACTACCATTTCTCCTTTTGTTTTGGTGGTGTTTTGTGACCTCTGGAACAAGGTAGTTTTAGGTAAACTATAAATTGCTTATAAATCTCTTGCTAGGTTATCTAAGCTCTTGTGCATAATATGATTTCTGACAATTCTTGAGGAAGTGTTATTTTCTCTTTCTTAATGATCTCAGTCTGCATATGAAGTGAATGTAATTAAACAAGCAATCCTGGCCCACGTAGCTGGTTATCATAGAGGTTTGTACATCCTGCAGTTGGTGTGTGTTTGAATTTTGTGTTTCTTATCTGACTTCATTTCCTAATTTAGAGCTGAGTATTCTAGAGCCTCAGGCTATTGGGCCAAGGTACATATACTCTGTTTTTTCCCATGTGCTCACTGATGAGCTTGTGTAACTCTGAGGAGCACTTCCTCAGGAAGGTGCCTTTAATATAAAGTCTCAGTGCACTGAATTTAAATAAAGTCTTGCCCTTGGAGTGCACATCAACCCGTGCTGACAGGAGCACTCCATAATGTGCAGCCACTGTAGCAATATGGTCAGGTGAGAAAGAGCATAAAATTCATAAAAACAGTTAATAAAGAAAGCTAACTGTAGCCTTAAAGTATTTTTCATATTGCAGTATATTAGAAACTAGAGCCTTTATATGTCCATTTTTGCAGTGTGAATTGAGAACTTCTCTCCCAAGGTCCAAGTTAATTGGCTGGCAGACAGGAGTGTGAGTGTACAAAGAGGGAGAAATACAAAGCATTCAGCCTCATCATGTTTATCACCCCCTGGGAGTGTAGAAGAGTTTGTCTGCATCCCATAGGAAATGGAGTAGTGCAGCAGAATTTACACAATATAATCAGTATATATTGTAAGGCAAATTCAATTCCACTTCATAAAGCTCTCACTGTGTGCTGCCATAATCAATAAGAATAGTACTTATAGGAGATATTATCTCAGAGTAGTTTATTATTTCCTTCAAGTGGCTGTGGGTATCCTGCATCTTGCTGATTCAGTTCTTTGTGTGAATATTGTAAGTTTTAACTATTTTTATAAATGAAACCCTCAGGTTATTGGAGGGAGTGAAACTGCCCATTCAGCAGTTCCCATGTATTGGTTTCTGCCCCAAGTATCCTGCTATTTTGAAGCAGCAAAATCAGCTCTGCTCCAAGAATTGTGTCAGGCTTGGCTCTTGCCTTCTGTGTTGAGAACTTTTTATGTCCAAAAGCTGGCCTGACATTTGAGATGAAAGGGAAATCTTTAAAAACCATCATGCTTGGTGTGGTTTCAAGCACTAGGAGCAACCTGCTTGGAGATTATCCTGTTTTCTTCACTGTGGAGAATTATAACAACACAGTTTAATGTAGAACAGATTTTGAATGTGATGTTCATCCCTCTTTATGCCAGAGTAATAAATTGTGAATCAAAGTGGTTCACTAAAAGGAGAACATACACTGGCTGGACTATGGATTATGGAAATAAAATAAATAATAAAAATAAAAGAATAAATACAAATAAATAATAAACCCCCATAATTTTCTGCTCTACATGAGCAGAAAGTGAAGAGATCATGTTGAGAAAGGAGGTCAGGTAGAGGGATCACAGAGAAGAGAATAACAAGGTGTCCAGGGAATAACTAAGGTAAATCAGGTATCCTTGGTAAAAGACAAAAATCAGAAAGTCTTAAAATTGTGGTCTGCATACAACCTCCAGTTTTAAAGAATGAGTTGGATGTTTTAATATTTCAGGAGTTGATCTCCTTCCAAGGAGATGTCAGTATAAAAATGCCACTGGAACTTGAAGCTTTAAGTCATACATCGTTAATTTGCAGCTGATTTCAGTGACAAGTGCATGAGATTGGTAGGGCTTTTCTTTTTCCCAGAGATCTTGGGCACCAGTCACTTCAAATGACATCAATAAAAATGATCAAGGACTGGTTTCCCTGAGAAGTGAATTTTATTTATTTATTTTTTTTGTATCACATGGTATTGTACTCTGGAACACAATAAATAATATAATGGAATTTTTTATTTATATGATAAAGTAAAGGCTGAGGCTTAATGTATTTGTTAATGGCATAATTATTGAGCATAGATTAACAAAATAATATTTAACTTAATTTTTTTATGTTCATTTTGTTTCAAAAACATCATTTTTTAGCAACAGAGACAGAAGCGCTGGATTTGGTGCCAGGACAGATATTTGGAAGGAGATTGCACAGGGTTGATTGACCCTCTATGTGAATAGTTCATTTCTTTATAATGAAACTCAGAAAAAGAAGAAATAAATAGGTGGGGAGGATGTAGGCAGTGGTGCCTGGGTGGCTTCTGAACCTTCAAATATTCTTTCCACCTTATTCTGTTCTATTCTGGAGTCACACTTTTTAACATATACATTCTATTTCTTTACCACTGTAAATCCTAAGTCCTCAGCTTCAGATCTGTTTAAAACAAATCTTATTTTTACAGTGGAGACCTAATGTTTTCCTTTAGGGATAATTTTTTGCATTTTATCCCTGCTGCAATCCATGAGAGACAACCCCATAACAGCAGTGCAGCTGGAGCAAATCAATACTTTTTTAAGTCTGTCTGGGTTTATCATTCAATATCTATGGCAGGTTTTTTGCCATTTATATGTACCTATAATAGATAAAAGTATTAATGATTAAAAGGCTTGTAACCTGTGGTGCAGAAAAGCCTTGAAATCTTCTCAAATACATGTGGAGTATTTTTATCCAACACATTTGCAGAATGATTTTTTATCTCACTATTCAAAGAATAGGTTAAGTGTGCATGTATTCCTGAACATGAGGAGTTTACATTTTAAAGTATCATGGCAGCAAAGAAGATTTTGACTATCACTTTTTGTGATAAGAGAGGTTGGTTGTGATTTTCCCAGATGTCACTGTAATAGGGCTGGGAAATAGTTGGAGCTGAGAACTGTATCCAGATACCTCCAGCTGAATGTCCCTGCCTTGGGTGCAAAGCCATCTTCCTCTCTAATGGAAAGCTTTTGTTGCTGTTGGTTTTGTTGTTATTTATTTATTTTTGTTTCAAAATGATTTATAGTATGATTTCAGATGGACACTGTTTGAAAGGAGTTTTATAGTTCCCTCCTGCTATTTGAAAAAAAACTGGTGAGCATCTTCCTGGTTTCAGGAGGCATCCTGAACTTGAGGAGCTTTGGCACTTCCAGAACAGCTTCAGGTCTTGTCTTGAACTGAAGGAGTCTTTGTTACTGAAGGAAATTCCCATTCTCATGTGATTTGAGGTGTAGCAGAACGACAGTATAAAAGAAACACATTCTCCAAGCAGTTTTACATAAAGTGCTGAAGAAGTGAGCTCTTGGCCTGACAAATGCATTTGAGGTTCTAGAGAGATGTGCTTGCTTTTCACATTTCTGGGGACCTATATCTGGTTTTCTGCAAGCTACATTTGACATATTTAAACAATTTTGTTCAGAAATTATTTCACCTGTCCTGCTCCTTTGTATTTGAACAGAAATCAAAGCATCCAGATACCAGACAATGAAAGATATTTACCAGTGGCATGATTTTATTTCTTCACAGAAACTGTGGGCAAATGAGGTAATTGCTGTGACGGCTTCTGGAGCTGCCTTTGGAGTGTGTCATTGCAGTTGATGCAATGATGAGATGATTGGATTATCTTGTCCACCTGGGCATGCTTTGGCTTTGATTCTCCATCAGTTCTGTGGGAAATCAAGCTGCTTGCCTGTCCCACTCAGTGAGGGACTGTCACAGATGCCTGCTCATCATGGCCATATGTTCTTTGGGATTCCCTTCTGCAACTCTCCAGAAACCTGCTTGTCACCCTCAGGAGATGGTGTACACACAGAAACTGAACACTGGAGCTTGTGAAGGGACTAAGAAACTAATAATAAAAGTGTGGCAAAAGAAGTACTTACTCTAAAAGGAAAAGGACTTGCATATTGATAACCCTGAAATGAAATAATCAAAAATTCATGATGGTGCATTGCGGATTAAGTGCATGTCTTCATGACTAAACCAAAAGTGAAATTGGAGCTTAGAACAGTCTGCTACTAGCAGAAGTAGAATTTTTTCCTCCATCTGTTTTACTGGTAGCAGAAACTTATTCTGGCGTCTGTACAGCACTTGAAATTATTTTAAAGTTGTTATTAATATTTTGTTATCAAAATGCTCAGATTAATAAAAAGCAATGAAATGACAGTAAACAGTGCAAAAAGGAAAGGTAATTTGTGGTCACAGTGTAAAGGTAGTGTAGTGCAAAGGACAGAATTTGCTTTACCTGGTATGAATCTCCCTTACATCCTTGTATGTGGGAACAAGTACTGGAATTTACCCAAGAGGCAGAGTAGGAGACACGGAGTTGAATGTTTTGTGGAACTTTTTAATTTCAAGGGAGTTCCAATGGAGTTTTGACACTGACCTTGAGTGCTGCGTATGCAAAACTCTGAGGTCATGGAATTACATAGTAAAATAAGAGTACCTGGCCAGAAATGGCAAGAATTTCATGCTTTACAGCTGAACATTTTGGCACATCATTTTCTCCACCTCACTCCTGAACAAAAAAAATGCACAATTTGATCACTTTTTTTTTTTTTTTTTAGGCATAAAGTAAGTGCATGCTTTGGGGCTCATGAGATATCTCTCTGATATCTCAGTGAAATACACTTAAGTGTAACTAACACATTTCATTTTGGCCATGATCCTGGCTGGCCTCAATCTGCAAGCCAACAAAACACCAGGACACACAATAAAGAATCCATTCAAATAATTTGGGATTAATTAAAACGTACTGAGAGACCCAGTAACATTTAGAAAAATGATTCATGATTGCCAGTGATGCATTTTTGTGAATTCTAGCCTGAGAAAATGGGAGATTTTAGCTCACTCTGCAATTCATTCATTAAAATGGCTCCTTCTGGTGTTTAGCAGCGCACGGGCAGCTTTGAGCTGAAGAGTGTCTGACCTAAGGGAATTGTGAAGGGAATTTGGGGAGGCAAGAGGCAATTACCTGAACTGGTATTTGGCCAGGAATGGGAGCTAACATTGCAGTGCTTATTAAACCTTGTGAGTAATGAAGAACCATCTTTTACTGCCAGGTAGAAATCAATGCTGTTGGTCTTGGAATGACTTGGCAGCGTTCACCTTTCCTGGGAAGAGTGAAATGACTGACACTGTCAGGAACTAGGAAGTACTCACTGGATAAGGCATTTATTTTGTCTAGTGGGCTTCTCTCTGGCAAATTCATTTTCCTCTGCAAAAGATACAGTTAGAGGGTCAAGAAGCCCATAAAGAACGTTCTTCTTGATTTTATAATTGAGCAGCCTTGTTCTTAGTTGCCAAAAACATGTTGGGTATTGCAAGATATTTCTGATAACTGCCACAAAGGGGGTTTGCAGGTTATCATTTTCTTTTTCATGAGGCTCCAAATGGTCATACTTTGTGTTTCATGATATAGAATCTTTGTATTTGATGACAGGGTGTATTTATCAAAATTATTCCACAATTTATATACATATTCTATTATTATTATTAAAATGTTGTATGCTTTATTTTCAGTGTATAATCATGATTTTCAAATATTTAATCAAGATTCTGAATCTTGCATTTAGCATAAGTATTTAACTTACTGGTTAAAGTGGCTTCTCTTTCTTCTATTTGGTTCATCTGTCTCCTTTAGCTGAAAATTCTTTGCAAAAAATTGCAAAACTCTTGCCTAAAGTAGAGCTATACTGATTCTTTGTTTGCTTTTAAGTGGAGATGAAATAGAATTATTTCAAAGGCTTACATTTCTCAGAAGAACATTGGGATCCAACAGATTTCAAGGAATTCTTTGGGAGATTGTGAGAAATTTAGATTAGCATTGTCTGTATGTTGTGCCTACCCAGAAACTGTCAGAATAACCAGCAAATTTTGCCTGAGGAGCCAATATGGTTTTATTGATAACCTAAAGATCACAAATCTTGGTTTTTATTCCATTTTAACTTCCCGCTCTATACCTGTTTTCTTTCAGTTTTTTTCAGCTGCTTTTGTTTAATTAGGTTGCCAGACCTTTGGTCAGGGACTGTTTTACTGTTTTTATACACTGTAATTGTAATAAGAGTATGTGAGATTGTCAGCACTGTGTAGAATAAATTTCAAGTACTTTAAACCAATTTGAAATTACCAATTTCACCAAGATTCTCATTCAGCAAGGCACTTGACTGTGGGGTTCTCTTTTAGCATATGAATGCCACTCTTGATTATTTTAAGTGTTGAATTTAAACACCTGCTGAAGTGCTTTGTAGTGAAATATATTCTAGAGTAAAGCTGCTCAGAAATGCACTTCTAAGCAGAGTTTAATTCATTCCAGCTCTATCTTACTGCTGAGACAGACTGACATGCTTATGGGGAGGAGCTCAAAGCTCTGGTTTGTGTGAAAAGGGGAGATTTCTTTGACCTGTAGTGTTTGATTTGCCTGTTGTCACCCCAGGAAAACCGTGACCCTCGTGCCTGACCATTCTGTCAGTGTCCCATTAGTGGGATCCTTCACTGGACAGTCCTGATGGATCAGGGGTGGTTCAGCTGACTTGCTCAGGGACACACATCAGCAGCATAAAGGAGACCCCTCAATGTGTCTTCCTACTGTCTGACCCCTCAGCATGCCACCCGCTTTATTCAGCTGTGTTCCCTGTTGATGGTGACTGCCAGTGCCTGGGAAGATCTTAGCCTGACACTTCATGGAATAACATTCCTTATTGACAGAAAATTGTGACAGGTTAAGGTTTGAGGACTGCCAGCAAAAGTATCTGACTGTAAAAACATATTCAAAGCAATTCAGAGAAGCTCTAATTCCCAATAAAAGTATCCAGTTGTGCAGAGTACGTTTCTTACCCACAGGGGAAGAAGATGGGTTCAGCCTGTTGACTGATCCCAGTAGTTACAATGGAGTCTTCCCTAACTTACTCCTATTCTCAGCTTACTTTTATAGTATTTTTTGTGTTTAGGTGGAGCTTGAAGGCCTGTTAATCATACATGCCTTTGTTACTGATTGGTGTAAAATTCTCTGGCTTTGCTCAGGGCTGTAGTCAGTAAAGCACAAGTGTGTGCCCCTGAGGGATGGTCACACTCTGGGGTGGTGACTTTGGGAAGGGGATGTGTGTTAATACAACTGTATTATAATGAACTGAGCTCATCTGAGGAGGGTGATTTCAGCACAAAAATGTGACTCAGCCACAGACACCTCCTATCTCCCGTGGCTGACAGGCCCTGTGCAGTTTATCAGCTGCAAAGCACCATCGAGATCCCCTCCCTGCCAGGACTTCAGCTTGTCCATGATGTTTCCACTCCACCCTCCTTTCCATCCCGCTCAGGATGCTGTGGCTGCAGGTTGTGTCCATGGGGAATCCTGGAGCAGGCTTTGAGCACACCAACAGCGTTCCATCCAGGGAGTAGCAGCTGTATTTTACCCTGTCATTCCTGTACTGTTACAGCTTCTGTTAGGATATGAATGTAACTTCTCAGTGTCCTCTAATTTTGCCCCCAGCCATTTTTCCACAGACTTGAGAAATCTATATAAAAATGAATTAGGATCATTTTCCTTGAAAGTTGGAGAAGTTTTTCTCTTCTGTAAATGCACGAGACGTGCATTTAGTTAGTCTATGAGAGATGTATTTTGTTGAAGTGAATTTCACTAGCCCAGAGAAAGACCTCAAAGAGATATAAGGTAGCCTTGCTGTGTTTTTAGTCTGTCAGCTGTTTACCCCCAGTGTTTGCATGCTGCAGCTTTTACATCTTTAAATGCCAGTAAAAGAGCTGGTGAGTAACGAAGAAAAGAAAAAAAAAAGGAAAATCTTTGACCAGTTTCCCATACCATTTAGACATTTATGGCCCAAGATATTTTACATTAATTTAAAGGCTTCTCCCCCTTATATTAATTTTATTTTTATTTTAGGTTGATCAGAACACAAATCTTATGAGAAGCAGCTGAGGGTACTGGGGTTCTTTGACCTAGAAAAAAGAGGCTCAGAGGGGACTTTATCACTCTCTACAGTGACCTGAAAGGTTCTGGGTGACCTTATAACACTTTGCAACTACCTGGAAGGAGCTTGTAGCAAGGCAGGTGTCAGTCTCTTCCAGGTAACAAGCAAAATGGGATCAGGTTATGCTGAGGGAAGTTTTGGTTGGATATTAGGAAATATTTGTTCACTGAAAGTGTTGTCAAGCATTGTAACAGGCTGCCCAGGGAAGTAGTTGAGTCACCATCCCTGGTGGTATTTAAAACATGTGTAGATGTGGCACTCAGGGACATGATTTAATGGTGGACTTGGCAGCTCTGGGGTAACAGTTGGACTCAATGATCTTAGAGTTCATTTTCAACCCAAGTGATTCTTGATTTACCTGGAATAAAGCTCCATTCTACACAACTTCTTTTAGATGCAGAATGCTATCAGGAAGATGTGTTAAATTTTATTGCAACACTTCATAAATGGATGCTGCTTATTCAAGAAAACCCATTTCAGCAGGCTAAGTGAAAATAAATAGAAAGATATGCATTATTTACAGACCATAATGTGAGTAAGAAGGCTGCATGCACAAATAGCAGATGAAAACCTAGCAGGTGTTGCAAGAAAAATTACTGTTCAGGAAAAACCTTGTCTTCAGGCCCACATGCTGTATATATATACACAGTTTGTTAAAAAACAAAGGTAAATCTGTTTTTCACAAGAATTGTCAACCCCAGATTTTACTTTGAGGACTGGAAACCCCACCATTCTCTTCCCTCAGCAGTAGGACTATATCTTGATTGCCATCTTTCTTTATGTAAATAGGAGGAAGACATTAACCTATGTAATTAGGAGATTGCTTTTGTTTGATTTTCCTAGCTGGTATTTCCACCAGACCTAGAAAACAATCAGCAGCTTGCAAGATGTTCATAATGCTGGTGGGTAGGAGTCAGCCAGTCAACTCTTCCTCACACCCATGTACCTGGGACAAGTTGCCCACCAAAACTGCTCTATCCCTCCCCTCATCATCTGAACAGGGCAGAGAAAATAGAATGAAGGGCTCCTGGGTTGAGATAGGGCAAGGAAAGATCCCTCACCAGCTGGTCTCATGGGCAAAACAGATTTGACTTGGGGAAATCAGTTGAGTTTATTACCAATCTCAATCAGAGCAGGATAATAAGAATTGAAAGAAATCCTAAAAACACCTTTCCCCCCACCCCTCCCTCCTTCCTGGGCTTTACTTCCTCCCCCTCCTTCCCCTCACTGGTGCAGAGAGATAGAGAATGGGAGTTAAAGTCAGTTTATAACATGTTGTTTCTGCTGCTGCTTTCTCCTCAAGGAGAGGGCTCATTTCCCTGCTCCAATGTGTGTCCCTACCACAGGAGACAGTCCTCCATAAATTTCTCCAGTGTGAGTACTTGCCAAGAGCTGCATTTCTTCATGAACTGCTCAAGCATGGGTCCTTTTCCCTTGGTTAAATTCTGTTCACAGTTAGATATTTCTTCATGTGTAGTTAAGCAGCTCAAAAAAGCTCCCTCCCAAAAGACCTACTCTGTCAGTGTGCTGGTTTCTCATAACCTGTCTTGGATGTAAAGGGTGTCCCAAGTTAATTAGGGAGAATAAGACAGGGCATAAGAAGCTACCAACGTTCCTGAGAAGTTAAAGACCAAGAGTCAGGGAGAAAAGGAGAGAGCTGTTCTGCACAAGAAATCAAGATGGGAGCAAGGGTGACAACTCTTCATGCAGGGAAAGGCTTCTAACAGGACATCTCCTGGCAGTCTAATCCCAGGTTGCACAGTGTTATAGCAGAGCAGCCTTGAAGGCAGTCTCCAAGTATTTGAGTTTTCTTAAGCTTTTCTGACCTTACAAGGACTTTCTCCATCAGCAAAAAGTGGCCAAGAACCTTGCAGACACAAATCACAAGACAATGGGAGCAATGCTCAGGACTCCTGCATGGTTCAAGATGACAGATTTTGTATTATTGTCTGGTTTAGGCTTTCTGTGTCAAGTTACAAAACACAAAATTAAGAATGGGATAAAAATATTAAAAATACTTGATGAAATATTAGGCTGATTTATATTCTACCAAGTACCATTTTACCCATGGTGAAACAAAAGGACAGATTTATATCTGTGCTCCCTGGTCTTGAAACTTATACAAGGATCCTCCTGAGGAAGGTGTGAGCTCTTGATAGCTGCATGTTTTTCTCAATAAATGATGATTTGTGAATGGACTTCTATTTTCCAATAAGAAAGTTCAAAACAGGCATGTCATGGAATCATAGGCTGGATCATTTAATTCCAATCCTGAACTCTGCCTCAAACTCTTCAGCTTTAAAAATGCAGAATATTTCAAATGGAGACAGTTTCTTTTAATCTTTCAAAATAAAGCAAGCTTTCCACAAGGTGTCATATATTGACTTGTCTCCTTTTTTGACACTGGATTTAGTGTTGAAGTGTCAAAGATTCCCTTGGGATTGAAATTCTGTTTTCTACATAACTCTAAGTGGATCTGCTTCAGTTGCTATACTGGTTTGATTTCTTAATTTTTAATGCAATTACTCTTGATTTATATCACTAAATGAGAAGGTGTTTTTCAAACCAACAAACATGAGCCACCTGGGTTTTCTTAATTGCCAAAATTAGTTGTTCACATATGCCTGCTTTTTATGTGATGGAATTACTTTATTTAAAGCCCAAGTTTCCATTCAAGAGGAGAAGGAGGAGGAGTTCCTATTTGCAGTGCTGATGCCAGCTGAAGTGATTTATCAGTGCACTGCTGCGCAATGTTGTGTGGGTTTTCTAACTCTGCTCAGAAACCAGGGCTTTCCCTGGCACCTTTAAAAATCAAAAATATTTGTGCTTTCCTTTCCAATTTCTAGACCTGTGTCAGCCCCAGTGCAGCACTCTCAGAGTATTTGTGTTATGGATAATTCTTATCCAACTCTGTCTTATTTGAGCTGGTACTTTATGTTTTAGGTTTGGGACAGGTCCATGCCACAGTGAGGACACAGGTGACTTGAAGAAACCTCTTGAACATTTTCCTTTGCAAGGTTCAGTATGTTCATGTTAATCCAGCATGTCTGGGAGGCAAGAGTGTCAAATGAGACATTCCCAGAGAAGAAATGTTTTAATTTTTGCATCTTTCAAGGGGCATTGTGCATACATTTGGAATGGCTCTGTCTGGAAGATGAGAAGTAAATCTGAGTCCTGTGAGGACTTTCTGAGTGTTCATTACTATTTTATTCTTACTAAAAAGGAGCTTAATTAAAACAATGTTTGAGGGCTATTTCCCTGAGTTCCATTGTCTTTATTTTTGTAATTGCACACTGAATGGATATAAAATTAGATAGGGCTTCTTTGTCCCACTTGCCTTATGTTCCTGAGAAACCCAAGGTAGAAGGAGCTTCCTTCTTGCTAGTCCTTGCTTTTCTGGTCCTTTTTTACTGTAATTAAGAATTTTTTGACAACACATAAATAGTGCAGCCAAATACTTGTAAATTTACAGGTGAAAAAGGGTATATTTTGCACAGAAACTTCACACTGTTCACTTTCTATGTGGCTAAATTTAATAAGGAGACTATTTGTACATTTATATTGATGCTGTTGAATGACTTAATTGATCAAAAGGATGAGCCCAGCTTCTGCTGAGGATGGTAGTAGTTGTGATATATTTATAATGATATATATATATCTGTAGTGATATATTTATATAGAAAGAAATAGACTTTCCCTCTTCCTTTTGTATATAACTTGTCTGTTGAGACTTTCTAATATTCCCATTGAATAGCATCAATGAAGCTATTTCTGGACAAATTAAATGTTAATAGGTCCTTGTTATAGGTGTCAAGAAAAGTAGCACTAATTGAATAATACATGATGGTTCACTGATAAGAATCAATGACCCAGTCTATAAAGCCTAAAAAATTCACATTCAGGTACTTGCTTAGGATAAATTACCATGGAATCCATGTTACAAACTCAGCCTTGCAGCTTTGTAAGGTTCTGCTTTAGTTGCTTAAAAGATACCTTGCTCTCTCATTTAAGGTTAGAGTTTGCTTTTTCTTTTTTTAAAAAAAAACAACTATTTTGAAAGGTGTTACCTATTCAATTCCATTGAAAGCACAGGGAGAATATTTACATGCTTTACCAGAGTCCTAGACAAAAAATTTGGGGCATAAAATGTGTCTCTTAGTGAATTTTTTAATGAGTAGGGCTATCTTCATTAAGCTAGGTAGAAAGGCTTGGATAAGATGGATGTAGAGTTTTCTTTGTGATGTTTAAGTCTATTCTTTTCCTCATACTGCAGAGGAAAATCCATTATTCAGAGATAAATGCACAATATGGAATGAGTCAGCTCTCAGTAGTATTCTCAGTGAAGAGAGAATGTGCCTGTCATGTTCGTATCTTGATAAAAATATTCCATGAATCTGAAGGGAGAAGCACACAGAATAGTTTTATTATTTTGCATATATATGACAAATAGCCCAGTTTTGGGAAGCCACTTAGCATGCCTTGTAAAATGTTATTTTATTGGCTGTACTGATAGTTTGATACCATTCCGGGTTGTTTTCCAGTTTCTTACTTGTAAAAATGCAGATATTTTTAGTGTATGAGTTACAAGTTTACACACATTTTTGTACCACTGCTGGGATTTTTCTAACACCTTCTTAATAGCATTTTATGTTGTGTGATAGATGTAACTGGAGTTGCTGCAAAATAAGTATGGAAAGGTCAGGAGAATTTGTTCTCTGAATAATTCCATAGTTTATTTCAGTTTCTGCTGAAAGAAATGTGATGTTTTTGAAATTTGAAAGGGAAATCAATGGATGTTTTACATATTATCCTTTAAAACATTTGTGAATCCTTCAGTATAAAAATCTAGCTCCACCCTCTGTGCTTCATTTTGATAAAAGATTTCTGCATAACAAAATTCCCCTCTTTTAATCTGTTTTCATGAGTGTGAGTGGGGAATAAAGGAGGTTAGAGGTGAGCAATTTCTCATCTCTTGGAATTTTACTACTGTAAAATGCTGTTGGGGGAGAGATCAAGATAAAGAGCTGAGCTGAGAGCTAAATGGCCAGGGGAGGGCACCTGTGGGGACTGAGCACACCAGGAAGAGTCAGTGTGTCTCCACAAGTACCATGGGGGCTGGAGCTGGAGACTTCATTGGGAATCCACCAGATCAACTGGATTTAAATTTGCAACATAAATCTACTGACCTTAATCCTTGAGTGCAGTTACTGGAGTAGAGTCTGTGCTATATTTTCTGTACTGAGCAGAGGAGATATTGCCTAACAAAAGAAAGAAATGGAAGTTTGTGATTTATGAATTTCCCTCCCTCCAGTGTCTCCCTTGACCATGACAATGGTCTCATATATCTGGTTACTTGGTTTACAGACCTGGCAGCAGAACATCAACATTTCATGCTTTCCTTCCCTGCAGACAGTGAACAAAAAGGTCTTTTTTTTTTCTGGGCTCCTGTCCCTGCTGCTGCTGTTATTTTGTTTTAATTGTGTGATAGGGGGAACAAGTTAAATTGAATCTATAGTTAAAAACTGTCGGGTTGACAACAGATTTATTTAGAATGCATTTAAAAAGCATTAGTGGGGGAGAAAGATAAGCTCGATTTGATGGATGGAAAACTCTAAATGGCCTTGAGATTTTCAGTGTTTCTGTCAGTGAGGGCTTGATGGAAGACTGTTTAGCTCTTACCAATGAGTTTTTTCTTGCAGTCTGAATGAAACTGGCTTTTTTCCTCCCAAACATTGAATCCCTCATACTATTGATAATTTTCTGTCCCACCTGCACCACCCACATTTCTGCCCTGTTGACCCAGTTCTTCCCATGGTCCATTCCTCCATTCTGTTTCAACATTTTAATATTTTAATTCTTAATATTAATATTTCTCTAATATCTTAAATATGTTTTTCTTAATGTTTTTAATATTTTAATTTTATTTAACCTGCTCTTACTCTTGACAAAATTAAGTACTTCAGCAGCACTGATCTGTTTTGGAACTTGTTTGAACATCTAAATTTTCCATGCATCTTTGAGACATTAGTACAAGTGTGGTCTACACAGTTACTTTGGAAGTAATGGATTAAAACCACCCAAAGAGTTGTCCTGATGTTGTTGAGCTTCCTGATAGAAAAAAGCTGGATTTATATATCTTTGTGAAACACAAGAAGCTTCCACAGTAAAAACTACCAAATTATGATGACACGAGGTGTTAATTTTTTGTTTTTGTTTTGTTTTTCTTTTTTGTTTTCTTTTTTGTTTGGTTGATTTTTTGGGTTTTGTTTGGGGGGTTTTGTTGGATTTTTTTGTTTTGTTTTTTTAAACCAAGTCTGAAAACCACATAATTTGTGTGTGATTACAAAGAGGCATTTGCAACATGAAGCTCTTGGTGAACTTGCAAGAAACTGGAGAAAAGCATGAAAGCATCTCCAGATACAATAGGATTTTTTTGAATATTATTAGAAACGCCTATTTTTAAATGAAGGTATATTCAGTAATCCTATGTGTGTCCTAAATATAAAATCTGATTTTTTATACCAGTAGAAACAAAATCTGGAAGTATCACTGGGTATTTTTGTGTGATTTGGAAGAAAAGAATCTCCTAAGCATTGCAAACACCTTAAGTTTTATACATTCAACTCTACTAAAATAGTGATAATATTGCAAGTGGGACAAGTTACTCGAGTAATTTCTGATAGCTGAATCACCACAAATAATACTTTAACATGGGAATAGGTTAAAATAGCATCTGAAGAATGCTGGCCTGATTTTGTAGATCTGTTGATGTTTTTTTCAGTAATCTGCAAAGAAAAGGCCATATTGACTTTCTTTAGTCTTGGCTCTTGGGGCAACCTCTGATCCTCTCCCACAACTTTTGAAAGAAAGTATTCATGTTATTCCTTTAACCACAACCTCCTTGTTATTTGTTATCTGTAGTGTGCTTGTGTGAATAAAAACTTTCCACTGAATTTTGATTTATTTATTATATATCCCCACGGCAATAGTCTAATTCAAAAATCTATTTAAAGTGAGCCCCAGACCTCAAGACATTAGTTTAACTTTTATTCCTGTGTCTGAGTCCTGATTCTCTGAATAAGTTTGAGCCTCTTAAGAAGTACAATGGTAAAAGTCAAACTTCTGGTAAACTATCAAATTAGATTAAATTAGGTTAAATTTCCCTTGCAGGTTATTTTACACTTCATAAATGTCCATGCTATATTTGGAGTTAGACCTGACCAGAGTGGGGGTTTTCCTGCCAGGAGAAAAGTAAAGAAAATATATTTTTGAAACCTTTCCTTCAATAACAGTGAAGCAAAAGAATTCCAAGTGCACCTGAATGGTGGGGATAGAGTGATACTGACAGGCAGGTCTCAGTGGGAAAGCAGAATGGGATACAGTAAAGAACAACAAAAAAATCATTGCTTATGGATTTTCTGGACTGTCCATTATGGTGTGATCCTTTCACAGCACAGAAATTAGTGTTGCTTAAGGAGCATCCTTTGAGTGCTCTCTCACTGAAAGCCTCATGTCCTGCACTCTAATCTGACTGAAATGCTGACTTCTTCCTCCTTCTTAGAAAAACTTCTGTTGGATTAAAGACAAATACAGGAAATCAGGATGTTATTTCAAGAGGGAGGATCTGCTAGAACTCTGTGAGGTTATGGGGACTATGGGAACTGAGGTAGGTTTTCCTGCAGTGAAGTAGTGCAGAGGCTCTCAGATGGACATCATGAGCTGTCCAGGGGGACTTCAATATTTCCCAGGTCTTTGACTGCAGAAGGCTTAGTTTCCCTTCCAACAGTGCCTTTAAAGTGACTTTTTATTCTCCTGGATTGTGCAGTATTTTATAATTAATGGATAAAAATAGGTGAACAGCTACAAGAAAGCCCACACAGGATCTTTTAAATGCCCTTTTTTAGGATTATTGACTTCTGCAGGGCTGGAATCAATGGAAAATACAGTCTTGATTTCCTCAGTGCTCAAACCCATGGAAATCTATAATAACCTCTAGGGAGAGAAAATCAAAGTTCATGGGTTCAGCAGCTGTGAGAAGACTCATCAGCTCCAGAGCTGAGCATGCATGTTGTCAAAACAGTTTGCTACTAAACAAAAGTACACTTTTTTGAAATATTTTTTTTTGGCTTATTTCTGCAGCAACTGCACTGGCTAATCCTTATTAAGCTGCAGGAAGGAAGGGAAATAATTCCTCCCTGTAAATTAATATCAAACAGTAAAGAACACCTGCAGGAGTACAAGGATGTATCCCTAATGGATTACTTTATGAACAATGCAAAAAATAGAGCAACATGGCCATGTGGTAGTAACTGGTGGCTCCTTTTTGCATTTCACTAGGAAAAAGAATGCCTGAGGCCAAGGAAAGGACAATCAGAGGGACTGCCTTGAAATAATTTTATACCTAATTCTTTTGTTATGTCTATTCTTTTATATATGTTTAACTTCAGTCAAAGAATCAAATTGGAATTAGCAGATTTAAATAAATGTGATTATATTGAAAAGGGAAATGTGGAACTGATAAAATATTTCCAGTACAACTTTGGATTTAACTGTGGAATTTCCATACACAGGGAGCTATTGACATCATGAACATAATATTTATGAAATTATATAGTAGGTATTTGTATTAAATATCCATAGCTGCTCTAATTAGTGGCCAGGATTTCAAACAGGTATTTCTTGGAGATGAGATTTGGGAGCACATTATTCTGCATCTTTTACTTTACTTTACTTTGTTGGTGTTGCACTGAAGGCCAGCTGTAGGTGCTTGTTTGCCCAGACAAATGACAGCTCTTATTACCATATACAAATACCTAATAAACCCTCTGATATGTGAGGGTGGAATAACCTGTTTGGAGAGGCTAAAGGATCCCTGTTCTTAGATATATTGAAAGAGTGCTAAGAGAAGACCATGAGCCATACAAGCTGGCTGTAATTCATAGTTAAATAAGAATCCTATAAAAAAAGCTCCAAAATATTTTCTTGTCAGAAACTAACATGCTTATGACATTTATCCTCATGCTTAGTACTTGTTACTTAGGCATAACAGGACAAATATCAAATGTTTCCAGTAGTCCCATACATTTTCAGGGGGTTTTATATCTGGAAAGGGTTTTTTAGCTGTTATTTTAATGCAGTTGTTTGCTTTTATTTTTAATTTTTATTTTCTGTGTGTGTCTTCCTTGAGCATTTAAGACAAAGAAGTGGGATGAGTCCTGGCTGATACATTATTTGTAATATGAATGTTTCTAAAGCACAATGCTAGTTTATTTGAAAAGTCTATATGTGACTGTTTTTGAGCTAGACTCTCCTACAGTGCTTCAAATATTGTATGATGATGTCAGTGTTGATCTTGTGCATCATACTGTAATTTCTTAATTAATATATTTAAAAAAATTACTTTTGTATTAGAACTTGCATTCACCCAGTACTCAGTTGCATGATGATTATATTAAGCACTGGCAAAACAAATCTATAATTCTGAAATTGTGTCCAAATTATATTTTATTCAGCTTCATAACACTTGCAGCTAATTTTTAAATGTAATCTTTGAAAGATTCTGTCACGCAGTTGTCTAGCAAGTTGCTCATGGCATAATGAAGATTATTCTTAGTGAGAGAACAAAGCCACCTTCATGGGATTTATATCTTCTTTTTACTGAAGATTCATTTTTGTTAGGGAAGAAAGTATGTGAGGGTTGATGCTTTGGGAAACTGATTCTGGAGTAGTATTTTGGAAACATAGCAGAAGGGTATATGAGAGAGAGTTATGGATAATGGGATGCTGTGTGATTGAAGGCAAGGAACATTCCAGTGTATTCCTGAGCTTGTTAGCAGAGGGAAAGGAGGGATTTCAGCAGTATAGGAATGATGAAAGTGAGAGCATTAATGGACTTGTGGATTCAATGCAGAAGGGGAAGTGAAAACCAAAGATCATGGAATGGTTTGGTTTCAATGGGATTAAAGGCCATCTAGTCCAAACCCCCTGCATTAAACCAGGGTACCTTCAATTAGATCAGGTTTCTCAGAGTCCCACCCAACCTCACCTCAAAAGGAAACATGCGGCATCAACAGCCTTTCTGGGCAACCTGTTCCAGTGTTTGACCATCCTGTTCATGAAATATTTCTTTATATCTATTCTGAATCTACCCTCTTTTAGTTGAAAACCCCTTGTCCTGTTGCTGTAGGTCCTATTCTAATGTCTGTCACCATCTTGTAAGACCTCTTTAAGTACAAAAAATACTCAATGAGGTGTCTGTAAAGCCTTCTGGTCTCCAGGTGAACAACCACAACTCTCTCAGCCTTTCTTCCTAGGAGATCTGTTCCATCCTCCTGATCATTTCTGTGTCCCTCCTCTGGACCTGCTTGAACTGAACACAGCAGGGCCCCACCAGACCAAAGTAGAGGCAGAACCCCCTCCCTCACCCTGCTGGCCAGGATACAGTTGTTTTTCCAGGCTGTGGATGCACACTGACATATCTTGTCTAGCTTTTCATCCACCAGTCCCTTCAAGTCCATCTCAGTAGGTCTGCTTTCAACCTCTTCATCTTTTCAGCCTGGATGGGTAAAAGGCAATAGTAAGCAATCAGAAATCTGAAAGTAAGCAATCAGAAAAATCTGGAGGTTTTTTTTGTGGAATTAATTCACTTGTGACCTGAACTACTATCAAAACTTAGATGTGTACTGAAATGTGGAACACTTGAAGCAGCGTGCAACTTGTAAACACCAAATATTTTCCCTACGCCTGTTTGCATTTCTAGCACATTTCTGCCTGCAGGTTCTATTTCCATTTGATAGGAATACCAAATGAAGCATTACTGTAGTTGCAGCTCTATGAAATGCTCTGTGTTCATTTGTGGTGCTGCATTAAACTACAAAGGCATTAATGACCGATATAATACAAACAGGGAATGACGTAATTAAGCAGAGGCTTAAAGAGACAGAGATCATTAGTGAAGCCAGGAGATAGGAGGTGCAAACTTCAGGGACAAATTACCACCAACCCTATCTTATGAATTACCACAATAGGTGACAGACCCACCAGCCAATCTCACTTTTCTCACAGAAATTAGACCTGCAGGTTTGGAACTGCTCTGAATGGAGTCACTTTCCTGCATTTGCTGCTAGAAGTTCTCTGTACACTCTCATCTTCCTGTTTTCCAGGGGGAAGGTTGAGCTGATAGAGGCTTTCTCTGCCATGTGGTTTCCTTTGTTCCTGGGGAGTCCATGGAATTCAGCCTCTTTCTGTCGGGTGCTTGTTACTGGTATCTTGGTTGTTACTGTTTTGTGTTTTAGTAAACAGTTTTTTTCTCACTTATGTCTTTTCACATTCATCTCTCCTTGTGGGTGAAAGGGAAGGGGTTAAAAATACAAAGGGAAGTAGTTTTGGAATGTCTGCCCTGTAAATTGTCTTTAACCAAGACAAAAGTGTAACTCCAAATTCCCAAAAAGACACATGGCTAGACTTTAATTTCTATCTCAGAACGTATTTTGGCTTGCCGGTGTTGTCTGGTCATGTAAATACACCTCAAACTGAGAGCAGGATTAAACTCAACAGGCAGGCTCCAGAGATGTGAGATAGTCAAGGCCTCACATTTGCTGATGTAAACACTTAGGGAGTAAGGATCTTTTGACAGTTCTAAGAGCCAGCCCTGGAACAGGGCAATTTGTGGGGCCAGAGGAGCTGTGAAACTTTAGAAGCTGCTTCAGAGACCAGACTGTTCAGCAGTCTCAGCTGGTAGAGCAAGGGACATATGCTCCATGCTGTGCTGGATGCTGGAGAGAATCAGTTTTGAAAATGTGAGGTAGATACCCACTTGCCCATGTTGTGTGTCTATCATCACATTGCAGCCTGCTATTTCAGCTCTGCTCCTCTTGCCTGAGTAATCCTTTAGTGTGGTCAGAGCCACATGCACCTGGAAAGGAAGCAGAGGAGACTCTCAGCAGTGGCTTGTGGTAACCACAGTATGAAGAGAGTAGAAAGGGATTGGTGTGAGGCCAGCATGCTCTAAGATGCAGGGTACCCTGCAGTCATGCTGTCACCTGGACTGCAGGGCTTTGAAATCCAGGGACAAGAGACCCAAAGGCTGGAGGTCAACCGGAGTGGTTTAAATGTAGGACAGGCTGTTTTCTGACCCGGGCATGGCAAACACTGGGGACAGACTCATGTGGAAGCAGATGTGCCTGGAATACCTAAATCTAGAGCTCTAGAAAGTGTGAGTGTCTGGAGGGTGAAAACTTAATTTTTGCTCTTTGAATCATAGAATCACATAGGTTGGAAGACTTCTAAGATCATGGTATCCAGCCATTAACCCAGAACTGACCAGCAAGTCGTGTGCCTAAATACCTCACACCATATTTGCTTGTAAATTTTCATTGTCTTTACAATGATCCTTCCAGAAGGCAGATGAAGTAAAATTCCTGATGCTTTTTCTTCCCAATGACAATTCCTTCAGTACCTCTCCATGTGCTCTCATTTTCCATGGAAACATGATGCTGAAGCTCTGACAGGTCATCTGCAGGGTGCAATTTTTCCAGCAGGACCTGCACCTCTCCTGACTGTCTCCAGCTGAACTGTTGTCTTCAGCTAAATTCTAATTGGAAACTGAGCACAAACTGGGGCAATGTTCAGAGGCAAGGAGAAAGAACACTTTGAGGCCTTAAATAATAAGTACAGCAGGTTGTAAAGAAAAAACAGGGTAGTGGGAGAAACCAAAAATGGAAATATGGAATGCTACCTGATTTTCCCAATATAATTCCTTTGGCTCAATCAGTGGCAGATTCTGCCCTGTGTTCACACTTTTATGGCAGTAGCATTACATTGAGCAACATTTGCTTTCTGATCCACTCATGTTACTGTGGTTATAACAATGCCTGGGTTAAGAATGAATGTCTGCATTTTGGATTAGAGTACATTGGGATATTTATACTTTTTAAGAAAAATGAGTCAGCAGTTATTAAGAATGATATTGACGTGCTCTTATTGTATTTATTAGGTCAATTTATTAGACTAGATATATTTTTCACATCTCATTGTAGAAATATTTGTGAATGCTGGTCTGTGATACTAATGAAATTTCCCCCATACTTATGCATAAGATAAATGTGTTTGTAGGTATTTGCTGCCCCTATGGTCAGAAAAGGAAAATTATATAAAAATGATGGAGAACATGTTAAAGATTTCTCTTCACTTAGTTGTTCTTTGACCTGATGCATTCTATTTTTTTTCCTGTGAAATAATAGTGAAGACCTGCTGGAGCAACCCTTTTTTTCTGGTTTGCCTGCTGCCTTTTTCAGTCATGTCATTTACATGAGATCTTCAGCACAACTCTTTGATATTGTTGCCCAGATATTTCAGCATGACTTTGTTGAAGTACTTTGTCACAGAGGTTCATTTAATGGGAAGACTTGAAGGGGATATCACTCACATCTTTTATTGCACTGAACGTTTGACACAAATCCACAAAATTGACAGTCACAGCTTCAAAGTGTCCCACAGTAGCACAAAGAGCCTCTCATTGTGTTGGACTATTGTTTTAACATGTCAGAGTGTATTTGAGAAACAATATGATTGCCTGTGGACAATGTGCTTGGCCTCATTGTGCTGATTAAATAGAGGCTTGGTTTGCAGGGAGTTCTGTAACTCTCTGCTCAGCCTGTCCTCTTCTCCTGGCTGCAATGAACCGGCCACATTAGCATTTGTTTTGCTTGTTAGAGGGGATTGCCATCCTGAAAAACACCAAATAGCCCAGTTAGTACAAGGGCTGCTTTTCTTTTCCCCTGGCCTCCACCCACTGCCACTGAATAACCTGAACAAATGCGAGAGACAGCTGGCAATATTGTAGAATAATTGATCTCTGCATCTGGCTCAATCTGTTTGGCACAAGCTGGCACTTCAAGAGCGAGTGTTGCACTTCTAGTTGTCCCTTTGTCACCTTTTGTCTTATATAAATATTTATGTCTTTAATAGTGAATCTTCCTTGTAGGCTGGAGGAGCACAATGCTAAGGTGCTGTAAATGGGGTTCAGAATAACTCTGGTATAAAAAACAGCAAAATCCTGATCATATGTATTCAGAGAAAGGAAATTGTAAAAGGCCAAATTTTGCTTTACAGCTCAAAGCACATTTCTTAACAGTTCTAGCAAACATTTTTGATGTTCTTGCTCTTTGGTGGCATGGGGGTCAGTCATGACAGGAAATTGGTATGACCATGCCACAAGTAACGATGGAGACTGACCTTGGTAAATATGAATTAACTTCTTTGCTCACAGTGAAGATGTTTCAAACAAACACTAATAGAATGAAATCAGAATCTCAATATGAAGTTGTGCAGTGTGCAGCAACTTAGAAGAACTATATTGTTGTCATGAGATGGGTCTGTGCTGCCTCAGCCCTTCCTGCTTTGGGTGGTGCTCCTCAGGCCATCTCATTCCATGCTTAAAGGGCTCAATACATGCTGCCACACACTGCAGCATTGAGTTTCACCTTTTGCAACCCCCTGGGTGAAATTGGAAATGACTGGAGATGTAACAAAAGAGCTGTACATCTTAACAAGACATGCTTTGTCTTTTAAGAAGGAAAAAGTGGGCAAAAAGTGGTTTCATGAAATCAGAAAGAGTTAGATAATCTGATGTTTTGTAACTGTTCTAATTGTCTTTCTGCTGCTGAGTAAAGTATCCTCTCCAGACCCTGTGTTCTTTCATTTGGAGACTTGAGTCACTTCACTGAAAATAGAGGTCATATCCTCAGTTTGTATATTTTATAATTAATAGTTGTATTTGTTTTCTGACCTGGGAGCACATCCTACATTATCTCATAAACTTGTATATATGGAAATAGATAAGAGCAACTTAGTGGGAAGAGATGGTTTCCATAGGTAATGAGGTGGATGTGCTCAGTTTCTGTTAAAATCTCCAGAATGATCTCTACCACAACATTATTCACTCCAGTGTCTGTTCTCAAGCACCAGAGCTCCTGCTTTAGCAATGTGTTAATGCTTTATCAACCTTTGAAGCTTAAAGGTTTTAAACATAATGCTGAAAACAACTTCAGCTAAGAGGTGAGCCAGAAACTTTGATATTCTGGTCTATCATCCAGGTAGAGAAGATATGCTCCTTATAATCCCTTCAAGTGAAGAGAAATAGGCATTCCTTGATAAGAAATTAATATTTTCTTTAAATAAAAATAAAAATAGGGTGACTACAGAGCTCAGAGATAAGAAGTGAATGACTGTATTTTTGCTGCAGTGCAGCTATGAAGAATAAGCTGTGTACTGAAGCAGTGAATACGTGAGGACAGTTACTATTGCCTCCTTCAGTAACTCTTACCCTTTAGCTGCATGTCCTTCACCGTATTTTCCATATTTTATTGTGTTAATAGCATGCCTTTGCCACAAATGGCTGAAAGCAAACGGATAAATGAAAGCACTCTGAGAACTGATAGTTCCTCTAGTCCTGCAATAGCCCCATTAGTTATTGTCTGGACAGCCAATACCATATTTCATTGCATAGTGATGCTCTTTCCCTCTGCCTACAGGAGCATCTCAAAGTGGGACTTTTAAAAGTTCATGGAGAAATAAAGGTTCTGCCTTGTTTTCTTTTTGCCTCTTTTCTTTAAATGCTTTTTAAAGTTCTTTGGAGAGAGGGGGATGAAAGGCTATGAATTCTTGGAAAGGTAGCATGCCTTTTGAGTTTTGATCTGCGTTAGCAGTTTTAACCCTTAGGTCTTCTAGCTGTCCATTTAGCTTAGAAGAAGAAATGATGGTTTATGGCACATCTCATCAGGGCATTTGATGCTCCTCCAGCAAAACTGTTCTTTCTCTGCAATTCAATTCCAGCCTTTTTGGAATTAGCTGGGCAACGATGTGACAATAGGGTGATGCTTGCTGTTCATTTTTAGCTGTGGAGTGACAGGATGCTTGCTGTTCTTTTATCTTGGGATGACAGGTCCTTCTGCTGTCCCAACTAATTGCAGACATCTGAAAATATGGTGTGATGTCTAGGAGGAAGAAAGAGATCTGACTTCTGGTCCAGTTGTATGATTTATGAATGGGCTCATTTCTGCAGCTACAATTTTCATTTATTTGCATCACCTGAATGGGATGTGCTGTTAAAGCAGAATGCTTTTGATAACTTAGAGTGAACTTTTGGACTTTGCCATGACTTCGAGACTACTGGCACTTGCCAGACTGCAGCCTGAGGCTTGAATCAAGGCTGGGATTTGTTTCCCTGAGGAAGTCACTGAATCTGTTCTTGCTTCGGAGGGTGAGAATTAATTCATTCGTGTTTCAAAAATGCTTCGAGATTGTCACCTGGATGGAGTCATAGCAGTGCAGAGTGTGAATTGTGCACCACAGGATGGATCAGCAAACCAGGGAAGCACTGAGGCATGTACAGAGCTGAACAATATCCAGGTATTGCTCAACCACATTTATGTCCCGAGGGATTGGAGTGCTGAAGTGTAAATGTGGGTTCTTTCCCTTGAAACACATGGAACAAAATGAATAATTTGCTTACTTGCAAGCTGTCTCTTTGATAGTTTTCATACCCACGATTTAAGTGTTGCAAGTGAAATGTAGTGTTACATTATCCACATGTGGCTCCAGACTTTTTTTTTTTTTTTTTTTTTTTTTTTTTGAGAAATAGAGTAAAAATAAATTGTGCTTAACATATTGTTTGCAAGGTAAACCTCCTGGGTTAAAATTCCGAGAGGACATCTTGCTTGAATAGGAAAATATACAAATACAATTACATTATCATTCCTCCTTATGCCTGCTGCTAAGCTTGTATAAATAGCACAGATCTGTTCATTCTTGCCGTTTGTGGTTGGTTTAAAAGAGTGATGTCAAATGTCAAAGTTCTCTTAAATATCCCCTCTTTTAAGACCTACATTTTCATTATTGTTTTCTAAGTAGGATTTTCTTTCATGACCTGAAAATAAATATTAAATCCAGAATGTTTCTGTTATTTTGGGCAAGATTTAAGCAACTTATATATGTAGTTGGAAAGGAATTAATACTTTGCAAAGAATAGCATTTAGAAGAAATTTCTTTTAGCATTAGCAGTAAATTTGTCATCAGACTTTGGTTTATTCAGGTTTTTGATTTTTTTTTCAGCAAATGATTTTAAATGTTTGCTCTCTTGATTGTTGGTGAATATTCAGTGTTTGAGCTCTGTGCCTATGAGCTCTGTGCCTACAGACTATTGATCAGAAGCATTTTATAATGCTTTTTCTGCTCCTTGATTAGACAAACATGTAAGCACTCTGGCTCAAATAATTGTGTGGGTGAAGCTGAAGCTTGGCTGCCAGGAACACTTTCTTGGGTTTCTTAAGTTTATCCAAAGCTCTTGGTCAGCAAAACAAGGTCACTCAAAGAGTTTCAGAAAACCAAACAAAAGGACTCAAGAGAGGCTGAAAAAGGGCTTAAAATAGCCGAAGAAATTATGGTGGATATCCCTTTTTTCCAGCATTCTCCTTGTATTCTGACTAGAGAATAAGGTAACAGACTATGTAGATTCAAATGATCACATCTGTAAAACAGAAATAGTATTAAAGATGATTGCCTGGAGAACCAGTTCTGTTGAGCCTCATCCTTTACCTGTGACCCACAAAAATTCCACTGGGTTTGATCCCCCCCAGTGCCAGTGGGATATGGGCAGTGTGTTCTCTGTGACTGAGCCTGTTGTTAATTGGTATCTGGGTGCTCTAGGCAGCAACTGAGGTACACCTGCAGAAAGAAGGATATGGTCTCCCTTTTCAACAAAGCCACTGAGATCCCTGCCGTGCTAGGGGCTGGCAATAAGGAACAGAAGAAAACTATTAAATAGAGGAAGAAATGCTGCACTGTTCCTGGGCTGTGAAAGACCCTAGTGAAAAATAGAGAACATTAGAACTACAGAAAACACCGTTTGAACTCTGATCTGCATCCTTTGAACTTGCCAGCTTTATCTCATAAGCTTCCTGTCGTTCCTGCAGGGTGTCAGGGAGAAGAGCAGGGATTGTGCTTTTCATCCATCAGGCTGTTGGGAAATGTCAAGCTGTCAGGCTCTGGTGGTGGGAGCCAGCACAGCCACTGGAGTCAGGGAGTGCGAGACAGCGTCTCTTCACTCTGTGGCACTGTTCTAGACATGACCTCAGCCACATGCATCAGCTGAGGCTCACACAGAGCATGGCAGGAGAAGGGTGGATGCCAATAAAATACTTCTCACATTCAGTGGTGCAGCAGTGAATGTCAGAGGCAAAGTCAGTTCACCCTAGCCCAGGTTTTATGTATTTAACTGTTTCTAGGCACGTGCTGTTTGTGTATCTTCACCAGGGTTCTTGAAGTGGTTTCTCCTGGGACTGATAGAAACTGAATTATTTATTTCATTTAATGCAGGCATTCATAAACCATTTGAAATCTGTGAGAGTGTTTGTTCTTACACTGTGTCAAACACGGAGATTTGCAAAAGACATGATCTTCTTTGAGGTCTTCCCTTTCACAGGGAAGTGAAAACAAAGGTTTGTTGGAACTAATATGAGAATTTTGCTCCTAAAATTTATAGGCCTAGGACTCTCAAGGTATTGGTTAATCACCCTGATTGTGCTACCCAAAAATTTAAAGCAGGCAAATCACAAATTAATTGCAAATAAAAGAATTTTCTTAATTAAAATCTTTATACAATTACTTTTCTAGTGTGCTGAGCAGCCCAGCTGACCAATATGACACTCCTTTTATTGCTTTTCGTGTAAGTGAGTTTATTTGTTGGCAGGCCTGATCATTTTGTGACTAATTTGAAAATACCTATTCATGTGAACTCCATCAGAAAAGGAAGGAAAAAAAAAGGGGAATACTATGCTGCCAGTTCCCTGTAGTGAACAGGGAACAAGAAGGCTGATAGAGCTGGACAAACTGAGCTGCCCTGCAGAATAACAAGGAGATGGGCAGATTCCTTTTTGCCCACTTGATTCACTGCTACCCTGCCTTCTCTTTCATTTGTTCAGCTGCGTTTGCTCTCCAGCACAACTGTGCTGCAGTCATTTCTCACCTCTGTTTGTTTGCCAGTATAAGGTGTATATATATGATATTCCTCTTGCTCAAACTGAGAGTAGCACTGAAAACTTTTCTTTTGTGTAGCAGAATATACGGGGTGCTTTGAAGGCCCTTCAGTGAGACAGTTGTAGTGATCGAAGATTTCAAGGCACACAGAGCACTCGGGGACACAGGTTGAAATTCTGCTCTCGGCCTTGAGCTTTGCTTTTGCACATTCTTGTCAGCTGTTTTTTTTTGCTGCCTTCCAGTTTTGAAGTTGCTGATATAAGATGATATAATATGATGTTCTGTCTGTAGTGGCAAAAATTCCCAGACTTACCACAGAGAAGGAAGAGCAGACAAAACTAAAACCACCAAGAAAACCCCCAAACCAAAGCCACAAAACCCAACAAACAAAACTAAAAAAAATCCCCAAACCTCTGAGATTTTGGTGCTCCCCATAATGTCAGTTGTGGAGCTGGTTCAGTCCTTAAAAAGATGGCCAATTCTGGTTTACTGGGAGGGGGAGGCCTCTGGGCCTTCTCCAGAGGCCCACCTGGGACAAGGGTCAATAGTGGAGGTGAACCAGCTCTGTGAAATAAAGGCCAAGTTATTTTAAACCTGGCAGCAGCAAGTGTCAACGTAGTTAATGGGAGCTTTGGAAAGGGCTTTTACTGCAATGTGAGGGTGATTATTTTTCCTTTGACTTGTAAATAAGCTTGCAGGGTCCTCTGACTTACAACACAGCTATTCCTGGTTCTCACTTGTTACATCTCATTATATCTTGTACCTTATATTACATTTCTTGAACTTTTAACCTTTTCAAGAATGTAACTAATGTGCTTCTGGCAAGCATTTGTGTATCATTATTGCCGTATTTCAAAGCAAGCTCATTTCTCATCTTCTCATTGTTTCTTCAAATCTTTTTTTTTTTCCCTATGAAATGAGAATATTAGGCTAAATTCCTAAAGGATGTAACCTAGATACTGAGGGCACACATTTATCCGCTGTTTGTCTATTCAGAGCTCTAATCCTAAATATAAATACTCATCTGCTGGTAATTTGCATGCATGAAAGATGGTGGATGTATACACAAAGTTGTTTTGTTTTTCTTTTGCTTTCCCTACTTGTGTTGGGGAAGAGCTCTGAATTACCACGGAGGAGAAAAGGAATGCTTTTGTGTCAGTAAGAGCAATAACAGCTGGAAAAACCTTAATTAATTTAGAACTGATTATATGCTGATTTCATACGCTGTTTATATATTATACACTGATTTTCTCTATTACTTATATGATAAATAGCATGAGAGAGCATGAGGACTGTCAAGTTATAAATGTAAAAGGCGTAGCAATAATTTATGTTAAAATTTGATTCTTAGAGATGCCTCTGCCTGACTCAAGGTGCAAGAAAGACCATTTGGCTAAAGGCAGTAGTACGGATTTTAATTAATAGTGAGTGTGAGGTAGAGAGAGAGAGAAATATAAAAGTTCCCATCAGGTGGCTTAGTTCACAGTCTGAACTCCAGGACTCCAGAGGCATAACCAGGAGGGTGGTTATGGTTCCATATGGTTGCAGATGAGCTGTTGCTTTAAAGCTTTCAACTCTGTAGTGTGGGGAAGAACCAAAATCAAAGTGGGATTTACAACCTCTTCTGCTCCAGTCATTACCTTTGTTTTGATGTCTCAGCTTCTAGGAGAGGTGACCTTTGCAAATGAAGAAATAAGGCACATACACAAGAGGAGAGGCAGTAAAAGATTTATGGTGGTACATGCCTTTTCAAAGCTTTAAAGGTTTCTTCATTCATTATCTTCTCAAGTTTCTGTTTCCAAGGGACAGACAGTTAAAGTGGGGCTTGTTTCTCTCTTTAAATTTAATGACAGCTAGAGACTGCATGGTGAAATACATGCTTGCAATAACAAGATAACAATACCAAGGAGCTTGTTGAGGCAGTGCTTGCATCACATGTGAAAAGCACATCATAACTGGCAAGTAAGATCTTTTGTACACAGCATAAGAGCGTTTATTTTAAAACAAAATAAGTAAAGAGGGAAAAAAAGCAGCTGAGGGTATTGTGTAACTGGTGCAATAGAGAATTTCTTGGGGAGTATTGAATTTGCAAGACAACATTTGCACAGTAGCCATAGGATCATGTTCTACATGTGAAAGGCCTTGCTTATTCTATGTGAGAAAGGCCGTGTGCACCTGGATTATGTTTTTGCACTGGCAACTTGATTTGGTGTCTACACTCCTAAATATCCTATTTCTGGATGTTGTGGATTCACAGGCTGTCTCTGACTCAGCTCTGTTGGTGTTAGACTCAACAGACTTGGCATTGAGAGGCAACCTGGGATGGGGATAGAACAGGAATTAGTGGAAATTCAAACTGAGATGCTTGCGGGATGCCTTTAAAAATATATATTCTGTAAGAGGAACAACACAACGTGATATTCCAGCTCTGAATATTTGTGTTCTTTGTGTGATTTAGACTCCATGTGATAATGGACTGGGAAGTGGGCAGTGTTATTTCTAATGAGATGTCAGTCCTGAAACACTGCATGCATTAGTGGAAAGAAGTGGTATCCAGCTGATGGGCTCTGCTGATGTTTTTTCATCTCATTAAGCCTTGATTAACATGCGTGTTACTTCATAAATACATAGTAATTTTTGCTTGTGGCTGGCTGAAGCAATAGAGGCCTTTTACTCCCATCTCTTCTCCTCCAGAGGGCCACATGTTGCTCTCTAGCATTTCCACTCCAGAATACAAGTGGTCCTTTCCTCTCCCATGTAGCTTCTTGCCCTTTTGATTAGATGTGTGAGTGTACCCCAAGCTATTCACTAGCCACAATTTCTTCATCTGCCAGGAATGTTTTCTGCCTGTCTTGAATAATATTTCTCTCTTCAAAGGCTCTTTTCTAGGCTGTTCTCTATGAACATTCTGTGTGTCCAATGATAATATGTATACATTTCTCCACAATGGCATACTTTCACAGTGGGATAAGAATTCCAGACAGCTGTTTTGTGTCAAAATCCCAGCTGGAATCAGGCGATCCTTACCTTGACATAGATGAAGTTAATGTATTGTTTTCTCAACTGCAGTTGACCTTAGCCAGCCATTTTAAGATGATGTCTATATAGCTGGTTTTTTTACTGCGTGTCCTAGCTAAATCAGGTTTGTTGTTGTGCTATCAAATAGCCAACTTTTTCTTTGACAATGGAAATGTAATCTTTGACAGCAGAAGAACTCCATCAGGTGAGGGTGGTAAAGGTAGAAGCTTGTGTTGCAAAGGAGAGTGTAGAAAGTATCCCATTGGATTGTGTGTTGAACACTGGATGGCTTGGGGTATATATTTATTTCATTTTCTTCCCCCGACCACCCCCAAGTTGAATCTGGTTTCATGAAAGTTTTCTTGTAATTTCTGTTTCTATGCATATTTGTTCAGATATTCTGACAGGTATTACACATGAGGACAGAATTTACATGGATGATTCTGGAGAAGCTACATTTGTCTGTCATCTTTATTATGCGTCAAGAAGTCTTCATAAAAGTCTTCCCTGTGTCTGGATGTGTTTAAATTTCTTAAACACAATTTTACCCTCTCTGTGTGAAAAATTCCTTTTTATGGTTTGCATCTCTACAGTAGCTTGCAGCCTGCAAATCTCCAGTTAGAACAGTAAAATACTGTAGCATTACTCTTCATGTTTATAAAATTAATAATGATTCACAGAGAGACTAAAACCCTCAAAACCACAAGCCCCCCAAAAGAACAATACTTTACCATATTAAGCAAGTACAAAATAGAAAGATTTTGATTAGGGGAGCATAAAATAAGGTATTTGCATAATGTAATTGTTAATGGTGCTTAATTTTTATCACTGGAAGTCCTTGCTGTTTCTACTTGAAAATCATATAAAAGATATAGAAAATATAGCAGAAAGCACCTGTTGAAATTCTTGCCTAATACAATATCAATATCAAAACCATCACTTTAAATGTGATATTTAACGAATTAAAATAATTAATTTGGAGTTCACTTGACTTCAGTTATATGGTAAGAAGCCAGTTTCAGAAAATTTAACTTTTTTTGCATATTGGAGAGTCTTACCTAAGGAAAAAAAAAAAGTATAAGATCTCTTACTGGTGATGTAAAGAATGTGAGTAAGAACAGGCAGGTGGCTTACAGATATCATTCTGCCAAAAAACAACGATGTGTTTAATTAGCACTTTGCAGATGGTGTGCAAAATGATCTTCACTTAGGACAGAAGTTCCTCCTCCCCTCTTTTTTTTTGACAGACTATTTTTGAGAGCTGATTTTGAAAATATGGCTTGTGGTGCTGCTCAGGATACACCCAGATGTAGCTGGGAATGTGTTCTCCACCTGGTTCTGCGTGGGAATAGTGCTGTAGCTTTGGGGCCCTGGTCCATGAGCAGAGTGTATTGGCATAATCTAAGTAAGAATGACATGTATCTAGATCATGTCAGACTAATACAGGAGTTTCTGGCTTGTAAAGAGACCAGGTCAAGGCAAGGAAGTGGAATCATTTCACTTTGATTCCTCTGTATTTAGTGAGTTGTCAAATATTTCTAAGGCAATGCATTTGTAGTCTAAATGTTCCTTTCAGCACGTATGATTGTACCTGAACTTTCCTACTGGGCTTAATTTTCATCTCTGCTCTTTTTTTAGTATTTTTTCATCCAGTTACCGACAAAAGCAAGAAGGAAAGAATAGACTTCAGTGACCCTTTGTTGTAAAGATGTTGCTGCTGCTCAAGGCCACCTGGCAGCACATGCAGCTACCTTAGATACTGTAAGGAAACAGGAAATTGGTGCTTTGTTATCTTAGGGTATGACTTTATTTGGTCATATTGCTGCTGAGGAGAATATGCGGTTTAGAGGGAAGATGTTATAAAGAACAGAGGGAAGACAAATGAAAACATGCTAATTCAAAAAACTGCAGCAAATAAATGACAGTGGGAAAGGTCATAAGCCAAATTAGGACTGAAAATAATCTTTCAATAGGTAATGGAAGATTTTGGGGAAGAGGTAATGAAATACCTGAAAACTGAAGGAGGAAAATGAGTTTATGACTTTTGTGAGAGAGGAAGGACCCTGTAGAGGAATACAAAGGTAAAAAAAAACTGGTGTAGTTGAAGGGGATTTGGCAGGAATAGGATACCTTCTGCCATGTTTGAAATGGCTATGAACCATTATTTTTATTTTTAAAAGCCAAATAAATTATATTACATTTTGTAAGATGGAAGTGGGAGCCTAAAAGTGAATTTTAGTAGCATGACAGTAGCCAGACAGGGGTGTTTTTCACTAAAAAGTTATTCAGAAGCTAGCTGTACAGAACCTGGATGTACACTCAGAATTGAAGATGAGGCAGGGTTTTATCATCCTAAACAACCAGCGAAATGGTGAATTATAATGATCAGAAAAAGAGAAAGAGCCTGTAAAAAGGGGGGATTTGGAATTCTTTTTAGATATACTTGTGCTTCCCTTCATGACAAAGAATCACTGAGGTCCTGGTCAAGATATGAATTTTCCAGGAGACAAATATGAGAAATGGTACACAGGTCCTTGGGGTGATGACAAGGTAAAGGTATCAGCATTTTTGATCTCCTGTTACCCTGGGCTGTCCTGGAGGTGGAAACCCCTTGCAAAAACAAAAGGAGTTAGGTAGATTTGCTCAGGGATAATCTGAGTAAAGAGAATGAGAAAATAAAATCACAGAAACCGGAAAAGTTGATATAGTAATAAAACACAAAGTGGGAGAGCAAATTTTATACAGACAGTGGTACAATGAGGGGGAATGCATTTGAACCCATAGTGTGGGGGTAGTAAGGCACTGGAACAGATTGCCCAGAGAAGCTCTGGATGCTCCATCCTTGGAAGTGTTCAAAGCCAGGCTGGATGAGGCTTTGAGCAACTGGATCCCAGAAGGTCCACCTGATCTATTTGTGCTGGGATTAAACATAAATACCCACATACAACAGCACCCATGGCAACATGGGATTTAATTCAAGGGAGAGGAGAGGTTTTCTCAATGAACTGAACATTGAGAGGATAAACATAAACCTGTAGCAGTCACCTCACCTTGTTTTTTTCTTCAGAAACTCTGAAGAGGCAGCAAGGAGTATCATCTGCCAGATTAGGAGGTGAAGAAGAGGAGAAAAGTGATAATTAAACAAATAACAGTAGGTATTTAGAAACTAAAGAAGAAATAGTCATCATGATGGAGGAGGAGTTGATAATGCTGGTGCACAGAAATTAGTGCCACTCTCAGTGAGAGGGCCTCAGAGAACCTTGCCAATATTCAGGTGAGAAGAGCAGTATTGGGTAAAGCTGCAGCTTTTGTAAACTGTTGGTTGTCTGCTGCTAAATACGTGTATTGTATTACAGACCTCAAAAATCTGCAAAGATGTTTGCTCCGTGTGACCCTCTTCTACACCACCCTTATTTTCTATCATTTCAGCAGTAATCAAATTGATTTTGGGAACAAAGTTTTGAAAAGAGTGTTGGATCAAGGTAGATGATGTGACCCTTACAGATCAAAGTGTGTTTACAGAGGACCCCAGTTGAAAAAAGCTAGGGAAAAAGCTGGCAGGTAACAGAGCAGGCCATGCAGCTTGGGAGACTTGAAGAATCTTAGGAAGAGCCACCTGAAAAGCTGTGTTGGGACAGCATACATCAGGAGAGGAGGGAGGGATGGCTCTTTAGGCAAGTGGGATTCAGATTACAGCAGCCTGTTTCCAGCAGCAGGTTCCACAAGCCAGATTTATACACTTCCATCCAGCCCAGGGTGCAGCCAGAGGGCTGTATTTTAATACTCCTTTGTAGCTACAGTTATTCCTACACCCAGGATGAGGTCAGCTGGATTTATTGCTTACTGAGAGTGACAAAAACACTTGGAGATGGAATAATTCTTTCTTTTTTAATGGTCTATTGTGCACAACTTCTCTGCTGTTATTCCTAGTGAGGATGAATATACTTTGGTTGACTTTGGCATTTAGTACCACTTTCAGAGAGCTGTCAGAGCAACACACCAAGAGATAAATCTTTTCTCAGTTCTTCTCTTATATGCAGGTATTCTGTAAAACCTCATGTCATTCCTGTTGATAAAAATCAGCTCCTCTTCAGCCAGATGGTACCTGTTGCTTATCCTCTCCCTTGAATTCAAATGGACAGTTTTGGTGATTCCTGGTCTGACTCCAGGACCACATTTGGATGTGATCTGCACTGCTATTTACAATGGATTTACTTTGAGTTCTGAATAGAATTAATGAGGGACCTGAAAATTGTCAAGGATCTACAGGAAAGGCTTAAATGAATTTGTGTAATACACTCTTGCGATTTACCCAGTGTTTTTTCACCCAGAGTCTGTGGTGCCTAACTTTAACAGAGTAATAAACCATACACCTCTCAATGTTCCTTGAGGTGCATTAAATATATTGGGCTACTGCAGCTGAACAGAGGGGGGTTATCTGTTTCTACAATTCTAGTCTCTGCTTACAGATGATCCGTTTAAAGGGGGCTTACAGTGGACTGAAGTCAGGATGTGGCTGCTCTGACTGGTTTTCCTTTACTTTCAGCAGTTCTAACTCCCCTCTGTATGACTTCATAGTTAATGGAAAAGGATTCTTTTGACTTCTGGGGAACTTTTCCAGATATGAATGTCTGAAAGAGGGAAGTCTTACACACATAAACCATGTTATGCCTTGGATCCTTGGGGTTTCTTTTGTGTTGTCATATCTGTCAGTCTTCATGGGTTCTTTTTTTCACCTGGCAGGAGCCATTTAACTTAAAGGTAACCCTTTTGTGTGTTCCAATGTCATGCCACAACTGCATATATCTCATTATTTGTTCTTGTGTTACTTCACTTTTTCTTAGTGCTTGGTTGTAACACCAAGCCAGGATTTAAACTCCAAGGAATGAAGGTAAAGATTTGAGGACAATCCTTACACAGCAAAAGGGAGAAAATTCTCTCTGTGAGCAATATTTGACAAGAAGTCAAGGAATACAGAAATAAAATGACAATTGCCACAAGCCAGACTGAGAGAGACATTGAAAGAAAAATTAATAGGAAATGGCAAAATATTCTTCAGCCTTAGAAACCAAAAAGAGCAATGACTGAATAGTTTCCTGTATGATGAAGGAGAGGGGAGCACAATTCAAGAATAGATAGGAATTGAACTGAATGGTTTGTGCTGGGATTGAGCAGTCCTAGGATGGTGACCATTGAGCAAAGGCAAGCAGCTGTGAGGTTATGGAACTTTCTAGATGACAACACAAAGAACTTAATCCTATCAAGCCAGGAGACCAGCTAATTTCTATCACACAATGCTGAAAGAGCTGGCACATGAAACTGCAGGACTGTGGCTGAGTATCTTTAATAAACCGTTGGGAGAATGGATATGACTATGGAATAGCAAATTCAGTACCTTTATTTAGAAAGAGAGAAGAAGTGATATGGGAAAGGACAGCTCACCTCAGCTGCATGCATGGCTGAGAACAAAGTCTGAAGGAAGGACTAATTAAGACACATGAAAAATGTGCAGTGGTATAAAGAGTAGTATGGCTTTACCATAAATAAGCTAAAGGAAAGGCAGACACAGCTTTTTTTTTTTTTTTTTGTCTTAAAGGAAAGTGCTCAAAAATTTGAAAGAGGGCTTCCAAGCTTCTGGTCTTTGGAGAATATTCTTAACTATCACTCCTTAGTGGCTCAGACTTTACAGTGGCTTTGCTCAGCATTTCCCTTCAGACTTCCCTTAAGTTTCCTGCTGAATACAACCATCTTCAGCAGACATTTACAATATAGTTGTGGTTTCCTCCCTGCACACCAGACACCAAAAGCTAGATGTCATGCTGAGCCTTACTTTGATATTGCAATAATTTACATGATTGTTTCTGCAGTATTTTATCTTTAATGCTTGTTATTGGTTTGTGTGCCTGCAGATAAATGTCCTTGTTTTGAAAATAAGGGACAGCATGACCCAGCCAGAACATCAAAGAGAAATTTAATGGGGTGTAATTTTGCTTCTAAACAAAACCAAAACAGTCAACATTTTTAAATGCTTTTAGAGCAATCTTCAATCTACATCATTATAAACAATCAGCTGGCCAAGTAAACAAAGCGAGGCGATCATTTTTATGTGAATTTTATGCAATTTAATTGTAGTATCTTAGAATTACATGGAATATCTTCACACTTGGGGTATTTTTACGATTCTTGTACAGTGCAGAGAAACACCAGGGAAAGCTGGGTTGTGTCAGGTGAAGTGCTGACTCAGCCTGTTCCCACTTTCCAGTTCAGCTCAGATTTTTGCCACTTTGACTGGAGCATGGTTGAGCGTAGTGGATGTCACATCAAATCAGACCTGACTTTTCTGTTTCTTTAAAATACTAGACCTGCATGCAACAGTCACCACACACACTGATAGAGATATGCAAAGTGGAAGAACTAAATGCTCCTTGAAAACTGCTGCAATCAGCAATATATCCTTAAAACGTGTTTACTTTAAATGTCGCTTTACACTTTTTGCTCTGTAGATGTGATCCCTGTGCATTTTGGGCTGCTTAGGATATTGCTTCATTGGAAAATTTTAAGTGCAGGATCCTCAGAGCCATTCAATTTTTTGATCCTGAAGACTTCTCTAATTAGTAGACCACAAAGAATGAGAATGGCTGTTGCTTGTAGGGAGGGGAAAAGGTCATCAATGACCTTCATTTACTGTCTACCTCATGAAACAGCAAGATTTCCTGGGAGGATTCCATAAAGATTCAAAGTGATACTTGGGCTTTAGGTAGGCCTGTCTTTTACATCTACCTCCTCTCTCCGAAGATGAACTGGGTCAGAAAATGTTGGATGCCAAGGAACAGGAGCAGAACTAAGACAATGATCTGTGCGCCCCTTAAAAAACATTGCCACAAGGGAGAGAGGAACATGAAGTAAATATTAGCCTGTTCTCCATGGAAGGCCAGTCATACAGTAATTAGGTGATAATTTAAGCTTCCCAATCATGTAGAATCATATAGGATCTAGTAACAGATTCCTAACAACAGGAAAGTTGCAATCTACACATGGTAGGGGATTTTTCCTTTTTTCTTTTGAGTTTCAGTAAACTGGTGGAAAATGTCTTTATTTTGTATTGTCCCTTACAGCCCCCTGAAACAAATTTCTGCCATTCCTGAACACAGGTTTTGAGTCCCACCTGTCTTGGTGAGAATGTTTCCTGTTATCGAATGCCTGCAGCAAAGCGAAAAAAAGAATCCCCCCAATTTAGCCTTTAATAATTTCTGTCCATGGTTCATCTTTGTTACATTTCTCCTGTCTTTTAGTATCTCTGCTCTTACAGGCCTCATTCTGCTTCTCTTGAGATTGAATTTTGCTGATGAAGTAAAAGAATTAAAAAACAATAGGATATTCCCTGCTCTTCCAAAATTACAAGAGAACAGAATCCATACCACTGCATGTGTGTGAGAGCTTTAGAAAACAGTTATTTTCCATACCTAGCACAGCTGACCGTGTGCTTCCAAACATTAATCTGCTGCTCCTCTTTTTTCTTTTAGGTGGGCATATTGAGAAAATTTTCTTCCTGGTAAAGTTAGTACATTCCAATTTACCTAGCCTATGGAAATGTGAAATCACTCAGTCTGCATTCATTGATTTTTTAATTGTCTTCTTATTAAGGTTTAATTGTGTTAACCTCAGAAGTCAATCTCAACACTTTCATTAAATTCAGATGTATGAAGGTCTCTGAGACTGATGTAAATTTTGAGTCACTGTTTTCTTGCCACCTTCATTTTTACAGCCCTTTTATTAAGTCTAGACTTTGTCTTTTGATGCACGATGTTTTCTAAACCAGACTGAGAGCTGGGTGAAAATTTGTGAGTGAATGAACTTTGTAGATACCCACATATGAACTGAGTCTTGCCTTGAGCAAAATTCTGACCTGACTTAAAAAAAAAAATAGAATAGTAGCTAATGCTGTCTGTCATTACAGCTTACATGCTGCTAACCTGAATATTGCCAGATGGCTTCCAAATTCCTTCTGACTTTAGAGATATTTCTGATTTCAGCAACATCTAAAGAGAAGTGTATCAGATATTTAAGGTGAAAAAGGGATGAAGATATAGTCTCACCTTTTGTGGTATGTTGACCCTGGCACCCACAGGGTTGCTTGCTTACTTCACTCCCTTTCCCATCCCACCCCTGCAAGATGTGGCAGAGAATAGGGAGATTGAAAGTGAGAAAAACCTTTGGACAAGACAAGGAAGATTTTATAGGGGAGAGAAAGAAAGGAAAACCCCAAGAAGTAATGTGAGGGCAAGTATTCTATACCCACTGGGTGTCTATTGTCAAGGTCACCCTTAAGAAGCAGATATTTATGTGGTTCACATCTGTAACATTTTTGTCTCTTCAAGAATCCTCCTGTCATGTCAGAAAACACAGACTAGATTCCTAAACCCAGTGAGCAGTAAAAAATGCCATCGCATATTTTGTTTTTACATTGTGATTTTCCTTTCTGTGCACTTAATAAATTACTTTAGGCAGCGTTTCAGGTGTGCACACTTAAAACATTGAGGCCTCCTCAACAAAACATGCTCTGATTCACTTCACCATGAACCTAATTAACTCTCTTTCTGCTCTGCTGTGAGACAGCTGGGAGAAAGACTGAGGTCTATGGAATTCAAAATAGCCCAGACCTCCATGAAATGCTGTTAAAAATACCCCTGTATCCCACAAACACAGGTACTTGACATTCTGGGTCTGTAACCAGGCATTAGCATCATATCCAGCATGACTTTACAGAAAATCATCAGCTGAAAAATAAAGGGGCATTTAAATAATCCACATAGTTTACAATTCGGTGCTAGATAGAGTTTTATTAAATTACGGATTTGCATACACTCTACAAACCAAATAAGTCATCAAATTTAATTTCAGTGATGTAAATACAAGGATGAAAGTCAATTGTTAATTCCCTTGGTGGTGCAGGATCTCATTGACATGTCTGCCTGAGTGTGACAATCCACTGGTTTGAGTTTCAAGCAACTAATCTGGAGTCACTACTGGAAGGACTTTTATAAATAATTCTCATTATCAGTCAGAGGCCAACTGACCCTTCCTATTCAGGAGACTGGAGACAGCTGTCTTATTGTCCATGTTGGCATTACCACATGTGAAATTCTCAGTAAAGTAGGGTTTGTTTTATTTAAAAAAATGCTTTGTCCATGATTGTTGATGTTACTGATCAGCATTGTGTCATAATCCACCACAATGAATTCAAGATTTTTATGCTAAGATCCTGAATGCTCTATCACTTAGAAATCATTTTCTATGGTAGTATTGACCACTTGACTGACTGTAGGTCCAGCATCAGTAGAGGAATGGTGAATACTTGTTGAAACCCCAATGTCCAAATGGCTGTGCTGAAACCAAATCACCTGCTAGGATATGTGGAATAGAAGTCATGTTATTACATTCTGAAAACCTTGTTCCACCCTCCTTCAGGTTTCCTAGTGAGTGGGTGGAAAGTGGATGATAGAGGCAAAGGACTGCAAATTCAGAGCCAGCCCCATGGATTTGCAGAACTTGTCGAAGAAGTTGAACTAAATTCTTTCATGTACTGTAATGAAAATTCTTCATCTGCTTCATGGCTAACAAAACAGAGAATGTTTGCTTACCCACAGGCATTAATGCTATTGAGTTACTACAAAACACCCCTGAGGGGGAAGTTTTTATTACTGTAGTAAAAGAGGATAATCAGGAAGCAGCAAGTGAGGAAAGTTTGAGAAGCGTCAAATTGCTCTAAAAATGGCATAACCTCTTGCCAAAAGACTGATACCTCAAAGATGAATAACATTCAGAGCTTGCCAGTTTCTCAAAGCTGAAACTATTATTGGCCACATGAACAGCATTTAGACAAAAATTAAGAATTATAACTCAGAACTGGTTAAAAATATTCAGTAAATGTCTACAAAAACTAGTCTGTGCTTCTCTTTGGTTCTCTGCTTGTTTATGTAATGTAAGAAGTTCAGTGAAGCATAACTCACTCCATAAGCACCCTGCTTATCCCTTGGCACTCTTAGGGAACAGCAGGGGCCTAAAAGAATGTAAATAAAAACTCAGGTTACAGCCCTTCATTACAATTCCCCATGGGCTCACACAGGACTATGTGCATGGAGCCCTGTGCTTTACTGAGTCTGTCTTCAAATGGGTTCTGGAGCCCTGTCCTTTACAGAAGGACAAAAGGTTGCTCAAGAGCAACTGTTAATATTCTGTATTCTACAGATCCAAATTGCAAAAAATCCTTCCAGGGTCATTGGTAAGTTTTCAAAATCATGACAAACTTCCCTGAAATGAAAGAAAAAAAGTTTGCAGCATTGAAATACATTAAAGAGCCTGTTCCTGGTAGTTCTTGGCCAATCAGCCTGGCATCTGCCCTGGAAAAAAAGAGTCTGTTACTATTGACTTGAAAGCATTGATAATTTAATGGCAATGTAATTAAACTTTGATAAGACTTGCATTAATTCTGCAGAGTTTTCTCATTAGGAATAAAAATAACACAAAATCAAATTGTTATACAATCTATGGATGAAAAACAGCTAAGTGGTGTGCCCCAAAGCTGACCTGGAAACAGGAAGACATGACTCCTGTCTGAAATCTTTCCTTTCTTTCTACAATTAGCCTAGCAAAGGGTGTGTAACACAGGTGAAGTTTAAAGCATAGGGAATATGGCAATTGCTGAAGGAGAGAAGATGGCTGATATGGAATAACCTGGTTTGGTTTGGCATACTGAAAAGAGCAAAGAAATCTGTCTTTTAGTGGGGAATTCTTCTGTGGAGGCAATGACAATAAGGATGGAGGATTCTTTTTGGGCAAGTGACACTGGAGAAATCTTGAAACTCTTGTGGTTCTCACCACCCAGGTGAGAAAACAGGGTGACGTGACCTTAAGACTTTGGCTAATGCCTGAGGAATTATGACACCTTTGGGGTACAGAAGGTACCTCATCTGTACATTTGGTACCTGTGGTCACTAATGAACTGGGGGGGCAAATTAAAACTGACCCTGCCAAGTCCAGTCCTGGAAGCAGCTTAGACTTTGAGGATTTGACTTTCAGGGAAGACTTACTGGATTTGGCTGTGCCACCAAATGTCCTCCTCTGGGAGGTATAGGTGCAGAATACACCAGATGAAACATGAACAAAGAGTTGCCATGCTAGGGCTGTTTAGTCAGGAGGAGAATATCTAAGTCAGAAGGCTGGGAGCTGAAGGTGACAAACTCAGAGGTGAAATAAAACATGGGGAATGGAATTAACACAGGGAATAGAGTTAACATTAGCTTGATAAGCCTGGTGGTTGTCTGAGCACTCTCTGGGATTTTAAAAAGGAAGAATGGATTTGTAGTCCAAGCAGAAACATTTCAACAGAGTCCCAAGGCTTCCCTTATGCATGAAGCCAGTCACAGAACACATCAGCCTGTCCTGTCCTGGCACCATGATCTGTGATAACAACCTTCAAAAAATAAAAAAATAAAAAATAAATAAAAAACAAACCCAAACAAACAACAAAAAAACCCCAAAACACCCTACAGTTGTATTGCTTTATACAACAACAGAGTTGGGTTGAAACACGCCTTTGTGATTGTCCCAGGAAGGAGAACAAGCTGTAGCATCTCAGAAAACATTCAAAATGCTCTACACATGAAAAAGAAAGCTTCCAGCTCTTGATTAGCCTCAGAAATCTTATCAATGGTGAATTATCGAAAGGTAAAAGTACAGCAGGAGGGATGGCCTAATTTACATTCTTCTAATGGGTTCAGTTTAGAAGGTTAATACACAATATTAATCCCCCCTAGGCACAATGTCCTACCAAATGTCAGAGGGGAATGCTCGTGAGAGGAAGGTCAAGAATTTATCATCCTTTCATTAAATAATTTGAATCAAAATCAAAGAAGAAGGAAAGTGTAGAAAATCAGAAGCTGCAATGGCAGCAAGATTAAAACTTGTTCTTTCAGAAGGATCACTGTTAAATTTTCACAGTAAATGGCAAGCTGGTGTGTTTTGTTGGTCTTGAAAACCCTGAGCAGCTTTCCCCTGTGTGATGACCTTTCCCCTGTAATTTTCCTTTGAGCAAATTGATAATAGGAAAATAAGAGGGAAGATAATCCTGCCCTGATGTTCTCTGCCCAGTCACTGTCTTGTAGGTGCTCAAGAATCTGTCTGCAAATGAGACAAAATAGTGCCTTTATTTCATGAAAACTCATGAGCTATTTAGCTTTAAATCAAGAGTTACAGCAAATTCTGTGATTTCAGAACTTTGCATTGTGTGAATTATTACATTTTTCCTATAAGAATATAAAATTATTACTTGGTTAAGTGTTGTTTCTTCATTTTAAACTTTATTTCAAATAATGTTTTCCACATTTATTCTTGTTTTGCTCTTTCTCCCCTACCATTTCCCCTTTCTCCCCATTGATCTCACCTTTCTTTTTATTATGCCATTAAGAGAGTTGGATATATTTTGTCTGATATGAGCTTAGTTAATCTAAGAAAATATAAGGTATCTTCATATTTGAATTCTGTGGTGACCAAAACAAAAAATTAATTTCATCTGCCTGCACACTTTCAGTGGTGTTTAGGAATTAAAGAAATAGTAAACCCCTTTTCTTTTGGAAATCAAGAAGTGTACATTTTCCATATAAGCTACTCAAGGTTTGAGTATATATCTACTGATTATAGCCCTAAATTGATAATGCAACTTTGCCTAAAATATAGGCCAAGTCCTAGAAATTCTGGCACCAAACTCAGTTGCATAATAATGATGTTGTTTTATATATTCTTCTTTTTTTTTAGACTTTGAGTCTATTTAAAAGAAAATAATTCCTCTTCTGCACAGCCTCAGAGGAAGCTGGGGGGTGGCAGAATGTTCTATTAAGTGAACTAATGGAGCAGCTCTTTCTCCTAAACTTGTGTAAGTCTGGAAATGCCATGTGCTGCTTTTTCACTTCCCTAATCATATTAGCAAGTCAAGAAAGGTCCCTTCCTTCTTTTAGGATGTTTTCCTACATCACAATCTTGCAGACCCACTTGCTGCTAATTGCAGTGATTTCAAATATGTTGGCACCGAATCTTGGTGGGTGCTGAAAAGAATTCCCCAAATATTTCCTAATATTCCTATGTTACCATGATATTGGTATCATGTCTGCTTTGGCAGTGTTCACTCTCCTTGGAGATTTTCTTTCACTAGCAGGCTTTTAATGGCATGAATGGGTGCAAAGCAATGTATTTTGGATAAATGCTGCAAACTTCCAGGAAGCAAATTTCCAAACCAAAATGGTAACTATTATTGCTGCAAAAGTAGCTTAAGCAGACTGCTGGACCTGTTGAAGTTGGTATGGATGAAATAGCTCACGACTTTTCAACAGCACATCTGGGAGTTCAGGGAAACTGCTGGTGTACACCAGCAAGAAGCTTGACTGCTAAGCCATATCCTTGAAACATCTGGGCATCATTACTTGAGATGTGCTCACTTTGTCCTTGGGGAAATGAGGAATTTAAGTGCCAAAATAAATGTACCGTGCTGCAGTTTAAAATACACACTGAACTGCTTTACCGTTCTCATCTTTCTTTCCTTTTGGATGTTGCACAGCCCTGCAATGATCAGTTCATAAGTGAACTTTTGTGAAAAATAGTTTTCAAAGGATTCCCATCACTTTGTGTCTTCCAAAAATCTTCTGATGTTTGTCATGCAGGATTTTTGCTGCCAGCCCTACACACTGGAGAAGGTAACTGTATGAAAATACACTAATGGGTTTGAAAGGGAAGAAAGATACAGCTGAAGTGACAACAGGAAAGGAAGGAAATGAACCTTATTTCTAAAGATCCTTTGTTTTAAAGAGGAAGGGGAATAGATGGATTTGTAGTTTTTGACTGGTAATTTTCAAACTTTTACATATATACCATGAAATGTTGGTAAATTAGAATATTATAAAATTGTGAAACCTACTCTTTTAACTGCCTTTCCACCCCTGAACTCCATTAAGCTAAGTGTAGGAACAAGGCTAAGCATGGTAAATAAAATTACTTCTTTCTTCCAATTCATCTTTAATATATATTGCAATGTTAGGGGGAAATGAGAATATTCATTTTCTGCAGCATTTCATCTTTCACTGCTCTTTAGGCTCAATTTACTGAGCCCTTCTTTGATGAAGTTACGAAAAAAGAAATCAAAGGATGAAAGTGTGCTGATAGGCAACCTTAGAGAAATTGTATTCAAGCTAAAGGAAAGAGGAAACCGCTTTCTTGTGGGTGCAAAATGTAAGATGTTGACAAAAATCTATAAAGAATTTGATGTAGAAGGAGGAGTTACATTCCTTTGGAAAATAGAATGTTGGCATTTAATGTTTCTTTAGATGCTTGCCTTTGCCTCAATCACTGCTATTTAAAGTTTCCATGTGGTATTAGACAAAAAACCTTAGATCAGTTTATTGCCAGTGTATACAGCTTTCCCCAAAGTATAAAAAAATCAAACCACATGTAATGTTTGCAAGCGATTTAGTGTTGCTCTGTGTGTACTCAGTGCCTTACAAGATGCAGTTAATTGTTTTAATCATTTATTTAGCATTACCTGATTAAACATGCAGACATATCACCATAATTAAGCTGGTTCTGCTTTGAACTTGACTCAGATCAGCAGTTTTTACCATGCTTAGTAGGAAACTATCACTCTGGCATTAAATGGTGTGAAACCCAGTCTGAGGTTCCTTTAGAGAACTCTCAAAATAAGAATGGTACTCTTCTTTTTCTTTGTCTACTCTTCTCTAAGTGAGGGGTGCAAAGTTTTAGCCAGAGCCTCTTTGTTCTGGAAATTGTCCCTTTAAAATCTACAAGACAGACTAAGTGTGGCAGAAGGGAAGAGCTGTTATAAGTAATTTAAGAGAAACTGGAGCTCAAAGATGTTAACTTTTCCCAAGATCAGACAGGAGGCAGAAATTATGAATCAAGAACGGACCTTGAGGGCAAGATGTTCCTTCTGGATTTGTTTCCTTAAATATTGGAAGGAAAAAGTTTGTGATCTCCACATTTGCTATAGCAGGGATAGTTCTTCCTTGGAAGAATCTCCATGGAAACCTCACAGTACAGGTTGGAATGGAGGCTGCAGAGCAAAGGTAGTGCAGCTCTGGGCTGTCTCACCATGGCAAGGAATTTTCTGTGTGGTAACATTTCCTTGAAAGTGGATTAGAAATTGTGAGTAAAGGAAGTGTTTTTGTCAAGGAGCAAAACCAGAACTTTGGCTGTTAGTGAAATGTTGGAGCAGTGTGGCACCTCTGTTCTGGGGTTATCAGATTGCAAAGGTGAAAAGTAGAACACATCCAGAGGAAAAATCACTCCCAGAACAACCCAAATTTGCTTACCTCACCTATTGAGTAGAACTGCTATTGCATATGTCATTTATTCTATATTTTTCTGCAGAAAAAGCAGAGGAAGTCTTGACTGATATACTTTTCAAATGGGTACAGTATTTCCTACACAGAATTAAAGTTTTGAATGATAAGGGTGGGGTCTGGAAAACTTTGTGGAATTCTGGGATACAAGGAGCAGACTCAGCCTGTTCTGGCTGTGCAGTGACACAGAGAAGAAATGTTGTAGCTCTATTATGTCTAAGATTTCAAGAAGGCATTGAGCATTCTGGTATTTTTTTTTAAGAGACTGATGTTGGTTTTGTCTACCCATGCATATCTTGATTTAAATTATAATTTTTAGGTCCCAGGAAATACAGACTGGTGCTTTATCTGTTCCAAACTGAGTGCTGAAACTTATTTTGTTTTGAGTTGATGGTGCTGCATTGTCAGTTGTACCATGACTCAAAAAAGAAATTTATTTTTTACTCCCATAAACTGCATTTTTTCTTCATTGTTATACTATTACCCTGATATTCTGACCATAAAACAATTGGCTAATGAGGTTTCACTTCAATTAGTGAATTAATGATTTAATTTTGTAGCTTATTTAAGATATTTAGATTTCTTGTCTATTTATTTTCTATAAATTTACAGTTATGCTCTTTTATTGAGAAATAACATAACTATAAATGGCAATTTACTTTTTTGATAGGCTCTTTTATATTTTAAGTTATACCTAAGAGTGCTCAGAGTAGCAGTTCTGAATTTCCCCTCAAAGATAGACTTGATATTTATGCAGTGGTCTTGATTCTGCCATTATCTGTGTATAAAGTGCTTAATATTCCTGAATTTAAAATTCATGCCTTCAAGTGGTGTTTCTTTGAGGAATGGTGTCTTTGTTCACAACAGAGCATGCATAAAATTTGACCACTTATATAGGAAAGGTTTTTTCAAGAAGTCAAAAAATATGAAATTTTCTGTTAGAAATTGTGATTTGCTTTTATTAAGAATACTTTTGGGAGCACAGAAATACTAAGTGATAAATATGTCAGAAAGTAAAAGAAGAATCTTGACTCTTCATGGCCAAACTTGTAGGCATTTGCCAGAAGTGTTTTTCAGCCTGTACATAAACTTTCTCCTGTCTCCTCCCTCTGGTCTTCCTGTCTCTTGAGACTTCTACAGTTACTCATTTCCAACAGAGAAGATTCCATTTGGAGAAGCTTCTTATTTTACTCCATGGACTTTAAAATCCCCTTTGTGAAAATCTGCTTTTCTTTACAGCTGGGTTAGTGTGGTTTTGTTTAGCATTGCAGCTGCTCATATTTCTCTTTATGGGACATTTTTTTGGCTTTGTTTTTTTGTCTCATGTTGTTTTTTGTGGTAACTTGCCCAGAGTGGGAGTTGGAACAAATTAATTTTCCTGAAATGTAATTCTGGGAGGGCTGCACCAGATGAGAGAGAATATGAGAGGGTCTCCATTACTGTGTTTATGGCTACCTGTCGCTATTGATCACTAACTAATCTTCTTAGAAGTATCATTTCAATTTTCCTTTTTTCAGTGTGGACTAAGCACTGTTGCCAACACACATTTTTCTCTGTCAGACATCACAGTAAGTATGTGTCAGAAAAAAAATTTGAAAGCCATGTCCTCAGATTGCTGTTTAAAAAAGACTTTTGAATGACTCCAGTGGAGGTGTCATGCTTACTGGCATTGAAAAATTAGAATTTTTGAAAGCAAGGAAGTTGGATATTTTCTACCAACCTGCGCTGAGCACCTACACAACCTGAAGGAAAAACAGGTGAAAATTAAGTCAGAAAAAATAGGTAAATATATAGAGAGACTTGAGATTTGGAAGTGGCACATGAACAATCTGTATTAAATGCCTAAAATCAAAAGACAACATAAAAATCAGTGAGAGAAAGAGTGTGGATCTATGTTTTGCCAGGGGCAGCTGTGGGGCTTTCTGTACTCTGAATATCTCTTTGGTTTTGATTTATGGGACATTGATTTCTGTGTTTTTAGTGCTACAGGGAAATACTGTCTGAGCAATATTCATGTAAGTTCAGTGGCCTTCTTGGTAGGACTGTCCACCCCAGTCCTCACGAAACTGCAGGAACTCACTGGGACATGGTTTATCACTGGCAGGGAGAGCTGAGCTCTCAAGTGCTGGGGTGTTCACAGCCAGTTTGTATGCACTGGTTTATCAAGATTTTAGCAAGCCTGGTTGGGTGACCATCCAGAGATGAGTTATGGGTACTTGAAATTCTGTAGGAAGCATGGGAAGGAAAAAGGTACTTCATCCAAGGAGCTGCTTGGGAGGGAATTCAAGAGCTGTGGGAGCAAGGGGTTGCACCAAAATCTGTCTTGGAGGCTGCAGCAGGCTCTCTGTTTTCATGTGTGAAAATCACAGAAAATCTTGGTCCTTCCTCATGTTTCCCCTGCTGTTAGAGCTTTCTGTGATTGGTTTTTGGGGATCACCAACCTGGATTTGCAAGGCTCTGTGGGGAAAGAGTAAAGGTCTCAGGTAGGCAGGCAGGAGGCACCCCTACCCTTCAGGGCTTCCTACAGAAAGAGCTGCCCCACCTGCTCTGCTCTCTCTGTAAATAAAATAAAACAAAATCAGGAACTTTGATGACACTGGGAGCGTCCAGGCAGTGAAAAGAGAATTTCTCAGTAAATAACAGTAAATGCTACTTCAGCAGTAGTATTTCAAGAAGATGGTGCATGTTCTCCACTCAAAGTAAGAACATTTGGTTAACTCACATGTCTGTCACTTCTGCACCTTCCCTCAGCTGCTGCTTAGGTGAGAAGTGCATGTGCAGCACCTGTGGTCCAGCTGAGAGGTGCTGGGTTCCAAACCAAACTCCTGAGCTGACTTCTAATAAATGAGAATTAATGTACAGAGGTTAAAAAACGCTACCAACCTTTCCAGATATCACATACATACATACATACATACATACATACATACATACATACATCTATATTTCAGGGTACAATATGTAAGAACAAAGCAAGCCATAGGTTGGACAAACCTGCCCTCACAAAGGAAATAATGCTGCAGAGGAAAGAAAATAAACTGAAGCTTGTGGAGACAAAACAATATCTACTCAAACTACTGAAGCTTGTAGAGACAAAACAGTAACTACTCAAACTATTAGAAGTTATAGTAGATGCAGAGGGTATTTGAAAAGGAGAAGTCCACCTGTAAATTTGGAAATAAAAAATTTGGAATAGGCAGTTTCTTTCCTAGTGCAAGAATGAAAGAGGGAGATGAGTGGCAAGAGATCAAAGGGCACTTACAGGATGTACAGAACGGATGAGGGAGAGGCAGGCAAGACAGAAAGCAGGATCAAAGGACACTAATGATGAAGAAGCTCTGCTTGCTGTCTCCTGTAAAGAAACACAGTGAGTCAGCAGAAGTTCAGAGGGTATTAAAAGGAAAAATCTAAAAGGAGATCACATTAGAAGCAAGCTCCATGTATTTCTTGCCCATCAGGGGATGTATTAATTAAAGGGACATGGGCAACATTCACAGACAAGTTTTTAAGTGCCCCCGCCTTTGGCTTTCAAACTATGGATTAAAAAGCCTTGAAGAGAGCAGTCTGAAAAAAGGTAAAGCAGCCAGCACATTCATTGGCAGTCCCATTACAGGGGTTGGTAGAGCCTTGTCTGGAGTGCTTTGAGTCCAGTTCTGTTCCCAGCTAATGCCCTGTTGTCATTAAAAACAAATGGTGCATGTGTTTATTTTCTGTTCTTTCGTTTTCCTCTGAGGCAATGACAGAAATATTTTTCTTGTCTACTTATGGGTCATAAAGCTACTTTCCACAAGTCTATTGATGAGCTAGGGGATGTGCCAGGGAAAAGGAGCTTCAGACTCTACTCTGGAAACACACTTAATTAAGGATATCAAAGACATGATTAGAATAATTAGGAAATTGCTCAGTATAATATTTAGCACTGAAGCAATTTGTGATTGTAATCCATGGGCCCCAGAGGACTTCCTGCATAGTATAGGCAGTCTCCTTGTTGCTGTTTTTGAGAGGCCTGTTTGTGTCTGAGTCAGTAAGTGACATGTGCAGGGCTGTGCCACAAATCCAGCAGAGAGCTGGAAGCCCAGCCCACACCTGAGAGTGGAAAGAGAGGAGGGAAATGAGCCATTTCAGAAAAATCACAGTTGAACCTTATACGTAGTCTAGAACAAACATTGTAAGGAAGTATTAATGATTCCCTCTGGAACAGGGAAAGGATAAAACCAACATGACAATTCTTCCCTGAAACACAGATTTTGGTATCTCTGCATTCATCTCCACCTCCTTCTACAGGCCATGCAAGCAGTACGGTGTGTCAGGAGAGAGGACACTTTTCAGGAAATTCTTTGCACTGCTCCTTGAAATAAAATGTGTTTTCTAAAGCCTTGGGAAATCAATGGGAGAGGTGCTTCTGCAAACATATGTGAAAATCCCTGTACAGGGTGTTCTCTTTTCAGTGTGTGTATGCCACAAATTGTCATGGAGCAGGCAGTAACAAGAATTTGGGGAACTTACATTGCAAGGTGCTGGGTCAGTTCATGTAGCTGAGGATCTGCTTGTCTCTCTTGTACTAAATCCCCATAAATCTTTTTAGATTTGCTTAAATGAGTGAAACTTGCTCTGTGTCTGGCTATTTGTGGAATAGGTGTGGTTAATCAAGAGCACCTTCTTCACAGTCCACGTCTTTGTGCTGCTGTTTCTCTGTGTATGCCCTGAGGAATTTCTCCAATATGCTCAATATAATCATTGGACCTTCTGTCTTTATTGCTTTCTGTTCAATTTCTCGTAGCTGGCTTGCTTTTTGCTACTACCCTAAATTTTTGCTTGCTCTCTGTTTCTTGTTGAATACAATATGGAATGAAAACACTTTAAACAAGACCTAGAAATACAGAACTTCTTTAGCAATTATTCTGCTCTTTTATCTCTCTCAATTTTAATGCAATTTGGCTTCCTTCTTTTATCCCTGATCAGTGTTCTGCTGCTTTTACATCTCATTTTCCATATCTGCTTAAATCAATTAGTTTCTGATTTCCTGATTGTACTGTGTCTTTAGTAAATTCTGCAACTACTTCAGATTACAAGAATTATATGTTCAGATTACAAGATTATATTCCATTTTACCATCTCTTTTCATAGTCACGAAAAAAACTTCCTCCTCTGTTTTCTATATCAAGCCTAAGGATACATCGCTATCATCCAGGTCTCCCATACCTAGGATTCTTGGCAGAAGGTTGAAAGTACCAAAACTGCCAAATTGTGCAGAACCATTTTTATTTACTGATTCACATTTATAAAAGCGTATGCTGAATCTGAGAAATTTTTAGTAACTTAAAAAGTTAATTTATTTTTCTTTTGAATCATGTTGTCCTGTTTGTTGATCCATGTTGTGTGGTGATCCTTGAAAGATATCAGGATGCACTTTGCATGTTTATGATTCACATTTTTTGGTGAATTAAACCGCCTGAATGAAAAGTTTAAATTTGTATAGAAATTTAATTTTAAGGTCTTGAAATTTTAGCCAGCTTTTAGCACCATGAGACACGGCAGTAATGAGAATAAAGACAAAAACTTGAAATATATTAACATGTCCAGTCTAATCCTTGATGATGCCCTTGGTCCATTTCTGCTGGTCAAAACCATGCGTGGAAGAAAAATCAGTAAAAAAATGGAAAATCACTCCAGTTTTAACAGAGAAATATTTATTGTTGCTGTGAAAAAAGAAAACTTGACACATGATCTGGTGAAATTAGAAGAAAACATTTAGTCAGTTTCTGTGCTGGAAGGCCAAAAGGAAATGGTGATAGGCCAGTTGACACTGCCTGAGGATCCAACCATAGAATGAGGCAACAAAGGAAAAAAATGTACACACTGCAGCTAAAGTAGTGGTTGATAAAGTGAGAACAGAGGAAAAGTAATAGTGCCAGCACTACAAAAAAGATTTAATAGGGGTTTGAAACTGAACTGCACAGTTATTGATAGCACATCATCAGCCTGAGGTACTTTTTCATTATGGCCCAGCTGGTTAGAGGAAAGAGCATCAGGAGATTGAGGAAGGCATTTTTTAGCAGTGGTCAATGAAAAATAGGGCTAATGCAGCATTCCCTAAACAAACAATGGGTTTTGAGATACAAAAAAATGAGTTGGAATGGAAGAAACTTCTCCCTGATAAGATGCGTTTCAAACCAAACCAAACACTGAGAAAAAATAATAGTAATAAGCCATTTATCCAAGGTATAAATCTGAACCCTTTGGGTAAATTTTGCTTCTTTCCTTTTATGTTTAATTTCCCTCTTTAGCCTTTATTCCCACATTTTTACTTAAATCACAAACAGCTGGTGTAGAAAAGGTGTATTTGAGTATTACTGGAAACAACCAAGGTCATAAAAATTATTCAAAATTTAGGAAAAAAATCCCAACAACATGTGTCTTGAAACTGGAGAAAAGTTATGTCTTAGCCAGTTGCTGCTTCTTTTCTATTTGTAAGAGCTATTAAATCATATGACTCCCAGGGCAGAAAGAATAAATGGGTTTATCTTGGTGGAAGCCTCACAGATTGATATTTTAGAGCTCTAGTGACTGAGCACAGGGGTATTCATTTAGAGTATCTGTGTTTTCCATCTTTTCCAGACCTTCTCCTGGAGAAAGAAACTTCTTAGCAATGAAGTGGCTTTTACCTTTTTAAAATCATTGTGTGTGGGGGATTTTCCTCCCTTGGTTTTAGTCTCAAAGTTAAATGTTTGGGTTGACAGCTTTAGGAAGCGATATTGCAATCTGGATTATTTTAAATTCTTGAAGATGGATGATGTCAAAGTGCACTGACAGACCAGACCACCTCTACCTGCTAGTCCAGTTTGAATGGAATTTGTTAAATCCTAGATTACATCTAAAACCAGACACTAATTAAACGTGCCCAAGTTAGCTTGGGGACCAGAAGCAGTGGGAAGCATTTTTCTACCTGGTTTCCAAAATGCTGATTGGTTTACAGCCAATTCTGGTACCTTGATATAATATTGCAGTTTGTAAGATGTCACTGATAAATCAAACAGAATTGTTTGCATTTGTATCATTATTTGAATGAGAATTTTCAGACTCCTCCATCCTCGGAAAATTTTCAGTCTTGCATCTCAACAGTAAGGAAAGGAGAGCTGCCAAAGCATAAAAAAATTCCCCAACCAAACCACCCCAAAACTAATCAGTCAGAGATCAATTTAAAGGCCATTTATTAAGTATTTATGGAGCAAAAGCAAACAGAGATGTGTAAGAAATTTTGAGAGACCAGTTTGCTAAGATGGTAGGAAATGTCATTCCTAAAGCTCTGCTCTTTTGAAGAAAAATACAATTGTATGCCTCATTTTCACATGATTTGGATGCAACCCTAACTCTGGAGTATTTGTGAGTTGCTAACAACCTCTGTACCTGTCTGCTACACCTGTTTGCAGAGAGCAGAATTTTGTATGCCCAGCAATTTGTCATTAGGAAAGAGAGGAAAGAGAGAGCTGTTAGACCCTGTAGTAACAGCAATGGTTGTAATTATGCTAAACCCATAAATATATCAAATAAACTATTTGATGTTCCACCTTTTCACTGTATTCAGGTAAAAAGGAACATGAAATGACCTTCTAGTGATTAGAGTAACAAGTGCTCTAATAACCCCAATATGTGCTTAATGTATCATGTAAACTTTGTGATGGTGTGTATTCTGGAATTAGATTAAAATACTGCAAAACAGTATGAAAAGGAGCTATGTTTTAAATCAGATTAAAGGGAATAATGAAAAGAAAGAGAAAAGGCTGGCATTTTATAGCTACCTGGCTTTGGAGTGTATGATTGCTCATTGTTTTTTACCACTGAATCATCTCATCACTGAATGACCTGTTTCAGGTCACAGCATAATATCCACATGACAGTATCTAACATCACTTTTGTCCTTGTAGTGTATAATTTACAAGTTAGAAGTATAATTTCAGTGAATACCAGATGAGTCCTTGATTGGTTTTGGGATACAGGTTAAAAAACTTGTCTGGCACCTATAGAACTGTCTTATTCCATGAAAAGGTTCACAACTGTCTTCTGATTAACACCCTGCCTATCTTATCTTGTCTGTAAGTGGATGTTTTTGGCTTGTCATATTCTTCTGTTGGCCTATTTGTTGAAAATAATCTCCAACTTTTTAGCAAGGGACTAGTAATTATTCAGGACTTTATGAAACCCAGTTCTTTTTACTGTAACTTCTATAAAGCTGATCCCAGAGTATCTGTTCATGCCAATGAAAATTTCAATACTTTAGAGCACTTATGCCAATTGTATATTAATTGTTAATGTCATTTACTAGAACATTGTTGTTCTGCAGATGACTCTTCTCACTGAAGTGCTAGAATATATTGATTTTCTTTGGAGTAGTAGATAATGCCAGGAATTCCCATTTTCTTGACTATTCCTACTACCCTGCACTGAGTCCATCTGTCCTGATGGACCTGGTAGATCTATTGTTAAAACCACCACTGAAAATCGAGTGGGGTTTAAATATTTTTTCACATATTCAGGTCGTGTTGCTGACACCCAAAGAGTCCTGGTGACCTTTGGCATGGCAGAAATTTGTTAAGTACTGCTTGTCCTGCATTTAACATGCGTGAAGCCCCTCACATTTTATCTTTGCATACAATTATCTGAGGCATAGGACAACTTTCTGCAGTTTCTTTTTCTTTCTATTGCTCATAATAGGTCCTTTCTCTGCTCTTGCAATCACAGTTTTAGATGTCACATTCCCTACTTCCTTGGAGAGAGGAAGAAACGACTTTCAGAAGACAAGGCAGCTGACAAGAGGTGGGATTTTCAAACAGCCACAGGCAAGGCTGTTGGAAAGAAGAGAGCCTTGGTGAGGGCAGAGGGAATAATGACTGATCCTTGTGGGAATCCAGTGCTCTTTGTAGTGGCTCTGGATTAATGCAGCCAAACCTGTACTGGTTCTCATTATCCATATACTCTTCTGCTTGAGGAATACTCTGCTATTAACTGTCTTGCACATAGACCAACTGAGTTGCAAATCAGCTGTTTTCCTCTAAAGTAATGACCCATAATGACAGACAGTGCAGCAGAACCAAAATTTGACTCTTGCCTAGCTTCCCTCGTACCCTGCTGCTCCTCATATGGTTTGGATGCTCTTTCCTTCTGCTCTGAACATCCACTTTTGCAAATGGGCAGCTTCTCCCTTCAGAGACATGCAGAGAAGGGCTGGCAAGTCCTGCCTGCCTCTTCTGATACCCAGCAAGGCCTCTGTTGCACTGAACCCCTGTGGAGTTTGACAAGAATAAGTGAGAGACAGCCTCTTTTCTCTAAGAGAGGAATAAAGTCATGCTGTGTTTCACTTGTGTTTTTCACCCAAAGTGATTGTGCAGAATAATTTCCACAACCCTTTCATGTTTTGGAATTTTAGGATCAATGGGTCTCTGGCTATTTCTAAAACACATCGAACAAGAGCAAACTCACGAATTGTCCATGAAATAAAAATAGATGTGATGTTATTTGGAAGAGTCTGTTGGGATTCAGAGAAGAGCTAGGAATGTGAACACACAAGATGAAGAGGAAAAGACTTTCTTGGCTTTGTTATAAAGGAGATTGTAGAAAGGATTCCTGGTACAGCTGCACATGAATTCATACAGGAAGTTCCACCTGTCTTTCTCAACCTGTTGCCTATATCCTTATCTACTGATTTTCCACAGTATTTTTCACTACACCAATCAGCCGGTTTTAATTTTGTTTCTGAAATGTCTTTTAATGTGTTCTAGCAAGGTTTCAATTTATTATCTTACTTTATGCATTATTGTGCACTTTTGCCTTCACCAGGCTTTTATCGGGCCATAGTCTGCAGCCTCCAAACCCAAGCTTGACTGTAGGTTAGCTCAGTTCAGTTTTTAGAAGGTGATACTTCCAATCACAACCTGCAGGGAGATAATGCTGGTGCTGCCACAGGGACCCAGCACCATCCTGTCCTTGCTCTCCTTTCCTGAGGCATGCCCCCAGTGCTGGTGGCCCAACTTTCATGTGATCCTTCATGCAAGCAGCTGTTAAAATCATGCCAGAGGGCATTATAAAGTAATAATGAATAATGATCCCAGGAGCAGTGTGCCCCTCCACAACCTTAGCTGGAGGGCAGGATAAATTCTTGTTCTAGTTAGGAGTTTAGTCAGTGGAGGATGTGAGATAGCAGCACTCCATGCAGGTGCTTCCCATAGGGATGTCTGCAAAGCTGTGGCTCAGCTGAGTCGCCTGTTTGACAGGGGCCTTGCCTGCCAAGAGCACTCCCTGATTAGCTGGATTTCTGCTCTGTAATCAAGGTGTGGGAAGAAAGCAAGCACAGGCCTCTCTGATGGTAATGGGCTGCTCATGGAAAGTCTTTTATTGGAAAGAAATTGGCATAGTCAGAGAAGCTCTCATGGACACCTCTGAGGGCAACTACTGGCTGGACTCATCAATATCTAAGGATATCTGCAAGTTCAAAGAGCTGTTTCAAATTATGTGTTGAGCAACAGCTTTGCAGGAAATGAAAGCACTCGAGAATCAGGATGAATGAGGGTATGAAGCCATTCCCCCCAAGTCTTTGCCACCAACACAGTCTGTTTCACTTCATGCCCACTGATGGGACTGTGTGTAACATTCTCCTTTGTTCCTGAGTCTGTGTAAGGTGCTGTGAGGCCTTGCACTGTTTCTTGGATCAGACAAATATCACACGTCTTCATTCTGTACTGTCAGTGTAGTGAGACAGTCACACCCCACCCATCTGTCAGCTCACTGTGAATTTTGTTTAGGTTTTGGCTGCTGGAATCATGCACAGGACTCCCACTGGCAGCACAGTAGAACTACTTCCAAATTAAAAAGAATTTCACATGTTCCTGAAGGAATTTCACATGTTCCTGTAGCAAGAAGTAACATCTCTTATTATCCAATAATGGCTCTTCCTCTACTGATACTCTTCATTTCTCACATGGGAGAAGTATGAAAGGAGAATACTTTTCTTATTTTAGGAATTTGCCAATCATTGTGGAATGATAGAAAAGGCATGTGGAAGAGACTAGTGAAATCTAATGAAGAATGAAAGGCATGACAGCATCATGCATGAGACCAATAAGAACCATATGATCATTTCAGCTAGCTGGTGCATGCTGGTGAAATGTAGTTATTGTTTTCTCTGTCATCTGTTTCACAGCTCTTCCTATCTCCTCACCTTTAATTATCATTCTGTCAGGGTTCTGCCTAAGAAAGCAGAGCCATCTGGGGAAATCAGCATTGCTCCACTCAGTCTCAGCTGGAATTAAAATGATCTGCTGTGAAGACGAAGAAGAAGGAAAAAAAATCCAAAATATCTTGTCTAGGGAATTAACCAGAACTGCTGACCAGCTCCTACAGTTCAGTATAAGAAAGAAATTTTATTTAATTAGATACTGGATTGTACATTATTACAAAAAAATAATAAAATAAAAAGAAGGTGGAAGTTTGTTCCTATTTTTATGTAGCAGACATACTGTCACAAATTGCAGTGCATGTGTACTTTAATGAAAGCCACTGAATTGTTCCCACTTAGAAAGATGACAGGATGAGGCCAGCATCTGTTAAAATCAGTGAAATATATTAATTTTCATTCCTAAATCATGACCTCATATTCCCAGGCCTATGGAAATAGTAAATTAGTTCCACAGCCTTTTGCCTCTGAGCCTGGACCTTGCTGAGGCCACCAGCTGAAATGAATCTGTCTCCATCAAGCAAGTTCTCCCCTCAGAATATTTATTGCCATCACAAAAGTGCTGTGGCATTGGCACAATTTGACCTGATTAATTGTAACTGTGCAAAGAGAGCAGGGGACTGCCAGAGCAGAGAGCTCTTGTGGTGTCTGGGAGTCTGCACTGCTCAACTCGTGGTGCTGCTGTCACGTCTAGATTTCCAAAGCACAGAGAAAGTTAATATTAACAAAAAAGTTTGTGTGGGTGGAGGAGAAAGATGAAAAACAAATAGAAACACTCAGTCCTTCTAAACAACCATCTATCTAACACTGGTGTCTTAAGTGAGGCTTGCTGCTTATCATTTTAATTTGTCTCATAAAATAATCAGCCCAAGAACACATTGGCTAAATTATTGAGTAATGTGAGAATTACAGTCACCTCAGGAAACCGTGTTAAATGAATAATTCTCTGAGCACTGGAGCAAACGAGGCCTGATGTTTTATGAATTTGTCTCCTCTGATTTGACAGAATGGGATTTATTAAAATGGGAATTTTTCCTGTTAGGATGTTTCTGTCATTTCCCTGCTGTGCAGATCCTGTGGTTATTGGTAATGACTTAGCTCGCAGCGTGACCCTTGGTGAGGACTGCACAGTGTCTCTCTTCTAGCCAGGCTCAGCCATGAAACATCTGGCAGTGCAATGCTGCCTGCTCAGCTGGGGTAAATAGGAATCAGAGCCTTTACTCAGTCCTGCTTTCTTTTATTTTTAATTTTTTTAATGATATGCATTGTCCATGTGATTGTTCTGGCTTGCAGTGAGGCAGAAAAGTAAAGACCTGGCTGGGGGAAAACACCAAGCTCTCCACCACAAAGGCAGTGTGGGTGCAACTTGCAGATCATTTAGCCAAGAGAACTTGAGTAAGCCCTTCTGTCAAATTTAGGTGAACATGCTCAAAAGATGGTAACTGACAGATTTTGTCACTGCATATTAAGGTAAATAACCATTAAAAGAGATCAGCCATTGTGCAGGAGCAGGAGGAAGGTCATATATCCCTGCTTTTACCCCTTTTAGTGAGCTAGGGAATAGCAAGGAAAATCTGCCAGTTTCTGGAAAACAAACAAACACAAGACTCATTAAATCACTCTCATTAAATCTTACGGTCATGGCTTCCATGCAGTGCTAACAAGGAAAGTGTTTTAACTGATAAAAACCCCCAAAGGTAGTATCAGCAGTAGCATAAGGTAAGACATTTTATTTGTTTCTTTCTTGCCTGAGCTGAAATGCAGAGCTGGAATGAGACTGTGATGTTTCACTGCACAAGAAGGTCAGAAAAAATGTCTGAAGTTGTCAGGAAATGTATGGATGTGGAAAGAGTGTTTTCACCCATCAGATTTTGAAGCAGCTGAGCAGAACTCCTGCGAAAGAAGTAGCTTTCCTCTGCCAAAACCACTGGCTAGCTGGTTGCCCTCAGTAGGGGCTCCTGGCAGATGAAAACAGCAGGGGGAAGAAAAAACCACTGAAATGATATTCCTAATATTTGACAGCAGTACAAGAATATTCTGTCCAAATGAGTTCAGGCATTTTTCCTTTTCTATATTCACTCTCTGACTGTTTTGATGTGGTTTGGTTTAAGTTTCGAAATTATTTTATATTTTATGAAAGTATGCATTTATAAAAATACATTTTTTTCATAATTAAATAGATATTACATGCCTTATCTGAAATGAGGCAGCATATAGCAGTGAGTTCATTGAGCATAGGCACCCTGAGGACTTTGATGTTTATGAAAGATGCTCCATTCCCTGAGCAGCTCAAAATCCATGGAAGTGCCCCACATCAGATATAGCCTGGGCTGAGAGGAGGAAGGGCAGTGTACAAAAGCCAGGCAGGGGGGTACAATTATGGGTCAATGATGAAATATAAAGGTTTATGATTAAGAAGCTGAAGAAGGAATGAATGAATTTTATTAGAGCTTGTGTCTGCAGCTTTTCTAGGCTTGCTGTGCCAGTCACTCAGGTGTCTTCTCCCTATTGTTGCCCAGAGAAGTCAGGGGTGCCCCATTCCTGGGAGTGTTCAAGGCCGGGTTGGATGGGGCCCTGAGCAACCGGGTCTAACCAGAACCGATAACTCTGGCTGGCTTGGAGGAAGAGAGGCTTTCAACCCTGCAACTCAATGCCTTGGGGGAAGTTTCTAGGAGGTCCCCAGGAGTCCAAAGCTAGCCAGAGATGTTGGTCCTGGCAGCTTTGGTCTGGGAGAAATCCTGTGGCGTTAGAAATTTTTGGAGACAGAATCCCACTTTGGGCCTTGCATGCCTGACAACCAATATCAGCCCTTTTCCTTAGGCAGGAAAAGCCAGAAACACAATTTATTTGGGGCAGTTCAGAGGCATTTCCTGAGGGTCCAAGGTCAGCCAGAGCCATCAGTCCTGGCAGATTTGGTGTTGGAGCAATCTTCTGATCTTTGCAGTTTTGGAAGGCGGAATCCCACTTCTGGCAATGTGTGCCTGACTGAGAATATCAGACCTCTTGCACAGCACGGAAAGCCTGGCAGTCCAGTGTCTTGAGGGCAGCTAAGGAGCAGTCCAAGAGTGTCCAAGGCAGGCCACAGCCACAGGTCCTGGCAGCTCCGGTCTGCGAGGAACCCTCCAACACTCAGAATTTTAGGAGGTGGAATCCCACTTTTCATCCTCGATGCCTGACTGCAAATATTGGCCCTTTTCCATAGAAGGCTGTGTGGGTCTGGGCCTCTCAGTCAATTTTCCCTTTATCATTGCTCAGATGCTGGGAGTGTAAGGCACTGTCTCGTGTGGGGGATGTTTTTATTCCTGCTTGTTGGGGTGGGACTCCCAAAGATGGATAGCAGGGATTAAGCTACACTAAAGAGTGGCTAATAGTCTGAATTTCTACAGCCTGCATCAGATTGCAGAAGCCTCCTGAGAGGGGAAGAACTCCTTTTTCCCGACCCTCCTGGGAATGTTCTGGACCCGTGTCCTGCTAGCTGCGACTGCCTCTGCCTCCCACAGTGTGCCAGGGACCCCTGCCTATGGCCACAGCTACACCAAGAGAGAAAAACAGTGACAGGCCGGCCAAAAGCTTCCAAAAATTTGCCAAATTGTGTTGCTTTTTTGTTCTTTTCTCTTATATAGATATATACATGCATACATTATCTATCTATCTATCTATCTATCTATCTATCTATCTATCTATCTATCTATCATCTATCTATCTATCTATCTATCTATCTATCTATCTATGTTTGTGTGTATATATATATTTTCTAGTGAATATCTGTTATTCCTTTTTTGATATTTTTGCCTGAAAGCTCTGTAATATCGAAGTCAGTAAAAATCTGGAGGGAGGGGTCATCTTTCTATTCCAGCAAGGTTCCCATCTCCCTTGGCTGATATTTCCCTTTTGAACCAAGGCAGAAGGAGCACCCTGCAGCCCAATGTCTTGGGGGCACTTGATAGGCAGCAGCCAGGAGTCCAAGGCCATCCAGAGCCACTGGTGTTGGCAGCCTTGGTGTGGGAGCAATCCTGTGACATTCCCAAATTTCAGAGGCAGAATCCCACTTTCACCCCCAGGTGCTTGGCTGCTGCCAAATCACAAAAACCCTTCAGTAACTGCTTTCACATTTTTTTCACATTTCACATTTTGGAACCATGGTGAACCAGGTGAGTAGGAAATCATCCACTAAAAACTGCATGTATATATAAAGCACCAAAATCTGTTCAGGAAGTCAAATAGCACATGAGCCTTGCTGGATTTATTCTTTTTGTTTGGTTGGATTTTTGTGAGTTTTTTGATTTTTATTGTGTAATGGTTTTGTTTGGTTTGGGATTTTTTTTTCTTTTTTTTTTTTTTTTTATGCAACAAACAGGTTGTCTTAAACAGAGTTATTCCAAAATCATCTGTAGTTTGGCAACAGATAGGGCTGACAAGCCAAATTACTCTTGACTATTTTCACAGGGTGCTCAACCACAACACTCAAATGTTTGTTTATTTGGTTGTTTCAAAGTGACACCATGATAGAAAACAAAGTCCATATGCAACCATTTACCAATTCTACTACTGGATTTAATAAATATTGTTTTAGCTTTTATTCCCTTGCTGCCTGTTTTTTTGGGAATTGCCCACCACTGTGAAACTGGAAAGTTCAAGAGAAGAAACTATGAAAGGGAATATCTAATTTCTTTACTCTAGCTGCTGTTTCATGGCCTCAATTAATCTACACTTGCAAGGCCTTCAATTTATGGAAAATTATTGAAGTGGCAATGTGGACTCTGCATAGCCAAAAGCTGGATTTTAATAAATGTGGGCTATTTAGTACATACACATAGGATGGCCTTTGAAATCCATCAAGGCTTGTCCAACCTGCTCTGAATAATTTTAAGAAATCAGTGCATAATTAATGAAAAATGCTATCTGATCTTTTTCCTGTGGGCTATCATCCTTATTTCCAGCAAATGTGAGGTTGGTATGGCAGCCTGGGTTGAAGTTTCTCCTCCTTTAGACAGGACCTGCTTGCACAGCAGTGCAGTGGGATTTATTGCTGCAAAATAGAAAAGGATAAAAGAAAAACAGATGTTCAATAGTACATCTCAACTAAAAACACAATTATTTATATAACGTGTGTAACAGTAGGAAGTGTCAGGAAGGTATTTTGAACACTGTGCCTTGGCTCAGATTCTGATTTCTGTTTGCTGAATCAAAATGGTAGCCTGAAAAAAAACAACTTATCTGAAGTATTTCATCCAGGATATTGTCCTTTTATACTTGTATGTGTAAAGAAACAGAATCCACTTGTCGTAGTGAAAAAGAAAACTTTACTTACTGATGTTTATTTAAAAAGGCAGCTATTTTAGCCACAATTCAGGCTTAAAACCTCTGCCTGTGGAACCAGCTTGTACCAATGTCAGCAGGCAAGCTCAACACCTGTCAATCTTTCACTTCCATATCTTTCTTTTCTCCCCACTGTTTTGATGTGCAGTTCTGGTTGTTAGTCTTGCTGAGTCACTTCTCAGTTACCTAAAAGAACGTATCTAATTGTGGAAAATCTGGAAGTGAGACAAAGGGAACTCTGATGCTGGTGGGTATTGCCATTCTTGGTGCTGTGGAGAGCCTGGCTGGGTGTCCCCTCTGCTGACAGGTCTGGCACCCAGCTTTACCCTGCTTGCACTTTAATGTCTACATAATTATTGGAGAAAGGCTTCTGCTCTTCTCTCACACTCAGTGGGAAGTGATGGTGCTCCACTAAAAGCACTGATGTTTTTATCTCCTTAAACTCCATTTAACTCTTCTAGCTCAGTGCCCACCCCCTGTTTGGCATCATTTTAACCCCCACTTCTGTTCTGGTGCTTCAGGACGTCTGTGGCTGAGGATCTTTTCTTGATTCACAATGCACAACTGTTAGTGAGTGGTTTTATGTTCCCCTACTTCATGTTTTCTTCTAGTTTAATCTGTTTTTTTTCCTAATGTCTATAAGTGGCAGAGTGAAAGGCAGACTCTGCTTCCAGACTGGTGATAATTGGAAGCAGAACATGGCTTTTCCTCTGTGTGAAGTTATCTCCAGATGATTAAACAAGGAATGTCCCACATGAAGCTGCTCTCCAAAATGTAAAATTGAGTGTTTGCAATTTGCCAGGTATCTGCAAACTCTCTATTTACCTTTAATAACCAATTTTTCAAGTGGGAGAGGGAATTTTGTGCTGCTGGTCTTGACCAAGAACTGTGATTTGATTTTAATGAATTTGCTTTCCCTCCATCTTCTTTGACTTCTCTCCCATGCTTTGTTCAGCCTTCATTGACTTTCTTGCTTGTTATAAACCCTGATCCATATTATGCCCAAAACCAACACTGACAATGAGTATCATGTCATCTACTCCACTAAATAAAATAAACCTTAATATTTTATGTTTTCATTTAAAATTTAGTGGTTGAAATGTCAGCCTTGTAGCTCATTAAACTCTTCTAGAGTTCAGAGTTTATAGGAAAAAGTTTATAACTTTCTTCTTGATTAAAAATGAACTATTCCAGTCTTGGAAGTGACTCTTTAATTAAAAAGTAAATCATATTATATGTTCACCATGATGAACTGATAATTGGAAAATATTATTTTATTCCTTTAAATATCAGTAAAATGGTGTAGTATTTGTGAGTAGGAAATAAAAAATAACCTTAAAATTCTTCTCAATTATAAGCTATGTAATGCCTATAAGCATAGGAATTACTTCTGTGTCTATTGTGGCTTAATGCTTTTATTACCTTGAATGTCATATAGAAATAAAAAATTATTTTCCATCACATTTTAAATATTATTCTGCAATAAACTTTGGCTGTGCCATTAAATCTTCTGGGGCTATTAGCTAGCTGCTTCTGCAGTACCAAAACTTACACATGGCCATGCTGCAGCTGTTAGTTCAAGCCCAGGATATTTGGGGGTTGTTCTGAGCTCCAGAAGGGATGGATTTGTCTCTTTCCTCAGGATTAGATATTGTCCAGCCTGCAAATGAGGCAATAGTACTGAGCTGTACCAGAGCAATGCACACAGTTCAGGTAGGACTGATAGAATTCCAGCAGTTATTCATGCCAAAGCAATTTCAAGAGCTGTTCCAAAGCATTTAGCCTTGGATATCTGAGCTTGTGGGCATTTCTTTTTATACTCTCTGCTGGGAAGTCATTGTGATCAAAACTTATGGGGGGTTACAGGTGGTTTTGGGAGAAAGAGTAAAGTCCTACTGAAAGTCCTACCCTGCACTCTAATTTCATTTTGGAATAAAGAACAAGGTAAAGCCTTGTCTATGAGAGGTGAGTTGGTGATTGTAAAACTTTCTGTAATTAACAGACACCAAAAGGAAAAAGGGAACTGGACACAATAAACTGGATTTTGTTTCAATTTTCTCCTTATTCAAGCTTGCCCACATGGGTTATCCATCCTCACAGTGTGAATTTTGCCATTAGATTTCAACAGAACTAAATGGAAAATTTTAGTGCCTCAAGCCCAAACCAGCTTCTCACTCTTGTGAATTTGGTCAAAATCATTTATTCCAGACGCTCCTCTAGGCTCATGAAGGAGAAAAAAAAATAAATCTGAATCCTGACCTGCAAGTGAGGAGGATGATGATGAGGATTATTATTTCACAGATGACAAAGCTGATGAAACATACTTGGAAGCCAAAAACTGAACTCACAGGTATTGGCCAACTAATAACATTCCTTGACAATTCTTGTGCCTGCCTACTTTATTATTGTTTAGAAAAAAAGAAAATACAGCATTGCTCCTGTCTGGCTGTGAGATTTCACTGCCCAGCTACATTGATTTTATTACTAAATTAATTTAGTGCCAGTGTTCTTTTCAGTGATCACATAAATCTGCACAAGGGACACTTGGTATTTCTCTACTGGCTACTCAATATTTTTGCTGCAGAATTTTTGCTCTAGCTGCTATATTTCATGTGCTTCTTTGTTTTTATACCAAGATACTTATATCAAATTTGAGCACTCTTTGAGAAAGTGAATTGATGGGTTTAGGTACTAATGATAAAGTAGGTGCTTTGATCTCATCATTTAAATATTCACAGCCTTTTCATGCTTGAAGTTTTAATCACAGGTCAGCAGTGACATGGTTCCTGATTTATAGTTAAGAATGCAGACAATTCTGAATTTAAATTAATTTATGTATGGGTACTTTTAAGGCAATCCCCTTAAAACTACTGTGTTTGCTGTTGCAAAGACACCCAAGTGCTTTTAGGGTGATTTATGTGTGCACAATACTCTCTTCACACAGAAACTTTCCCCATAATAGAAGCAAATCTTATGACAGCTGTAGTCTTTTAGGAGTGAAGAAAGTTTCTTGCATAAAGCATAAATTTTAAAAGCTGAGTAGCTTCATATGTGGTTTATTTTTGAAATTCTTTTACCAGCTTGAAAATGTAAGCTGCTGCATAAATATTTGTTCAGGCTTAGTTGCAAAGAGACAGAACAATGTTTCAGGTACAGTATTTTTTTGATGGATCAATCTGATTGAGGCCTATAGGGAAACTCAGATGATGGAAAGAATTATTGGAATGCTGGCATTATTTCCAAAGGGATTTTAAGCACTTCCAGCCATGGCTGTATAACTTGGGACGTGCATAACTGTTAACTCTGGAGATTTCTCTTTCAGTTTGGGTATTCTCAGTGGTATTTCTGTCCTCTTGCAAGATGTTCAGGAATGTGTGAAATTTCCAGGTTATCTCTTCAGCAAATCTGAAAGTCTTCGAGATCCATGTGTCTTTCAACTGTAAGGAGTAAGAGTTTAATCTCTGGCATGAGCTTTCTGCTTTGTTTAACACTTTCACCTTTCATTCTCCCATATTCACAATGGATCTGTGTCTGATATTTAAACCTAAAAATATCTCAGTGGGAGAAATAAAAGGAACGTGAATGTCTTGTATTGCTCTGTACAAACCTCATCTGTGATGTCTCTGTTACTTTTTTCAGCCACTTCCTTAAAGATGGCTTTATAAACATAGGCCAAGGTTAATCTTTTCTGCTGTAAAGCTGAGGTAATGGGCTCCAGCATTTTAAGTGTTCTCTGCCTTGTTAAAAAAGTTATTTTCTAAAGCAGTGTTTTTATTATACCTCTATTTTCAGATTAACATTGTAACAGTCTTTTCTTTGCAAATAATATGGAAATCCAAAGAAGCACCAACTGCAGAGAATATGAAATAAAACAAAATTCTACTATCTCAAAGTAGATGGCAAGATATGAGAGGATTTTACATGTAATCCAAAATCTTCCATCTGGGTCACTAGGTTCCTGATAATTGCAGCTTTTCTGGGCTGGAAATCACTTCCACTGACAAGATAAAGTAGTGCTGGAAAATCTTGCACCAATTATGAAAGTATTGCCTGACATTAGACATGTATTTTGTTCTTCCCTACAGAAAAATCCACACTTAGCAGATGAGATTATTTACATAATCTGCATCTCTCCTTCTGGGTTCTGCTCACTGAGTGAAAAGGTGGAGAAGCACCAACAAAGCAGCTGTGGAAAAAGGAACCCATTTCACCCTTCAGAGCTTTCCCACTGGTTTAGTGAAAAGCTGGATGGATGGATGGATGGATGGATGGATGGATGGATGGATGGATAGATAAAGCTTGCAGAAAGAAAAATCAGCTCTTGGCTAGGTGAGAAGGAGATTTTAACCACAGAGTCTCAGGAGATTTCTGAGTCAGCTTCTCTTAGCCTTGTAATAATAGCATGGAGGGTTGAATGTCTTATCCTGCAGCTTTAGCTCTGTCTTGGTTTAAGACTATTTAAGAGGTGGACACTCTAAAATGAGTCATCTCCCCTTGGTTTCAACAAATCCCTTTCCATCAATAAGGAGAAATTAAACATGAGTAGATATGAGTGGAAAAAATAAGAATTTAATAACAGGTGAAACAACAACTGGAAAAAAGAAAATCAGTGAATAATCAGTAGATACAAAATTGCTAAATCTCAAGAACAATTTGAGGTCTTTAGGGAAACATTAACTCTCTCAGTCTTCATAGGACAAAACTGGCTTTTGGCCTTGGAGATGCCTGGGGGTTTGATTATGGCAAAATCATGAAATAAAAGTTAGCATTTGTTTGATAGATTGGTGTGTCAGTCCAGCCTTTTAAAGATCACCTTGAAAAAAACAGTCAAACAAATCAGCTGATCTGGAAGAAGAAAGTGCTAAAAATCCATAAGAAGAGACCTTTTACATGAACTTCTTTTAAAAAAAGTTTTATGATATAATACTTGCAGGTGATCTGAAATAGCTGGAAGCAAATGAAAGAGAAAGCTGCCGTGAGGTGAGACAGTTTCTGAACCTGCCCAGTGTGAATTCCTTTCCTATTGACTCATGTGAGATCTGTTCCTCCTTCCATCTTACTCCTTTCTATTTTAGAAGACACTGTTCCTGAAATGGGTAAAATTGCTTTTCTTTATTCCCAATCAATGGCAGTTCATGAGAACTTAAGAAGATGTTAGTGGTCAGTGGTGAGGTTTGGTTTTCTTTTCCCCTTAATACTTGGGTTATGTCTTTATAAAAACTGTGCTTAGACTGCAACTTTTCAGAACTTTATGGCTATCCTGATTGATGCTTCCTTGATATATGTAACAGGAAAGCCAAATAATCACAAAGAACATGTGCTGGCTATTTCCACCCTGGGAATTTAAAATTTTCTGACTTCATTTATGATGCTGCAGTGTAACCACCTGGTGGAGTGAGTGATTGCAAGGCCTGGTAATGGTACAGACTTTTAGACTAGAATTTGTTACTTCTGTACCTTGTAGGCTATTCTGTGGTGGAAATATTTCACAGCTTTTGCCAGCTATGTTTTTTGAAAAATTACAGCTTGCTGGAGCCTTGATTCTGCTCTTAACTGGAGGATGTCCCATGGTTCAGGTCTGTTTCGATGCGTCAGGTCCTATGAAAATATGCTCTCTCTCATGAGGTCTGCATATATCTGGACTCTTCTGTTTGGTAAAACCCTCAAAGCAAAGAAAATGTAGTAAGATGTAAAATGTACATGTAGCTGTACTAGTAAATGTAGTACCTTTACAGCAAAACATGAGTGAAATGTTTTGAAGTGAGAGTTGTTTTGAGTGAAATCACATGGTGGCTCTTTCATACCTTGGCTTAGAAAAAATAACCCTTTGCTGAATATGTGAATGTAGATGTCAAAGCTCTCTTCCAAGGTTTGGGGAATTAAACAAGAAGTGAGATGGGAATTGTCTTCGTCTTCCCTCTCTTTCAAAACTAGATTATTTTAATGTGGCAGACAAACTTCTTCTGCCACTAAACCTGATGTGCTGAGTCTCAGGGAGAGGGACACTTTGTTTCAAGCAGTGTTTTATTAAAAAAAAAGGTTAATTTCTTGGATACAAAAAACAAAGCTTCCTGGAAGAAATGTGGTGTCAATCCAATTCCAGTACTTTGGTGTCTGCTGAAGCGTAGTAATGCCTCAGAAGCAAAATAAGGGATTTTAAAGAACTTAGGACTTTTCTCAGTTTTACAAGAGCTTCTCAGGAGTTTCAGCATGAACTCCTTTATGTTATCATACATCCAGACTGAAAAACCCCTTTCTTCCCTATGCCAATTATCCTTTTAGGATTGAAGAGTTGCTACAGTTCATGTATACCACAAACTCTTGATTCATGGGAATATGTTTAGCTTTGCTGTGCTCAGTCTGTGCAAAAACTTCTAAGTCTTTCCAAGTTTTTATTATTGTCTTTTATGATCAAATGATTGGATTTTGTAGTAGCATAGCTGATATTAATGCATTTTAAACACATTAAGTCTGGAGGATCTGATATTCCAGAAGATGTTTGAGTAAGTTAAGAAGTGAGGCTGATGTTTTACTCTTCTATTTCACTGCAGGTTCAGTAGTAATTATTTACACTGATGAATAGAGAAATGGAGCACAATGTTCTGCCCCAGGCTTTTACTGTAACTTTGAGGCTGAGCAAAATAACTGCTGTTTCTTTTTCATGAAGAGCAGTGCAGGGGAAGTGACAAAATGTGCCTGAGGAATGAGGTGGTGACAAGATGCTATCTGTGAAGAAAACATCAGGAATCAGGGTAGGATGTTCCCCATGGGGCCAATCAGTGCAGCTCTGCTGATTCCCAAAAGAACGAGCCAGTTCTGGAAGCCTGATGACCTGGCCCTGCCTACTGAAATATCTCCTCAAAAGAATGATCCTTATTTCCCTTTTTTCATGAGAGAGACATCTACCAGAATGCTCCCAATAACCCCCACCAACAACCAAGCAACAAAGTTCGTGAAATACCCTTTGTAAAGATTGAGATGTGGTGGTGCCAGCAGGCTGGCTCTAACTAAATACTCCAGCAAGGGAGGCATTGCCAGAAGAATAAACATTTCCATGCTTCCCATGTAAGCCAGCTCCCTAAATGCTGGGGCTTAGGTGAAATATTCCTTGAACAGGCTATTCCCAATTATCCACTGTGAGGTTTCTGAAGGGAAAATAGCCTGTTGGGTCATGTGGAGGGTTTGTGCCGTGCTCACACTGTGCTGCTCTAAGTAGTTACAGCATCATCAGAGGAAGCAGAACCTACCAGAGCCAGGATCTGCAAATATCACTGAGCAGCTGCTCTCTGCTCTTCCCTGAAGCATCTGGCAGTGCCCCTTGGGTGCTTGTCTGGGTGCAACCCTGCTGACAGAATATGGCAACTGCTAATATCCTCATTCTGCTTCCTTTGATCTGTCCACACAAAGTACAGCTCGTTCAAAACAACTGAAGTAAGCAGAAGCCATCAGTTCTCTCAAAATTATTTTTTTGGGTAAATCTATACATTGGCTTTGGAGGTTGCTTGTGGAAATAAACCCAGCATTGCTTTAAAATTTGATACACCTCAAGAACTGTTTTGAAACTTGATTCATTTCTAATTAAAGTGAAATCTGAAGCCATGTGAGAGTTAAATAAGTTCAGCTTTTGTTGCGAGAACAGTTCTACACAAGTTCTTTTCTCTCAGGGGTTGACTGCTATTGTACCATTTTACGTTATATTTTCTGAATTCACCCCACACAGTCTCATTGACTTCAGTGGGAATTTTCCTGGAACAAGGAATTAAATAGTCTTCAGAATTAGTTCCCCCATGAATTCAGAATATTAGATATCTGCTCAAGTTATGTTACATACTGTCAATTTTTCACCTGTTAAAATTCTTGGAGCAGATGCAATAAAACTTCTCCAAGCTTGATAAGAAAAGTTACAGAGAGTTTGAATTCTCTGAAGAAGTCTGGGAGTTCAGCTGAAGTTTGGGAAGGCTTCTCTGAGGTTCTCTTTCGGAAAGGAATTTTCTGTGCTAAGCTCCATATTTCACTGCTGCCAATTCTGCATGACTTTGATGTTCTGCATTTAAATAAAGAGAAATAACATGTTTTTGTGGTAAATTATGAGTAAATTATAGCCTAGAGAAAACAACAACAATAAAAGAAAGAAGACTGACAATAATTTACTTATGTTTGATTTTGTGTATTTGATGAAAGAGAAAATATAAGGAATATATAAGAAATTGAGGATGGGATTGTCATTAGCTGTGCCAAATTGCAGGAGTACATCTTATAATAACCATGTTCCTTCATATGGAAGCAAACTTTAGCGTTGAAACATTTTTAGTCTTTCTTGGCTTTTCTAGATGTGCTCATCTGTCAGTGTAAGTGAAATCCTAAAGCCAGCAGGGGGGACACCATAACAGACTTCACATGTGCCCACTGCACCCTTTTCTTTCATTTTTCTAACTTGTAGATAAACTGATTGATTAGAAATTATTGCCATTTATCATGATCCTGCCTGTGAAGGCTACTTCCAAGTATTTTCTTTTCCTGGTTTTTATCCTATGATTTTTTTTAAAGGTGTCTTCTTTCTAATCATATCCTTTTGACAAGGTATGGATGATTTTGATATTAATTCACAGTTTTTGTCTATAAAGTATATTGAATAAATACTTACTTTTCAGGATATATTAGCAAATCAGCTAGAGGTGCACATGTATCTGTATTAGATACATAAACTTCCCAATTTCTGGTGATTAAGTGAAGAAAAGAAGATTTTATGAGAATTTTCTGCAGTGAAGTTAAGTTTATTTAACATTTTGTAGCTCAATGCCTTATATATAGCATACCCTTCTGAACTGGCATTCTTTTGGCCAACTGAAAATGCATCTTTGGAGTATGGCTGGTTTCTAGAAAGCATAAATTCTATGGGTGTGGTTTGGTTTTCTGTTTCAGGCTGTGTGGTGCCAAATACGTGGCTGTTTTGTTCAAGAAATAGATCAGGTTCTCTGAAAGCATTGTGACATGTCACCCTTAAAATGCTTTAGGTACTTTGTCTCAATGGATTGAATCTTGGCTTTCAGCACAGTAACAACTCTTGTTTTGTTGTTTTTTTTTTTTTTTTTTTTTTTTTTTGTTTTAGTGTTTTTGTTCTGCTCTGTTCTCTTTTGTTTCCCCCTACCCTTCCTGGGCAACATGGGCATTTTTTATTCTTTCCCTGAAGCAGGCATACTGCACATCCTTGTTTTGTCCAGGAGAAGCCCAAGGTATTAACACAGCAGAGAGGCTGAAGTTTCACACCTGGAATTCCCTCAATCCAGTGTGGCAGTGGAATTTTAGCTTGGAAATCCTCTAGAAGATAATTTGGTAGTACACACTACAACAGTTCCTAATTTTATTTTGAAGCAAGCATTCCAGAGCATGACTTTAATTCTTCATTGGTTGAGCTGCTATAGATGACTTTGTTCAAATGATTCTGAATAAAAATGTGCAAACCTTGGTTTTGGCATAATTTTCCTAATACAGTTGTGAGGGAAAATCCTTCCTTGTGATAGGTGGGACGCTGAAGCTAAAGGCGTTTTTGTGATGCAATATTGTGACAGAGCATATGATGAACTGGGTGGTGTGTGGCGAAAACAAGTGGGGAAAATGAAGTGCTGCACTGATACACAAAATGTATTTTTAGTCTTGACTGAGTATCTCTTCTTCCTCTGTAGGATGAAATGACATAATTTATCATCTCAGGCTCTCCTGTACAGACCCAGGGAACAGATAATGCCCCTGTGGAAACTATGACAAAGCCATGTGATCTCAGTAGCCAGCACATAATGAAAAATACTAAATATTGTGGAAGATTTCAGCTGGTGATTCTCCAGGGCAACTTTTGGTCGTTTGGGATGTTGCTTATCCAGGACCTTACTGTCCATAAATGGTGCTCCTCATGATGGAGAAAAGATTGAAGACAGACAAAATGTCAAGATGTGTCATGTGTTGTATCTAGCTTGCTGTTTCCAGTGTTTTTAAAATAAATACTCTTGTTTCAAGGTCAGCATAAATTCTCAATGTACTTAATTGATTCTGGAGTGAAGTGCTAAATTCAGGATGTGTGTGTGTATAGAAAAAATGGATTGCTGATATTTATTGCTGATATATATCAAATGAGGTTGGTTTTTGTCATGCTCTGTTTTGACTATTGTTCTGCAAGCCTACTTTAAGGAAGATATTTCTGTGACAGTTTTGTGATGAGCAGGCCTCAGGTAGGTTGACTGACTGCATGTGAAGTAGGAAAGGATTGTGCCTTTGGTTACTCAATTGTGGCAGAGAACAGAGTTGCAGTCTCAGAGCACAGCAGAACTTTTTTGTAATAAAATGACTCTATGGAGAAGTTGGGGAACTACTGACTTAAGAAAGAATGAAGGAACTTTTTCAGGAAAGGTTTTGAGGCCAGGTGAATTGGAACTGTGGATTATAGCAGGCTTGGAGGAATAATTTTGGAACACTGTGATGAAAACATGGGATGGATTCATGACTGTTCTTCTGAGTCAGTGCTGGTGATTTTTTGAACAAATCAAGTAAAAATGAGTTTATGTGGTTCTCAGATTTGGAAGCTGCTAGAAAGCGTCCAAAACAAGCTGGAAATAGTGTCTCCTCCTGAAAATGTTCACTTAAACCTACTGCCTGCTGGAGGTATCAGAGTTCATCAGTTCACTTCTCACAGCTTTGTCAGGCTTTGACAGTGACAGCCAGTTCAGATATTCAAAGAGCATTCTAGATATGATTCAATAAGCACAGAAATCTGTCATTTGGTGGAAAAAAAAAAGGCTCCCATTGCAACAGAAGAAAGCCTATATTTGATGGTATATGAAAATTTATCTCTTGTAATCCCATTTGTGACTATTTCCTTTTTCCCAGCACAACTGTGATGCATCCCAAGGGAAAGTGTCATTGAATGTCTTTTTGGATGTTGAATACTTCTCAATTGAGGCTGTGCATGTTGTTTGACCTGCAGAGTAGTGCTTAAATTGTACAAATTATGGCATAGCTGGGGAGCTGAAGGCCTCATGGTGCCAGATGTTCAGTAGGCTTCTCATCTTTGTAAGAATTAGGTGCATCCTTCAAGAACAAGAGCATAATGGACCATCTATTCTGATTTAATATGATTTTATTGCACACAAGTGACAACTGATATGAACAGATCAGCCTGGCCACTTCAGTTTTGTAATGGGAAGTGCTGGTGCTTGCAGTGTCATTGTCATGTTGGTGAGGATGGTTGAGAACTTCAGACTTTTCACTTCTTGGGCTCCCTGGAGACACCTCTAATCACTGGGCTGGGGTACAAATTAAATGGTACCAATTTAAAAAAAATATTTTTCCAGTTTTTGACAACCTTGATACTTGATCTCATTTGTAATCAGAGTAGCAAAGAACATTCATAACTTCTTTTTCAAAAGACTTTTTGGCTAAAAAGAGATTTTAACTTACTGATGAAGTGGATTTTGCCAAGCAACAAAAGCCTGAACCAGACAAAACAAATTCCTGCATCCCAGTTTTACCCTGTTAGTGGATCACTTCATCAAGGACTCTTTCATGTGGCTAAAAACAGTGTTCCTCTGTCACAACACACACTGGCATGGAGTTCCAGCATCTTAAAAGCTTTTGAAAGCATCAAGAAAATGGAGTTGAAAAAAGAAAATTATGTTGGTGTTTTGGGCTGTGGAACTCTTTTTGCTCTCTAAGATCTTTCCGATGCTTCTGTAATTGGAGCAGGCAGGGAATAGGTGTCAGTGATCTTTTCTCTGGTCAATACCACTAATGCTGACTGCAAGGATGGTGAAACATTTAGTTTCATTGCTCTGATTTCCCTTTTCTCTTTGTTCTTCTTTGTATGCCTGGGGACAAAATGCTAAACCCTCACTCAGTTTTCTAAAAGCATCTGATCATTTGTGCAGGACTGGTTACTGTTAGAATCCAGCTTTTATTAGGTGAAAAACATGTTAAAACTTTTTAGTATGGGAAGCAAGTGACTTAATGGTGAGAACTGTGTCTCCTAACGTGCCTTGGGTTTGTCTTTGAAAATATCCTTGAGGGAAGAGAAAAAAAAATCCATTAAAAATAAAAAGGAAAAAAAAGAAAAAAAAACAAACATAAGATGAATGAGTCTGTGGTGCTGGTGAGCACAGCTGCTCTTTCTCTCTATGTGTGTACAAAACTTGGGGTAGAAAGTAGGTCTGGACTGTGGGAAATTATGATTAAATGAAGTGCCCTGGTTATTTTCAATGCAAGAAGATTTCATTACTCTATTGATTTACAGTGATTAATGTTTTCTTTCTCTCTCCTTTTTCCCCCCTTTCTTATTTTTCTTTTAGGCTGTATTGTCAGAAGAGTGGCCATTCACAGCTGCTTATTGATTCTAAACAGGGCTGAAAGATGATTGAGTGATGTGACTTTTTGGGCCCCATTGTTTCTCCTTTTGCTCCCCTGGAAAAATGATTAAAAGTATTCCCAATAACAACATCTCTGGATGTTCTTTTGGTCTCTGAATATACAGGGAGATGGAAATGCCAATGACTGCCTGACAGCCAGCCTAAGATGAATGCTCATAGTTTTATGAGATAACAATCAGATATAATCATTCAATCTTCTTTAAGACAAGACTGAAGTATTACTTTAATCTCTAAAACTGCAGACATTCACTAATAAAGAATTATTAACAAGGAAAATATTTAATAATCTGGCCATATTGTAGGCACAACAAAACTCCTAGAAACAGGCTTGATTAGATGATCAATGAGAAGTTGTTACTGGGTTTTATATTGTTCTGTCACTGGGATAATGCCATTGAGGATGTTATAGGCTCTTTAGTTTGCTTGGTACTATACATGTTTGAATCCATAAATATGATTTAGCTTTGCTAAATATGGGTTGGGATTATGGAGCAGTGCTGAGACTGTTTTAATGTTTTTCTTCACCATTTTAGTGAACAAGAATGGTTTTGTTTCATGCAAGTGTTTCTTCTCCCACTGGGGAAAAATGTGGACAAGTGAAACCATAACTAATAGGCTGATGAGGGAACTAAAGAGGATGCTGGAAGAAATTGTGGAATTTTAATCATTGTCAAAATAGTAGATTTTATATTGTTCTGAACTGCTGTTGTAATTCAGCTGCCCTGGCCTACATGGCTCCTGCTTATGTGGCTGATGCCACTCTTGGGTCACAGGCACCTGAGTTTTCTATCTGCTTCTACCTCTGGTTCCAAAGCCTGCTCCTCTCCCCTAAAGGATGTTTCTGTCACTGGATACCTGTGGTTTTGGATGTTAAACACTACTTACTAACTGCTGAGATACACTGTGAAGTGACAAGGGGCATTTCTCCTGGCCATATGGTTGGGAGATACTTAGGAGTGACAATCTGCAGCCAGTCACAGGCATTGCTTTGGACTTGGCTCATGGGAGCTATGTAAACTTTCTGCAGGGAAGAAAAAAAAGTAATCATAAAAATAAGGAGGTTTCTCTTTCCTTTTTTTCTACCCCAAAAGTAAAAAGTAGCCAGAACTTGAATAATTAAAAAGTAATGTGTTTATGTGCTTCGTGCTACAGCTTCATCATAACTGGAATGATCTTTCCTTGTAGGAGTCAGACAGTGGAGGCAGCTGCATTTCCAGGGAAATCTACACTTCTGGAAAAATTCTTCAGCTGCCCTGAACCTGTGCACAGAAAATGTTGTTGGTCTTTTCCTTCTGCTGACAGTCTGTTAGGCATCAGATGTTGATTTAAAAACCTCTGTGTGGTTACTGCTCTGTGAAGGGAGAGAGCAGAACCTGTGCAGGTCTGTTATTCCACAGGTTCCTGCATGAGCAGGAAAACCTTCCTTAGGAATTTTCTTTGTCACTGCAGTGGAAGGATCATGTACAAAGAGCTGCAAGGAGATGGCCAGAAAAGGGTAGAGGTGTTTTGGACTTGTAAGTAGCCCAGTGGTGCAATCCATGTGCAGTGTAGGAAATTCTGACATTTGGGTTTTGTTTTACGGCAAGGAAAGCCCTATTGTTCCAGTTTGATAAAAAAAAGAAAAAAAAAAAAGTTGCTATTTTCCTTTTCTGTGTTTTGTGTACTTGTGGGTTTTTTCCCTCCCCACCCCCCAATTAGATTTGTTTGCCCTGTCACTGATATTTTTACTCTGGCAGAGAATATTTGGAGATCAGGGTTACCTGAGCACAGATGCTGACAGTTATGCTGCAATAAAACTCTGCTAGCGCCCTCGTCATAAATCACAGTCCATAATTTGGAGACTTAAATTACAGGTATGTCTTCTGAATTACCCTCTGCAATTAAAGTGCAATAAAAATACCTGCCACGGATTTTAATAAGCAGCCTAGTCACAGTAGTGCCAACTGTTTGCTGGCTGCTGTTGGGATGTTGAATTTTTTACAGCTATTAAATATAGTGAGCGGCGTGGCTGCTGCCAGCTGTTAGGAGAAGCACCAGTGCTGCCACCAGCACAGCTGTTTAGCTGGAAGTGTAGTGTTGTGTCCCCTGAGGGAAGGAGGTATTTATGAGAAGGAAAGGTGTGCTGGAGACACAGCAATAGCGTTCCTCTGGCTGTCAGGGGCTGGCATAGAAAAGTCACAACAGCACCAGAGCTCAGTGCTAAATAAAAATTCAGTAAACCAAATAATGCCTGGAAAACAGCCATGAAGATCATGTCCTGCCTTTAAGTTATGCTGCTGACAACCCTATGGGTTAGGGTCAAGGGGAAGATGTGGGTGAAGTAGGAAATACCAGACTTCTGCATTTTATTAAAGGGAAAAGATGCCAGGGTTTCCAGGCACAGAGCATGGAAGTTAAGAAACAAGAATGCATTTAGAGCTAGAAAGATTTGGCAAATCCAAAATCTGATACTGCTAGGAAGAGGGGCTGCTTGTGAAAATGTAAAGATGCCAGCTTTAAGTCCATCCCTTTAGGACAAATTTACTAACTGGTTCTGAAGTTCACTGTTTTCTCTGGAATTACTGACTCCACCCAAGAGATGTCTGCATTCCATTTTCTTTAACTGGATGGCCCAAATTAGTGGCTTTCTTCATAAAGGACTGTCTCCTCAAAAACTCAACAGCAACATCCTGAAGTACAGAAAGCTGCACCATGTTTGTGGTGATGTGGTTTTGATCCTTTTGAAACCTAACTCAATCAAATTGTTGTTTCTTTCATGTTTTGTGTCTTGAATAGAAGTAATCTGTTTGCTATTCAAATAAATCTTTCAAATTTCAGCATGGTGGGGAGGTCTTCACATTATCTGACTCATGCCTCTAGCAGAGATACTCTGAATTGTCCCATTGACTTCTCACCATTGCTCACATAAAGAATTCTGTCTTCTAAATTACAAGGAGGTAAACAAAGAGAGCCTAATGCTGGAGCTGGAGAAACTCCTATTCAGAATTTTAAATGGATGCAGCTGAGTATTTAATGGGAAAACAGTTGTATTATTAAGGAAGCAAGCAAATATTTTTTGCCATTAGAAACTGTCAGTCTTAAAAATTAGTGTCATATTGTGGGAAAAACACCAAAGTACTCTTGTCAATGTCTCATTATTCCTTACAGTTCAGAGAAAAATGGTAAAAATAACAGTTGGGTCAATATGCTGCTGATATATTTGCATGCTATGCCTCAGATCACATGTAATGTTTTATCAAAAAATGTTTAATTATTTGTATTGAGTGAGTTTTATAAAAGATACACATAAATAATATGTCCTAATATTGAAATATTTTTGCTTTTTTGTGAAATCTATGCACCATAGATCATGTTGTTGAAGCATTAAGTTTCTATCTCCTGGCTGATTTGATGAATTACTGACTTCTATCTGAAGGATATAAATGAGGCTGGAGTTGCATTAAGCCTTCATCTGAACTGTACATTTATTTGATACAGGATAATGAAGAAGCAAAGCATTTTCCCATGGCACTTATTTTGTCCAGTGGATATGCATGATTTTTTCCTTTTGTACACCCACATGCTCCTGCTGTTCTACAAGATTGCACAAAATATTTACAAGTGTCTTTTAATTAAAATAAAGGGTTGTCAGGGCACAGCATATGCAAAGAATATTTGATTTTCTGCATGTGTTACCTGTAGTACACTGCTACTGCAAATATTTTATTGTAATCAATGCTATATCTGGCTTAACTCTCATCTCTTACACCCTGGAATTTGTGACAGTTTTCTGATCCATGATAAAGTGAAATTTTAATTACAAGATACAAAACCAGAAGGAATTGGAGGTTACTGATACATGGTCCAGTTTTCCAATGGAATAACTTTCCCTTCAGATGGAGTCAAGTGAACATTTCAATGTTGTGCATAAGTCTGATAATCACTGTTTTCCTTTAAAGGATCAGATTGTTGGGATCCACCCTCAGTGACACTTTGTTGTCCATGTAGAATGCAAGATGGGCAGCAGAGATGCTTGGCAGGCCTGAGGGAGGCAGAAGGCCAATTCTTGCTGGGTCTGACTGAAGAACATTAAACTGAAGAACATTAAATTTTGTCTGACAAAATCTTCACAAAAATGAATTTTTTTTATATTTTGGCTCCTTAATGGAAGATTTTTTTCCCCCACCAACATTACTTTGTCCCATTTCATATATTTCATTTTTCCCAGGGTAGAGGGAAATGAGGGAAAGTTTTCTTAGTGAGCAGAATAATAATTTCCTGGAGCAGCAGCAAAATCAAGAAAAGTGTGAAAACGTCATTGTTTAAACTTTAGGGAATAAGTGATGTAGGGATAAATTTGTTGAAACAGTGTCAGTGTTTGCTTCTCCCACACTATGCCACAGCACTGCTACCTTTTAGATTGTTGCAAAGTGGTCCCTTCTCACAAGTAACAATCAACAGGATGGGAAGAAATGGACTCAAGTTGCACCAGGGGAGGTTTAGATGGGATGTTAGAAAAGACTTCCTCACAGGAAGGGCTGTCAAGAATTGGAACAGGCTGCCTGGGGAAGTAGTTTGTGTCATTATCTCTCAAGTTAATTAGAAGATGTGTAGTTGAGGCTGTCAGGTTTTGTGGTGGACTTGGCAGTGAGGGGTTAATAGTTGGACTTGGATCTTCGAAGTCTTTTTCAACCTAAATGATTCTATGCTCCCATGATTAAAAAAAAAAAAAAAAAAAAAAAAAAAAGGGAAGGAAACAACTTTCACTCTTTCACTTTCTGACTAGAAAAATTCTGACTGGTTTGCAATAAAATTGTGGAGGGGGCACCTTGATGTCCTGCCTTTCAAGACCAGGTTTTTGCAGCCCAGGCAGTTTATTCTTGCCATTGTGAGTGAGATTTGCATAAATGATGCAACTTTAAAGTTAAATCCAGCTTCTTAGAAAAGCTCTTAGGGTATAAATAATGAATGAACTTCAGATGCTGTGTTTTGGGTACTGACAGGTCAGTAGGACTGGAAGGGGGGACCCAGCTTTTGAATTTGCAGGATTTGTAGCTCCCTGTGTGTATTTGTGTTGTATAGGCATGATGGCTGGAAAATATGTCTTAAGTTATTTTTAAGAACTTGCCCAACATATAGGATGTGTTCACTTATAGTTCACTTATAGTTTGAAATTGGGCTTGAAATTGAGTTTGAAGTTCTGATAAATGCTGGAGCTGGATTTGGATGCTGAATTCTTATACTCAGCTGAGTCAGTCAGATAAAGTCCCTCTGGTACCTGATCACCAGATCACTGTGCAGCTCCCTGGTGGGCACAGCTGAAGCTGAAGTACAATAACAGATTGGTTATTGTACTTCACAGGACAGTATAATACACAGAGCTCAGCTTGGGGAAGGGTGATATGTCCCCATGGTACTGTGTGTGGGCCACCAGGAGCTGTCCCAGCCCCTCAAAGGTCATTTATCCAGTTTGTGTTGCTGCTGACTCCAGATCAGTCTGATTGCACCCACCTCTGCATGGTGCTGGTACCTTCCTGCAAGGGAGTAAATCAAAGCATTCACTGAACCACACACTCAACAATTAACATTTTTTGAGCCAAAACCAGTCCATTGAAAAGGTCTTAAGCTTCTCAAGTGTTCTCTAGTCTAAGCTAGAGGTAGTTGCCTTCACAACTTGATTTCCCAGTGGGTTTGTCCTCAAGGAAAGCTAATGTCAAACAGCAAAAGATTTTTGATTTGAAACTTGGTAGTTTGGAGGCTCCTTTCACATGTGTCTATATATCAGCAAAGGGAGCTCATAATGTAAAAGAAAAACTGCTTTTATACTTTGCCAGAAGTAATATTGGCATCTGAAACTGATGTGGCTTTAGTGTTAGCTTGGATGGAATTCATTCCTGCTTCTGGTAAAAATAAAAAAAGGATGTAATAAACATTTACACTGCAACAAGATGATAAAATGCCAACATTGAGATCCATATCCATCCTCTTTGCCAGTTGAAAGAGCTCTTCATCTTTTGCATAGCAGGCCATTTACCCTCCTTTTGCTTGGACAGTGTGGGGGTGTGTGTATATATATATATTTATGTATATAGTTTAATAGTATTTGAATTTTTTTTCCACTTCATAAATTATTCCTTTTTTTTGTCCATTACTAAGCAGACAGAGTTTGGTCATGGTGCTGCTGATGTGTTCCTGTCTTTTGTGTGTTTTGACTGGTTAACACAAGCAGGAAAGGCCATATGAACTCTGAAATGTTTACAGGGAAGGGAGAAAAAAACCCCATTGCTGAGGGAAGGGTGGGTATCATTCCAGCATACTGGCCTGTGATTTATTTTGCCTTTTGATTGGTCACAGTGATATTTTGTCACTGCTTCAATAGCATTCTGTTCAGTGCAAAACATTTTTTTTCACAGTATCCCTCATGCTCCCCTAAACTGTGGCAGAAGAGGAAGTATTTCTTCCTGGCTGGCTGCTGTGGCTCCTCTGCCTTCTGTGCTTTCATTAGGCTGCTCTGCACTTATTTTACCTCAGGGACACTAAAGCACTTCCAGTTCTCACATGTGTTTGTATTGCAATTTTGTGTCAATGATTCTCTGTGCTTGACCATAGGGACAAAGCTGTAAAATTTGTGTTGGGCACTGAGCTAATTTTCCAGAGGAAGAGGTACAGCTGGGAGTCACAGCAGCAAATCATACTGAATTTTTACCTCTAATCTCTAGCACCGCTCTGGGGGAGTGTTTTGGGGAAAGGATTTGGTTTGAGCTGGGTCAGTTTTCTTTTTGCAGGGTGGTGGTGATATTTTGAAGTGCTACTCTCCTCTGGGAAGGTTACAAGGGATTCCTGAGTTTGCCAAAGCAGAAAGAAGAAACAAGTGCATAATTGGTGAGACTTTCATGAGAGTTTCATACCTGGTGCATGTCTTTGCACCTTTCTGTCCAGCATTTAAAAGCAACTTATGCAGTAGTTGCTTCTGCCCTCAGTTACATTTTTGCTTTTCCACAATATAATTACAGTGGCTGATGTGCAACTCCCATTTCTCCCCATCTCTGCTTTTGTAAGATATAAGCTGATTTTCATTTGCCAGTAGCTTATGTATCTTTGTACTGAACTTTTCAACAATTCTGAGATTTATGCAAGATTTTTTTTTTTTAAGGAGTCAGATGAAGTTTATGAAGTCTTGTTGGTACAAAGAAATGTCACTAGTAATTTCTAGTAACTTTATCTGACTTCCTTCTATTAGGGTATTTTATGCTTTTCCTGGTGGAATTAATTCCACCAGCAACTCAGAGTCATGTCAATGGCATCTGATATAATTGGCATTTTACATTCTGTGGGCTTCCAAATGTAATTTGCTGAAGACTTTTCTTTCCTTTGTGCAGCAGGTTTACTTTATCCTGCACTTGATTTGCTCTTCCTCCTCTGGCTCACCTGCTTGCAGGTGAGACGTGTTTGTTGGGAGCTGCATCTCATTTCCCAGCGCAGCTTTTCTCACCAACAAGCATTGTTTCTGTTCTCCCTGTGTGCTTTCTTCCTGGGAAAATTGGGGAAGGAAGGTCTGATTGAGGTGACAGAACAGGCTGTGTGGGACCCAGCTACCAGGATGCCTATGGGTGCAGCATTTGATGTCTGAAGTTGTGTTTCTGCATTGTGTCTGTGTGGGTTGGGAACTTTTAAGTGCAGCCTCCAGTGGTAGAAAGGTGGTTTCAAAGCTGTTGGATAATTAGGATGGCAATTCTGGATTATATTTTCATGGCAGTGGATATTTCATATGATGAACATATTGATTACAGCTTGGGGTAATATGATTTAATCCTGAACGGATTCTGAAAAATTCAAATACATGAATTCTTATTCTCCTTTGCTTCTCATTTTCTATATTGTTAAATGGTTTTAACTACTGTTATCAGTTCTTTGATTTCAAGGCAAAGTAAATCTTTATTTTGGATTAAAAATGCACTGAAATGAGGATTTCTTGCATCTGAACTTTTTTCCTTCACAACCATGGTAAGTTTCCAAACAATAGCACAGTAATTAGGTTCGCAATATGCCTTGTTTTAGACTTATTTAAGTTCCTAACATAGGGATCTAATTTTGTATTTGATGGCAGAGAGAGGATATATAAAAAAGGTGTTAACACTTTTCATTGCTCTGTTATTGTATGATAGCGAAATAAAAATCAAACTACCCCAAGTGCAAGGATGATGGGCAATGGATAATATTCCTTTTGGCCTCAAATATTTCATACAGGGATTTTTTTGATGTTGTTGAAAGTGATACATAGTAATTAAAATGTAATGATTTTTCCCTTTCAAATGAGCATATACATCCTATCAAAAGGCAACTGGATGATTATAGGTAAGTTAATTTTCTGCATTCGGATGTGTTATCTTCTCCCTGATTCATACGTTGCTATAGCAACAATTGACTGCACAAGGCCTGACTTGGCTCCCAAAGAAATATGAAACACCCTGGTTTATATTTTTCTGCTGTAAGTCATGGAGATGACTGCAGTAGAAATAGCTGATCTTTATAACTTGATTTTTAATTTTTAACTTATAACAGTTTGTTTTTTAAGTTGAATATATTCCCTTTCTTCTGTGTTTACGATTTTACAGTATTTTTATAAGTGTGACCAAATGAGATTGTTGCTGAATGCAAAATACAGATGTGATTTCTAAAAGGTGATTGTAAAAAGGGCAATTAATAGTTTTAAATATTTTTTTTGTAATTTTAAGGTATGTATTCACTTTGTCAGTCATGGGTATCAAATGGCAAAAAAATACCATGAAAGATATTAACAAAAATAGTTTTAATATGAGTTTATAAAAGTGTCACTTAACAAAGTTTGATGGCAAGGTTTACTGTATTGCATACTACTGATATGAAACACAAAGGAAAATCAAGTTAGAATGTGTTTAAAGTGATTTACACAGAATCCAAATATATAAAAGTGTAAGGGAGGCTCTCCCATTGAGTTGTGAGGTTGGGTGGATGTCCTTGTTTTCTAAATTCCTGATGGAGCTTAACAGCTAGGTCCAATCTTGGTCTTAGATTTGGACAACAGTTTATATCTAAAGGAATTAACGATATGAATTTATTTAGTTTTAATCTAGCATACAGCTAATCAGTCACTTAGGGAGAATCTGTTGTGAATAGAGGATTCCCCTGCCTTGGTTAAGGAGGTGTCTCAGTTTCAGGTGAGGAGTCTTAAACCCCAAGAGCTGCCCCAGATCAAGGGGGTGTGCATTCAAGTTGTAATTTAGGGACTTGGACTTGTCCATGTCATTCACAGAGAATGCCTCAAGGAGCACCCTGAGAGATGTCCCAGCCCCAGAGGATGCCTCTCCCCTGCGGGGAGATATGAGCAGGGACAGCTCAGAGGACACTCACTCTGTCATATCTGTGCAATAGAGTGGTTGGTTCGTGGTCAAACTGCATCCAGTGGGACAGGTCTGCATGAGACTCCTTGTACCCACAACTTCCTTTGTTCCTTGGAAAGTGTGTCTTGCAAAAGCCACTCTGCTAACCACGTGTTAATTGCATGGTCAGTGTTGCACTGATACAGAATCATGGAATGCTTTGGGTTAGAAGATCTTGAAGATCATCTCATTCCTGCCATGGGCTTGGACACCTTCCACTAGCCCAGGCTGCTCAAAACCCCATCCAGCCTGGAGTTACACACTCCCAGAAATGGCACATCCATCACTCTGGAACACCTCTTTCACTGCCTCACTGCTCTCATATTAAAGACTTTTTTTTAATATCCAGTCTAAACCTACCCTCTTTCAGTTTGAAGTAATCCCCCAATCTAAACCTACCCTCTTTCAGTTTGAAGTAATTCCCTCTTTTCCTACCACTACATGTTCTTGTAAAAAGTCCCTCTATCCCCAAAAAGCAAGCAGGTCACAGTCCTGGGGCAAAGAACACAGAAACAAAACTAATATAAATACTCTTGATTGAGGTGGTTAAGACTTACTCTAGTACATTCTTGGATTAAAAAACATGTCAAGGGTCATCTAAAGTTGTACTAAAAGCATAAATTAAATTTCATATGTGTATATATGTGTCCTTTCAATAATTTAAATACGTAGTGGATTTACAAAACAAGGATTGGATTCTCATTATTGTCTAAAGAAGGCATCCAATGTAACAGTGTGTTCTGACCTTTAAATGTGAACAAAATGTGATCTCAAGGAAAGACCTTTTGAAAGTCAAGAGTAAAATCCTTATCCCACTAAAATGCAATATTTTCATCTGGAATACATGAAATGAGGTGATTTTTTTTTGCTCTTTGTAGGCCTACAGGAAGCCCTAACTGAACTGTGTAAATAGGACAACCTAAGTATCACATACTCGGAAAAATCACAAGGTAATACATATTTTCAGAGTTTGATATTTTGTGTTCTTTATGTGTGCATTAAATTTATAAATTTGCAGCTTTATAGAATTATCTTTCCCCTCTCCCTCCAGTAGGTGAACAGTGAATCATATGATTGAGCTTGATTCTTCCTGGACTGTACTGCAGCAATAGGATTTTCCTGTTAAAACATATTTAACCATCAAGTGATACAGGAGCCAAGTGGAAATGTACCTCAGACTACTTAGTTGATGTTTACATGTCCAAGGTCACAGAAAATTGCATGATCTAGGAGGTATTTCAAGCTCCTTTACATCCCTCATAGAAGTAGGCTGTCATATATTATGAAGCAATGACCTTGCATGTAGTTTTAAGTATGCATTTAACAGAGTCTCTTTTCACAGGTTTTCACCAATTACTAACAGAAATAATTTAATTGAGTTCTAGAGGAGATTTTTTCCATTAGCTTGTCATTATGGAATTATAATGGATATTTTAATTAGGCAGTGTTTTGAATGGGAATATTTAACTAAATGAAAATTTGGACAAATACGTTCACTGTGCTCAGTGGCACTTACTAGAGGCTTATTGTGCACCCCCAAACTGCTCAGGAAACAAAATTAAGTGAGGAAATTTGGCTGAAATATTGAGCATGGCTTTCCTAAGTTTCTCCTAAGACATTGAGATCATATGCTGACTTTTGAATTCTGAAACCCCTCTGGTCTGCTCAAACATGTCCCCCCTCCCTGCCCCCAGTTGAAAGAAAATATTTCACTGCTTTCCAGTAGAAATTCCCAGATGCTTTTTGGCCATGAAAAGCTCTCATGCCAATGTTTACTTCCCACCTGCAAAGAAAATCTGTACGTGAGTACTGGAATTCCAACAAAATTAAAACTTTGAGTCTGGGTCAAGGGTCTTTTCACTTGATGTTACAGCTTTCTAATAAAACAGGTGAAAAAGCTTATTGTTGTTTATTATTTTCATTTTATCTGTGTCAGGAATAATTTTGAAGTATCTTTTAAAATTGTTAATTGGCTTTGTCTTTTTTTACTTAATATACTTTAGAAACTTGAGCAGTAAATTTATAGCTGGACTAAAGTCAATTTTTTTCAAAAGCGTTTTTATTTGTCAATATCTTGCAATATTCTTAGTATCCCATGCCTCAACCTCACAAACTGTGAGGCTGTGAATGATAAAAAGCTTTCCTCACCTATTCTAGAGGGTTCTGCCTTTTACCTTTTCCATTTATTCTGTCATCCACTACAAACGAAATAGGATGGGACCCATATGGACAAAAGCTTATTATACCTGCAGGAAGCGAAAACAAGCAATTAAGAAGGTGGTATCAGACTGCAGAGGTATCCAACTGTGGGACAGAGGTGACCTCTGGGATGAATCTTCTGGTCTGTACTGAAGCTTTTCTCCTCCAGTGGCCCTTCAGCTAATGGTAGAGAGTGAGTTTTGGAAGTAGGAAAGTTTTTCTGGACTCAAACTTCTCCCTGCTACTTTCTTTCCTGTGGGCACTGTTTGTGTTGTCCTGCTTTGGTGGAGGGATTTTCCATGATACAGATCCATACCATTTAAGGGTAAATTAAAGTCACATAGGTAATTCTAATTCTGGAATTGCATATTTTTTTCAGAACCCAAATCTGCAATATTCTGCAAGGCAGTATTCTGTTGAAATAACATTTTGGTGTTTTATATACAAACCAGTACATTTACTTTTATAAGTATTTGTATTTGGTACAAGATTTAAGGTGGTGTCACTGCACTGATGATTTATTTTCTTCAGATGGTGATTCCCAGAGGAATGCAATAAGGGGAGAAAGGCTAGGCAGCAGAACTGGGACAGACCAAACCTCCCAGGATGTTATAATAGTCCCATTTGCTTAGCAGTTATGTGTCCAGTCGTGGTTCGTTAATTTTGATGGTACCTGGACTGCCTCTTTCTCCTGTCAGCTTCCCAAGAAAATAAATTGATTCTTTCAGGGTATTGGACTATGAGCTGTGTACTGAAAGTCTATTGCAACAATTCTGTGTCACCTCCCCCCTTCCCCTTTGAACAGCCTTATTTTTAGGGTATCTGTAAAGTATAAATTTCCCATCACAATTTTGTTTGTCTAAAATGATTTTGTGGTAACAGGTTATAGAAGTGTTTTGTGTTTGTTTGGTTTTTCCCCTGCTGGCATATTTGCCCAGAAAAAAGATGAAGTTTGCATGCTGTTCTCAGTAGGATTCTGGAATAGGAATCATTAAAAAAAACCCCTAAACTAGTGTTCAATTTCAGTTTAATTACCAGCCATAGGCTTTAGACAGGAAAAAGGACTGTTCAAGTCTTCTTTGCTTCTGGCAATGGCAGCACTTCCACTTATTTTATGTTTTCAATGGCTTTGTCCTGTTTAATTGTAAGCCTCTTATTAGCAGTACAAGGTAAGTAAATTTTCCCAACAATATATGCTTTCCAGTGGGATCTTAAAGACATTTTGGAAAGTCAATCTGCATAGGAAAAAAATTCTCTCTCCAGTCGTTATTCTTTTCAGTGCATCATAAATAACAGTCATAAACAGACCTGGACTCAGGGGAGGAATATTTATGTTCTAGACTTGAAACAGAACCAATGCCTGGATTCTAAGTGCCAAGAATTGCATTTGGAGGAGGCCTGCCTGGGTAGCTTCTGTCTCCCTCCCAGGATCCAGGCTGTGCCCAGAGAGTTCCTGGTCTGAGAGCCTCAGTTCCAGTGCTCCAGTCTGGGCTGTGGCAGCACAGCCAAGGTGACTCACTGTGGTTCTTCATTGCTGGAGTCTCTTTGACACCAGAAATGGCACAACTGGGGAATAAAGAAAGGTCAATGGCCAAACTGTAATATCAGGATGCATGACAACAGGATATTTTCTCTCTCTTTCAAATGTAAAATACACATGAAATAAAGTCTTTATTTCTCTTCGGGCTCTTTCGGAGAATGACTGATTTAATTCAGCTGGGACTCATCTGTCATAAACCATGGAAATACATTATCCATGCTTCTATTTTAAGTATGTCACAGTTCAGTGCTGCTAAAAAATCAGGGGTTTTATTCTGGTTTCTTTTTTCCCAATTTTTTTATGGACATTTTTTTCTTCCTTCTTTTCTTTTCTTCTCTGTTGGCTGTGTGTCCTGTCATCATATTCCCCTTCCCCACCCTCCCCCCTTACCTATCTTAAAACATTTTCCAAACTGGATGATGAAGGTGGGTTGAGGATTTTTTCCAGTTACAGATTCTAATAATAATCAAGGTGGCACTGGCCATGACCCAGGGACTGTGTTACCATCAACTAAGGGGAAAAAAAGATGCTTAAATATAGGCTTATTGTTGGTAACTAATTATGCAGCCTTATAATACGTACATCAGTTTTACATATGAGTTGCTTGAACATAAAAGGACTGGGGGAAAACTTCTACATCCCTTGCATTTTTTTTGCAATGTCATCATTGCAAAATGATGGTGTAACTACAAGGGGAGTAAACACATGATGATGGTGTAAACTCAATGGGAGAATCTCTTAACTGGAGAAGTTCTATGTTTTGCAGTTGTAAAGGAATAAACATTCCAGGACATCAGTACTTCCCTGAATAAACCTATATATTTGCTTGTGAGGATAATTTTAGTGATTAAAATGTAATTAGTAACTAAATATGTAAAAGCAAAACAGTAATCTCCATGGCATAAGAGGTTTCTGACTCTTGGAAGGGTGTTAATCCCATTGGGGAGTTTGGGGAAATAAAACATCAGCAATAGTAATTATCTAATTAATAGGCATCAGGGTCTGCTTTCTGTAACTGGTTTTCAGCAGATATGTTGCAGTTATTGGAGGCAGAAACATAAGGGTAAGCTTGCAAGTAGAGCAAGGCACAATTAAAACTGAAAATTGAGACTTGCAACATTAATTAGAAGATCATTAACTACCAGTCATTATAATGTGCCTTCGTGTCTTTCCTTCCTCCTGTTCTTCCCCCTCTTAAAAAAAGTATGAATTCTAATTTATCATCACTTCATGAAGGAAAGTGCAATTATGTGTTGCTTCCATATGATCTCATAATGATCTGGGGATTGAAAACCCTGTTTAATTTCATTCTTAAGAAGTCCAGTGTGTCCTTGTGGCTAAAGGGGGATGAGAAATCAAGAAAATTGGGACTGCTTAAAAGGAAATGTTTGTGGAGAGGTTTTGGATAAGGAAGAAAATACTGAGTCTGTATCAATATAAGGGTTGGACTGGGGCTGTTTTCTCAGTAAGCATGATTTAAACATGGTTAATTTAATTTGAAAAAGGCTGAAAGAGTCAGGCAAGTATGGACTCAGAATATACAACCAGCTGTCTTGAATTCAATGAAAATGCATTCTACAAGAAGGGATGTGAAAATTGAGGCATTTGCAAGACTTAGGAAATATAAGAGGGGAGATTTATTGCCAGGAACTATGAATCAAAGTAATTTCTGATTCATCCACAGCTGGCAAGCACAGCACCTATTATTTCTGATAATACACACTTTCATTTCATGGACAATGTGAGTATTTATCTTTCAGGTTTTCAAGACACTTCATTAACATCAATGAAGGTAAAATTGAGTAAAAGAATCACCAAATTTGTTGTTTTTCATTTGGTTGGCAAAAAGACAAACAAAGCACTACTCCTGCTCAGAATGACAATAAGCTTTCTTCCTTCTCTGAATTGTTGATAATTAAGGGAATAAATGTTCTAAGGGTGATCGTGATTATGTGTATGTTACTGTGATTGAGGTTTGAAAGTATTTTGACTTCTAAAGAAATTCTCAAGTAAAGGGGTTTTTGGTTTTGTGTGTTTGTTTTTTCCCTTAAGATGGGAAGAAGTTGCACATCTTATTTTGTGTTGGAGCTACTGGGGTTTTTTGTATATTTCGGGTTTTTCATTTGTTTGTTTGCTTGGGTTTTTTAATGTTAGGAGCCTGGTGAAATTGAAAACATTCCCCATCTATTGGTGAATCATTATCAGATACAGAATATTCTTTCTCTGATATGACCACTTGCCACCACCAAAAGTAGATGTAGAGGCAATATAGCTCCCAGTTGGATGGCACATTGTCACTCCAGAAAGGGTTTTGATCCCCTTTATGAGGGGATCTTCCTTTAGGATACTTCTAAGTTGTTGCTTAGATAGCAAAAAGTTTTGCTGTGTGGTGACACCTTGGTTGCTGCTGAAAGTCCGAATGATTTTTGTGTTTCAGAAGGATCAGGGTTTGGCGATGCCTATTCACATCTTTGAGGACTGTGGACACCAGACACATAAGTGGATTAGGAAATTCCACCTTTGACACAGAGGAATCTCATTGCTGGACCTTGTAGCTGTTGTCTTTGCCATCTACATGAGATGCTACAAGCTGCCAGCTACCAAAAGATGGCCATCAATTGTCATTTCTATTAATATGTGATTTGTGCAGACAGGAGTGGTTATAATGATTCAATCAATCAATTCAATCTAATCAGCATGATAATGGATCCTAATTGCTAGGCTCCTTAAAAACTTTAAGACAAAAATCTATGCTAATACCATCTAAAAGCTGGCAGTAATTTATTATTTCTCTTTTGATCAAACTTGTTTTTTGCAGGGGGTAAAAAAGGTGTTTTAATTATGCACTTGAAAAATAGTCTTGGTATTATAGACTCAGACAAATAGGGACAGTAACTTTATTACTTTTCCCCTTAAGTAAATAAAGACCACATACAATCTAATAGGTGAACGTGCTTTTATTAAAAATAGGTAATCAAGCTCTTGGAAAAATTTAATTAAATTACTTTTTTTCCTTTTTTTCTTTTTTTTCCTTAAGGCTACTAAAATATAAAGTGGAAAAAAAATCTGCAAATATTCTAAATTTTAATGATCTGCTTTCAGTGCTGAACTCATTCCTTGAAATGCTCTGAAGATGAGTCTCCTGCACATGTGTTTCTGCACAAGAAATATGTCTCATGGAGAGGTAGTCAACAGTTACATTTCCTCTCTGGTCAAAAGCTCCAATGTAAGGGTGACATTTCACATTAGCCCATCACTGGCCCTACAAGTATTCATCTGGATAATGGGAGCACTCTGCCACATCAATGCCCTTTCTTAGCACACTTTCATTTTTATCGTTTGCTTTCTATGAATGCATTAGAACAGAAAAACTCCCCAGCAATGCCTTGTCCAGCCCACGAAGGCAATCTTCTTCATTATGGGACAGGAAGTCAGTTTGAGCTGAAGAACCAGTGCTTTTAACACCTCTTTTGTGTTAGCTAGACAGCACTCTGAAATAGCTTCTGGTTTCCTTGCAAATATCACTTAACACTTTTCCTGAATAGCACCAGGATCTTGGCTCTTCTTGTTATGTATGATGCCGTGAGCTGCTGGCTGTCATTCAGTAAAGCACTTATGCCTCGAATAGCACATGAATTTCTAGGTAATTCACACCCCATTTCTTTCTTTCTCTCCCTCCCCTTATTTTTTTTTTCTTCTTTTTCCTCCTTTTTCCTTTTTTTTTTTATTGGTATTACTACCACGGACCTTCTCTGAGGTCATGTGTAACCTTTGGAAAAAGAGGTCCTTCCTCACATTTGTCAGCCCTGCTTAGGCTTTGATCTGTACCATTTGTTCTCTTTCATGCAGCTTTATCCGAGTGTGTTCAGATCTCCCTCGGTTTTATTTTTAGCTCCCTGTTTGCTGCAGCCCAAAGAGTGTAAGCAAGTAAATACTTCCCTATCTCATAAAAATGATCTCTTGATCAGTATTTGCATCTCTTGGAAGCATCTGACTTCAGCTCTGCCAGGTAAGCTGATGCACACAGTTCCTTGGTTTCTGCAGGGTTTCGTAAACACTGTTCAGAATTTCTCAAGTTTTTCACAGGTATTGCCAGTAACACTGATCCAAATTACTTTGCCGGCTGTTTGATGGAAATAGCATTTTAAAAAAACAGAGACACTTGTTTGCAGCAGGCTGTAGCCCTTCTGCTGGGCTAAATAAGCAAAGTTATGTTTGTCTGGGGGACTTTTTCAGAAAACATAATAGACGAAGACAGCTTGGTTATGAGAAGATTGGTGTATACATCAGTTTAAAACCCTGTCACCTACTTGATGCATTAATTCAAGTCCTCTGTGCAAGCCAAAGTTCCTATTCCAGGCAGAGCATATGGCCTGTCACAGCACATGACACGTTTTTAGATCACTGTGAGTGCCAGAGTGCTGGGCCTGAATGCGAATGCACAGGTTTGCCCTGCAGAAGCTGGCACCAATTTATTGCCCATTCAAATAGTTCTACTGTATTGTTGGGCCCCTTTATGGCTTAAATATGAGGAAAGATGTTCAGGGTTTAGCCCACAGTTCTCCTTTACTATCCTTTAAATGTTCCCTCTGAGAAATGACTTCCATTCATCCACCAGCTGAAATAATATTCATAGGAGCATAAATGTATACAGTTGTATTTCTCTGTAATAGTCATGTTGACAAGTCTCATAACTTCATAGACAATTCACTTGCCTTACTGGTACTGAACTTGATTTTATAAAGATTAATTCATCAGGGTTAACTAGACTTTCGACAGAGAAACTGAAATAAAAACCCAAACCAATCAAGCTCTAAGGAAAGAGATGTTCATCTAAACTTTTGGTTAGCAGCTGTGACTAACAGCAGAGAAGTAGAACTTGGGATCAAGGTCATACATGTAGGAAAGATTTACTCTTCAGTACGTCAGAATAAGGTCCAAAGTCCACCCATCAGTTATTAAAAAAATAAAAAAAATAAAAAAAGAAAAGCTGGATAGATACACTTTTACTCTGAGATTTGATGCAGTTGCCAAAGTATAGTCGCATTAGATTAAATGCCTTGTATAAAATGAAGGAGGCTACAGATCTAATGGGAAAAACTAAAATCTCTGAATATATGTAGTCATATATGTCCTGGAGCAATTGCTATGCGTGTTTTACTATTATTTATTCACTTTTTAATTGTTTTTCCAGCAGTTGTCACCATTCACTTGGAAAGCAGGAAAGGTTATTTTATGACTTGGGTGAAAAACTGCATACCAGCCTGCTGAATGGTAAATATTAGGATAAAAAGTTGTGAAAAATACATAGGATATGTATTTTCCAGCTGTGGGAACAGGCACATTCCCAAACCACTTGAAAGAGCAAGCTGTGGACAGCACTGATGAAGCTTTTCCGCAGCAATGCTCCTTGTTCTAATTTTTCTGGCTACTTTTGTGCCTCAGAGAAAGCAGTCAAGTATGAAGTAGAGAACAGTTCAGCATGATGCGTGGCAATCGCTTAAATGGCTGATAAAAATCCTACTGGCACCTGAATTTAGGTATCTATTAACATTTAGGTATTGTTAACATTTCCATACTTCCCCTCTGGTTTGTTCCTCACAGCCTGTAAAGGAGAGGAAGCATTCTTCCAAATCTGAGCATAGAACATGTGACATCTGAAAAGAAGGGACCTTAACATAAGGAAAGATGAAGGTGCTTCAGGTGCTTTTGTATCTCTGAAAGAAGCCACAGCAAGGTTACCCAATGGTGTTTTAAAAATGTACTTGCAGGAAGGCATAGAATCTTCCCTGAAAAAAATGCACCTAGGCTTGGATTGAGGCACAAAATGAAAGTATTAATTGCCCTTGGATGTGTAGCTACAGTGGGAAGGATTGTGTGGGTCTTGGAAAACAGGGATCTGAGTGCTGGGGGAAGTGAGCAGGGTGTGATGAGCATGTCTCCAGTTTTATGAGGAATGTATCTCCTTCCTTCAGTTTCCTGATAACAAAATTAGCAGCCTTGTTAGCCGTATCATTTACAGTGAGCAATTCAACATATGTTCTGATTCATGTTCACTTTGCTCAAGGTTTTCTCTTGTCTCTATTTCAAACAAAGTACCAAATCAGCCTCAGGTTAGTAGGTGTTAGCTTTGCAGGCTGTTGCACTGAAAATCCTTGCACTGAAATTCTCCTGGAACCTCTGGGAGACAGGCACATTTCTGACTTCAGAAGAAGAGGAGGCGAGTGCAGAAATGAGGGAGTGGACTGAGCAATCAAAGGAAAACTAAACATTCCTCTTCTAGGTCCTAAACTAAGAACCATTTTGCCTGGCTTGGACTCTACCTGCTTTTTTTTTAAGTCATCAAGTTCACTGTTGACATTAGAAGAGATAGATTAGAAAAGATAGATTTAGCTTGGTGCAATGCACTGCAGAAAATAGCTTTCCTGTCTAATTCTGCACTTGGATGGGACACTGGGAAGGTGACTTGTACTGTCAACAACAACTCTCCTCAGCTGCAGATTAAAAAAAAACTTTCCAGTATTTAAATATATATGTTAATCACTGATTTCTGTCAGCGTTCATTTCATTATCAGCTGAGCTAGATACACTTATGAAGGCCACACTTAATAATTTATCCCAGGAAACAAATTCTGCTTGAGGGGCAAGGAAATGTGGGAGCTGCTCATTGTGTCCTAATTTACAGTGGCAGGTGACATCTATAAGGGTGCAGAGTGTAAGCACTGTAAATGGGATTTGAAGATTTGTGTATCTTTGCCATTTTAGAGGGTTTGCTGCATATGAATTTTACTCTGTATTACCAGGAGACTGTTCTGAAGGGTTTGAATGGTGGATGGAAGCTACCCTGGCTCTACAGGCACCTCTCTGAGGAGTGGATTTATTCACTGAACAAAAGGAGTAGGAATTTTAGGATGGAAAGATGAGGCAACCTTGTAGAAATAGAAGCGCAAGTCTTGGGTTTAATTTAGGCCTAGTTAATTACTTTCATAGTAAACAGTGTCTTGTACTGCTCATGATTATGGGGTTTTGTTTTGAGCAGAGAGAGAAGTCAGTCTTTAAAATCTTTGGTTCCTAATGTATCTAGACATTATTATAAACTTAGAATAAATAAGAAGAAATACTCAGAGAAACTGGTCTGTCTTCACAGTGGTGCAGTTCCACTGATTACAATAGTCTTTGTGAGAGAGAAATCAATTTAAAATTAAAGCACTTATATTTATAAAGTGCTCTTTGATCAAGGGCCTCTGCATTGAACGATTTTTACAATGTCTAAAATATAATAAAAAAATTCCCTGTTGAAAACATTATACAGGGCTGTTGCAATAATTTGCTCAAGGCTGCAGATCAGAGGGATCAAGCAACAATATTCAGTCCACTTTTTTGAAGTGTTCTGACTGCAATTGTCTCTAACATGCTTGACTGATACTGCTAGAGTAGGGGAAAATAAGTGTGAGAAGAAAACCATTGTGAGAAAATCAGTGAGCTGCTTCCATTATTGTAACCTTATACAAAAATGCAAATAATAAGTAACCATTACTTTCAGGATGCCATATTGGATTAAAAACAGAGGAAAGAAAAATAGAAGTTCAACAGCATGTTGGCAAAGACTGAGCAAACAGTAAACTACTGATCCTTGCATCTTTTAAAAGGGTAAAATCCCAGTTGTGCCAGTTGTATCTTTGTGTATAGAACCATGTGTAGGTACTATTGATTCTACACCAGTACAGCTGCTGAAGAGCTGCAGTTTTCATTCTTCAGGATGGGTTTGACAATATTTCAAGAGTTGCTTTTTACCTAGATGGCATAAAATCTTTCCAGAGTGTGGAAAGCCTGCTGCTTCAAGCTAGCTTGATATAACTCCCTACTGCCAGCAGCTTTAGTAGCAGAACCATTCGAGAGTGTTAATGCATCAGATGCTGCATCACCATCCACATTTATGGGCTGAGATCTCCAGACCAGTATTATCTCCCATCCTAAGATTTGTTGGCTCAGTCAGGGAGATAAGTTTGGTGCCAGACAGGGAATTTCCTTCCCAGTGCAGACAGTCTGTGGAATGAGATAAGGGTTACTTTAGCATTTCTAGCAGAGGTAGACTGATCTTGGGCAACTGGGAGATAAAATGGCAGATGAAATTCAAACTAGATGAGGCACCTTGAAGGCAAAAATATCTTGAATATCTTGAATATTATAATGATAAAAATATCTTGAATATTATAATGATGGGCTTTGAACGGGCTGCTACTGCTCAAGAACAAGATACCGGTGTTGTCCTAAATGAAAGCATTGACTTTACTATCTTGTTTCAGCCAAAAAAGAAGTGAATTGAGGTTTGGAATTACTAGAAAAGGAATGGAGTGCAAGCCAGAGGTCATTGCCGACAGTGCCCAGGTGCAAAGGGACCTGGGGGTGCTGGTGACAGCAGCTGAACATGAGCCAGCAGTGTGCCCTGGTGGCCAGGAAGGCCAATGGCCCCTGGTCTGTATCAGGAATAGTGTGGCCAGCAGGAGCAGGGAGGTCATTCTCCCCCTGTACTGGGCACTGGTGAGGCCACACCTGGAGTGCTGTGTCCAGTTCTGGCCCCTCAGTTTGGGAAGGACATTAGGACACTTGAGGACATCCAGAGGAGGCAACAAGGCTGGTGAGGGACTGGGAACACAAACCCTGTGAGGAACCACTGAGGGAGTGGGGTTGTTTAGCCTGGAGAAAAGGAGACTCAGAGGTGACTTTGTCACTCTCTACAACTCCCTGAAAGGTGGCTGTGGTCAGGTGGGGTTGGTCTCTTTCTCCAGGCAGCAGCTGACCGAACAAGAGGACACATCCTTAAGCTGCACCAGGGGATATATAGTTTGGATATTTGGAAAAAGTTTTTTACAGAAAGAGTAATAAAGTATTGGAATGGTTTCCTGGGGAGGTGGTGGAGTCACCATCCCTGGATGTGTTTACAAAAAATGTGTTTACTGGATGTGGCACTTGGTGCCATGGTTTAGTTGAGGTGTCAGGGCTGGGTTGGATTCGATGACCTTGAAGGTCTTTTGCAACCCAATGATTCTATGATTCTGTGATTATTAGGCCACTGTGTAAATCTCTGGTTCAGCTGCATCTACATGGAATTCTGAATCTTCCGTCTCAAGCCGAACATTGTAGAATTGTAGAAGAGACAAAAAAGAGTGTCAAATGTGGCCAGAAGGCTGAAAAAAAGGCTTCCATGGGATGAAAAATGAGGTGGGAAGGGGTTGTAGAGGCAGGTATGAGGCAATAAAAGGTTCAAGGAGTTGTGAGGGGATCAAAGGGGCTAAATAACAAATAATTGTTTGGTTGTCCCTGTATAAGAAACAATAGGAGTCATTTAATGGAAGGTTGGTCCTTCCTACAATATATAATTGGATTGTGGAACTCCTTGCCACAGGATTTTAAAGAGATAAAAAGGTAAATAAAAACCAAAACCCACAAAGCAAACAAACATGCATCCTACTGGACAGTGCAAAGGGGAAAAAATTGAAAAAAAAGAAATCACTTTAGGGATATTAAAGTGTCACTGCTGGACCCAGAAGATTATTTTGGGGTAAGGGCACTAGGTATTTACACTATCCTCATGCAGTCACTATTGGTCATGCTGAGCTAACTGAATATTTACTACTTAAGCAGTACACTCTTATGAAAAAAAAAATAAAAAAAAAATTAAATGGATAAATAAACTCAGAAGGCTTTTTATGTAGCTTCACTTATGCTTTTTTGATTTCACCAGTACTAACAGCTGCGCTCTGTAATCTGGAATATACTGATATTAAGAGCAGGAGGAAAAGCAACTTAAATTCCTTGACCTGTTGGCTCACTGAAGAATTTAAGCAGATACCATAAAAATGCAGGAGTAAAAAGGTAGAGCAGCAGCATTACAAAAACATTAAGCAGGGCTTTACAGTAATTTGCTCAAGGCTGCAGATCAGACAAATCAAGAAACAATATTTAATAAAAAAAATTATAAAATTATATATATATAAAATAAATAAAAAATTAAAAATACACCTTTTTGAAGTGTAATTGGAGTAGGGGAAAAATAAGTGTGAGAAGAAGACCATTGTGAGAAAATCAGTGAAAATTAATTCATTGGTGATTATTATTATTTAATTTCACTGGAACTTCAATTTTTGTGCTTTGTTTTGCTCTGAATACAAGGCTTTCAGGGCTCATGAAAAGACATCATAAACAAGGAAATCTCTGGTCTTCATTCCAGAGAGAGGCACCAATTTCTTTCTCTTGGAGTTCCTAGGCTATCCACTAGTTGGGAAGACTCACTCTTGTCATAGAGGGCCCAGATAGAGAATTTCTACCAAAGGATGCTTATCCTAAATTTAGCTCCATGGGGAAGAAGGTTGGTTTGCCACTGCTGTGGGGCACAGTACCCAAGCAGGAATATCTTTGAAAATACTTAAGAAAACAGTGTTAATATAAAATGGAAGTGGAGGCTACAAAATGGATTTCTCTGGGAGTTATGACTGATTTATTTAATGCTGGAAGAATAAATATGCAAGTGCTTCTTTGAGTAAATGGCTAGATTATCTTTTTCTTTGTTCCCAGAGTGTGTGTGCTCTCTAGAAATTATCTTCTTAATAAATTAAACAGCAGCAATGTTCATAGTAGAAAAAGTGAAATTAAACTGGCTATTGAACTGCCACAGAAAGGGAATTATTTCTCTGTAAACTAAACACGTTTAAATAGAGCTACACAAAAAGAAAAGGGAATTTTTTTCTTTCTCCAAAAAGTCATTTTCTTTGACATTATACTGTTTCTAATCTTATTCCTTTGAATAAAACAACTCTGTTTGCAAGTGTTTTCCCACCAAGTGATATGGATGCTTTTTTCCTGAGTAGTAAGTTGACTGAAAATGGATTTCCAGAGCAGCAATGGATTCTCAATTTATTCTGGTGCAATATGGTAACTAAATTCCTGCTAAACAATATGAGCCTCACAAAATGTGAGGAATGGCTGAGGTTGCTTGGTCTGTTCAACCTGGAGAAGAGGAGACTGAGGAGAGACCTCACTGCAATCAACCCCCACAAGAGGGAAAGTTTAGGTTGGATATCAGGAAAAGGTTTTTTCACCCAGAGAGTGGTTGGGCACTGGAACAGGCTCTCCAGAACAGTGGTCACAGCACCAAGATGGACAGAGTCCAAAAAGTGTTTGGACAATGCTTTCAGGCATTTGGTGAGACTCTTGGGGATGGTCCTGTGCAGGGCCAGGAGTTGCCCCCAATGATTCTTGTGGGTCCCTTCCAACTCAGCATGTTCTGTGACTCTACAGTATTTAAATATTTCATCCCTTGTAGGTTTGAAACAAGGCTTGTAAGGAAAAACCTTCTTTACATAATCCTAAAGTTTAATTTTATCTTGGATACTTACAAGTTTGTTTTAGAAGAGAAGGTATCTGTTGAGACAAAATAAATGTGTGTGTGTGTTTATTTTGGAATTATATTTCAGCAGACCAACCTATTGTTTCTGTTGTTAAAAAGATAAAACATCCCTTTTTTCCTAGTTAAATGTTATTATTATTACCACAGAATAGAAGTTCAGTTATTAGAACAACACATTAGGCCTAAATGTTTTATATTTTCTTAAAAAATTTATTAGGTAAGAGTTAGATCCTAAAGTATTGGGAATAATTTCAAGTATTGTTTCTTTCTTGGAAAGTCCTAAGACTGTGCCAAGCATTTGAGATGAGGAAAATGTTAAACCAACAGATTTTTACACACTGTGGTTTGTTCTTTAGTATAACAGTTGTCTGTAGCCAGCTGAAGGTAGTGGTGTCAAGAGTATGGACAATGTTTGGTCAGGAATCATTTTCAGGAAAATTAATATATCTTAACTTGATAGAGGAGGTTAATTATCATCCTTATCTGTCAACTAGCTTTGTTTGCTAGTTGTACTGTTCTGAGTGCCTGAAAAAATAAGTGACTGAAGGTAACTATATAAAATGTGTGCACTATATCTGTGCTTATAGCTATTTGGCAAATTTTAGCTGCTGTTTTGTTTCATTTAGAATACAATTTTCCATTAATCTGTTTGGCGGTGAAGGTGTGTGATGCCACCCTGAAACTCTCTGATTTTTAATGCCATAGTTTTACTACTGCTTTTAATGCAAAGAAAGTACATTTTTGATAGGCAATGGCTGATAAAAAAATTCTCTTCAGTGTTACAAATAATCCCTATGAATTGCAGAGGTGGAATTTGACCATTCAGGTGGAATTTGATAGTTTTTTGTTAATGATTGAATGATGTGGAGGAGCATTTCACCGTGGCAGAGAAGACAAATGAACAACTTTTTTCCCATAATTTGGGCATTGCCTAGAGCAAGTCTAGCTCAGTTTGGCTCAGAATTTGTTGGGAGCTGTGGAAATACATCCTTCCTACCATCATTTGACATGGTTTGGGCAATGGTTGGACTTGATGAGCTCAAGGGACTTTTCCAACCTAAATGATTCTATGTCACCATCATCTTTGCAATTTTCACAATGCTATTTCTCTTCAGTTTACCAAGATTTCTGTGGACTATTTGGGCACACTGGGTTGTGAATACAACAATCTTTTATCTTTTGGCAGTCATGGCAGAAAGTGGTTGAACTTTTGTAGCTTTCAGTTTAACACAGATTCCATTTTGGACAGCACGTGGTGCATAGACTGTCAAACATTCTGATCATGGGGATGTCTTGCCCATCTTGATTATGGCCTCTTATTTGCTCAAGTTCAATTATCACACTGGCAACATCAAAGAAGTGGCAAATATGTATGGTTGTCCTGATGTGCATGTCACCCAGATACATTGTTTCATAATAATTCTTAAGGCAATATTTATAAAACCTAAACCAGAAAGGGGAAAAAAAACCCCAACCCTTTTAAAGGTCTTTGGATCAAAGTACTGTAAACTTCTGATCAGGATAAATGCAAGGATAAATAAGGATATGGCCGGTGGTCAAGTGAAAATAAGCTTATGGGAATAGACCGTAATTCATTTAAAGGGTGATTCTTTGGTTGTAGAAGTGTATTTGATTTTATTTTACAGGGAAATGCAGAAACCAGTTTTGTAACCATGGTGTTTCTCTCTTCTAGGAACATGCAAGAAATCTTTAACACGATTGTGAAAGAGATGACAGTTCTGCTTCTTCTATGATATTGGGACTTATGGGTACAGCAACCTCACAATGACAAATTTTCAGCATGAACTATTTACATCGGAGCTTTATCCAAGGTTTTACAGTAGCATTGAAGCTGCACTTTTTAATGGTGACAACCTGGACAAGTATAAAAAGATACAGATGGAAAGTGTTTCAAATCTTCTGCTCCATCGAACACCACTTGCCTGACAAAAAGAGAGGGGGAAGGAGAGGAATGTTGAATGAAGGAGGAAGGGAGTGAAGAGAGGTGGAGAGGCCTCAGTCATTCAAGTTGCATCTCTCATTTTTGTTCCAGCAGCTACTTCTGTGTACTGAGGGATAGACCTAAGAAGCAGAAGGTAATTTCTTTTATCATAATAAAACCCTGGAGAAAAAGCTCTGTTTGTGAACACTAGTTGGTGCTTTTATACACAGATCATAAAACTTAAAATAAATGTTAGTGAGGAGTCAGTCTTTCCTTTTATTGTTTTCTGACAGAAGATACACATGCATCCTATTTCAAGGATGATAAAATAATTAATTCTTTTGTCTCTTTCATGGTCCTTTTTATAAAAGCATCAGATGGATTTGGGATATAATTCTGAACCTGTGGATAAACCAGCTAAGGAGATAGCAAAAAGTACCTGAGAAGTAAGCATACAATAAGTTTCTTTCATTGAAATGGTGATTTAATTGCCACCAGTAATTTTTACCTGCAGCTTCTGATGCCAATGTGATGTGTTGACTCAGGATGAGGTACAGTGACGTAATGATAAGATATTAGAACATAAACTTGTTACCCTGGACTGCTCCTAAAGATCTGGCTTTTAAAGCTGCAGGTGAATAAATGAGAAATAAAGCATGGTACTGATAATGGGGTTCAAAATGGACAAACAAAATGAATCAAAGAGCTGGTGCAGAATTCAGCTTGGAATAAGCTGATGAAAATCACTAATTTTTACCCAAATTCTATGCCAAGTTCTAAGAAGAAAGGAATTTTTTTGCTGTGTGAAAGATGTTAGAAAATAAATGGATTTTTAAGCAGTAAAAAAATGGAAGGAGAAAAATAGAATTGGAAACTATAGTGATGTTTCTTCTGGCATTGTTTCAGGGTGTTTTGTTTTGTTTTTTTTTTAATCTTTCTTTAGCAACAGTATCACCCTGTAGGTCTGTATTCAGTTTACAGCTTTTAAGACATGATTTTATTTTAGTATTGTTTTTGAACTATTTCTCTGTCAAAATTACTTAAAATTCTGAACCAGTGGTGCAAGTGCTTGGAAAGAGCTTGGTGGCATACACAGAGCCTCCTTGTTTGGATATCCAGGTTAGTAATGGAAGTTTTGAACAGTCACAAGTCTCAAACATGTTCCTAGGTTGAAATAACCCCTTAATTTGCCATAAAATTGTTGATACTCAGACTTGCACTGATAACTCTTGTCATGCAGTTTTGTCTGTGGGATCCAGGGCAGAGACAGCATCCATTGCTACTAAAGACTTTGCAACAGCCTTTGCAAATAATTTATTTTATATATGTAAAATTTACAGAGTGCTCATACCTCTTCTGCAAAATAGTTGTTGATCCCTAAAGGAGTAAAGATTGAAAAGTAATTTACTATGTTTATTTTACCTGGTTTGCTTATGTAATGTGATTTCTGCTGTCGTTAAAAATGCAGTATAGTTAGGAAATGGTGCAACTATTTCCTGTAGCCCTGTCAGATCCTAAAATGGATTGATACAGATTGTTCTTGACTAATCCATATTTTCATATAATGTTGTATGATATTTTAGATGGTTAAAACGCCACTTCCTCAATAATTTCTTTGAGTATCTTTGTAACTTCAGACTTCTCATTGCTAATTTCAGTAAAACATATTTGATGTTTTTGTTTTTAATATTGTATGAATGAAAGACTTGCCCAGTCTTTAACAGTAAGACCGGTTGTTTTCCAGGTACCCAGCCCCCTGAGCTGAAGGACAGGATTGAGGAGCAGAATGAAGCCCCCCTAATCCAAAGGGAAATGGTCAGGGACCTGCTACACCACTTGGAGACATGGAAGTCTATGGGGCTGGATGGGATCCACCCAGGGGTACTGAAGGATCTGGCAGAAGAACTCACTGAGCCACTTTTGATCATTTTTACCAGCAGGCCTGGCTGCCAGGGAGGCCCAGGTGGCTGGAAGTCAGCACGTGTGGCACCATGTACAGGAAGGGCTGGAAGGGGGACCGAGGAACTACAGGCCTGTGAGTCTGAACCCGGTGCCAGGGAAGGTCGTGGGTCAGATCATCTTGGGTGACACCATGCAGCACATGAAGGACAACCCAGGGAACAGGCCCAGCCTTCTTGAGTTCATAATAGGCACGTCCTGCCTGACCAACCTGGCCTCCCATGACAAGGTGACCCTCTCAGTGGGTGAGGGAAAGGCTGTGGATGACGGACAGGCTGTTGTCTATCTGGAGAAGACTGTAGTAAAGCCTTTGACACTGTTTCCCACAGCATTCCCCTGGAGAAACTGGCTTTATGTGGCTTGAGATGGGAGTATGTTGGATGGGAGCAAACAGTATGGGTGTCTGGGCCCAGGGAATGTTGGATAATGGAGTTAAATCCAGCTGGTGGCCACTCATAAGTGGTGTACCCCAGGGCTTGGTATTGGTGTCAGTCCAATACCTGTTTAATATGCTTTATGTGTTTAATATCTTCAACAACCTAACAAGGGCATCCTCAGTAATTTTGCAGATGGCACTCAGTAAGGCCGGGGTGTTGATCTGCTGCAGGACAGGATCTGCTCTGCAGGAGGATCTGGACAGGCTGGATCCATGGGTTGAGACCACTTGTATGAGGTTCAGCAAGGGCAAGTGCTGGGTTATGCACTGGGAAAAAGGAGACCTTATCCTATGGAGTAGAAGTGGCGGATCTTTAAAACATCCACAGATGTGTTCTAAGGGACAGGGTATAGTGGGTGCCTGGGAGTGTCATGTTAATTGTTAGTTATATTAAAGATCTATTCCAACCTAAATGATTCCATGATTCAATGGCTATGTTTTTACTGTGCCTATCTGGAGACTTTTTACAGAAAAAAATCTTTTCTTCCTTATTTTATGAAAGGTTGGATACATTTACCTCCCACTCAGCATCACTTACAGTCCTTTTGTGGCAGCCGGCAACTGCTTTTTATTCGCAGCACACTTCTGGTGTCATTACTTCTCAATTTCTGTCTGCTGCTAACATTAGGGATCCTCCCAAGACGTGTCATCTCTATCACTGCAAGTCGATATTCATTTATTTCCTTCAAGGTCCACAGCTCTGCCCCATCCAGCACCAGGGAGAGCCTCATGGAAGCAGCTGAGCGGGAACCTGGGATCGCAATCGGAGAATGCAGAGAATGTCCTAAAGACAATGAGTGGTAATTTACCCAACTGATTATCCACTGCTTTAAAACCCAATCAGCTGTTTACAATGAGCTCTTTTTGGTCACGAACTATGAATCTAATCAAATCATACTGGAAAAACAGCATGGTAGTATGAGGGCTTTTCCCTCTATGTGTGTCCTTTTATAGCTCACTCAGGATAAGGAGAGTAGTTGAAATAAGAGCAGGCAAATGATAAAACCTACCTTTTTTATTTTTTCTTTTTTTAATCCACAAAGGTGAATAATGCAGAATCAAATGCTAGAAGCTTTTTCCTCCTAAATTTTTATTCAGTTTACACAGTGTGACTTATATTACTGCTGGTCATTTCCAGCTATGTTCTTTGTACGGCTGGTAGTTCTGAGTTAGGTCCTTCCCTGAAACCTGTTCACAGGATTTTCACTTCAAGTAACTTGGAAAGGAAGCATTTTTATGGAAAAGGAAATGGATTTCATCAAGGTTTACATGTTTTTTACCCCTCCAGAGGAACTTCTTAAGACACTAGAGGAAAGTGATAAGTAAGAATAAATAGGAAAAAGTGTTTCAGAGCTAACAAACAGAAGACTGTTAGGGCACAGCAGAACAATTAATTCACTCTGTAGGCAGCTTTAATTAGGAATCATTGTTAGGGATTTTCTGAGTCCTTGAAATATGTAGTTAATGGGCTACTGGCTAAAATTAGTTTTCTTTTTGGCTGTAGAAAACCCTTGCCTCTCAGAAAACTGTCTCACCTTGATGAGTTTGATAGGACTGCTGATAAAAACCATCAGTTGGCTTTCAGATGCACCAACATAGACTTGCTCATCATTCAGAGATACAGTGCAGCTGCTTCCCAGGGACTACAGCCAAGAGACCTGTGTCTGCTGAGTAAGTAGTGCTGAGCAGTCTAAATTTGAAGACATGACTTTTATGTGGGTGCTGACAGAAGGGGTAAATGGCTCTTGAATTTTCTGTATCTTTATCTATACCGATTGTATATTCAAAATGCTTATGTAGTTGATTTTAAACCATACTACCCAAGATGCACATGTTAAGAAACAGAAACTGTAGGTTTCTGATTTCCATCAATGAGAAATACTTCCATCTTTTTGTTATTGTACACCTTGATTTATTTTAAGGTAGTAGTTCATGTTTGTGTAGCATAGCATTTAAATTGACAGTGGGATGTTAAAGTTAGGACCTTTTCACAATCATCAGGAGGTGCAGAGGTTTGTTATCACTGGGGATTCATGGCACATTGGAAAGGTAGAGGAAGTTAACTTCAACAGTTTATAGCAGAAGTTTCAACATAGAGATGTGATTCATAAAACCCTCTCTCATTTCCTCAGTGTCCTCATCCTCATTTTTCAAATTTTCTTCTGTTGATACTTAAGAGGCACTGAGAATGACTGAAACTCACTGTGCTTCCTGGAAGGATCTTATGTGTGTAAAACAGTAATGTTATCCTGTTCTGGGATTATTTTACTTTTTAAAAGAGTATTTGAGCCCTAGGGTGGGATTGAATACTGGTCCCTTAAGGAATTAGTAAAGTACTATTTTGATATCAGTGCTAGAGTATGAATTGGGTTTGGCCACCTGAATGAATTTTAAGCTTTCTGTTCTAGGCAGTGAAAATCCTGTTTGGCTTCATGCTATTGATTTATTATTCTGAGATCTGCATCCACCTGCAATCAATTCTTACAAATGAAGATGAGATTTAAATACTTCTGTTGTTTTCTGCTTAAGCAGAAAAAAAATGCATTTGGTTGACCTGCAGGGCTGCAAGTCTCCATTCTACACAATATAAGGGAATCTGAGAGTGGGTTTGAAGGCTGTTTGCAACATGTGAAGCTCTGAATTTTAAATGGATGTTTTCATCATTAGCTTTAGAGAAACCTTTCTTCTTTCAGCTTCTCCTTGCAGAGGTTAAGCCTGCACACCTACATCCCGATCCAAGAGGGAAGCTGGTTGTGATTCAGTAATTGTCTGGTAAGAATAATTAGGTCATTACCCATGACTGGCAGTGCTAAAAAACCCAGCTGGAATTTGTGAATTTTGTTGATTGTTGAATGGCTGTTGGTGAGATATTTCATCCCAAGTGTTTGACTTGGAGCTGTGGTAGTGGGCTTATGAGCCAGATAATGTTCTTCTGTAATGTGTATGAATTTTAGGACTTTTGATTATTTTCACAGTGTCAACCAATAATTTTTGTGATATAGACTGCTGTTTTCAGTAAAGGGCTGAAAGAATTGGTGTTCTGTACAAATTGATGCCTACTAACAGCAATAATCTGAACAGAGGGACTTGCACGGTTTTGAGACATTTCTTGAACATGCTTTGTTGGGCATTTTATTGAATACAAATATCCTGGAGAAGACTACATAGTCTTGAATTTTGGTTTTACCTGGTTGCAAAGGAGGTCATTACAGAATAATTAATGCAGAAAGGTTTCTGCAGCATTAACTCAAATTGCTGAGGCAGTTTCTGCAAAAGTAACACCTGGTCAGTTATGTAAACATCCTTTACCAACAACTCCTAGTCCTTTTCATGGTTAAAAATGTGAGTGTTTAAGATGTCTTAATATGAGAGTGTAAGAAATAGACATGTAATGGAACTGAGTATTCTTCTAGATACACTTTATTTAGAAGTCTGGTTAAAAGGCAGTATAATTTCTGATTTAAAAAAAAAGTGGTTACAGTTCAGCTTAGTACAAAGAATCATGATATAAGGGGGAGAAGATAAGATGGACATGGATGAACAAAGTGGAAGTCTACTAAGTAAAGAGTGTCTTTTCCAAAAAAATAGAGGAATTTTCCTGTTTAATGGTGGTCAAAATAGATTGGACTGATAAAACTCCTTAGTCACTAATTACAACTAAAGGTAAAAGGATACCAGTTTTTTAAATGTTCAAATTTTGCTTCATTAGTAAGAACATGCCTATATTTGGTTTCTAATTTATTTTCATTTTCTATTAGCACGTAAGATGAAAATGGGACCTGATTTTTGATGGTACCACTAAGGAGACAAGGGTGGCTCACCCACCCTGGGGCAGCAGTCACCAGCTGGTGGTCCTCAGGGGTTTGATAGGTTTCCAGGTTGGAATGGGAAGGTGTTTCCAAGGGTGCTCAGACTTTTTATTAGTGTCTCATGGCCTCAGCTGCCACCTCACAGTGAGGAGCAGCCCCAAGACACCTGCTTTTGTCAGAAGCACTGTCTGCATAATCTCCTTACAGCTTGTGTGATCAAGGAACATATGTCTGATAAGCATGGTTATAAACAAACCTGTCATCAATATTCTTGCCTCCTGAGCCCACCTTGGCCACAGGTGGACACCACAAGGAAGAGCCTGTGGTATCAGGTTGGATATAACAAGTTGGTATCAGTGCAGAATGGCAGAAAAGCAGATGTGCTCGTGCCCACATCCAGCACACTCTTGTTTAACACACACATCTCCAACCTGAGAAGCCCAGGTGATGGTTTAAAGACTTGCATCATCCATAAAATCAGTAAGGATTACAGACATCCATAACTGTGTTTCCAGGTGGGGTTTTTGCTGCTAAAAGCAGCTGTTCCTAGAGCTGAGCTCCTTTCCCCGAAGGAAGTTTAATTTTCTGTGTCTTGTCTGATATATGCAAGTTGTATTTTAACTTTTGCTTTCTGTAAACAAAAAGTTACCCCTTTGTATTAGAATATTATTTTCTCAATATATTTTTAAAAGTAAAATGCAGTAAAATTATTGCACGGTATGCACAAGAAACAGTCAATACAGTGTAAGGGCATATTTCAAACCCTGCTGAAATCAACTGTAAAACTCTCATTGATTTAACTAAGCCTTGGACCAGGTTTTAATAGATGAGATTAGGCAGAGCACCTGCTTGGACATTAACCATTGTGCATAAAGGTGCTCTTCCTTGCTTCTAGCTGGCATTAAAGTCCTGTAGAACGCATATTTTTGTTGCCAAAAGCTTTATTCTTTAAGAGACTGGTTCATTTTCAAGTTTGGACCTTGAAAATGGCAAGTAGAGATAACAATGATTATTGCTGTTGAGATATATTATTATACTGTTCCTACACAGAACTACATAATAGTCCCGCTTCTAAATTGGTATTTTATTGGCAGTGATAATGATGGGTTGATAGAGTGTAGAAATGTTGAGCAGGGAATTACTATACTGGCTTAAAGATCTAGATCTAAGGAATATTGGTGGGGGAGAAGAAGAGTACCCTGATTTTGGAATATTAGCTTTTAGACCAAAGGAAGCAAAAGGTTGTTGTAGCTCACCTTCTACCATTTATGATAGCAGATCTCTTGTGATTTATGCTTCCTACAGTACTTAAATGAATATATACATTGGACCAAAGTTATCTTTGGTTCTCCCATTCCTAATTTAAACTGCTTCTTGCCCTTCCTTAATAAAGGCAAGACGGAGTTACAGCCTTGGGCTTTCTTGAGCAAGTAGAACACTCCATCATACTGTACCAGGGCTTTTTTGACTGGTTTTTATTGCAGATGACCAGCTGGAAGAGCTGTGCAGCTCAGCACATAGTGTTGATGTTCTTCTTTGGCCATTGGAATGAAAAAGGCTAGTAAAATTCTGAGGGTTTTTTGTTTTTGGTTTTTTTTTCCCCTTTCTTTTATGACTTGCATCCTCTGGGGCCCTGCTCTACTGAGAGCACTGTACTTCACCTTGCAGCCTCCAGGGCTAAACCCATAGTTTAGCACAATTTTCGATTTTCCTAAACTGTTGCCAAGTGCAAGTAGACATCAGGTGGCACTTTCTCTATACTCTATCCAATTGTACAAAATACAGTACTTAGGAGCCCTGTAATGGACAGCTGCCAGAAAGCAGACATTGATACCTGTCTGATGAGCTCTCTCCTGAAAATGGTGCAGTTTTCACATTGCTTCTTGTTGCACTCTGGTCCTGGTTACAGTGCCAGCAGAATGCTGTGCTCACAGAGACATAAGCGCTTCAGGCTTAAAGGGGATTATTTTAAGATTAAATGCAATGACTCCTTCTGCTACTTTTAAAATGGATCTGAGGAGAAAAGAAATCCTGTTGTTTAAAATGCTCCCTGCTCCTCCCATGCTCACTGCTGAGGACCTGTGACCTACTGGTTTGCCTTGGCAGGATTTCCCCTTCCCTGCAGCTTCTCCCCCTGCAGCTGCTCATTTTGGAGCCCACATGGCTGTACTCATTGTTAAAAAACACAGCTGCTCTGCATCCATTGTAAGCTCCAGCTATTGATTTAGATCCTCCAATTTTCATGTGTTGAAAGACAAAATGGTTGTTTAGAGAGGCATTTGTGTGGAACCTGCAGTCAGCCAGGGCCTTGAGGCAGAACAGCCTCAACTTCTCTGCATGGTTGATGTGCCAGAGCACTCAGAGTAGCTCACAGTCTCTTGTCCTTGTTTTATTATAACGAACACAAACTAATAAGCCGGAACAAGATAACTACTTTTAGAGAGAATACACAGTTCTGTTGGATCAGGCAGGTTTAAATCAAAAGGTCTGACAGCAAATCTTCCCCCATCTCCAGAGGTTCCTTTCTTCTGAGTTTGCTGGGAGAGATCGGTCACCAGTTACCATCGTGGACAAACCAAATGTGACTGGAGGAAACAGATTTGTTATCAATCAAACCAGAGTAGGACAATGAGAAATAAGCCCAAATCTTAAAAACTCCTTCCCCCAACCCTTCCCTTATTTCCAGGCTTAATTTCACTCTTGAATTTTTTCTCTCTTCCTCTCCAGGGGTGCAGAGGAATGGGGAAAAGGAGTTGTGGTCAGTTTATTGATGTTTTTGCTGCTCCTTCAGGGACTGCTCCACAGTGGGGTTCCTTTCATGAGAGAATGTCCTCTGCAAACCTCTCCAAAGTGAGTCCTTCCCACATGCTACACTTCCTTATGAACTGCTCCAGCATGAGTCCCTTTCCATGGGATGCAGTCCTTCTAGAACAGACTGCTTCAGTCTGTGTTCCCTGGGTGGTTACAAGTCCTTCCACCATGTTCTTCACCAAGGGCTCCCAGAGAATCTCATCTCTGGCACCTGGAGCACCTCCAACCCTGCCTTCTTTAACCTTGGTGCCCTCAGAGCTGCTCCTCTCACATATTCTCACTCCTCTCAGCTCTGGCTACAATTGCTTTTGCACACTAATGCTTTCCCCTTAAATATGTTATCAAAGAGGCACTGTCACCATCCCTGATGGGCTCAGCCTTGGCCAGTGGTGCATCTGTCTTGGAGCTGGCTGCAATTGACTCTGTCAGACACAGGGAAACCTTCTTGCAGAAACCACCCTTGCAGTGCCTCCTCTCTCCCCAAAACTTTTCTATGCAAATCTGGCCAAGAGCCCTTGGGATCACTTTCAAGGATTCTTCAGTCTTGGGGAAGTGTTTTGGATGTGCAGGATTTGCTGAGGACAATTTTAATGATGTTTTGAACAGGAGAACTCCCAGGGTTTATTATTTGCTTTATTTTTATTTGCTTTACTTATTTGGCTTGTACCACTATGTCCCTGCATCCCTGAAGGTCCCATGATGATTTGCCCACTGTTTTAAGTGGAGTGGAGCAGGACATGAATGCCTGACATGAGGAATGCTACAGCTCTGTCTCAACAGGTGCAGCACTATGTTTTCTAATCTATCTGATTGTAGGGGTGCAGCATTTTCAATTTATTTGAAAATTTCAGCAGCACACAATAAATATCAATACTACAAGGGATGGAATGATATGCTGTTATCATACTAGAAATGGTATTTCAAAATTAATCTTGCCAAATCAATTTCACTATGACTTTTATTACAGTAGCTTAAATAATGAGCCTGGTAATAAACTGCAATATATATTTGATTTGTTTTAAATGTACAAGCAAAAAGAAAGAAGTGCCAATTTATATAAAATTAAGTTTTTGAGGTGTAACAGTTTTTAATGAAGGGAGCTATTTGTCACAAATTATTTGGTCTGTTTAGAGGTAGAATTAGAGTTGCCTCTCTAAAGGTGGAGTAGGTTTCAGTATGCATATTGCCTGCCTTAGAAATGCAAATAAAACGCTGTCCTTACTTGGAGGATGAGATGAAGGATGGCTCAGAAGCCTTGGATTAGGTTAGGAAGTGAAGGAAGGAACTGATACATCCATTGATATCTCCATTTCTGTATGCTGAATGTAACTATTTTGTACTTTGGGAGAGTTGCTGACTTGTCATGGGATGTGCATTGTGCATTAGCAACCTTATGCATTCCCATGATGCAATTTATGTTGCATCCACACTGGAATCCTGTTGTGCTCAGTAGCTGGGAGTTTATGGTGTGCAGGTTTAGCAGCTGAGGTGATGTGTGCAATACAAGGCTGAGGGGGTGTGTTTGTACAAAGTGTGGTTTGTGTGCACTGCTGAATTCACAGATGGCTTTTATGCCGTGGAATTACGGTGAAAGCACATTTTGGGGAATTTATGGCATGAAAAATGAAGCTGGTCTCGTGTTTGGAAGTTTGGCACTTCAGTGTCAGTACTAAAGGGATTTTTGGATTTGAGATGGAACATGTGTTCTGTAACTCACTGTGCTCTCAAGTTCTACATTTGATCTGTCATAAATTTGGTGCCAGTGCACTCACTTGACGGTCTCTGTTTTGAGCTGTAGCCCAATATTAGTGAAAAGCAGTCAAAGTCCTCTTGGGGAGGCTGTTTGTAAATCACTGCTTGTGCAAACTGCACTACTGGTAACAGTGAAAAGGAATTCCAGAAAGATGAAAGGGGTCATCATTTAGAAGATGCTATCTGCTGTGTAGGCAAATTACTATAGCCAATTCCTTCCTTTTCTGCCCCATGTATAACTCTTTGCCTGGGACAAAGAAGACTCATAAATATCTCCTTTTACCTCCTGCTTTCCTAATGTAAGGTATTAGAAAAATCTGGTTCTTTGCAGAAGAGAAATTTAGTTGTTTATAAAAATTTATCTTAGCAATGTGAAATAACATCATGCATGAATAAAAGATGTATCCAGCTCTTAATGGGAGAACAATTATTGCTCAGAGATTTCCAGTATGGTCTCTTTAGATGTGTATTTTCACTGAAAGCAGCTTGCATGGGATTTGTTTTATTTGTGTGTAGCCCATTGTTTCACTGTAACCATGTAGCTGTGGGATCACAATGACTGACATTTGCTGTTTGACCTGGAAGTGACTTCTTGAAAAGCTTCTAAATACATGAATGCCTGGGTTTCTGTAACTTGCAGACAAAGTGGCTTCTAATCACGTCGCAGAGTAGCTCCTTTGTAATAGAGAGGAAACCTATTGAAACCAGGGTTTGGCTATCAGTCACTTGCAGATTTTCAGAACACCTGAGAAACAATACGGAGTACAGGTGCTTCCAAAGTAATTAGTATGTATTCAGTTAATGACTTGTCACCCTCTCTTTATTTTGGAAAAAGAAATAAAAACCCCTGTTTCACACACTTTCACTTCTCAGCTCTAGTCAATCAAGAATTATAAGCAAGCACATTTGAACTCATAATGAACAAGATATGTAGTTGCTTAGTTTTTAATTAGGAAAGGCACATTGCGTGCACAAATATAATTACAGCTTTTTTTTTTTTTTTAAAGACCAGCAATTACCAGGAAAAAAGGTTATTGACACACTTGAGCCTTATTTACAGATGTGCATTTCAGTGATGCCAATACAAATATAAAACTGTGTGCGCATCACCAGGATCCAGCTTTATCCATACACACATATGAACTTCTGAAGATGTTCTGATGGCTGGATCTGTGCTGGAAATTCTTGTGAGAGAGTGAGGTGTTGGGAGGATGTGAGAAACACAAACTGAAGAAGGCATGCAGAAATTACTGAAAGATAAGCCACCCAAATGCACTCGCTACTGGTACAACAGCGTTTTGGGCTTTTTTCCTGAATGACAGTAAAGATGCCAGAAGGTTGCAGACTCTGTAGAAAAATATACACGTGCACCTGTGATTCCAGCTACTAACCAATAGCTTGGAATAATGTCTTGGATACAGGAATTTCGATGGCTCTTCTCTTGCCCACTTCCACCTCCCTTTCACTAAATTGCTGAAGAGACTCTCTTTTAACTGTGGTGACTGTGAGAGACAGGCTCTTTCCACTGTGGGGGAAAAAAAAATTAATTCCCTGCCTCTGGAAAGCTGATAGTCTTCAGCTTAAGTCTAAGTTGTCTTAATGGGTTTTAGACTGCCAGATAGCAGGCGTTCTGCTCTATGACAACTCTGCTTTGGAAACTCACTGCACAGACCTAATGGAAATGGATGTAAAGTTTAGTGATTGTTAAACTGTGACGCTGAGAGACAGCACCCTCGAGGTAAAGTCCTCCAAATGAACTGCAACTGCACAATAGTTCAAGGAAACTTGTCATCCAACCACCAGGATCTGACATTGCTTCTGACTGGCAGAAGAGAAGATAAAAACACTTTATGGATTCCTGCAGCCAGAAGCAGAATTTCCCAGTTTAGAGTAAATGTAAAGCCCTTTGTGTGTGTGTATGTTTTATATTTTATCTTTGTAAATACCTGATTGTATTGATGTGCAAAGAACCCTATTAAAAAGGTCATGTTAAACAGCCACAACCCTTGTAGTAAAGAGTGAAGTAAAGGGTTCTTTGTAACAATTTATAATATTTTTTTTTTCCTTGAGAGAAGATGAATGTCTTTCCTTCATTCCCCTGCTGTTTGAGAACTTCAGCAAGGATATCACAGGTGCTCCCTGCCCCTGTTGCAGTGTTGTCCTTCATTTTGTGATGCATTATGTAAAGGTGTGAGAGGCTGCAAACTTCAGGAGTCTAAAGCAAAAAACGAGGATATTTTTTACTATCCAAGTTTCTACAAACTTAGCTGAGTTCCAAGCCAGGCTTACGACCTTGAGCTGCACTGCCACTGAGATTATCTCAGATGATTAAAGCATGGTGCTAATTATGCCAAGGCTGTGAGGCCACTCACTTGAGTTGGACCTGCTGCTCCTTGTGGGTCATCAATATTCAGTGATCAGAATATTCTGTGATTGCTAAAAACATTTGGCTTGACAGGCAGATGGAATCAGCTCACTTTGTTCAGCAGCTCCTTCTAGAGCTGAGCAGGAACTTCACCAGCCTCAAAATTAACTCATAAACTGGCATGTTCCAGGTGTCATAGCATGCCCTAAAATGGGAAATTTGTGTGAGAAGTTATGCATTTCAGTAGCTTACTGGTGAACTCTCATATGAAGACCTTTCATAAAACCCCTTTCCTCTGGACACCAGGTGGTCTGAAATCTGTAAAACTGAAGATAGATCTCAGTGTCTCTGTTCTGTATAGAAGTATAATCCATAATGCTACTGGGAAGGTGAGAAAGGAGGATGTCTGGGGTTTTTTGAGAGTTTTACATTCCAAAGAGTTTTTAAAGATGACTTGCACAACACTGGGAGTTCTGTCTCTGAGACACCACCATGATGAATAACTAAATAAGATGTTTTTGTGAGCAAAGTCCTTTGTAATGCAGACCCTTTAGAAAGCAATAGATCAGACTCCTGGCTGATGTTCTCCACTATCGTTCCATGGCTTGAATATAAATATATGCATATATATATTTAATACCTTCTGTGATTTTTCTCTGTATTTCTAGGAGGTTCTTCACTGAACTGCATCAAGATGATCTGGGAGCATTTCTGTAGAGCAGGTTGTTGGCTTAAAGGATTTTTGTGCCCTTCATGCTGCCCTTCAGGTTATAGAACAGTCCTTTATCTTTTACATTTTGATGCATTTTGGGTATTTTTTTTCTGTTTGAGAAGAGGTCTAAGAAATTGGGTGCATTATCTCAAATTGAAACTATCCTAGATGAAATTTCAACACTTACTTTTATATGCTCTACATACTTTAATATGTTTCTGACTGTGAAATAAAATGCATCATCTCAACAAAATAGCTTCTTCTTTACTGCTGCTTCACTCTGCAAAACATCTCCTGTAATATCTTTAACTTCCCGGCAGCAATTCAGCTCAGTTAATATACTACAAGTGTAGAACTTGTATTAAATCTGTGAAATGACTGCACCCCCCAAAATCACAGAATAAGCTGAGTTGGAAGGGACCCATCAGGATAACTGAGTCCAACTCCTGGCTCTGCACAGCACCAGGGATGGGGGCTGTGCCTTAGAGCATTGTCCAAACACCTTTTGCACTCTGTCAGGCTTGGTGCTGTGACCACTGCCCTGGGGAGCCTCTTCCAGTGCCCAAACACTCTCTGCATGAAGAACCTTTTCCTAATCTCCAACCTAAATCTCCCCTGACACAACTCCAGGCCATTCCCTCAGCTCCTGTCTCTGGTTACCAGAGAGAGGAGATCAGTGCCTGCCCCTCTGCTTTCCTTCACAGGAAGCTGTAACTGCAGCAAGGTCTCCCCTCAGTCTCTTCCAGGCTGAACAGACCAAGTGATCTCAGCCGCTCCTCACACTTCTTCCCCTCAAGGCTCTTCACCCTCCTCATTGCCTTCCTCTGGACACTCCCTAGCAGTTTATATCCTTTTTTCTCTTACAGTGCCCAAAACTGCCCCCAGCACTGGAGGTGAGGCTGCCCCAGTGCAGAGCAGAGCGGGACAATCCCCTCCCTTGCCTGGCTGGCCATGCTGTGCCTGATGCCCCCCAGGACAGAGATGTCCCTCCTGGCTGTCAGGGCACTGCTGACCCATATCCATATCCAGGACCTCCAGGTCCCTTCCCAAGGCACTGCTCCCCAGCCTCTCATTCCCCAGTCTGTACATGCAGGGCTGCACAATCCCAGGTGCAAAATCTGGCACTTCCCTTTGTCGAACTTGCTGTGGCTGGTGATTGTCCAGCCCTCTCATTTGTCCAGGTCTCTCTGCAGGGCCTCCCTGCCCTTGAGGGAACCCACAGATCCTCACTGTTTTGCATCATGTGTGAACGTGCTCAGTATAACTTCCAGTCCTGCATCCAAGTAATTGATGAAGATACTGAAGAGCACAGGGACAATGATGGAGCCCTCTGGAACTTCACCAGTGACAGGTCAAATGTCCGATGTCTCACATTCACTGTAACTCTTTACACCTGACCTGTGAGCTCATCCATCATGATGATGTGTTTATCCATCTCATGGAAGAAATTCTGCTAAAATCTTTTAAACATAATCTAATGTATATAATGAATGTAGTGGCTTTAGAAAGTTTCAAGGAAATGCTACAGAACTGCAAACTATTTACTAGAATTTACTTCAATGCGCTTCCTAGGTGAGCAAGGTGTGAGGACAGCTGCTGTCAGGCTGTAGCTGCAAGAGGCTTGGCTTGAGGAGAGCACAGCCTGGTGGTGCAGCAGCTGAACTGAGCTTTTCCCAGACCTCTTCCACAGCATAATTGTCCCATCCAGGGCTGCCATCACTATCCCTCACACGTCTGCTGGAGCATCCCTCTGGCTGTCCCACACCACCAGGTAGGCAGGAGAAGTGAAGCACAGGCTTTCTCTCATTGTGCTGTTCCCCAGGCTGTGTTTTAGGGTTCTTCATAGACAGACTGCACTGTCATACTTTTGGGGACTGCAGCTTCCATGGAAACAACACAGTTCTTGTGCTCTTGCTCTGAGGAAGCTGCTTCATGAAATGTGATTAAAAGAATACACTTACTTAAAAGCATAGATTTACAGCACTAAAGCTGTAAAAAAAGAGAAAACTATAGAATTCATTAAGATTATATTAAATAAGGATTCCTCTCAGCTTGTAAGGCTGTTGTATCCTGAGGAAATGAGAACTACATCCTTTCTGCCTCTTTTCTACCTAAAAAGCCGTATGTAGAAAAGTCTCACTGGATCATCTGCCACTCTTTAGTCACAGATAAAAAGGCTTCACTCTTTTCTCCTTTCACTGCCTCCCCTTCCTGGGCCTGGCACTGGAACACGGCTTGGTATTGCTGGGATTTAAGTTGTTTTCTTTTCCTTCTCAAGGTGCTTTGAAACACCTCAATTTGTATCTTTGCAGCTTCAGCTTGATAACTGCTTGGGATTTTTTAAGGTCTTTTCAGATATGGCAGTAAGATTTTTAAATCTGTGTTGAAGTCTTTGTTTATTGCACACATTTCTTAGGCACTGCGGAAACCTGTTTATTTTCTGCAATATGTCTGTTTAGATTACATCTGGGATTTTCAGTTAATGAGGAGGAAACAATCCCAACCTTCTCCATTTTAGGGAATCCTCGGGAGACTTGTCAGATGGGGTGGTGTCTTATACTGGGGTGCTCATGGATTTGTTTTGTGAAGGAAAAATGCCCCACGCTGACAAAAGTGGCTCCTACATCAAGCTGAAAACATAGAATAAAAAAGAGGAGATGGGTAATAATTAATAGACCAAAAGCTGTGCATGTCTAATATTTTCATGGTCATGAATGCTAAATAAAGTGGGAATTAACACAGTCCTAAGACTGCTGGGTCATGGAGGAACAGCAGCAACACAACATTCCAGGTTTCCTGATTCTCCCAGTGCAAATCTAGACTACTCAACCAAGGTCCCCCAAACCCCCACTTTGTTGGCAAAGCATTCAAAGGATGGAGTTTATCTATACCATGGTGAAAGGACCAAGAGCAATGGGCAAAATTTTGAGTAGGATCATCTTTTCAAGCCTGGAAAGTCTACTTGGCAGCAGCATCAGTGACAGTCAGCAGCTGGCTGACACTTTTGCAAACTTGCACTGCTTCCTACTTGAATATGGAAGAATTTCTCTACATTTTTAGTAGCACTACTTAGCAGATCATCATGAATGAAGAAAGAGTATTTTTATCATCATCTTGGCTTCACTGAAATTTTGGGTGAATAGAAAATGTATGATATTTTCATCAGTTCACTTTCTTGTGATTCATTTATTTAGCTGCTATATATATATATATATATATATATATGTATATATATATATATAATTTTTTTTTCATAAATGCCTGTTGTGAAATTTTGGATGTGTGACATCTGCAAGATTTGCTGTTGCAATAATTAACATGAAATGATGCAGAAACCTTTTAGGATAACTGAATTATCAATATCTCCTTCCAGAGAGGCTTCAGTTTTAGTTAGTATCATTTAATCCAAATACTGTAAAGGCAGAGGAAATAAAGTGTGCACTATATTAATGACTTGTTTAAAAATCACAAACATTGTGTGTGCTTTCTGAATAGAAAACTGGATGATGGAGAAAAGAAAGAATCTCTTTTCAACACTGGCCAGACTGAACTACACAGAAGTTTTTCAGAAGACTGGGATCTCTCAGTTGCTTTTATCATCTGTGATGTTCTATAAGCCTTCCAGGCACACAGAGGACACTCACTGCTCCCTCACTGGAAATTTTATAATCCTAGATTACTACGACAGGCAAGGATTTAGATTACTATGACAGGCAAGGATTAAGAAATTAGTTTGGCAGAATGATCTTTTTGCCTCTTTCCTAACCTCACTTGAGAGAACACAGAAGCATATGAACTTAGACGTCGGCTTTCATTTTAGTGCCAAAGGATTTAAACATTTTCTGGAGAGTGTTATAGAGCTCTGGCTCAGGAAAAAGCCTCAGTGATGGAGCCTTGTAAGAAAATAGAAAGAAGCTTGTTGAACATGGTTTGGTGGTTTTTTTTATGTTGTTGTGGTTTGTTTTTTTTTTAAAAATCTGCTTCCAAGGATACCGTTGGTTCATTCAACCCTCCATCTGTAAACTGCTTGGCAGTGGGGGGGATTTGCATCAACGTAGACCTGAGAGGAGGGAAAAGACAGATTTGATTCTCCCACGCAGAGAGATCAGCTCTGCCCTGCGGGAGTGAAGGGATGGAAGGCAAGATGTTGGAGTGTTTGTGGAGAGGAGGTGGTGGTACCTGAGTTGGTCTGGTTATTAACACCTCGCACTGAGGAGCTGCCGAGCTTCCCATGTGCTGCTCACTGGCAAAGCTGTCGCTGCTGGGCAAGTCTGCAAGTGCCTCTGCAGCTTGCTGCTGAGTAGGAGGGGTATGGGAGCACAAATGGACCTCGTTCCCAAAATGCAGAGATTTTAGGAAGTGGGTGGGACAATCACGTGCCCATCTGCTCAGCGGCGTGAGAGAATTTTCAGCTCTCCCAGCAAAATAAACCATGGCCATGGTTTTGAAAGAGCACACAGTATTGTTTTGTTCTCAGTTTCCCTCCAAACAAATTCTTTTGTGACTGAGTTGCATATTTAAAATATTTTCCAGCAACCTGTAAGAAACATAAGTTCTGTTTGGAAAAAAAGAAAAAAAAAGAAAAGAAGAAAAATAAAATAATAATAATAAAAAAAGTACAGACACTGACTAAATGCAGACATCCTGGAATGAACAAGAGAGGAAAAAAAAACCCCACCCAAATAAATCTATTGGGAGGGAAATGTAGAACACTGTAAATAATCTCAGACAAATACAACTGTAATAGAATAAGCTTATCCTGACTCAAGCCACTAATCCATATTTATTCATGTAACAAGTAGAGTTCAGAGACGTAAATTTAATTTGTATCTTGTTGCCTGAATTCATGTGAAAAGGCTGCTAAATTTGCTTATATAAAAATTCCAATATTTTATACATTTTCATCAGAAGTATTAAATAGTATTTCCTCTCTATTTTCTTTTAGTGTGCAGAAACAAAATTATCTTTAGATACATTCCTGTTTAAAGTTTTGAAGAAGTACAGATCTTCAAAGTGAATCATAATTTTTGTTCAAACCATTGGATAAAGAGTCAAATATAAATGCAAGCTGAATGGATTTCATAGACAAATGCTACTGTTTAGTTGAAATGTCATTGTGTCATCCCCATGTGTGTAGCTGAAAAAATGCTATTTTCCCAGCACAGGCTATTTTCTACAACCCTGCAAAGGTGGAACACACTGAACACATTTACTTGCTCGTGTCAGGCTGCTCTTCACAATGAGCATAGTTTCTCTTCTGATTAATTGCCTACAAATCACCCCAAGAAGATGAAATAACCAGTTCCAGAGAAAATTGTCACCACTACTTTCAGCTTCTAGTATTCAGTCAGATAATTACTGATGTTTGTCATTAAAATTGGGAAAATGTATGTTCCTTTTGACTCCAGTTTTCATATTTTTGTGTCTCACTTAGATTGAAATGTCAGATAGCTGCAAATGGTTTTGTACTAATAATTAATTAAACCATAAAGAAACCAGCCAAAGCTGTGTAGCCTTTTCAGTAAAAGCAATTGTTTATTCCAGCTGTGTTCTCCAGAGCAATCTTTCAAAATTAGTGTTGGAATTCTTTATTCCAGATTGCCATATATTTAATTGTCTTTCATTAGTCCTCATTTCTGCTCTTTTATTTTGCCTTTCTCTTTGTTCCAATTATTTTTCATGTGAGTACTTTCTGCTTTCCAAATTGTTTAATGCAAGCTAAATTATCCAAATCACATAAAGATTTAGAACTTCAAATTAAGCCACATAATTTATCCATTGTGAATTTTTGTCATATGACTTAAAATGTGTGAGCAGAAAGAGTAACAGATGAAAACATAAATTTCAGTCCTGGTTTCATTAATATATAGATACTAGAAATAAAATACCAGTTTATGTAGCATATAGACAGGAGTTGGCATACTTTGTGACTGATCAGGCCCTGGATGAACAAGGCTGACCCAACTGGTTTGTGATTTGAGCTAAACTCAGTCTCTTAGAAATGTACCAGAAAATGTAAGAGATCAGCAGATATCATGGGAATGAGGATTGTGGGAAATCTCTTTCCAGTAATCTGAACAGAATCACTGCACATGAAGCTTATCAGGGTGAGGTAAAAAGGCAGTATTATACAGCAACATTCTTTGGATTTTGACACAGAGATACTGGGCACATAAACATTAGATCTGGGATTTATCTACCCTACCCAACATAGCTGAAAGTGGGATGCCTACATCCATGTTCATTATTTTCTATCTCTTGTTTTGTAGTTGAAAAGAGATAGCAACTTCTTCATGGCTGATTCTACCCTAGGATAGAGGTGTCTGAGACCTGCTGGATAAGATGTGGTGATAATCTTTCATGCCTCAGTTTTTTGGATGTTTAACTTAAAAGTGAAGCCCTTGTGAGCTGTCAGAGGGGAAGACAGGCAGTCCTGCTTAAAATGTTAGATCTCTGTAAGACAGCTTGCACAGGGCACCCAAATGTGAGAGGAATTGCTTCAGGTTTGAATATGATGTAGTAAGAAGCACAGGTAACACTGATATCTAGAAAGTCAAGAGAATTTTATGGCTGGAACCTGAAAACTGAGCCTATGTATTGTTACCTGGGAAGGAATAGATTTTTCACATTGAGTTTGGTTTTGGCTACTGTGCTTCATGTGTGTGCTGCTGCTTTTGTCATCTTTGTCCTTCTGTGAAGAAAACAAGCAACCACTTTTTGTCATGTTTATTATGCTTCTAGTGTTTCTTTTTCTTCCATCTGTGTACTATCATACACAAAAAGCTGGGAGGCATCAGATAAACTAGTCTTCAGAGATTATCTCAGCTCACTGCAAACATGCAGGGTCTGATTCCAGCATCCTCTTTATGCAGTCCCTCCACTCACTGCCCTTTAAAATAAATAAACCACACAGAATCATGAAGAATGAAAATGCCTGTCTCATCATGCCTCAGTTTGATTAGTCAGTTAAAATAGTGAACAGGTTGATAACAGGAGGAAAATTTTCATGATGTGTTTTGTTAGAATGATTAAGAAGGTTTACCTAATTAAGGTAAGAAAGAGTCCTTACCTGATTGGCAGGTAAAGATGCTTTGAGCTTCCCTACCACAAATGTGTGCACGTATCCATGCTTTGCTAAACTGTATGGATTAACTGAGGACTTGTAAAATGTAGGCACAAAACTGAGGCTTTAAAAGTTTTCACACAGATACATACAGATGCATACAGTTTGAGAACAGTAAAAGACTGGTTGGGAATTTGGCATGAGCTATTGATTTCCAGAGTGCTTTTTGTCGTAATATAGAGCTCTTACCTGAGATCAGTGAGTATATGACAATGCAAATAACTGAATTGCTCAAATCCCATTCAATTATTTTGCTGCATTTTGTCATAATAGCATTGGTTATTAAAAGTCTATTATGTACCTGATGGGAATCATGGCATGGTCAAGTGGTAATCATTATTAAGACCAGGGGTTCAGAGCCCCCAGCTTTGAAAGTGATGTTTGGCAGATTTTTGAGTTGCAAGTTGTCACTGTGCAGAATTATTTCTGCCAGTGGGATACAGATCAAATGACAGCCACATCCTAAATCTCATTCCATTCACAAATGGAGCTGAGCTATGGATTTAATTGGTTCCTAATATGTGAGTCATGGAGGAGGTGACAAAGAGGCAGCAGAGACTAAAATAAAGGTTTATTACAGAAAGTTTTCAGCTGTGTTGGTTACAGATTAGTGCTGAGACCAGTCAACTTTTTAAGGCTGAAAAAGCTGGGGTAGATGCATTGATCTTTGCTTGATCTCCAAGGCCTCCTCTCTGCCTTCACTTTTTGAGAAGGCTATAGAAAGCATTGGTGAAGCCCAGATATCAAGGTGCATAAATTTGATTTATTATTTGGACCTTGGCTGAACTTTATTAACTGCCATTCTTTAAATGCTAACTGATGTCAAACTACAACAACTACTCAGACCCAGACTGACTGCAAAAACTATCTGTATCCTTATCTGACACAATTTGTCATTTATGGGTGAGTATGGTGAAGAGGAACTCAGTGATTCCAGGCTTTTGGATGTACTTGTAAACACTAGCACAGGATGAATTTGGTCTGCACAGAAGCATGAGATGAATCTGAGTTGCTGTGTGTTTTCTGTTGACTCACAAAACCAGCAAATTGAGCCTTATTTAGACAATTTATTGCTTTCTTGTATTGCTGTAGTCATGTTCTCAGTAGCAGCATGTAAGGTCTGATGTGCAGTCTAACTAAGCTAAGCTTACTTTTCAGAGCTAATTCATCTATTGGTGGCAAATAGAAATTTTCCTGCTTTGACATGCTTCAAAATACATTTTTCATACACTCTCCCTTAGCTGAAGACACACAGAAAAAGAGAATTGAGATGGAAAACATTTGCCTTCCTTCTCTTTGTCACTGGCTGCAAGATAGGATCCTGCAGCAGCCGCCTCATCATTGGAACATTTGTTTCCCTTTGAGATTTCTATTGACCTGCACCAAAGCTTTGCTTATGGGGAGAGCAATGAGCTCTCAGTGCTTTGTTTGGTTCTGCTGTATGGGACAGGTTCTTCAAGCAAAGTAGATTGCTTAGGTCTCAGACCTGAGCAGGAAAGGCATTAATGTCAGCACACTGCCGAAAGCTAAAAGCAATGGGATTGTTTATGCTTTGGGAGGATCTCATTTGGTGAATTTACTGCATGGGCTTCCTGTTTATTTTGTTTTCCTTTCTTGTGGTGTTGTACCATTTTATGTCTTTGTCCAGCTTTCCTTCTCACAGTCCAATTCCTTTGTGAGGATCAGACAGCTGCTGTCAAATTTCTCACTTTCTGCAGGTGATTTTTTTAATTCATTTAGGAGCAAGGCTGTGTGGTCCAATGGTAGAAAACCGGCAGTGGCCAAGATTGCTCCAGGTTGTTGTAAGCCTTTGTGATAGGGTTGAGAAGGGTTAGATTGTGACTGACTTGATTGCACACAGCCCCATTACTTTTGTTTGCTTTGCAGCAGTTAAAACTTTTATTGTCTTGCTGTGATGTCAGTGTGCTTTACAAGTAAAATATTTTAAATCTGGGCTCCAGGTTCTGGATCTAGAGCTTCTGGCTAAAATGAGCTTCAACAGCAGTGAGGAAAAGTACTTATTTACACTCCTAGCTGGTGAATCAAGCCTGTGGTTCCCCCTCTTGAAGCAAATCTGCCCTTCCTCCTCCTCGTCCCACCGCACACTCTCTCCAGGGTCCCACAAGGAGGGCACTGCTGGTGTAAGAGAAAGGTGAAGCTGTCAATAGCAGGATGGAAAGGCTCCAGGCTGGAAAAATACAAAGGCTTTGGTAACAGCAGGAATAAATCGAGGCAGGAGATTCACAGTGTGGTTCCCAGTTCGAGGTTTTCAGCGATCAGTGAGCGATGCTGGAGTTTCCGCTCTGTGTGCGCATCTCCCCTCGCACAGCTAATGCCACCCTGTGCCTGCCGGCAGCCCACGGGGACTGAGCTGGGCCATGTGGCGCAGGAAGCTTCCAGAGGGAAAGCAGGAGTGCTCCACACCCCCTACGCTCTGTGGAGAGACTTCGAGGGGTAATTGGTGGCTTTAATTGCCGAGGAGCTCCAGGGACTGTGAGGAGGCGTCAAAACTGCGCTGCCTGCAGGGCTCAGGAGGGACCCAGGAGCTTGGGAGTGGTCAGAGTGGGCGGATGCTGTGCTAAATGTGCCAACAAACTTTCACAAAGGATAAAATTAGTAGGTGACAAGGGAGTGTGATGCGTTGGAAAAGTGCCACCTTGGCTTTTTTTCATGGGGACATAATGCCTCAGAAATGTCCCGTCTTTCTCTGGAGCAAAAAAAACAAAGTAGCTGATGAATCGGGGGATGAGCCAGATAAAATTACTGAGCACACTAGAAGCTATTGAAGTAATTAAATCATCACGTGGGAAACGTTCTCATGGATTAATAAGTTGTTGGGAAGGAAGGTTTGTTGTACCACTGACTTCCGTGTTTTTCTGCTGTTCATCTTTCTCCCTCGATGGTTAGAGGTAGATAATGGGGTGAATGATCGGATTTTGAGTCTAATGTAACTTATCCATTCTTATGATTTTGGTAGCTGCACTATTTAAAAACTTACTGTTTAAAATCTTGTCTTATTTTCACCAAAATGTGATACTTCTATTTTCTGGAAATATTTTTGTCTCAATTGAAGTATTTGGTGTAGGGAAAAAGCTGATTTATTGTCTTAAATTGAGTGTGATAGGTATCAAAAGCTTAACTTTTATTAAGGAATGCTCTTTTACTGAGAGACTAATTAAGAAATGAAACTTTGCTGTAGAAACTGAGACTGCACGGTGGCAATGATAATTAATAACATGTCAGTAGGAACACCACATTGAAGTAGAAATAAGTTAAGATTAAGACATTTCAGGCACGGTTAATGATTTTCATTCACTGGAATTTTTTTTTCCAATCATCATTGTAACTTTTTGAGAGTAATTTAAAGTAATCTAATGATCTAAATGGTTTACAATCCTGAGGTTTAGCATACATTACCACTGCTGCTTGAAGAGCTTTTCAGAGACATTGTCAACTGTGGTTTGAATGTTATTTAAGTACAAGACAAATTTCTAATCCCTATTGTTAAGAAATGACTGTTGCATTTTTAAAACGCCTTGTTAAAGATCTTAGAAGAGGTTAAGAAGTCATCTAAGCTTTCTTGTTTGCCCCCAGAGAGGTTGTAGAAACGTCTAACCCAGCTGAAGGGACTAATGAATTAAAAGTGTAAGAGCTGAATGTGCCGTGTGGGTGGATGCCTGGTTCTTATGCTGGTGGCAATCCCTGCAAGAACTAATTTATCCTGAAAGTGGCAGGTAGCTAAGGAAGCTGACTTTGACTAGAATTTGCTTCAAGAACTCACTTGAGGTTCCCTTTAATGCATCCTGCCAAATGCTAAAATGGAATTTGAGAAGTATCAACAGGACCCCGCTAACATGAAAGCTCTGTCTGTGCGAGCAGCGGGGTTGTTGATGAAGTGCCACGGTATTTGCAATGTGAAATATAAGGCAACCTTAAAGCTGACTGTACTGAACTTACTGCTGAGTATTTACTGAGCAGATTGAGTGCTGCTGCTGCAAGATGAGCTGGCATAACTGATCTTGACTGAGGCTCAATTTATCTGAGCGGTGCTGGCCTGTTAGGAGCGCGGTTTTGAGGACAGGTTGTGGAGGTGGATTGCTGCGCTCTCACGATGAGCTTGATGTGCTGTCAGAATTCATCCAGACTTGGCTGTTAGTCAGCATTTTAAACCCAGTGCTGAGATCCACTTGTCCTCACGCTGTATGAGTGAGACACAGGCTGGTGTTTCCTCTGCCCCTCTCATGGGGTCCCTGCAAAGCACCAGTCCACGAACAGAAGCAGTTTTAGGCCAGAGACAAACAGAACTTGCAAAGAAGAGTTGTGAAGCCTGTTTTTTTTTTAAAAAAAAAAAATCTCAAATGTTCATGGCAAATGTCTCCTCTTGCTTAAATTTGAGAAAACATAGGTATCATCACTGGAGCACTGGAGCTATGTTGGGTTTAGACAGGGGCATCAAGGGGATCTCCTCAGTAGAGGTGCAGGACATTTGTCAGGCAACAGAAGAGTCTTCTAAAATCAAAGTCATCTGTCTGGATGAAGAGTGGACACTAAACCTGAATTTAAAAAAAAAAAACAGTTCTAAATAAACAAACCAGAGGTTTTTCTTTATAGGCTTCAAGCTGTCAATGATATTTCTCTTCCAGTTCAGCTTTTCAAGTCCTACTGCCTTGGATACACATTTTTAGCTTTTTCAGACCAGCTGAGCAAGCCCTTAGGGTTGAAGCAGGTTGCACAGAGAGGTGACATATTTCTTTGATAATATGGCAGTGCAGCAATTCTTAATATATACTGAAATGATTAATGTCTTCTATCAAACACAGCAGTAGTAGCTGGACTTGTTCACCTTTCTCCATTTCTTCATATTATGTGGAGAAAAACCTGATCTATAGGGATTGTATCCATGGATTCATTTTCTTTTTTTCAGTTCATGAAATAACAATGACAGCAGTTGATGGCTGGATGAGGTAAACATTTAGGATCACTGCTGGATTACTGAGAAAAGTGTTTTGAGGAGCTGATGTCCCATATGTCAAATTTCCTGTGGCTCTTTTGGCCCTTTGGGGCAGACTAGAGGAGCAGTTTAGGTAGGACAGTGTCTTAGGGAGGAGCTTTTTGAAGGGAGTAAGTGCAAGGCTTGAAGCAGATCTCTCTGTGTATTCAAGCTGTGCTGTGGCACAGGAACACACAGGCCTCTGACACAGAGGTAGAATTAGAACAAAAGCCTTTAAGGCATCTGTAATTGGCCCAGAGATAAAAACTGGTTCTCTGGTTTTCTTTCGCAGAGCAAGACTGGAAAGACCTTGCTGGTTGGATCTTCTTTCTGCGGTTATTTCTGGATGCAGGTAGCAGTGAAGAGGGAATAGTGTAGCATCCTGCTGTGGAGAACCAGCAGAGAGCACCTGCCCCTCTGAACCAGGGAGATGATCACTTTGTGCAGGTCATTTTTTCTGTGCTTTGTCCCTTTGCAGACACTGAAATATCAAATTATTTGATATTGACCTTCATTCATGTTTTCACAATCGCTTTTTTACCAACACAAAGAGCTGGTTTTATGAATTACATGCACCTCTTTTCTGTGTGTATCTTGTGCTGCCAGTTTTCAAACAGTGAACACACATCTGCTGGCTTTCCCTCTGCCCTGCAATGCTGTGACTATTTGGTGAAATATCAACACTTCAAACATAATATCCTTTTGTCCCAAACGGAGCCACTTCTCTCCCATTTTATTTAATCTCTAGGGCAGCTGCTCTGGTGAGAACCTTTCTTACACTGTTAAACTGCACAAATGTCTGCTTACAAGAGCTGTTGCCCCACATTTTCATGTGATACCAGCTGGCAGGCCCTAACTACTGTAGCTGTCTTGTGAGGGCTGTGGTGACAAAGATAAACCTCAGGCTAATTTTCTGAACAGAATCAGTCAGCTTGAGCAAGTCTTCTTGTTTGGAAATTAGATAATGATGATCTTAGCTGTAACGCTTTAAATGATGGAGTAAATAAAGAGCTGGATGCTTCCTCATATAGTTAGCTCTTAATTATCATCTCCAGTGGCAGTGACTGGATATGTTGATGTTTATGATGGATATAGAGGTTGTTCCAAAATTTCTTTAGGCAACAGTCTGGAAAATCTACATTTGCTTACACCATGTAGAATAACATCTGGGTTTCTGTCATTCTTGACAATAGGCACCAACTATATTTTATAATGACATGAATACCCCAGGGAGACAGTAGGTATTGATCCATAAATTGTAAGATTTTTTTGTGTGTGTGTGTGTCTTCAGAATTAGAGGTTTTCTATGTTGAAAATAAGGAGGTGTGCTTGGAAAAAGGCAACAGCCAGGTAGACAGGATCCACACTGCCAGGTGGGAAACTTCAAGCTGGTCTCATTGCAGGTGTTGAGCAGTGCCCAAATGGTTTGAATGAGCAGTTTTGTGCTTCTTGGTGTTTGTGCTTGTGACTGATAACATCAAGGATCTCCACCTGAAAGCTCTCTGGGTCTTGGGCAAAACTTCTCCAAATATGTGAAATCAAAGTTTCATGGGAATAGGTTTGTAAGCATAATCCAGAACATGACTCCCAGCATGGGAATGCTGAGAAACTGGGAGAGGCAGATTGAAGTCCCATTCACTGTCATCCTTACTTTTTCATATCTAAGGGCTGAATAGGGAAAATTACTTCCTCTGTGGCTGAGGTACCACATTGCTTCAGGCCTCGATGCTCAGAACTCACACACTGGCTGTGCTGTGAGCCAAGCCAGAGTTTCAAACCCCAGCCTCCCGATGAGATCAGTCAGAAAACACGAGGAGAAAGCAGAAATTCTGTGTAGGGCTGTGACAAAAGATTTTCTGTACACCTGGCTATAATTGTGTGGCAAGCCTGGGCTGCAAGTTGTCATAACTAGGGCACTTTGCAACATAATTTTGTCAGGAAACATAGTCTGCAGCAAATAATTCACCAACTTTTGGGGCCTGAAACAGGTAATTCAATCCTATTAAATTTCTTTTCCTAATTTACACCTGCTGTAGCAGCAAGCAAAACAGTAATTCTGTGCTATTTAAGTTTTCCTGATGCAGTCTTTGCCAAAGACTACATGGACACTGCCATTAAGGCTTCCTGAGAGACTGCTTTGAGCAGCAGAAAATGTGCTATATTTTCTGGATGTCCTCATAAGGCTGAATGTGAAATCAGACTTAGTGTCTCAAAGCAAAGCATGTGTTTAATGAGCCAATAAATAACCAGACATCAGATGTGATACTGACTACCACATATATAGATCATGTGCTTTTCATAGAATTACTGAGGTTGGAAAAGACCTTGGAAATCATTGAGTGATCTCACCCACTTCCCTGGGCTACCCACTGTCCTACATAGTACTACAGAATATTTATTCTGCTGGATGCTCCCTCTGGACTGATTGCAGATAAACTATTAAATGAAAATGAGCAAATGGTGTTTTTTAGTTTTGATCACCTAAAAGATTCCTTCTTAAGAAATCTAGACTATCACCTCAGTAACTCCTTCTGCATATGGTCTGTAGAATACACTACAGTAAAACATAAATTCAATTCTTTTCCACTTATAATCTATATATTTCCTTTCAACTATTTTTTTAATTACCCAGGTAATTTTGTTTCCAAGGGTGAAGTCCCTGCAGTCAAACACGTTAAAAAGTCCCAGCCTGTCTGAAAGTGCTATTTTTTATTATGTCTTTTTTCCCATGCAGGCTGTTGGGAGGGCTCTGAAATGTGTTTTAAAAGACTTAAGAAAGACTTTGAGCTTAAAATCCAGCCTGCAATGTGGAAAAAAGTTTGACTTGGCTCCACTGTAATGGTCAGTGAATGAGGCACCATCTCTGTGTTAAGAGAGAAAGTTCTAAGCTTCATTTTGTAGGTGGTTTCATTTCAGCAGAGTTTCAGCTTCCAGAAGAGGTGTCTTTTTCATCTTTGGCTGAATTGAAGCTTGTGTAATGGGCCATTGTTAATAACTAGAGGGGAGGCAGTCTCGTGTGGATAGGTCAGGGAAGCATTTTTTAGCTCTGGATGGCTTTTTAAATTTTTTGCTGCATTTCAGCGGTGGATTGACTTGCTATGGACTGACTTCTCTGTCCACGGCTGTGGTGGCACCAAATATCTGAAGAGTTTGGTTTGACTCTTTGAAAAGCTGTAATGGCTTTGCTGGCTTCTTTCTAGAGGTATAATGTTTCACATTGGAGGGTTTTGTTGTGGCAAACTCTGTCCCTTTGAAATGTTGCTAGAAATGATCTACAAGTAAGGGAGAGCTGCAAAAGAAGGGGGCTTTATCTAGAGACGAAATCTGGGCTAGAAATGCACTTTGTAAAGAACACTCCCAATATCCATGGTCCAATGGACTGAGACTTAGCTGGAATACCTGGCTTTGAGAAGGAGATTGCTTTATAGCAGCTACAAGGCAAAGCAAATTCTAAGCATTTCACTGGGTTAAAATTGCATAAGCAGTGACACTGAAGAGGTACCAGTTCTGCTACCATATTAATTTTCCCTCTTGCCTCTGCAGGCACAGTGTAAGGCCTGTTTCTGTGGTACTCTTTAGTTCAACTGCTTTTTCAACAGAGTTTATGGTTAAAGGGATTCAAGATGGCCTTGGATTTTAAAAGCAGCTGGGACCCTGCTTGACCCAAAAGCAGTGACAGTCCTTTTTCTCTCCTTGTTTCCCTCTCTCTTCCTTCTGACTTCTCAAAATATGTAGTGAGCCAGACTTAATAATTCCAGTCAATGCCCTCATCAGGGCCTTATGTCTGTCTAAATACAAACTGGCTGAGCTTAAGTTAGTCTTAGCAAAGTTTGTGAAGTGCCTGGCTTCATCTGGATAGGTTAAAGTTTGCCAAGACAGTTCTTTAGGAAGTGTTTTACTTTACCTGGGTGTTTTAAAATTTGCCCCATTCTACCTAAATGTTCTACAGCTTGTAAGTAAAAGTTTGTTATTCAGCCTCATGAAAATTTGGTTGTTTCTCCTGTGTGTGACCCTAATTGCCCTGCTGGGGCTTAGGGAGGCTGCCTTTTAGATCAGTAGAAAAAAGATGCAGTGGTGGTACTGGAAGTGAGCAAACTGGGGAGGAACAGCATAGCTGCCAAGCCCAGTTCCAGGGCTGATGGGAAGAGTGGGGATGAGAAGCCTTCCCACAGCAAACATTGATCCATAGTCTAGCCAGGCATGGAAGACAGATCCATGAGCAGTGCACGTCAAGCATCACATGGGTATTGATTTTTTTCTCTTTCTTTTGATGAATGCAGAGAAACACCTCCAAAGGGCTTGGAGATGGAAAGAACTTTCAGAAACATTTTATTGGGAAATTCACAAATAGTTTAAAGTGAATAAAAGCACTAAAACCCCTCAAGCAGTGGCCATTAAGCAAGTTTCTGCACCTTGGTATAAGGAGCAGTAAACGATGCCATCCAGAGTTCCCTGTGCTGAGACTTTTCGTTTGCTTGGATACAGTTCACTTGTTTGAAGTTGTGTTCTTGGAGTCAAGACTAGAAGGGTTTATATTGACATCAGCCTTCTGATTTCTTTAGTCCAGACCGTTATATTAGACCCTATTTTTTTTAGAACAAAAGTGAAAGGACATGGCTGTTACAGATATTAGCATTGCATAATCTGTTTTGCATCTGCATCCTCACCAGTTTATGTGCTGAAACTGAAGCCTCAGGTGGTGAGTATGTGCATACCTCTACAGATTTCAGTTTGAATTGTACTGGCACTTTTAGTAGATCTAGTTTGAAGAGAAAAACACCCAGTGGGTTTTCTTCCCCACATCACATATGATCTCTTTTGCTTCCAGAACACTGTTCTGTTCACAGAATTATTTCTAGGTCAACTTTTACATAATGGAAATGCTCAATGGCAGTGATGTGGATGATTCTATGATTCTGTTGTTCAAATAAATGTTATTTGAAAAAAATCAGGACAAATGGATTTAGTGCTCGTAAGTATCTGAAGAGAGGTGAGAGTGAAAATAGTGAATGATGTTGTAATTTACTGAAGAAATGCAAAGAAAGACAAGTGAGAGGAAGACAGTTACTTGGGGGCTAGTTCCAGTATGAACATGTATTAAGTATTTTGAGTGCTTTGTTAAATGGAGGTAGCTTTAATCAGAATGGCAGGAAAAAATACCACAAATGGTAAAAATTGTGGGAACATCTTATTGCTGCCTGTCAAGCTTTCCAACTTGAATATGTGCCTTCCCAAGCAACCTTGAAACCCTGCAGTTCCAACAAAACACGAAGAGAGCAGCCATACAGCTGGAAATGAGGTGTCTTGGATTAGCCTAATGGGGATAATTAGTGTTTGACAACCGTGTATGGTCATGAATAGAAACTAGAGCAGCCTTGAAGTAAATATTTGGAGGAAAAAAATTGTAACTCTTTGGAAGTTTGGGTGTGAAATTGAAGCCCAGGTTGGTGTCTGTGCATCTGGTGATCTGGATAAAAGCACCAGCAGCAGCCTATTTTAGCAGAATTAGAGGTGAGAAGTTTGATCAAAGCTAAATGTGTGGGTTTCATTGAGCAGGTGTGTGCTGCTTCTCTTCTGGCATGTAATTATGTTCTGACTTTTCATGATTCTTTTCATTTAAAACCAGTCCATGATTGAGGATTTTGAGCACTACCGGTTTTGTTCTTCAGGGGAGGAAGTCTAACAAGCAGTGCAGAAGAAAGAGATTAAAAAATCAATGTTTTATGCACTTGCATATAAGATAACATGGAAATTATGATAAAGTACTTCTCCAAGATATCCAATTTTGAATTAATTCCAAGGCCTTTGGGGGGAAGAAAAAAATCCACAGGAAACAAACTCCAAACAGACAGATCTGAAAGCAGCAAGGTATGGAATTTATTAAATGACTATTCTGTGTCCTCTGGGAGGAGAGGAATATGTTTAGAGAAAAGAGATATTAGGTGAACAAGAAGCATTTAAAATACTTTGACTGATGCAGCAAAGCCGAGGTGGAGACAATAACTGCAGGTACTCAGTGGTGCTCTCCATGATCTGCAGGTACTCAGTGGTGTTCTCCATGATGCTCTGGAGTGGGTACAGAAAGAAATCAGGAAATTGGTTTATGGATAAGGCTTGCAAGAAAAGCTTTGAGCTGCTTGGAGATTTTAATTAAGTGAGGATGGTGTAAAATTTTGGAAGGGCTGCTTTTTTTAAGCGTGGAGGTGTCTTTTATATGCAATATATTGGAGTGACATGATCTATTTTTGCCCTACCCTCAGTAAATGAGCCCACTGTGACAGACAGAGCTGAAGCTGTGGCTGTCTGGAGTTTTCAGCTTCAGATGTCATTATATTCAGCAGTGTCATGCAAGCACATTTTTGAGGAGCAGCACAAGAGTGCATTTTACCTTCAAGAGAGCTGACTTTGAGTAAAAGTGAAATGCCCTAGGGATTTTCACTGGAATTCAGTAATGTGTTGGAAGTAAACAAGGAAATAAAGCTAGTTTCAAAAATAGATAGGTAGGTCTGAAAGAACATTAATAGACTTACATTTCAACATGGGAAGCCAAGCAAAACCTAATTGGCAAAAATCTGAAATGGACTATACATAGCCAAAGAGTTGATATTTGAAGCCTTTATTGTGTTTTTAACCTCCCCCCCAACAAATAAACAAACTCCAAATAACATCAGACAAAATAAGACACTAAAAACCTTTTGGTCTGTTAAGTAAGCTGGTGTAATAAAATGCAAAGGAAGTGGGCAGTGTACAGATCAATGAAGATGTCTGTGCTGGATGCTGCTGTCAGCATTAGCTAATACAATCCTTCACCAATCCTGAAGAATCTGCAACATTGTTCATGGGACTTTAGGTTAGTATGAGAGGAAGGCTGAAGTAATGCATGATTGACCATAATGTGAATCTGAAAATAAGCATTTTAGAAAAGTTAGGTTTCTTCAAGCTGTCTTTCCCTACTGCCTTTCTATGAAGCAAGCACAGCAGGAACCTGTTTTGAATACCCAGGGAGAAGTGAAAGTGGTTGGTTAAAGGAAGGTTGCATGTCCCAAAGCAGCTTTGAGAGTTAAAAGAATGTGGATCCTTTCTTAAAACACTTAGTGAAAATTGAGTACTGCTCTGAATTGTCTGACTCCAGGAATGCTAATGTAGCAAATCAGAGAGCTGCGTTGTCAAAATGTGCACAAACACCTGTTTTTTTTTTTTTCCCTTAAGAGTTTGTGAGATTGAGCAATTTAGACTGGTTGGCTTCAACCTTAATTGTTCTCCCTCTTTCTCTCTCTTTTCTTTTTTTTATTTTCTTTTTTTTTTTTTTTTTTTTGATAACTGAAAACTGATTAGGTTTTCAGAAAACTGATAGTGTGTAGCATTATCTAGGAGCTGTAGAGAGATGAAAATTGCTCTGTCAAACTCTTATAGAATAGTGAGCGATGTATTTGTCTTCCTTTGGTCCCCTTTTGAGCATTGCAGGGGAACGGGCTTGGAAGGAAGAGAGGAATCAGCTGGCAGAGGATATTTAAAGGCAGTTCCAGATCCAATATATTGGTGAGCAGATTTTAATGAGTTTCTGTTAAGGGGCAGTTGGGATGATCAGTTAAGGAACTGTTTTTGAACAAGGATTGACCCAGTAGGCTGGGAATGTTGCTTGGACAAGAGAGAACTGAGGCAGAAGTCCCTGAAGTTCATAAAAATCAGGGTTGCAAAGGGCAAGATGGAATGTTGTTGCTTGTGCCTCTTCCAGTCTAAGAATTAGAAGACATTAAGTGGTCAGAGATTTAAAGCTACAAAAGATTCTCCTTCATGTAAAAGGTACTGGTGAGGGGGAGCTCCAGCCACAGGATGTCGTGGTGTCACTGCTATGTGCTTTATTTAGAATTTGCTCTTTAGCAAATTCTGTTTTCATGGGAGACAAAATTTCAGAAGATGCTCTTTAGATACTAAAAGTAATGTCAATATTACCACATATAGCTCTTATTCCATTATATTAAGGAATTTTCCAAATATATTAAGGAATTTGCTAACGTGATCAACTACAAAGAATAATTCTGGTTAGTGGATGGATGGATTGGCTTCCAAAATGCTGGGAATGTCCAAAATACCTGGAATATATAAGGAAGAGGGAAGAAAAAAAAAATTCGCTTGCAAATTCATGGGCATATCCAAGCAAAGGTTTTCCAGATTGGTTGTTGCATTTCTGTAGAGGATTTTGGGTTTAGGTAGTTTTTACTAAAGTGGGAGTGTCTCCTCAAAGTGCCCCTGAATAGCTGTGAGAAGATACCTTAGGATAAACATGATTATTGAGAAACTTTGGTCAGACAAGGTCTAGTTTAGGACATTTCAAACTGTTTAGATTTAGAAGAGCTTTGTCTGTTCCTTATCCATGGTAACGCATTTATAGTGCAAAATGTATGTAAAAACTACTATAGCTCTGTAATTCCATTCTTTACATTGTAGTGTGAATCCCAGGATGGGAACACCGTTCATAATCCACAAATGTTATATTTGCCAGCTAGATTTCTGCTTGTTGTTGGAGGGGGTTGTTCCTTCCATGCAGATTTTTTCCTTTATCTTAATCAACAGCAGTGATGTTTGACTATACCTGCTAGCAGTAAATGTCAATGGATATGCATTTCTTTAGATGTTTGGAATGACCTAATTCTTTAAGCAAATGGAAAGTGAAATTGCAGAGCAGCAAACATAGGAAATAGTAAATGGGGCCATGTTTGGCCCCCAAGATTGTTTTAGTGTGAGCACAAGTTGGATACATCTTTGCTGATACAAACTAGAAGGGATCTACTGACACTGCTGGGGCTGAACCTGGTCTCAGCTCTGTGAACACTGTGTCATAATTGAGGCTTCAGTATTATTTTTCTTGTCTTGTTACAGGTGAATGTAAATTTGGCTTCAAAAAGTAGGGCAATATAGTTGCTATTGTTAAGTGTTAAAGACCAGCTTCTATATGTCAGTAAGGTATAGAAAGCTCCTTTGTTAACTGCTCATCAAAATAAAAGCTATCTAATGCAACTAGACTAAATGATTGAATCCTTGCAACAGATTAATACATTTACTAGTTATATTAAATTTATGAGAACTTTTTGTTGCCTTGCATTTATGCATTGTGCATTTATTGATCACATTGAAGATTGTTCAGTAGATCACCAACACAAGAACTGTGCCACAACAGCTCCAATTGTGTCCTGTGGGTGGATGAGTGGGTGATCTGAAGCTGGGCTGCTGAGGAATAAAGCAGGATGCAGGAGAAGAGGCACAAGAGACAGCTCTGCTTCCACAGACTAGAGAATGACTTTCAGGATGAGCTTTCAAATTGCACTTTGAATTCCCTTGTGTTTGTCCATTTCAAACACAACTTCAAAGCATCTCCTGCTGAGGTCAGTGGTTACAGTGGATGCAATAAATTCTAATTATGTTGTATGACTCATGTGCAATTGCCTGATTGCTGCAACATTTCGGCATTGCTTGTGATTCCAAGGATGCACTTAGTGACACAAATGGAGGCAGAGCCCACAGGTTTGCAAGTCCTGACTTATTTATACAGGCATAGGTTTAAAAGCCTCTTTCTCAGTCTTTTGTTTGTTTCTGGCAAAGGCAGTGCTTCGTAATGAAGGTCTCATTTTCATGGTAGGCTTGGTAGAAAATTGGTAAAGGAACTGGTTCTGTATAAACATATATGTATGTATATATATGTGTGTGTGTGTGTGTATATCTTCATCTGTACATCTTTCTGCCTGGAAGTCCACCTGTCATGTTTTGAAATCTCCTTTATGTTTCTACAGTTGCATTCCAGAGCAGCTTCATCTTGTGTCCTTATAAAAGTACCGAGCAATGAAAGAGGCTTTGTTCATAAATCTTTTGAAAGTGAAATGTATTTAACTACTGACACTTTAGATTAAGGATAATGTTCAACTAAAGTCAGAAATTAACATCTGATTGAAAATCTCAGACTCTACAAAACCAGGTTAAAACAAAGTTGAAGAGGTTCTGATCTTACATTATGTTATAGTGGCTTAGATTAGTTTTCTCAACTCAACAGTTTTAATTACATAGGAGGAAATACCCAGCTATACCCAAGAAGGTAATTGCTAATATATCAAGCAAATTACCTGCAAGCTTTTGGAACAATGAACTGTTAAATAAAGTATGTGATAAAAGTGGGCTGTTACAGAGTTGGGCTTTCATTCCCAGATTAATCCAGCAGCACTTAAAAGATTTCTCTGAAAGAACAATGAAAAGTTTTCCAGATGTTCAGCTAAAATGCTATAGTATTATAGAAGAGCTTCAAATGTGCATTTTAGACTCCAGGTTTGACATGACTTCTGTACTGACAATGTTTCTGTCCTTCTGTGTATGTTTATGATTTGTAAGATAGGAGAAAGGGAATAAAGAAGTTAAATGGAAGAAAAAGTGAGAAATATTTAATATAAATATGTCCACAGTTAATGGATATATAAGTGGTTATACATTTCATTATCCCTCAGTCACAGTGTGTAGCTCCTTGCCTGTCTCTTTCAGCCACTTGTTGTCTGCCAGTAGGAATTTGAATGTGGCCCTGTGTTAATGACCACTGTCCTTTGTCACAGCCAGTGGTTACTGCCTTGAGAGGTTCAGAGCTCCTGTGATTTTTGTTTCTGTGTTTCGTTATTCCTTTTCCTCTTGAAGCATCCCAGTCCTTCGGCCATCAGGCTGAGCAAGACTTTTTTGCATTGTGTAATGATGATTTACTACAGCAATCTCTTGAACATCTGGATTTCAGGCCTGCTGCTCACCTCTGCTTTCACTTTTCCATCGTGTATAAAAAAAGCAAGAAGGCTGTCTAAGGAACACAAAAATTAATGCAAGTGGGAATGCAGGAATCCTTAAGGTTTCTGATCACACTGTCTGTGCATAGTAATGCTGTGTGATAGCACAAACTGTAGAAACCAGTCTTTTTCCTACAGGGCTCTTAAGACAGAAATTGATTAATTACAGTTGTACAGATCTCTAACATATATAGTATATTTTTCCTTGCTATAAAAAGAGCTTTGTAATAAAGATCAGCACTGTTTCTGGCAAGTTGTAGAAAGTTTGTTAATGCTAGATAAACACTAATTCCTTTTTCTACGCATTTCACAGGCTTCTGGCTTTGAACATTATTTCTAAACTTCATTTAATTTCACCTGGAATGATGTTTAAAGAGAGTAGTAGTGGTTTGTTCACTTTTTTTTTCATTATTAGAGCAATTGCCATCTAAACTGTGCAGCTGTTTTGATTCTGATTAAGAGTTTAGGCAAAGAAGAAACTAAGAAAAATTGTTCCTTCAAAATATGAGGTCCAAGAAGATAATTCTTCTCATCTCCCCATAACATCATACATTTTTATCATTTCTACTCCAGACAGCCAGCTGCTTTGCTTGAAATTAAAAATACTGTTTTTCTCTGCTTCCAAAGTATTGTTTGACTTGTTTATTTTGTTGGGAGACCTTAGGAGAACACAGTTTATGGAAAGATGGGAGCCTCTGCAAGGAGCCACACCAACCTTCAGTACTTGACTCCCTATGCTCGAGGAGTGTGAACCTGACAGTGTGCTTGGCTTCTTCTCTTATGACAGATCTCATTCAGTTAAGATGGGGGGTGGTTTGAAGTGATTTCACACACTTTTTCCTAAGCTCACTTAGACCTTGATTAACATTCCTAAAAACTAGTGGTTCCTTGCATAATGCAACAGCTGTCCCTCCTAGCCCTGATCCTTGTGCTGTGTGTTGAGACAGCTGGTCTCATACCCTTTAGACCCAATGCCAAGCTCTGAACAGTTGTGCAGACGAAAGCAGCCCTAACAACTATCTCCTCGAGGAGCCTCTCGTCTGTTTAGACTGATGGTGGTTGTTGGAGCAGTTCATTGCTGGGGAATGTGAATGAGAAATTAAAAAAAAAAAAGAAAAAAGATTTCTGCAGAGGACAGAGGTTGCATAAAATGTGGGAGGAACAAAGAAAGATAGGATGAGCAGTGGGGAAAGTGATTGAAAGGCCAGGAACCAACTCGGTCACCTGCTCCTGTCTCCTTGTGGTGGGGTGGTGTATCTGTAAGTAAATATGAACAGTAAAAAGGCAGCAAAGGAAGGTGTATGCCCAGTGGAGGATAATTTGGAGCCTATTAGAATTCTTGGGGATGGCCCTGGACAGAGCCAGGAGTTGGAGTCAATGATCTTTGTGGGTCTCCTCCAACTCAGCATGTTCTGTGGATTGAGGCTATACTGAAAAGGCAATATAAAAGGCAGAATTAGAGAGGAGAATGTCCTGGGCAATGAAAGAAAAGGTCCTATTAGGATTAAAATAGTGCATGGTAAATTATTAAATATAAGATTTAGACAGTAGTAGTCTACTCACTAAGAATAACTATGAGAAGCACATAATAAAAAATGGTGAAAAGGAGGAGTGAATGAATACAGAAGAAAAGAAAATGTAGGTTACATGATCCATTTGAAAAGATACTATAAAAAGTTTTCACAGGTATTTGGATTTGAAATGGAATTAAACTGTAAGAAATTGCTTTGATTCTAATAAGGAAAATTAAAACAGATTTTAAAAAATATTAATATAGATTCACAAGCTGTCTCTGATAATTTTAATCATCTTTCTAATGTACCTTTTCCTCCTTTGCCTGGTTATGAAATGAAAACTTCTCCCATCTCTTTCTTTCTCTGATGTATGCCCAATGCACCAAAGTTGGAATAAATTTCATGCAGGAAATTCAACCAGATGGCAGCTATCAGTATGCTGAGAAAGCAGATATAAAGTAAGTAGAGCATTTTCTTTTTAGAAAAATATCCTATTTTCTTCTTCTAGGCATGTTTTTTAAAAATTCCACATTTTAAGCAGTGCTTGAGGTGATCTTGAATTCACTACAGTGCTACACATTTGACAACTGTCAGCAGGGCTGTATTTACAGGGCCAGTAGTTCATAGAGTTGTTTGTTTAGCTGCCCAAGAAGGCACCTCCTCAAAGGCTCTTTACTCACTAAGTAGATGTGTGAAGCCCTAATCTGCCACCAGTTCTGCATGTAATGAAAATGCTATTTTTTCTCCTAGATGAATATATTCTCCTCTTCTCTAGAAATGAAAGGTTTTAGAGAAAATAAAAAGCATAGTAAGCATCTTGCAGATATTTTCTACATGTAAAATATGAAAGTATGTGAACCTGTATAGGCATAGTATGTATTTTAAAAGGATGATATTGCAAGCTTATTCTGCTCATTTGCAATAACTCTGGGCAAGTTGCACTTGGAATTCTGCCCTGATCCCCCATGTCAAGAAGGAAAAAATATACCTTGAGATTAATTTCTCTTCTTGGTTTATTATTTAATCATGGCAGAATCTTACATAATTTCATCAGCTGTCTGAAATGTGACCATTTTCATTTGGAGCCCCCCAGAAGGGAAGCTGTGTTTTCCTTGAAAATAAGCACTTGATTGAGAGCTCTGTTGTCCTTGAGGCTGCTGCCTTCTGGTCAGGTCTGGATGAAACCTGGTTCTCTAAAGTCTTCCAGTTACTATTTACTCCCATAATCCCTTTTGAGGATGTTTTTGCAGCTCTGTCGGTGGCACTGTAAGAATCTGTCACCCAACCACCACTTGTCTGGGTTTTGTTGCTGAATCACGCTTCTGAGAGAGTATAAGTTTTGTGGAATTTTGGTTTGAGGAGCTGGTAGGGATCTGTTATTAAGTGTGTTTTGAATCCAAGTGCTTTGTATTCTTGCCCCTGATATAGGTATGCTTCAAACTATGGGGAGTTTTGTCCCAAAGGTCGGGTTCTGTGTGAGCCAGACTCCAAATCTCTTGGGAAACAGCTCCTTTGTATCCAGGGCTGCTGAATTTTTGCACTCCTTAGATATGATCTGAAACTGCATGTTCAGAGGGTTCATGCACAAGTATATATCTGCAGCCATAGCCTTCATTTTATGTAGTATTTCTTTTTTATGATTTTTTCAAGATAAATTACTTACCATAACCAACATGAATAAAATGTGCAAAAGCTGCAGTTCAGTTTTCACTCCTGCACTTCAGTTTGAGAGTTTATATTCACCTGAGAAGAAAGTAGTTAGGCATTTGAAAATCTGTCTCACAGCCAAAGTCATGATCTGAAAGTTTTTAGTGCCTGAAAAAATGATCTCTGCAACCTCTTCATATTTAATTCTTTTGGTTGGACCAGTCCACAATGTGAAAAAAGGATAACTATGATCATATATCCACTCTGAAGCTGTGTAAGAGTATTAAAAATTATACCGTGGAGGAAGAAGCAAGTCAATTTTAATTTTAGGAATAAATCTGCTTCTTAGTTAGTAAGACTTTTGAGGCATCATGGGCAATCTTTTTGTTTTCATGGTGGGATGTGCTTGGTTGGCTGCCAGACACACCCAGCTGCTCTCTCCCTGTGTCTCCTCAAAAAGACAGGATACAGGATGCAAAAGCTTGTGGGTCAAGCTAAGGACTATGAGATCCCTTACCCATTACTGCCACAGGAAAAACCTTGACTTGGGCAAGATTAACTTAATTTGTTGCCAATTAGAGTAGGATGATGAAAAATAAAGGGAAAACATTCTGACACATCTGCTCTTCTTCCTAGGCTCAGCTTCAGTTCTCCTTTTCCAGTCTCTCTACCCTCCCTGCCTCAGAGCTGTGCAGATGGATGGGGAAGGAGTTTCAGTCAGTCCCTAACAGCTCCTCTCCCCATTCCTTCCTCCTCATGCTTTTTCTCCTGTGGTGCCTTTTAAGATGATCTGTGCCAAGGCCAAAGTGGTATCAAATAACTCCTCATGCAGCTGCAGAGGTGAGTGGCACAGAGCCTTCTTCTCGCATGTACAAGCATGCCAGACATCACTGGGCTCCAGCTAGAGAAAGGGTTTCTGAAAAGGTCATGGTGTGTTCTTTCATATCATTCCTCTTTTCCTGATGGTCATTCATAAGTGGTAATATTTTAATTTCTTTCTTTAGAAAGAGAGTGCAAAACCTTACGCCTTTGAAGTACTGTACTTCAGCAATGTTTTCCTGGTGCAATGTCTGGTTACCTATATGTGGCATAAATTCAGGCTGATTTCAGTTTGAAGGTGGTAAATTCGTGTCACCTGCTTCAGAAGTTCTTTTTGCAAACTCCTATCAGAGTTGATAAGATTTTTACCAAAACTACAGGAGTTTCTGTAAATTGTGGATCTAGTTTGGCTGAGATCAACCAAGCATTTCTAAGCATGAAGATGTTGCTATTAGTGTTTGTAACAGTATACTGACATTGTACTGTTGGTGTGGAAATATTTACTGCTTTTGTGGATTTCTTTGGAAGAAAGTTTGTTTGATGCCCTCTTCCTTTCCTAGATTTGTGCAATACTGCTAAATATGCTTTTGGCTGTGGGAGCTGTGTACCCCTCCAGAGAGCTTTGATGCCGTTATCTTTCACCACCCACTCATGAAATGCCAGGATGTTTTCTTTCTTTTTCATCTTTACCTTTGATTGGGTGAAGTACTGGGTGAAGGGAAAGGAGAAGATTGCTGAGATGTGCAGGAGCCTGTAGAAGCAAGTAACTTGCTTTAGAAATATTAGTGTGGAATGTGGTATACTGGGGTATTATTTTTGCTGGCTTCAAAAACTTTGAAGTTGACCTCACTCTAATATAATGTAAATATAATATATAATATATATATTATATATATATATATATATATAATATATAATATAAATAATGTAGACAAATATATTTAAGGTGGAAGATAAACAGTCTTGGATGATCAGGGTGGAGAAACACAGAACAGTCATATTTTGTAAGCTCTATTCTGAACACTTGATATACATATATCCTGTTTCTTGGAGGAAAGTATTAAACAAAAATTAAATAATAAAAATTTCCTCTGTGTTCCCTTATGCCATCTTGCTATAACACCTGTGGGAGCCCCTGTTCACTGCAGCAGGTGGAAGTGGCTTTACAGCCTGAAGCATTAAGATCGAGAGACAATCCTGCTGCTTTAAATCCCAAAACATACTGTAGCAACTTGTCCAAGTGTGAAAGAGTTTTTATTTACTGTGTTTTGTTATAAATAGCAGCAATGACAACAATAAGAACCATAAGCAAAGAGTAGTGCCAAGAAGAAGGAAGGAAAAGTGTTGGGGTGCGAAGGTCCAGAAATGGAAACACTTTCGTAATTTTTGGAACATGCATTTGATTAGAGAATCTTTAACTACCTTAGTTATTTATGTGGTGTCTTCATTAGGGAAGCTCATACCCTGATAATTCTCTTTTTTAGAAGATGGATTGTGCTTAACATGCTGCCTGTATGTTTGGAGGAACACTTTATGAACTCCCTGAAGAATTCATGACTGAATTATCCAGTCACAGCCCTGACCCTTGCTCAAAACTATCTGATAACCATTGACCAGGAGTGCCAAATTGTGCAGCCAGAATCAGACCCCAAACCCAGATCACTCATTTTCCTCTCCTGAGACTGCAGTGTAATGTGGCATCATCCCAGAGCAGCAATGCAGTGTCTGGTGTCATTCAGAGGGACAATTATACAGGAGCTGGTGACCACAGTAACCCCAAAAGACATCCACAAACAGCAAGGCGAGTGGAATTCAGTATTCAAAGCCTGCGAGCCTCTGTGTTTGTATTTTCTAAGTGTGGTATTTTCAGATTTTTTGGTTTCCCACCACAGTTAATTGCCCAGTCCCCAGACAGTGTTTTCTCTGTGTGAGAGACAGCCTTTGCACACACTTATTCATGTGAGGACAGTTTTATACAATACCTGACTGTGGGCAGGAGCACCAGCTGTTGGGCTCCACTGAGGTGTGCAGCACTCATCTGGACTTAGTTTAGATTACTTTTATTTACTTTAGACTTGTTAACTCTTCAGAAGCCCTGCCTCATTGTCTCATCGATGCACAGGTCACCTTGTTCCTTTCCTAGTTTTCGGTCTTTGCTCTTCACTTTTTGGCCAAAGCTTTTTCTTGTTCAGCCTGTCAGTAGGGTTGACAGCCTGTCTTCAAGGACTCTGTAAAATTAATGCACTGAGCCTGATTTTTGATAAGAAAAGGCTGTTTAATTTTGACTGCTATTTCAGTAGCTATTGCATCTTTTTCATAATTGTGAGAGACTTACTGCAAATGAGTCAGTACTACTCTGTACCCACAGTATATCCCTGCCTCTTGCTGTATGTTTCATGTTGTAGGTCACATTGGTATGATAATTTTGGCCAAGAAAATATGGTCTGATTAAGTAATCGTAGGATCTTGCTATGTTTTCCCACCATACTGCTGAATTCCAGTACTTTGGATGTCTCAAGACTTAGCTATGTTTCAAAATAAAGGACTATATTTGATGATTCTTAGATCCCTAGGCTGGAACTAGGTAATGTTTAAATTCTTTTCCAGTCCAAACCATTTTATGATATCTGAATTTTCTTTGCTTCAATGATTATTGTGTCACAGCTTGTCCAGTATGTGCATGACATTTACTTATTAAATGTACTTGGAAAAGAAGTCTCACTGTTCAGCATAGAAACCCCCTGTCAATACTAAACTAAGACTGTCCTCTTAGACATGTGAAACTGGAGTGGGAGAGAGAGGGCACCTGTGGGCTTCTGTGGGGGAAAATCTACATAGCAAATGCAGGTAGTAACTTGGTGGGTTTTGACCAACAGACCTGAATTTTATGATAGAGGAGGCTATTGGGAAGGATGGGAAGCTCTGTCTGGGTTATTGGATTCTTCTTTTAATAGGTTTGGGTAAATGAAACCAAGTTTAGAAACACAGAAAATCTCCTGGGAGCTTATTTGCTTTGATTGCTAAACCTTTTGAAGTGTGCTTATTGCTGTAAGGAAGGAAATCTGGAAAAGGTCAAGTATGAATTAGGTGAGAAATACAAAAAGGAACTGCTTGAGATGGTCATTAAATAAGACAAAATGAAATTCAGGAGTAAATAGAACAGTATCACTGTAAAGGTGAAATGTCTCAGCATAAATCAGTAAAGACAGTGAAACTTCAACAAGTCTATCCAGCATGCATTGATTTTGTGGAAGTCCCATTCCCATCTGGTGAAATGAGTATTCTGCAGGCCCCTTGTATCCCAGTCTACAGGTGTTTGTGGAGACCTTGTGAAGACTAAAAGTCAGTCTGTCTGTCTCTGCCTACTGCACCCACGTATTTCTAGCACCACCACTACCACCACAGCTAGGCAGTAGAGGAATGATCAGCATTATTATCCCTGGTGCTGGGGATAAAGCTCTGCTATGTTAGGCTCTGTTGAGTGACTGATATGAAGACAGACCCTGGAAGATCATGCTCTGGTGTTTTGGTCAAGGAGACAACAATGGGTGAACTATCAGAGAAGCAGGAAACAAAAGCATGGAAGTGGCACCTCCTTGCAGCTGGAAGAGTTTTCAGTGTAGTCACAGGTGGCTGGAGATTGGGTCTCCAAAGTATCCAGATGTTCCTCTGAGAAGGGACCTCTTCCTTCTTCATGTCATGGCACTGGGGAGTCTTGAAGAAACATTTTGGGACTTTTCTGGTGCTTTCTTGCTTTGCTGCCTGCTGTGACTGTGGGAAGACTGAGTCCTGCTGGTCATGTGAAGTTATTCACACTCTAAATTAACCCAAACATTAATTGCAGGTGTAATTCTTGGGCTTTCTTATTTGTCCCAATTTTTAAATAAAGTAAAAAGCCACTAATGTGAAGCAGATAATTGCTGTGAAGGGGGTTCTGGGAGTGATCACAGAGACTAAATCAGGAGGGATTAGTTAAAAAAACCCTGCTCAGTGCATTGTTTAGGTCCTTGCAATATTTGCCTTTTATAATGTAGTTTTTATGGGAGTAATGTTAGTATCAATATTAATATCTTGTGAGATGAACAAAAATAACAGTGTAATATAAAAAAATAAATGTTGGCCTGCACAATAAAGTTTTCAGGGGAGAGTGACAGAAAGCCAGCAAAAATCTGCAAGGACTGATTGCATCTCTGAATTTTAGGCTGGTGTCATTGTTCTACTCAGTCTGTTAGTGTTGCTTGCTTGCACTCCTTTTTTTAAATCTGTTTCTACCCAGTGGCAGCTGAATGTCCTGCAGAGAAAAACGTCTCTGGTTTGTGTCTGCACAAATGTGCATAGCTGCTTTCAGTACTTAAGGGCTGTTATCTTTAATGTGTTGCCTGTATCTTTCACAGAAGATACAACATGTGTGTAAGATGTGCCTTTTTCCTACAGTTTTTTTCTAAATGCCAATAAAATCTGTTGCTTATTTATTTATTTATGGAATTGTACACTTTCTTGATTGATATTTGAGAACACTTTAAAGTGGAAACAGCCTTAAGAGTTATTTTCAGAAGGAGAAAGGGATCATCCTTTTTAAATTTCTTTTTTTTTTTCCTTTAAAAATCTATTTCCTTTGGTTTGTTTTTACAGTGGAGATTTATGTTTATACATGCCCTGCAGCTGGGAGAGGGAAGAAAACTCCATACAGCTCTGTAGTCCATGATGCCATTCTGGGAGCTTTAAACCAGAGCCTGGATACCTTTGCTACATTTGCAGAGATGAGGAAGAAATGTCTCAGAGCATGTTCTCTCCAGTGACAGATACTCAGGATCTCAGTTAGGAGCATTTTATTCTGTGAAACACAGGGCCAGAAGCAGCAGCTGATGTAAATCAGCATCACCCCTCTGAAGACATTAAGGAGATGCCTCTTTGCATCATCAGCTGCATCTTGACCTGAGTTTTTAAATTAGGATATTGTGGATAAACACTCTGAGTTGTTCTCCTCAATGGTGTGGGAAGCACACATTTTGATCCTACTGACCTGCAATCTGTTAGCAGTTTTTGGCAATTACACACTTCATATAAATGATAAATGACTAATATTATAGAATGCATTCATTTTACACTCTTTTACCTCTTTGTAGTTACTTTATTGCAGTAAAACTATCTTGTAATTTTGGGGAAGTGAATAAGAACTTTAAAGAAAAGTGAGCAAAGACCACAGGAATGGCATGATGCAGCTGTCACCCTCTGTGCACTGCACTGATCTCCTGCATTAGCCTCATAAACACACCAGGGTGACTCTATCTTCCACTCATTATCTCAGTCTGAAAAGAGAGGATCTCCTACCTTATCCAGACATCTTGGGAGGGTAATTAATTTTTTTCTGCAAATTCCTCTAACCTGATTTGTGTTGGTATGGAAGTAAATCTCCCCGCCCTTTCTATTCTTCACACTGTCTGTTCTTTGAATTCAGTCAGCTGGGGTTTTTTTGTCTTAAATGTTGGTCTCAGCATCACAGCCAAATCCTGCCTGGCCCTGGAGCTTTTCACACAGCTTGGCTTAGGAAGAGCACTGACTATCTGGCCTTCCCAACTCCCTGACTTTGGTGGGGCATTTCTGTTCATGAGCCATCGACTCTGGTAATTGCTCCTAGCTGGGGAAATAACTTAGGCTTCCCTTTCCTGAACACAGTGACAAAAACTCCTGTCTGGGGGCCAAATCTGGCCATGGGGCTTCCTGAGACAGCTGCCAGCACAGGTCTTTCCTAATTCCCTCTTTGTGGCAGCATCATGAGAGGAGGCAGCAGGTTCATTGCAGCGTGCTCCAAATGCTGTTATGTTGTTTGCAGTGCTGTAGTTTGCTTCTTTACTGCCATTTTCATTGCCTCCTATAAAGCTTAATTTAATTGTTCCTTAATTACCTCTTTGGCTTGGTGTATAAATCTCAGATGGAAGCTGTAAGCAGCACACATAAGGCTATGGATGCCACAAAACATTGCTCCTCTCTATTTTCATGGCCTTGTCTGGGAATACAGTGGGCCAAACCTTTGCTGCCACTGTAAAAATGTTCAGGAATGGGAAGAAGGCCTTGTGCTTGTAAAAATTCATTTTTAGACAATTTTCTGGAAGGAACAGCAAATGTTTACTCTAAGTTCTCCAACTAGTTTCTACTAGAGCATGTATTATTCCACATTACCTTGGTGTTTTCTCAAATTACATGAAGAGCAGAAATCTCTGATCTGCTTAACATATGCGGTATAACCTGAATGCTGTTGGGACCATGAGGGTTTTTATTTACAGACAACTCTCTAAAAAAACACACACAGCCTGCTTTGGGAGTGAACCAGAGCAGAAACACTTTTTGAATTCTTAAGCTAGCTTTTGTTAAAAGCAATTGCACTGAGCTCCACCCCTTTGCCTGCTTTCCCAGCTCCTGAGAAGTCCTGGGCCTTAGGGAGATTATAACGTGCTTTCATAGCTTGCAAGGTGTTTTTCTCACCTCCCCCTAAGCCAACTGGGTGTGGGATGCTCTCACATTCATTTTAGACTTTCAACATGAATCTTTAATGTATTAGTGTATGTTAATTTAAGTGTTTTTCCTTTCAAAGATGATGCGGCTCTACTTTTCAGATAGATTTCTATTTGAAAAGTGTACATTAAATATAGAATTAAACACAGAGGAATATTGACCATAAGTGAAGCTGGCTTCAGCAGATACTATATAGATCATTGCTTACAACTAGATTGTTTTCTTCTCTGTGCCATTCTTTTTATGCTTTTATGTGGTTTTCCCCTTTTCCCCCCCTTGCCTTCACATCCACATTATTCTCTGTATTTGCCTTACTTTTGTCCATTTGCCTGCTGCTTCCTTCCTCCTGCCTCTTGTAGTAAGAGTAGAAAGCCATTAGTATTAACCTGTTGACTGAAGCTTTTAAAGCCAGAATGTTCATAGGAATTCAGAAATGAGCAATATGAACTTCCCAGCTGTTACTGAATCTGCATTTATAAAAAGCAAGTACACTTGACCTTTTGTGAGAGATTTCGGTATTATTTTTGTTGAATGCCTCTGTAAAATTCTGTTTATTAGAAGATTGTATAAGAAGCTTATAGAGATCATGAAGCTGTTTTTTGGTCTTCTGCAGTTTTGTTTTTTTTGTAGTTTTTTTGTTTTTTTGCAAATCAGTCTTGCTTGGTTGGTGATACAGAGGGAGCAAGATCGCTCCACTGGTGCTCTCTCTCTAGCTCATGCAAGTGGACATTTAATTTTGCTGTGGTCTGAAGGCCAGACTTCCTGGGAAAAGTGAGAAGATTTCAGTAATAAAACATATCTTGAAGTTTTATGTGAGGTTTGAAATGTATATTAGAATATCCTGACTTATATTCTCTCTTCTTAAATTACTTACAGGAGAAATTTTGAAATATGAATTACCCTTTCTACTTGTAATCTGGCTTGTGCTTGACATCCATCTACTTTTAGCAACCAGACCATTTTGTTTCCATTTTCAGACAGGTTCTGGGCAAGGTTCAATGTCACTTTTAGACATACCAGCAAGGTGCTGGAGTAGCAAACCCAGGAAAGTCTTTTACTTAATTTAAAATGTGCTTTCCCTTGAAATTACTTCTTAAAACTGTAAGCATGTTGTATTGGCTCCAACATTGCTCTTTTACCTTGCTATTTAACGTTTAACTGGGGCTAAGTTTCACTTGGTGGTGTCTCTTTGGACCCCACACTTTGCCTAGGAAATGATGGGAAGACAGATGTTGTAGTAACCTCTGCTGATTGCTTTTTGATTGCCAGTTTAGTTGTCTGTCTTCCGCCATTTCGGATGGCCATATGGGAAATCAGCAGTGATGATCCTTAATAAAGTACCAGAAGCGAGGTGCTTCACTTACACTTATTTTCAGGGGAGGGATCTGAACCCAATTAGGAAATTTATGAAACTGCCAGAACACTCTACTTGTTTAAAATTGCTGAGGGCTGCAAAGTGAACTGAAAGCTTGACAGAATATTCACACTTGTTGCAGGTCCTGTATGTCAATTAACCTCAGAAATGGAGAGGGCCGCAAACTTCCTACAGTTTATTTTCTTTTCATGCAAAAATCTGGGCAGTTGCAAGTTATTGTGAAATGACAGATGAATTAGTGAGAAAGGCCTTGGAAAGTTCAGTTATAAAAAAGTTATTGGAATTTACTCCCACTGAGTGACAGGATAAGTCAGGATCTGATCTGGTATTTACGATGCTGCCTGTTACATTAGGAATTAGATATTTCTGCCTAACATTTACTTTTCTAACAGTGGGAGCCATGATTTGTCAAAGGGTACCAAAGTCCTTTGCAGCAGGTGTGGGAAACAAGACAAATTCACTCGCTGAGGAGATGATGGTGTTTGGGCTTTTGGCTGGCTCGCTGTGGTGTGTTCTCAAGTTAAATGTATAGGCTCCACTTGCAAAAACAGCAGCTTCAGTGGGCTAGAAAGTGAAGTTCTTTATTTATCTGCCCCATCACTGCAGCAGAGGCTGCTGCCTCTATGTCTCAGTGCTCTTGAAATCTTTAGTGTCTCTGAACCCTCCTGCTGCAGCTGTGGTTTTGTTTGCTACATTTATCTTGGCATTCTGTATTTTGTTCCCCCAAAGAAATTTAATAGAATTTTTTACTGGCCCAGATTCTACTACTTGTGAAAAGAAGCCATGTCTTTCTCTCCCAAGCCATGTTTTATGAATTGTTGGTGGTTTGGTGGAGTTGGACATCATCCCTTGATTAAAAGCAAGTCTTCCACACCACCAATTCCATTTTAGGTCTCCAAATTTGTACCATTTAGATAGGTAGGCTAGTAATTAACCTCTGTAGCCTAGTGTGAAATCCAGGAACAGCTTAATTTTATTCTGCTTTCTGATAGTGTTTTTAACAGTGCCAGTGATACGTGGCGCTTGCATGAACGTAGTTCCCATCTCATACGGGCAAAAAGTCATTTAGATCATGTCAACTTAAGTATCTTATGTGGTTCCCTGTGGTCAACAGCTGGATGACAAGACATCAAAAGTACATTAAACAGCTTTCTAATTAAATAGCTTCATTGAATCTAAAACACATGGCAGTGCTTCCTTGCTAATAAAAAGAGAACATGCTGCAGTCAGTTTGATGCAGATACTGCATTGCTCCCTGTGCCAGGCCTCTTGCAGTCTCTTGCAAGAAGAGGATGCAACATAATGCATTGTTAAAAGTAACGCTTAGCTGTGATTTTACAAAGCGTTATCCTATTTATTTTAAGTGTCATGTAATTATCAATTCATTTACTACCTATTGTAATACCATGAATCATAATGAATGTATTTGCATAATAGGTAGTATCACATGAGCTCAATTATAATTCAGTATTAGCTAAATGTACCATGCAAACAAAACGTTTCCTGTAAAGGTAGGCTGGGGTTGATATATAGCCTGTCTTATACCTGGTGTATCACAAATGCTGTCATGGGAGGTTTGTGGGCTGGCTCTCAGAGGGAACTGTTTTGTAGCCCACTCCTGTCATTCATTCATTTTTTATCCTGTCTCCAGCCCCCTAGTTTAAATGCTCTTCAGCTCTGTCAACTTTTCAGGTGAGAAAAACTTCAGAAGCTTGTTTTTTTCTGTTTAGCTGATGTGTTGGTGCTTTGCTTGCTGAGGCCATGAGACAGTGTCTGCCTAAAGACTGAGCATATTTCTCCTGTGATACTCTTCAGGCCTGCACACACTGTGCTGGGGTGATTAAAATGAGGAGCAGCCACACTGGGGACTTGCCTAGACAGGATTGCCTCAGCCCTGGGTAGGTTTCTTTAAAAATCTCTGTTTCCAGATGTAACTTCTTTTTAAATAAGAAGACCTCAAAATTTCCATACGGTACTTCCTGGAAGAGGAGTTGGTGCTGTGTTGGGGAGTATGACACAAGAATGCTGCCAGCTCCTCAGGAGCGTGGTGTACTGAAGGTATCCTCTGTGTCTAGGCTGGTGTGAGTCTCTGCTGCTCACTCCTCATCAGCACAGCCAGCAGCAGCTCAGGGGCCAGGACTACAGCCCAGACTTACCCCTTTGCCAGAGCTGCTTCTCCTACCCCAAATCCTCTCTGTGTTCTGTTTCTGCCTTACATGAAGATTTTATGCAGGCAGAAATGAACCACTTAGCACACGGTGCATACAGAATAAGTGGTCCCTGCCAGCTATGGTTCAACGTGTCTTGAAGACACATGATCTTGCAATGGCAGAGTTCTTAGAATAACCCAAATGTGAGTGATATCTAGTTTCTGAGAAAAATCTTAATGGCTTGTACCTCTCTTTTGGTTCACTTACAAGTTCAACAAATTTTCTGTGGCAGAAGATAGACTTGCTCACACAGTAGCTTGAGAATGTGAACTGTTGTGTCTGTAACATATGTGTATAATCCCACTTTCCACTTTTTAGATGTATCCCATTTCCATACAGAATATAAAATGCTTACTTTCTGGCTAGCATAGATGATTTTTACTTGTTGCCTGCAAGTTAGATTAAGGACACTGAAATTGCAGAGGATAAAAAGAGAGTTATTTCCAAAAATACAGTGTAGTTACTGGTACCTCAAGGATTATGTAGCCTGATCTACATTCAGGAGACATCACTGCAATGGCAAAAGGCTAACACAATTGACAGTACTTAATTTGTTTGGACTTATGTCACTGTTGGCTTTCTGATGTGACAGGAGAAATACATCGCAGGAATTGATGAAGTGGTGCCTCATTTACACAATCCTACAACTCTCTACAGTCATTTTGGGCAAGCTTTCCTCCTAGAAATACAAGGTAAAGCTCCTGAATTTCGTGTGTGCACCCTCTCTGGTGTGCAATTAAAGCTGTTATAATTCAGTTTGGCCAGCCGGGAAGCAAGTGAGTGGTGGAAAGGGAGCCATGTCCTTGCTGGATTTGGGTAAGGTTAGAGTGTGTTATAAACACATATAATAGGGGTTCCGTGCAGTATTTGTACCACAGCCATTCTTGCCAAGCATGGAATTGGTGATCCCCTGGAGTGAGACAAGCACTGGACACAAGAGGATGGAGTTGTCCATATGAACACACAGAGGATGGTACACCCTGCAGTAGAGTTGCTCGCTAGTGAGAGGAGTTATTCCTGAGTCTGTGTCTTCACCAGGCTGGCTTGTCAGGGAACAGCATCCACAAAGGAAGTGGCTGTTGGGACTTTGAAAGAAAATGCTTGTTCTTTCATGAAAATATCAACTTATATTTTTTGGGTTCTCTTTGACTTGCTGCTTACAGGTGGAAGCTTCTGGGCCTTGTCTCTTAATAGGAACTTTGCCAGTAAGGATTAGGAGAAAATGAAAAGCTTAACTACCCATGAATTTCACAGAGGAACATTCCATGGTGTTTAAATTCAGTATATTATTTCAGTTTTCAACATGTATCTTTGAAATGTGCCTTAAATGTGTTTTTGTTTTGCTGTGGTTTTGCTCCTAATGGCTTTTTATAGGACAGGTGCTTATTCAGGTGGATCACAATTCAGAGGAGCCTACTGTGTGAGAATCAAATTCCCATGGTGATTGCACTTGCACAGGAGATGTAGTACTAAATGTGGTCAGAGGCAGGACAAAAAGCTGTTAGTGTGACATTTTCTGTGACGTGACCAAACTTACTGTAGTGTTTGTACCAGTTACTGATGATTTTGTGCAGTGAGTCATCTGTCACTGGACAACGTGCAGGGATCATCAGCTCCTCCTGGACAAGTTATTAGCTGTGTGTGAGGGATGAGGTTCTTGCTGTCCAGGGTGATAAGAGCTCTCTCTTACCAGCTGACACCTTTCACTGGATTTCCAACAAAAGCACAAAGTTCAGATCAGTTTACATATCTTTGTCTTATTATTACTACTACTACTGTACTATATACCTCCAGGTATACTAACACACACCTACAGGAAGGGTAGAGCCCGTGGCATGTTTGAATCCTAACTTCTGTGTATCATGTAAGATGCCCTTTCTGATCTAAATCCTGATACAAATCATCTAGTCCCTAAATAAGAGATAGAAAGAACAGAAGTGCCCTAGGAGTGATACCAGGGAATTAAAATCTACTTCAGATGCCATGTGATGCTTGGTGTGATTTTTACTGATTCATAAAAGTGAAACTGTGCAAAAAGTGCTTTTTGACCACTGCAATTATTTGTTCCCTACCATCCCCATGTCCGAATAATCTTATTAGAATTCTGTATTGCTGTGAACTGTTTTGACTTAAAGCAAAGAGAAGATGGTGTTTCTTTGCTCTATAGAGATTTTCCACTTGCTTTTAGACAGCCCATTTCTACTGAGACCACCCTTCCTTAATTTTCCCTACTGTGATGCAATATTCGTAATGATTCTGAAATAAAGACTGAAGTGGGATATGTCTCCAAAATAATTTGTATCATTGGCCCAGTAACACTTTTATATGAAATTTTAAAGGTTAGAGAACCTATCAGTGTTTACTCTTAATTAAAGGTAGGGAACACCTTCTAATCTCTTCTTCCAGCTTTTATCTCTACAACATAAACTTTCTCAAGCTCACAGCAGAAGTGTCTGGGAATTTTGGATTAAATAACCTTTTTGTTCCCCACAGCTGATTAACCCTGTCTGCATGTTCTGACAGCAAGGGAACTAAAGGCTGTGGTGAGACATTAGTGCCAGCTAAGGAGAGGGAGGGGAGCTGCATGAGATGGATTTTCAGTTTCCTGTCTCCATTCAGTTTCCACGTGGCTTCAAGAATCAAAGTGTGGAGAAGGAGCTCTTACCATTCTGGTGTGGGTTCTTATTCTTCGTGCTGTGGCTGCTTACAGACAGTGTTATGTGTTATGTTGGTTTTAGTCTATGGGTGGCAGTCACTTTCTAAATTTCCTGTGCAATGTTTGCAGGCTTTTCTGCACCAGGCTTCTCAGATTTGCTGTTAGTAACACACTAACACAGGCAATCGATAAAATCAGAGCTAATTACATAATGTGGGCTTTTTAAAAATCTGTCTGCAGGACAAGCAGATGTTAAATGAAAGCTAATAAAGTGTGGCATCATTTAAACAGGGGTATGCCCCTGGATTTGATACTGGGCAAACCCTGCAATACAAAAGGCAATTTCCAGAGAGCTTGTGTGCAAGAAGAGAGTGAAACAGTCATGCAAGCAGTGCATATTTGAGCTAAACCCGAGCAGTCATGACAGATCTCTGCAAGATCTCATGAGTTCCTTAGAAAATGAGCTACCAGGCAAAGGCATCAAGCAGTACTGCAAGCAGGCTGCTTAATAGAGAAGGTTCACTAGCAAAAGACCCGGCTGTTCCCACAGGTTTATGTGTGATCCATGGAAAACCATTGTTTGGCTAAACAGTGGCTCTTTAGGCATAGAAATAATGGTTGTTTACTTGGCTTTCCTTCAAAAAGGGAGAATTTATACTGTGGGCTAGTCTGAAAGAACAGCACAGAAGGCATATAAAGTAAAATCTCGTGTGTGGGTTTTTCTGTATTTTATTTTTGTTTTTTTAAAATTTTATTTGTTCCATTAATAAACCTCTGTACTGCTACAAGCTATTTTTGGACTTTTGTTTTCTTTATATTTTTCAGCAATGCCAGTGGAAGGCAGAGCCCAGTGATTTGGAGCTGTGTCTCTTTTTGAGATAATAAGTAAGTGGGCACTAAATTTCAAAGCTGGCTGTCAGTGAGAAGAGCCAGGGAGAAATAAAAAGGGAAGAAAATCCAAAATTCCTCTGAAATCTACAGAAAAGGCAGATTTGGTACTGCCCCACAAATACCAGTAAATGTCAGGTTGTGAGTTAGATACTGTGCAGTGCTGTGCATTTACTGTCTCAGAAAACTTGCAATTCCTCTGGACTTGGGGTTCTTTCTGCTTGTCACTTGATACAGCTGCCACCACTAAATATTTATCTGTCAGACCCTGGGTATCACACAGGGAAGTCACTTGGCTGAAACACTTCTAATTACAATTTATTTCTGGATTCTTAAGAGGTGATATTTTTTTAGTCACTTTCCCCTGAGTCCATACAGACTTAATTTTTAATATATATATATATATATATATGAAAAGGCTGTGAATTTCAGGTAGTTAAGTTCTGGAAATTTTTAATGATGTCTCACTTATCCAAAGACTCAAAGTAAGCTCTCAGGGTATGTTACCATAGGAAACTGGAGATTCCAATCAGAAGTGGAATCCAGATAATGTTACACTGACTGACAGTCATTTCCATTGCTTTTAAAATTGTTGAGGAATTTAATAAATTAGGTGAATGTGAAAACAGAATTATGTGTGCTACACAGAAGCTTAACAGGGCAAAACCATAAACAGCTGGAATGAAATATTTATTGTAGACTTTCTTTGCTCTGGTATCTCTAGTTTTGGTACCATTTACCAAGTGATTTCTTAAAAATGAGATTTTGTTTCTGTATTCCTAACACACTGTTTTTTGAGACAAATGAAGGAATGGCCTCTGACATTGGTGTCAGGAGCATCACAGGAATGAGTCACCCAAAAAATCTCACCCCAAGCCTCTCTAGGGCACTTCTGTATTGAGATGGGCTATTAAATGGCCTCAACTCTGCTGATCAATGATAAGAATGTTTGAAAAAAGAAAAGATAAATAGCTGAGAGTAAATAACATGAAAAAAAGTTAAAGTTTTGAATAATCACCACCGTGTTTGTGAACAGCGACCATTATTATCACATTAATAAGAGGAAAATCTTATCTGACTCTTGAACTTCAACTTGCTTTGTGAATATTTTTTTGCATTATTCAGCTGGCTTTATTTTTCCCTCCAGGAGTGGAAATTGGTCCTTTATCCTTATCATCCTATTCTTTGTGCCTTTCGATAACCATTTAAAAGGTTATTGGAATGGTTTATCATTCCTGTGTGCTGGGAAGATTGTCTTCCCCAGTACTGAAGCCATTTTACTGAAGTAAAATCTGGAATTTTTGGAATGGAACACTCATGCAGTGCAGAAGCCTCCAAAACATTGGTGTACACTTGGAAAATGCAAAATAATGTAACTTTCAGTTATGGTATCTCAGAACTTTTGTGGGCTAGGGAAAAAAAAATGGAACAAAGACCTTCTAGTAAGTCATTACTAATCACCTTTTGTCTGATATGAATAGAGCCCCAGTTAAAAAGCTCTGCTAAAAAGGAGTACCCTGGGATGGAAATGCAACTCAAAGGACTTTCAGTCAGCTTAGTGAAAATTTGCCTGGTATTTGCAGCCTGCTTGAATTCATCATCATTGTCTGGAGGGATTGTGCCCCTTTTGTGACATTCATCAGTTTTCACCTGAGCTTTTCAATCCTGTTGTCATCAGGCCATGGCTCACCACAGAGTGGCCTTTTCTCCTCTTGTACCTGGATTGCAGAAGGTAAATACAGGATATCTGCAGTGACCACAAGTGACTTTTACAAGGGGACAGAGAACATCAGTGGTATCACAGAACCCTGCAGCACAGCCAACAGACTGAGTCCTCAGTGTGAGGTGCACTGAAGAAACCAATACAAAATGAAATAAATATATTTATTGGATACATTTTTTTGTCATACCTTTTTTAATGATGGAGTGCTACTACCAGGGATCCTAAAGGCACTGTTGTGTTAACCTTTCTTTGCTGTTTCCCAGTTGGTTGCCTTTCATCACAATCAAGGCATCACACATAATAACTAATCAGATTCAGTGAGCAGACGGGCTGTGAGGATGCATTTTAATCAGGAATAGTGAAGAATTTCTACATATTCTCTCTGTGCTACCGGGTGACATTTTTAAATGCTCAAAGGGCACACGGGTCTTCAGCTCCTGGTGAAACTTCGTGAGACTGTGATGTGCAGCTCTGATTTGTGTTCTTTATAGTAGCGTAAAAAAAGCTCTTACTCTTATTTATTTCAGATCCAGATTTTCAATTTTCTAATAAGACAAAATGCCAGTCATTGCCTCTAAAAAAAAATCCCCTAAAGGAGCTGCATCAGCATAGCTGAGGGCACACACCTTCCAGTACTTATATTTTATTTAAGCAGAGTATACAGCCATCTTTTAAGCTCCCATTATTGTGTACGGCTAAATAATTGCAGGTGCTTTGATCATATTCTATTTAATTTGATAATTATGTGGGTTTGGGAAGTTTCCTCTTCCTCCTCTGTGTATTCTTTTCATGCATGTTGGAATTATTTAATGCTGCAACTGCAAATGTCTGTTGAGAGAACCTGAGAGTACTGAGAAAACTCAAAAACTCTAAAAAGCCAGCTTGATATTTTCAGGATTATTTTTTATAAAAGATGTTTTCTGCTTAGTCATTTAAGCATGAGTGTTGGAGAAGGCTGACAGCCAGTCTCTATCATGCTCCTGAAAAATGTGTGAGTCTGAAAAAGATGTGATATGGTAGCTCAGGTGAAATAAAACTAGTTATTTTTTTAAAGATTACACTTGATAAATAAGGTTCTGTACCTTAAACTTGACTCAGTGTTTAGAAAACCAGGGTATGGAGCAGAGGATGTTTCTGATGTGCTCAGACGAGTCAGCTTGCTGAGGAGATGAGTAGCAGTGGTTGGTACTTTGTAGTCTTAAGATTGTATTGTTTTAGACTCTGACCAAAGGCAAACATCTTTCCTCACAGATGGGCCAAGATGACTCAAACAGTTGGGTAAAATCCTGTGTAATTCAATAGGTTTGGAAATGACAAGCTACCAAGGCATGTAAGCACATCTGAAAATGTCACTGTGGATGCTCACTGTGTAAGGTAACTGGATCTTGGCTCTTTCACTTTTCCCCCCTTCACTTCCAGTCTCTCCCAGTTGGACCTCACCATTGCTAGAGCTTTCTAATCTACAATAGAAGTGTATATTTAAAGTCTGAGCAATCCAGTTTGCATTGCATGTGGATATAATGACAAAATTCTTTGTCAAGAGCTGTATTATTTTTCTCTCCTCCTGCATCCTGTGATCAGTATTGATCAGAAAAACCAATATTCCATTCAAACCAGCTGTGTACTGGTGAGAGATTTCAGTGTCTTTGATTACCAGATCTCTGAAATAAACCAAAATAAGTGAAAATGATTAAATATTGAGGGGCATTTCCTAGTTTTGAGCTTCTGTTACACCTACTGCAAATTAACTTAGGAATACATCTTTCTGTCTCCCCCATTTTGTACTGTTGTACTGTGCAAGTAAAATGGTCTGGTTGCTTTAAGCCTGTGAACTCAAATGCACAGATAATGCTTAAGACAGGAGCTTAAAGGTTGAAATATTTCAGGATTGTAGCATCACATTACGTTCATGACAACACAAAGAACATATCTCCCAGTTAGAAACAAGTGAACAGAAGTGGAGTGAGTTGATGGCTGGTTGACTAGTGACAGGAGCAGAGGATGGATGACAGTAGGTGAAACTTCACCCTCCTACGTGGAACCTATGGCAGGCTGGAGATTGGCTACAAGGAATGCCTCAGAGGGATTTCTTTCAAAACACAGCTGTTACCTGATGCTGCTTGACAATCCATGGCAAAACCCTTGCTTATGGAGTGCTTTCCTTTCTTGTACTGCAGTAGGATTTGTCTGTTGTCCCAGTTCCAGCCAGGGAAGAGTTAATTTTTGCAGTGGCCATGGGACCGTGGCAGTGGATGCGTTTTAGAGGTTATTCCATCTAATATCATTGCCAGAGGCAGTGGGGAAGGGGTTCTCTGTCTCTGAGTAAAATGGCAAGACAGACATCATCAGATTCCGATGGACTTGGCCAACAGAATAGCAGCCAGCAAGAGGGAAACAGCTTTCCTAGGTGCTGTGGGATTTTGGAGGGCACATATCCCAGAGCACAGTCAGACTGTAAGCCCTCTCTGTCTTCTGACATGGAAGAAGAATGATTCCAAGTATGGCCCAGAACAACATCTACCTTTAGAACAGATCAGATTGCTCGTGCAGTAGCCCTTGGGCCAGTTAGAACAGGACAGGATGTAAAAAAGTGCTCTGCTGCTGGGGAGAATGGTCCTTCCTGGAGTCTCTGGCAAAAGGAACCTGGAGAGACTCGAGGGCAGCCCCTGGGGTTCCAGAGCTGGGGATGCAAAGGATCCGAGGCTGTTACACCCCCAGCTGAAAAAGAGAGACACTGGAAGCTTGTGAAGGGGTTCAAGCTGCTTCAGCAGAGATTGGTGTGATATTGAGTGAGTGCATCCTGTTCCCTATCATGCACCAGCCTCTGGGAAAGCTGAATGGTGCAATGGAGTGTTAAAAACCACACTGGAAGCCATGGGGGGACACAGGGGGGACAGGATCTAGTTTGGGATCTACATTTAACGAAGGACTCCTGGTTAGTCAACACCAGAGGCTCCACCAAGTCAATTTGCTTAACATTTCTTCTGATCAAAAGGAAAAAGCTTGAATCTACTGGATTGCTTTCAGAGGGATATGAGAAGAAAACAGATTTATCAGGTTGAGAGAAATGATAGCTTAAAGAAGTGAAATAATTCAGCCATTTACTCACGAATCTATTGTTGTAATGGTATTGGAAACTTTAATACACAGTACTTTTATACCAACATTTTTCTGTTCACTGTTGCAATCATATATCGTTTTTACTACAAAATAGAAAGTGCTAAAGATATTTAATCCATCTAACAAATGACATTCAGTTGCTGGAAATCAAACTTTCTGCTGATTTTAACACAGACTTTAAGAGAAGATAAAGCCAATATTCTTCTAAGTCATTTACATAAAGCAATAATTTGAATAATCAAGGATATTATTTATATAATATGAAAAGTATGCTTCAAAACAGAAATGTTTGGTTTCTTTAAGCATTTTTCCTTTTGAATTTTATTAGTGCTAAGATATGCAACTAGGCAATTGGAAAAACAGGGTATATTACTGTGTTTTTGTTTAATTCAGAGAAAAATCAGATTATGCATTATGAATACTTCCAAGTTGTGATTTTTAAAATTATTTTATTTTTATTAAGATACTGTTCTGAGCGCACTCTGATCAAAACTGTGCAAAACCTACTATTTTTTGTTTACTGGCTTTGGTCCATGTAAAGTTCTGTGAGCTCACACAACTTCAAGTTATGCATTGAGATTCTAACTCAGCAATTGAAAGGACAATTATGTTGTTTATGTTTGGATTTTGCTACAAGCAATAAACTGGTCTGAGCAAACCTCAGCTAAACTCTTGAGAAATCTGTTTGCTCTTATGATTCATAAAAAATAATTAATGCAAATCTAATTGCAGGCAATGAGGATTATAATCTAGATTTTCATGTTGAAATGCATAGTTTTCTTGAAAAGATGCACAAATTTGAAAGTCCAAGGGAACACAATGATAATTTAGTCTGGACTCTTGTCTGTTAGAAGCTTTAGAATACAGAGGTTGTTAATTCAAATGCAGAGACTTGAATTATTTTGTCCAAGTATTTTATGGTTTGGGTTTTACTGTGTAGAAGCTGAAAGGAACTGGAGGGGAACTCTTCTGAGTGACCTCAGTAGCTATTCATTTTTCACAGAGGCTAACAATATTGTGCCCCAAGTGGGTTGGATTCCATGTTGGAAGGTGAAACAAGAAAATATAGCCAGCAGATTTTGGCAAAGTGTGTTAAAAAAAAACAAAATGGAAAATCAGCTTTTCCCCTTCCTGACTCCCAGCAGTCAGCAGTGGTTGTGAGGGGATGCTGTTATTTTGTGTTTTCCAGTGATGGTGTGATGAACTTGACTGTGATAGATATCTGAGGACTTTGATATTTCCATGCTGCTTTACCAGATGATAAAGTCAGATTCATTTTCTTCAAAATGCTCTGGACATTAATTTTATTCATTTGTTGGGGTACATCTTTCCCAGCCTGTCAGGCAGCTCTGTTCTGCAGTCCTGCAAAACTCTTACCTGGTACTGTCTAACTCCACTGAAGTGCTATTTTTTGAGGACAGTGAGTGAGGGGAATTCACATTTCTGTTTAGGTCTCCCTGTCACTGGGCTGTGCTGTGTTGCCAGTGCCACTTTTCCACTGGGGATAATGGACAATGTTTCAGACACCCAATATGATTGTGTGGACTTGGTTCAAAAAGCAATAGCAAACAGTAACCCAAAGGGTGAGTAAAAAACTGTGGTGTGGCTCAGGCTTATTTATTTTCTAAGCAAAATTTTTAAGTTCTAGGAATTTTGTGTGTGCTTGGCTGCTTTTTCTTTAGTTTTCATTCCTTCAAGGAGCCCTTTTAAATGAGGTACTGCTTGCAGATGCATTTCTTAATTAATTGTGAATGCATAGTGTGGAGACAGATGCAGAGGATGTTGCCTTTATCCTGATCACATTAAAATGAGTTGTGTTGAATATTCTGTGATGCTTGGGGAAATTGCTTAATCCTATTACTTCTTGGAGAAGATTGAGTACCTCCTAATGTGAAATACGAAACCTCAGAGCCACACAGTGCAACTGCTGCAGCAGAAAATGTATAGGATTTCTTCTAATGTGAGTCAACAATGATTTCTAGGCTTGTTTATCACATAAATGTTATCTGGGAAATTATTGGACAGTTGCTATGGAAACAAAGACCTAGTAGTAGATGGATTTGTTACCACAAGTAGTTAAGACAATGCTCAGACCAGAATCCCTGCTGCAAACAGTCAACTCCAAAAGATGGAAGCGACAGATAACAAAACACCTATTTTTACTGATAAAAGAACAATTGAGAAATATTTATCAGCTGGCCTTTGCTTTTCCAGAAAATACATAGATATATGAAATAAAGTGCAAAGGTGTGAAAACGCTAAGAGAAAAATATTCTTTTATCTTGTTTCATATGGTTCAAAAAGATAATACAGATGTAGGTATCTGGTAGAACATAATGAGTAAGACAGCCTGACCAGGCTTCTCCTGCCACTCTGTAGTGCTTCCTGAAAGAAAAGGACAATATATTCCAGCTGCAGGGAATATTGAATGCTTATGATTGTTGATTAAGTGCTTATGATTGTTGAGCTGACTAAAAAGAAAACTGAGGTACTTGGAAGTGGTGTCTTCCTTCTGATAGAAGGTATAGGGAATTAAAAGGAGAAATACATCCTCTTCATGATGGATGAAAAGATGAGCCATAGTTGGATTGCTCCAGATTATCTTCCTTGTGGATCAGCAAAAGCAGCAGTATCTCCACTTTCTGTATTTATCTAGTGAAGAATGGCAGGGTACTGTATTGTACAATCTCCAATTTGCACATAGGGTTCAGTGTCCTCAATGCTTATAATCTCCTCAGGGTTTTCATAATATTTTGTATGTTATCCATCCCCTGAGCTGGGCAGTTACCTGACTCTCCCAGCTGTCATGTTGGGAGTTCTAGTCCTTGAATTTTCAGAGAAAACCCTAGAAGATGTGAATGCTAAAAGCAAAACCAATTAGAAATTACAGACATGCATGAGGGAGAAGAATCCCGTGGCAGCAGCACAGCTGAATGAGAAGCCAGGTTCCAACAAAGCACCTGACACCAGCTGAAGGGATTTCCCAGTGACCTGAGCATATGGGAAAATGTGCAAGAAACACAGCTGGGCAGGGAGTTTGTCATCACCTTTATGATGTACACAAAAAGAACAAAAAGGTGACATTCATTGTGTGAATATTTTTTTTTCCCCTCAGCAGTTATGGGTAGCAACAGAACAGAAGATGAATAGGCTATTGATCTAAAAGCAAACAGGGTGGCTGTTTATTTTAAGTTAGATGCTCATGCATGGTCTAATATATTGCCACAAATTGTGTTCCAGCACTAAAAGAAAACTCAGAGGCACTGGAGGATTAAAATACTGAAGTCAATTTATAGAGCTGAATTTCTATGTAATGAACATATATGTTGAATATGTGGGAAAAACAAAATTACTTAACTTGTTCTAGGACCAGGAAAAAAAGACAATATTATCCATCATTGGGTTAAAATTACATCAGATGTTAACAAGAGCACAAGTTCTTTGACAGAGAGCCAAGGAAGTGCAGAGATATCATCCAGTACCCTCAGCAGAATCCTGAACTGAGCTGAAAAAGTTCAGCTTTACCATAGTTAATGCCCTAGTATAGGTTTTCCTGTCCAAAAAGGAAAAGGAAAGGCATTGCACATGCCCTATTGCTTTGGAAACTGCTGAGCAAATATAGGAAGCAACAAGATGGGTATATTAATTTCTTTTGGTCTTTGGAAAAAAAGAGGACTAAAAATAATGCATTCTACCACCTACAAAAGAAGACATTTTTGGAACTGTGAGTGATATCAGATATAGCTATAGAAAATCTCAAATATATATATGTACAGATATATATGTATGTTTTGGAATGAGTGTAGCAGTAGGGTTCTGGCAGCTTTTTGTGTGTGTGTGTGTGTTCAGCACCTCCTTTGGAGAAACTGTTTCCTCCTGCTGCTGTTTGGCTCACGTTCAGCACCTGAGGTGTAGCACAGTAGCACATTTCTGATGGTGTAGAGGGCTCTAAGTTTACATAGAAGAATATTTTATCCAGGGAAAACCAATAGAAGAATGCCCAAAGGCAACCAGACTTTTTGGCAAGGATGAATAGTGTCTCCAGCTGAGTAGATATGTGCATTTTGGATAACAGAGGTAAGCTACAGGAGAGAAATTAATTCAGCAACATGTGTAAGCAGGTCTTCACGAACACACCTAATTTATAGTCAATAAAAAATTTGCAGAGATTCCTACTTTGAAATTATGTGGCGGGAATTTGAGCCATATCTTACAGGCTTTGAGATGTTAGCTCAGAGGGTGAAATTCATGACCTCTGGCATGGTGAGACAGAAGTTTTGAAATTAACTGATGGAAATACCAGAGGAAGTTTCATTTCTGAGAGGTCTGTTATTTTTCTGGGACTAAGAGATATGTTTGCTGCCTTCAGTTATGTGAAGTGTAAAACTGGGATGCTGCAGCCACCACAAGCATCTGAGAGGGATAACAGGTTTGTTCTTTTAGTTGAATGCAAAGTCAGTGATGGCTGTGAGACAGTGAGAGCAGCAGGGGACAGAACAGGGAGGAGGGGGTTAAAATCACCTATATAATATTACCTGCTGCAAGAAAATTGTCTTCACCACCCCTTTACATTTCCCTGGAGATCATCCATCAATATTCCTATTGAAGCTGGACATCAGATTGACAAATACCCAACAAGGCAATTCCAGGGGACAAAGGAATCAGGGTCATGTCTAGGATTAAGACATGCAGGTTGGGTAGGAGAGACCTGGGCTTTGAGTCTGCTTCTGAGGGTGTTTGTGTGATCATCACTGGATGAGCAATGCAAAGCAGCTTTCTCTGGTCACATCTGTGAGTGACAGGGGCTGTGATTTCTGTGGGTTTGGTTGATTTCAGTGATTCAGTGTCCTCCAAGTATGTTTTCTGCCTGATGGATTGGGGGTGTGGCTTGACTCAGGTTACCTGCTTTGCAAATTCTGGCCTGCATTGGGCTAAAATCAGCACCTGGAGAGAAGGTCTGTTATGGAACGATCAGGATGTCTCTGGGTGTGTTCAAGGGCAGATCTTTGAATGTGTAAGGTTTTGCAAAGCAGTGTTAAAACCTACACCTCTCCTGTAACTTTGTGTATGTGAAGGAAATTTGAGATTTATATACACAACTTCCTGTCAGTTTGGCATCTGAAATGTTTCAATATTACTTTGGATCTTTCATGTTGTGCAGGACACAAGTGCTTAAACAATTAAAGCTCTATGGAAAGATTAATGTCCTGGGTGAAAGGAGTGTCTTGTTGGAGTTTTGAGAAAATTATTTGGCAAATGGAGCAGAGTGTTAGCTTTGTCTATTCAGTACTGTACCAACTATTGAGCAGTTAGGTAAGGATGCAGTAAAGAAGGAAAGAATCACTTCAGGTCCAAATATATTTTAATAATGTAGGCAGTACTGCTTTTTATTTTAAGGCACAAACTTAGGTACAACACTAATGAACCACTACTGATTTAGGAGGAAACTGAAAAAACAGAGCAAATTTAGTGGTAGCATAATTTAGCAGTAGTATAATGTTAGAAATGTGTTACTTATATTTCTTATTCTTGATTGAATTCTACAATTTCATTCTCCTTGAGAATTTTTTATTTTTATATTATTTTGATTGTAGTCAATTCCTTTCATCCTGAATAAGTAGATCCAGAGAGGGATGTTTTAATAAAAAAATGTATTCTGTACATCATATCAAAAATGTATATTCTGTAAGTCATGTCAAATCTATTACAAGAGTAGCAAAATTGTGTGATTTTGCATATTGTCCTAGGAGAGAGTGTCTGTGTGTGTCTGTGTGGTATTTTTCAACCTGTGCAGTTCAACCCTGTATGGTTGAACCATGGCACATCCACACATACTTGCATTTGTATTTGCCTGTTAGAGGTAAATATAGCCAAAAGTATCTTCCAGAGCAACTTAGTCTGAAGAACACCTCCTTTTGGACTGTGATGCCACTAACATGCCTCCAATATGTAACTCACTTTTGGAAGCAATTTTCTCCTCATTATTGCAGCATTTTCCTCTAGGTCAAATTCTGCTTAAGCAGTTGAAAACCTGCACCTCCTTCATTTCCTTTCTAAAACTGGGGGTTCACATCTCTTTGTGCAATAGCTAATGGCATTATAAATTACCTTGAGCAAGGCAGAGAGGTATGAAAAAAAGAAAAGAGAGTGCTGTCATTTTCTGCCTAGAGGCCAACAGCTTCACTGAGCCTGGTCTGGGGGTAGTGGAGCTCAGAATACAGAGTTTCAGGGAATAAAATATATTTTAAACCTTCCCTTGTGTGGAGTCGATTTTAATGTGCAGATAACCACCAGTGACTGCATTGTGTTCATGACTTCAGTCTTAAAATTCTTTTTGCCCATAAGAGATGGAGTTTATCTGTAAAATACATAATCCTTTGAACCAAGCATGTCAGTAAGTGTGCTGCTGTAGATATGTGCCTAGGGAAAAACTTTTCTGTGATTTAAATCTTCGTTTATCTTGTTTAGTGTTTGTGTATTCGAGCAAAAGAAAACAATAAAAAACCCAGCAACCCTCTTATTTCTCCCCTTATGCTTCTTTCTCATTCATTAGTTTCCTTTTCTCTACCTCAATCCTAACACTGGATTGAAATGCATTCACTTTTGTGTTTTATACTAGGGTTTTTTGCAGTTAGGCTCTGTATCTCTTGGAATGGAATGATGGTGGTAATGCTGGCAAATACTATTCTGTTTTCTTTTATACTATCAGGAAGATGCTCAAAAATTAGGAAATGGTGCTCAGAAACGAAGATCAATCAGTAAGGTTATCAGACCTGTTAAAATGAAAATTCCAAGCTGTGGAGTTTAAAATTCAGGAACTCTTTTTGTTTTATTACAACTCAAATCAATCTATTGATAAGGGTGGAGCTCATGAAGCATGAGAGTGTCTCTTTCTGATGACCTTTGTCATTCAGCTGAAAGATGGAGAGAAGGAGAAAGCAGAGACTCTTGTGTGGAAATCTCAGAGGCACTGCATTTCTAGAAGTTTTGTAAGAATGAGCAGCTGGAAAGAGGAGAGCCTACTACTGCCTTCACTGAAAGAAGGTTCCTCTGAGAATTCAGTCCTTATTCAACATCAGAAAATCTCCACAAGGGAAAGCCACAGGAGACACAAATTAGTAAGAATTTGGTCTTCATTACTTTTATTGGTCATGAAACTATTTCTCAGTGTTTAGCAGGTTCTTGACTTGTGTCTAATTAACACTATCTGCTCCTTCAGCTTGAAAGAAAAAAATAACAAACCCTGGAAGAATTGGAGGGCAAGAAAATGCATTTAATATGTCAGTAGAAATGTGTACCTTGCTCATTTTTGTCAGCTCTTGTGTGATGATTAGATTTTTTAAATGTGCTGGTTTGCCAATAAAGTAAAACATCTGTTTTTAGAAGTAGAGATGCTGAGACTGTTTTCCAGCCTTCTTTAATTTGAATGGGATTTACCCAAACACATAATTATTGTGATCACAGATTTGCACACTTAACCACTTCAAGATAATGTTAAAATAGCTTAGATGACTGTGTGCCAGACTTATGTACTTATTCAGCTGAGTTCCAGTCAGCTCAATTCTGCATATTAAATTTTAGAGATAAATTCGATCTTGGCAAGCATGAAGGTCTGGGCCTTTGTGCAAATGACAATTAAAGGTCAATACCACCAAAACATAGCAAACAGAAATCTTGGAATATAAATTGGCTCTGTCAGATGTGCTTCAACTTGATCTTGACTGTAGCCTCCCTAAGTGCAAAAGGGAAGGAAAACTATATGGATTGGTTTGAGTAAAACATTGCAAGTCATCTGGAAATGAGTGGGGGCTGATCACTGGTACTTTGGTCCAGGCTTCTTTCTCTTTTAACTGGCAGGTAGTTCTACATTCTTTGTATAGCAGAGAGATGAAGACATTTAATCTAATATAAAAGAGGACTCTTGTGCTGTTACCTTCTTGTAACACAGCAGCAAGGAATTTGCAGCTAAGGTCTGGGTAAAATTCAATTCACACACTTCCCCACTGTGTGTGTATCAGGGTAAATATTTCCCTTAAATTGGTGTTAGAAAGAGCAGTGTGTAGGGAAGAGATTAATCTCAGTCTTTCTGCTCTGGGTTTCTGGAGCCAGGGCAGGGGTGATAAACACCTGACAAAGAAGTTTTGGTCCCTGAAGGGCGTGACCTGTACTGAATACATCCTCTGACACAGCACAGGCACAGGAGAGCTCCAGTTGCCACCACACGCCCTGGCACAGAGCTACACCAGTGCATGGATACTTGGGCAGCTCTCCAATAGCTCCTTGTGGCAATGGTACTGGACATTTCCCTGCTTTGTGCATTTCTCATGTAGCCTGTGAAGGCAGGAAAGGAAAAAAGCAATTTAGACAATTTTTCTTAGCTCATCTGTGAAACCTGTGATCTCTGGGGGTGTGGTGCTGCTTTCTCTAAAGACAATTGTGTTTGCAAGGCAAGCCTTCATTAAAAACCACTGATTTGTTTAACTCTCTTCTGGTTCTTCTTTCTATGTTGCCCTCAGAAGTTTTACATTTGGAATAAAGCAGTAGACCATGAGTTTTATGCCAGTCCTGGTCTCCTGCAGTACAGCAAAGCTGCCCTTGTAGACAGCAGGTGGGGATAATAAGCTGGATGCTAAATGCTTGACCAATCACCTGAGGAATTCACAGGCTAGCTGGGGAAACCAGTGTGATATTAAAGAAACTTTTCTTGAAGAAATTGCATTGGAAAGGAATGCTTAATATTTGACTTGTGTTAGAAGGGAGTACGAGTACTCAATCTAATGGTAGCCTCTGTGATGCATTGAAATCTTTATTTTCTGGAATGAAGGAATCCTCTAATTTAGAATATAGAAACAAACATCTGTCTTAGGGAGAGTTCCTTTTTTGATCATCTCCAGTGACATGTAGTGCATGTCTGTACACAAAGATCAGGTAATATTGATTACCTGCAAATTAAATGATGAGAGACTTAAAGAGATCCCGTGGAACACAGCTGGTGACCCATCCAGTACAGGAAAGTCAGATTTGTGCTCAAGAATTCCCCACCATAAACAGAGCAGAGTATTAGACCTTCAAGAGGGAAGTGATGTTTCAACATGTGAGTTTGATTAATTTTCCTGGCAGGATTTTAAAAAAAGAAAAGATTTAGCTGGCAAACCATGATGTGCATGTGTGTTTTCACATTGCTGGATTTAGATGGTTATTTTTGTTCACCTCAGAGAAAGCTCTGTTGCTGATGCTGTGGGGGTTGTGTGAGGTATCAGAGTTCTGAGAGGTACCATTCTGCTGCTGACCTGTTTGCTTGTTAACAAATATTTTAGTCCTGGTTTTTCGAGTTTGCAGCTGGGAGTCTTAGGCTTATCTACAAAAGGAGAGCAAAGGCATTGGCAGTACCAAATGCTCTGTCCTGCAGCTCTTTTCTCCACTGATCACTTCTGGGAGCACCAGAGCCATCCCCATCCTCATTTCTCTGCTGAGGCAAAATTGTTCACGAGAAGTCAGCATTTTGTGTCTCCCCAGAACTAGACTTGGGGTCAGCAGTACATTTTAGATCATCCTGTGAACAGTTCAATGGAACTAGTTCAAATGGAATTCAAGCCTGTTGTCTGTACAGCCAGTGCCAGTATTTTCTCTGGACGTAGAAATGATGAGAATAGGTTGTTGTTTGCTGTGCTGGGGTTTGCTGAGCTCTAGATGTACACGTTTGGTTGGGTGTGGGAGAACTTCCAGTCTCATTAGAGTCAAAATAAGCAATTCAAGCAGTCACAACTACTCCTGACAGAGTACTCATTTCTGACAGAAGTGGGTCACAGTGGGATCTTCTGGGCAGCTCAGTCACTCTGGAGGGGCTGGCAACTCCCACTCTTCCCCTGCAACAGAGGGAAGGGGAACAAGCAGGAGGAGTAAGAGCATCCTGGGCAGCCATGCCCAGGAGAAGCACCAAGTCTGCTGCCTCAGATGTGACATGTTCAGTTTTCTGTTGGGTCTTTTCATATATTTCAACCCATTTTATTTTTGTTCTTTAAGGCATTGCAAAAGGGTTTTGAATGCTGCTGTTTTGCCCCATCATGCCTTAGGTTACAGAGACTGCTTGATCCATCAGTGGACAACATACATCCATGTGTAAAGATAGCGTAAGGGTTTAATATGTCCACAGTATTTCATAACTGACTATTTTATAGCCATCTCTCAATTAATTGGAGTGTGAAGAATAAAGGCTTGCACCATTTATTTCCAGCTGATGAGGAGAAGGTTGCTCTGTTGTTTCCTACTGCTTTTTATTTGCACGTTTGAGATTAGCACCGTTCTCAGGAGAACGGCTTCAGGCAGCAGTTTGTACCATGAGCCCTTCTTAGTGGCTGCTCTTCCCCTACAGTTCTGGTAATCTGATTTTAGAAAACCTTACTGAATTTCAAAGTCTGTCATGTGAAACACACAGCATGACATTAAAAATAAGCAGGATGGCAGGAGTCAGAAAAAAAAGGTGTATTTCTGACATTAATAGATGTTGTAGGTGAATATACATGTTTATGTATCTCTATATATTTTTTGGGAATTAGAGATTATTTAAAAGACTGACAAATTTTCAACTTAAAACCCCTGTCTACTGAATTTATACCATCACTATGTAGTTCTGCATGAAACTGCTTGTCTTTGCCCCTTTGATGGTCACGCTGCACATGTTCTGTACAAGTTTTTCTGGGCCAACACTTGCAAAATTCTAATGATAGCTTTTGGTTGTGCTATTTCAGTATGCTTATATTTGAGTTCAGTACAAGGTAATATTAATTATATCCTGATATGCACACTTGAAATTTCTAGCAAATTTAGGTGCATCCTGGGCTGCATCAGAAGGAGTGTGGGCAGCAGGGTGAGGGAGAGGATTTTGCCCTTCTGCTCTGCTCTGCTCTGCTCTGCTCTGCTCTGCTCTGCTCTGCTCTGCTCTGCTGAGACCCCACCTGCAGGGCTGAATCAGCTCTGGGCTCCCAGCACAGGAAGGACGTGGAGCTGTTGGAGTGAGTCCAGAGGAAGGACACCAAGGTGATCAGAGGGATGGAGCACCTCTCTAATGAGGAAAGGCTGAGAGAGTTGGGCTTGACCAGCCTGGAGAAGAGAAGGCTTTGGGGTAACCTAATTTTGGCCTTCCAGTGTCTGAAGGGAGCCTACAGTAAGGATGGAATAGGACTATTTACAAGGACATTTAGTGACAGAAAAAGGGGAAATGGCTTCAAACTGAAAGACATTATGTTTAGATTAGATATTAGGAAGAAATTCTTTCTTGTCAGAGTTTTGACATGCTGGAACAGGTTGTCCAGAGAAGCTGTGGATGCCCCATCTCTAGAAGTGTTCAAGGCCATGTGGCAAGGAGCTCTGAGCAACCTGGTCTAGTGGAAGGTGTTCCTGTCCATGTCAGGAAAGTTAGCACTAGGTCACCTTTAAGATCCCTTCCAAACAAGGCCATTCTATGATTCTATGATTCTTTGATTTAAAATAGTCTTGTCTTCAACATTGTTTTCAGAACATAACACTGTGCCTCCATTGACTGGGAGTCATATTTCTTGAGCTGCCTCTCTTTCTTCTCCTTCTTTTGCCTTATCTGTTATTTGGCTGAACATTTTGTGCCAGCTGTATGGATGCAGAAGAAGAAATATGATGGCCTTAGTGGAATGGGAAAAATACAATACAGCATTTAGCAATCTGTGTCTTGCCCAAGAGCACAAATATTATCCTGAAATTTCTCAGTGTAAAATAATGTGTCCCTGGCTTTCTCATAAGTGATTGGTGTTTGTGTGTTGGTGTCTTAGTGGAAAACACTCAGAACATTTTCCATTTTTGTCATCAATACTTCACACTAGCCTTGACAGAGTGGTGATTATTGGGAAGGATCAAAGTGAAGGACAGAGGTGACCCTAAGTTCAGATGAAGCTGACTCTGGGGTAAACATCTGGCCAAGAACTGATGGCTCTGAATACTTGTGTAGGTGTGTGCATGTGGGGAACAAATTAATCCTCCACTCCTCAAAATTTTCATCTTAGTGTACTCTTAAAATTTTAGTGTATATTTTATTTTTGTCGTTAGAGTATCATACACTTTAGTTGAGCAAAATATTTATGTTTTCTGTACAGAAAAGGGCCTTGTGGGAGTTGCAGTTTTTTTCTTCCCAAAATCATTTTGAGGCTTTTAAAAGATCATAAAAAAACCAAAAAAGTCACTTTTGGTCTACGCTGGTTTATTGGTATTCCAAAATACAAATCTAAACATTAGCATAGTAGTGTGTTATCCCTAGACATTTCAGTCTGCTTCAAAGGAAGAAAACAAATAGAGAAGCTTGTTGTATTTTAATAAAGTCATTTGTTGGAGTGGATCGTAAGGGGGTACTAGTAAAGAAATGAAAATTATAATTTGCAAAATTATTATTTCTGTTATTTTAATAGTAGGGGAAAATGAAAATGAAGGCAATCGTGTTTAGGAAGAATGTATTACCCTTGATTGTGCAACAGTGTGCAGGAGCTGTTCAAGTGGAAAAGATAAAATATTATTCAATGTGGGACAAATACAGTTAGGGCAACATGATTACAGCTGTATTGAATAATGGGCTGGAGTGTGAATGCTATAATTTCTAAAGTGATTCTTTAAATGAAGATTCCTTTAGCCAAAAGGAGCAGCACTGCTTAGGAACTGCTGGAGATGAAGTTTGTGGAAATCAGGATATGAATACTCACAGGGAGAGATTAACTTGGAGTTGTAAAAGAGTTGAAAGGGAGATAATTTTTTCTTCTCCTTTAGCTTCATCTCATTCAAACGATGGAAGGCTTGTTTTCCCTACACCCTACCTCTGTATGTGTGGGCCTGTGTATCCACACGATGAGCATGCTGAAAGGTGAACTAATTGATTGAGTTTTAATGATTTGGCCCATTAAGGCACCTACTCATTATCCCAGTCCTTCATTTGGACATTAATGTTCCTGGAGAAGGAATGACAGAGCAAAATATAAATTGCTGTCTCAGCTTCCCTGCTAGAAATAAACATGCTGGAAGAATCACATGCAAAATCTTTCTTTTATAAATCAAAAAAATCAGAAAACAAAATAGAAAATGTTCTTAGCGAAGAAAGGTTCCTTCCTTCTGACTCTTTAGAGTGATATATATATTCTTCAGTGAATTAAAAAAAAGAAGGCAAAATGATTTTAAAATTTTATTGCAATAAAGCAAATTTATTACTTTGGATCAGAATTAAATTATTTTTTGTATTTTCTGTCCTCCAGGCAGGATCTCTAACACTGGCACTCAGATATATGTGACTGACTTTATGTATTACATCTTTTCCATTTACTTCAATACACAGCTCTCCTGCCCTAGAGAGAAACGAATTTATATGACTTTCTGAGCTTAGAGCTGAGCCCTAATGTGTAAAATTCACTTGTGTGCTGGTTTTGGCTGGGATAAAGTTAATTTTCTTTATAGTAGCCGGTGTGGGGCTGTGTTTTGGATTTGTGCTGGAAACAATGTTGGTAATTTAGGGGTGTTTTAGTTATTTCTGAGCAGGGCTAAGGCTGAGTTGAGGCCTTTTCTGCTTCTCATCCCACCCCACCAGCGAGCAGTGGGGTGCACAAGGAGGGGACACAGCTGGGACAGCTACATGTGCAAAAGGACATTCCTGTGGCATCACACTCAGTGCATTGAGCTGGGGGAGGAAGGAAGAAGAGGGGAATGTTCCGAGGGATGCCATCCGATTTCCAAATCCCAGTTACATGTGATGGAGCCCTGCTGTCCTGGGGATGCCTGAACACTTGCTCTGCCCTTGTGTGATGGGTTTAGCAAAACCAGCACACCTTGGGACACAGTGAATGGATTCTCTGTTTTGTTTTGCTCCTGTGGTGACTTTTGCTTTCCCTGGTAAGCTGCCTTGATGTGAGATTGTCAGAGCTTTTCAAATATTTGTTGATAGTCGTAGGCTGGTGTTTATCATTTTGGAAAATATTTTGAGAGCTTGTTTCACAGTTTATCCATATGGGCTTAAGAATTGTGGCTTAAATGAAGGAAAAAACCCCATATTTTTATAACTAAAACTGTTTATTATTAATTACTATTACTATTGTTCGGGCAATGATTCAGACTTGGAAAAGAATTAATAGCAAATCAAATGTTTTCAGCACAGGCTTTGAGACATGGCTATCCAAGAAAAGGGGATTTGTTCTGCTCCTCTTGCTGCCAGTGGCAGACCAAGGTTTTACCTGATGAAAATGTAGTCTTTACTGAATCAGACCCTGAGTGAGCCCCTGGTTCCCTCTTAGGGTCAGAAGTGAACCCTGTCAGCCCCTCCTAGGACTGTGCAAAGCTGTATCCTAAACTGGCTGTAAATGAGTCCTGATATTGGTCCTCACCATGCCAGTGTCTATGCTAAAGTAAAATTGACTATTTAAAAATCAGTCTTCTCAAAAAATAAAGTTGAGGAACCCATTAAAAAAAGAAAGAATGATTTTCTGCTGTAGTTGTTGGATTTTGGAGTGGCTAGTAAGCCTTAAGATGTGTGAAAAAACGCTGCTGATAATGTGTACAGCTTCTTTCTAATGGCACAGACATCACTTTCCCATTTCCTCCTTCCCCCATCCATGTAGCTTTTTCTGGAAAAAGCAGGAAAAGCAGAGTACACCCCCCTTCACTCACCCCTGGTTGATTGGGAGAATCTGTTTTGATCTCTAAAGGGGTGTGTAGTGCATACCCTCTGACAGAGGACTGGGAATGCACAGGTTGAGTGTTTTTGTGAAGGACTCACCTGATCCTCCAGCAGGGTTTTGCAGAGCCCAGTTCCACTGGCACTGCAGCGAGACAGGGCCTTGTTGGGGGATTTGGTTTAACACTGACCACTGGGAATATACATTTTATATATGGTTCCCTCAAATCCTGACAGTTCTTTTGCAGAAATAATGGTAAAGCTGCTTAATTGAATAGAAATGTGAGTGCAAATGAATATTGCTGAACATTGCTGCTTGTGTTCCAGACCCTCTATATTTTTGGTTGTCACAGGAGCAATATATGAGAAATGACAGTATGATATTAATTTAAGCTCCTTTTAGGACTTAGATTTTTTTGATTAAAGATTGATCTTTTGTCACTGTCAAGCAATAAATCTGGAGAGAGCCATGAGAAGAAAGCATTTGCTCACAAGACCATATCCTTAGCAGCTGTACAGTGCTTTTTAGAAGCTGTGTTTATTTACACTAGGTAAGTATTTGCCCTGTCGTATTTATTGCAGCATGAGTATTTTGATCTGAATAAAAGCAGACCCCTGTTCATCTTCAGTAATGTGAAATAGGCCCTGGGTTGCTATAAACATCTGCAACACCTCTGGCCTTGACAGCTGTCTGCTGAAATTATGAACATGCCCTCACCTCCAGTTTTTAATGGTGGTGGACAGTACATTTCCATCTGTTACTTCCTTTGCACCGTTTTTATGCTCTTTTTATACTTTTGTGTCGACACACATCCAGATTTATGCTTATTACCCAGCTGTTATTCTGGGAAAGTGCCTTTTCTCTGGGCAGAAATGCATTTGAAGGGCTCCTAGAGTGGTGTCAGGGTCTCTCTGGCCAGGTGCCACCATTGTCAGGGCACCTGAAGTGTCCTTTGCCCACCACAAAATTAGTAGGGGTTCTCTAATTTATTTTTCACCCTGTTTTGTCAGTCCCACTATCTAATTTTCTCTTTTTCACGTAAAGAGAGCACTTCTGCTAAATATTGTCCTTCGTCCTAGAGACCAACAGGATCTGGGGATATGAGTAAAATGAAGAGCAGGATGAGGACCAAATAGTTGCTTCCACCCAAGGGAATCTAGAGACAACAATGAGATGTCTCATAATGTGATTTGCTATTTGAGGTAGTTATCTCTAGGGGGTAAAGTCCTACTTCTGAAACAGGATCTAAAGTAGTTCCATTTATATGGGAAAAGGATGAATTGAATACAGATGCTTTTGTTGTATCATCTTGATTTAAATGATTTAAAAGATTAAAAGATTTAAAAGATTAAAAGTTCAAGGTTTATGTGGATTTTTTATCCGAAAAGAGAAAGTCAAATATGAGCTAAAAAATTTTAGGGTTGATGATGTTTAAAAATTATTATTATTGGGGGTTTGATCAATTAAGTTTAAATTTAAAATGTTTCTACATGTAGAACCTGATCCTGATGTAGTCATTACCACGGGAGAAGGGAAAGTATGGCTGCTGATTTCAAGAAAATCCAAATCTGAGGAAAATATAAGATGCATTTTTATTTGGTTCCTTACTCTTAAAATAAGCCACTCTGAAATCAAACTAAACCACTATAAAGTCACCACAACAAAATATCCCCATCCCTTATCCTTGATTTAATATGAATCTTATGTATGTTATGTTTCTACTGGGGAAGAAACATAAGAAACCTCCTAAGTCTTTGAGGACTGAATCTGGAATTTTATTGTATAGATTATAATTCATTTTTAGCTTAATCACTAGTTGAAGAGCTTATCTTTATAGTCATGTGAAGAATGAAAGAAAAGTTCTGAAATATAAACAAAAAAAGTCTCTTCCACAGACAGGATCATATTTCTGTAAGAGTCTTTTGATATTTTTCCTATATTATGTGTTTAATACTCAATCTCCACCTTTGCAGTGCCTGGTATTGTAACCATGAAAAAGGGGAGGAGACATCTTGTTTAGTTTTGAGCTACGTTTTGTTGGCAAGTTATAGTGAATACCCATTTATTAACACAAAATAAAGGCATAAAACTTCAGACCTCCCTTCTAACTGGTGAACAATTAGTGCTGCCACAGTAAAGGAAATAACTCTCCTTTGTACGTGTAACAAATATTTACATGAGCAATAATATTTACCACTACCATTTCACATCTTGTAAAATTGTTCTTAGATAATACACATTTAGAACCAAAACTGAAAACAATAGCAAAGCCAGCTCTTACACAAACAAAATAATTAGCCTCCATCTCTAGTCCTCTCTCTGCTAGAATTATTGAAATCCACAATATCTAAATCTGCTCATGCAAGCTTCTCAAATAGCTATTAAATCAAACCAAAATAAAACCCATAATTGGCTGATGCAAGCTGCAGGGTCTGTTCCAGATGATCACACAGACAAAGCATTCTTTGATCCCTTTCCTAGCATGTGTTCTTAATCCATCTCTTGTTGTTTTAAGCTTTAATCTGCATTGTGGTTCCACTGCTTGCTTTATCTCTCTATCCTGTAATATAAATCAGGTAATCCAGAAATGGTTGCAGTAAATAACCAAGTCTTAAGTAACAGGGACTGTTTGGGGCTATCAGGATGAGCTGCCCTTGCTGATGTGGTGTCTGGAGAGTGATGTGGAGCAGCATGCCTGTATCTTCCTGTTGGGCTTATATTTTTCATCATTTTAGTTTGCTCTCACTGTAAGGGTGCCTTCCCAGGGATGCTCAGCTCTGTAGCGTTTTGTTGGTCAGGCTGGAGAGAGGGCAGAAGGGCACAGATCTGAGATCAAAGGTTCTCCTCCTTTTAATGTTTGAAAAAGTTCACATCAGTGTTTGAAACTGTGTTCCTGGTTGGCCTGTGGTGTGTAGCTGAGATTGGATTTGTCCTGGGGAAAATACCTGAAAACTCAGAAGTTTATCCGGGTTGCCTCAGTGTACAAAGCTGAGCTAGGAATTCCATCAGCACAAGTTTGTCTGTGAAATTCACGGCATCTCACCATCTGGGATGTAGAACTGGAAGACCCTTATCTGAACTTTCCAGATATTAAAGAATTTATTTTTTATTTTGTTCTTTAAGTGATGAGAGATTGAGCAGTAAGCAGTGAGCTTTTTATTAACTTCATTTCCCTCCCAGCTGAAAACAGAGGCATAAACCCTGACAAGAAAAGCTGTAGATTTACTGGGAGCAGAATAAGTGGATGTTAATGTGCAAAATCTTGTAATAAATGTATGGATTAATTGAACAACTGCATTATAGAGGAAGGTTTTTCATCACAGGGAACAAACAGGCAAGGACAGGTGGCCTTTTTAATGTAAGCTGATGATTAATGTGATATGGTGTGAGCTGCGAAGTGTGCTGATAGCCCGCTAAACCTCCTCCACATGAGTTCTCATGGGAGTCTTTAGAAATGCATTATCTGTCACACAAAATGAACTGGCAAAAGTTTTAGTCTAGATTACTTCTTTCTTGCCTCACGTTTTCTGATTAGATGGAGTGGCATGCCTCGTTCCAATTCTACCTTGGAGGAAAGTTGTCTGCTGGAAGGACAACTCACTGTACCTGGGAGAACCAGTGAGATCATCAATTCCATGGGAAGCCAAAAGGAACATGATTTCCAATCAGTGTGAGAAAAGTTAACCTGCAGGCATTGCATTTAGTTTAGTTCATTCTGGTTAGTTGTCCTGTTTTAGTGGGACCACAAATCTCATCTTGCAATCTTTCATAACAGAAGTGCTATGATCCTCTCTACCCACACCTAGAAAAGGGAACTTTTACACATAATTTTGTGGGCTTGTTTAGTTTTGGGGATTATTTTTTCCTTTTCTTTTTTTTTTTTTTTTTTGTTTATTTGTTTGTTTGTTTGATTGGTTTGTTTGTTTGTTCACTTATTTAAAAAAAAAAAAGCAAAAATGGGTGCAGATATTACAAGTATAATGTAAATCCACCCTGGGCCTTCAGGTTTTGCTAAGAAGCACAGGAATACATTTTCCTAACTCATCTTTCTGAGATATTATCTGTCCCAGTTCAAACTGGCTGGGTGCACATGTACTCCTGCGAATGGTGATTAATGAAACAACAAATGCAGTGGATACTTCAGTGACTTTCTCATTTCCTACCTGGAACCACTCAGCGAGGGCTGATGTTATGGATGTTGTATTCACGCTGTCTGTCAGGTGTAAAGAACATCCCCCTCTCTCCAGGTAAATCCTGGGTGGGTGTTTTGTTGCCCTTGTGCCACGCTGTCATGGGCCTAGAGGGTCTCTTGCTTTATAAACATGTTGATTATTTCAACTCTCTTAATTCAAACTGTGTGTCTGCAGCTGTTCCTTAAAGGACTATTAATTTTTAAAACATGGAAAATTTCCATATTCACCGTTATTTTAGCAAAAAGGTGTGAAATGTGAATATTCCATGTAGGCTGTTCATTAATTCCCCAGGCAAATGTACCCTTTAGCTTTACCATTTCACTCAAATTTGCCCCTTTTGTGCAAAGGAAATATATTGAGCTATGATCCTGACAAACGCAGTTATGAAAACATATTTAATATTGAAATTAAAATTAGTCTTACAATATATGTGCATCTAGTTGGTCAGAATATGCAGAGAAACATATTTTGTTTTGATACACATAGCTGCACGAATAAATTACCTATGCATTTGTAATCTTACCTTTGGCATTTTTCTTGAGGGACATGGGTGAACACCTGTAGTCATCTAAATCATATTATTTTCTGCAAAATATTACTGAAAATTAGGTTGTTGATTCTTTAAATAACAATAGCAGAAGGAGCAAATAGAACCGATTAATCTTTATGAGTAGATCGATTTATCATAGTTATCTGCAGATAGATTTATCATGGTTATCTGCTCATATGGCATTCACATCAAACTCTGGAAATAAATCTAGGGGAGAACCACTGCTCACCTGACTTCCAGTTTGTCTGATGCATCTTGGCAGGTGTTGCCACCTTCATGCCTTCAAAGATACTGAAACATAAGAGGAGTGGGGAAGGTTTAATATCATGGTTGCTCAAGCTTGAGGACACATGTAAGACTTGGCTTCACAAGAATGTCTCTCCCAAGAGGCTGAGGAACAGCTGCAGCAGGACAGGAACTGAGTATCCTGTAGATTTGGGCTATTCCTCTAATGAAGGGAGACTTCATTAGTTTATGGCATGTGGAAGCACAGCTTATGCTCTGGCTTGGACCTGGTTTAGGTGAGTTCTTGAGGGAGTTGATTTTGGAGCAGCTGGGCTTGCACAGTGTCACGTGTTTGTCAGGTACCCCTGAACATATGATTATCTACTATTATTAATTATATTACTATTATTATTACCTACTGATTATTAAGTAGGTCTTTTGATTTCATTGTCCAGCATCTGACAAAAATCTGACTTTATTTAAGAACTTCTGTCTGTGTTCTGGCAAACTGGCTTAGCCAGTTGAAACAGGAGCATGGGTTGAAGCTGGCAGAATCTGTATCTGACTGTGAGCCAGGGCCACCAAAATGCTGAGAGGTTTTATAAACATATACTGGAAGTGAGACTAGGATGTTGGGCAGCAATCGAGGAGAAAATCCACACGAATCCCTTTTTTACACTATTTTTAAAGTGCACCTTTTGTAGTAGGGTCCAGGGGCTCATGTGAGTGGTACAAAGGCTGTAGGTGTAGGAATTCATGCTGTTCTTCCCAGGCTTAAGTCAAAATTACAAGTGCTTCAAGCCTTAGCTGAGATGTGCTGCTCTTTACAATGAAGAACACCCTGTAACCAGAGCTTTATTTATCTTAGTAGGTGGCAGAAAGAGCTGGTAAAATACATTTTGTTGAAAATATTTTATTTGATTAATAGTAATATTTATCAAAAATATCCTAACATGTTTGTATTGAAAGGGTTAACAGAAACACTGAGCTCCTAAATGAAAAGGATTTAATTGTCCACTGACTCCTGAAGCCTTTTCTCTCAAGGAGTTCTGAAAAATCTCATTCAAACTCATTACTTTCACAGTAATATAAAATTTTTTGCACATTCGGTTTAAAATGGATTAAATTTAAGAGCAGACTGAGTAGTAGCTTTTTCTTTGGACATACTAGCAGTGAAAATATCTAAAAAAGTAGTTCCTTTTAGGAAAGCTCTTCAGACACTCTCCACAGTCAATAAATATTTTCTAGAAGGAAAAGAGCTCAAGTGCTCTGAACAAATTTACCTACACAAGGTGAATAAAAAAATACTGGTTTTTTATTAATAAATTAGATAATATATAGAAATCATGTATTTTGAAATAGTGAGATAAAAATTTCAGTAGATTTTTTTTTTTTTTGGCAGTTATGAACTAGGTTGCCTGTTGCTGCTGGAGATGAATAGATCACACAAACACAGCTCGAGGTGTGGTGAAAGGAAGAGAGAGTTTATTTCTTCTCCCAGGATTTATAGGTTTATGACCATGGCCAGGGATTGGATGGTCAGGATAACACTTTCCCACTGCACTGGCCATGAGAAATGCCCATCACAAGACGTGTAACAGAAAGAATGTACACATATCTATGTTTACAGTTACTGTCCTGGGAAAGTCTTTGGAAAACTCTGTCAGCAAGCTCAGAAGCTGAGTTTTCAGGGCGACAGTGCTCTGTGCATGCAACCTTTGCACCAGCAGGGCACACACTCATATTTCCTTCCAATAAGAATGTGGAGTGAGCAACCACCATCAAATGTGGTGTGAATTTACCCCCAATTTTTGCAATTGTTGTTCCTGGAAACTTTACCAGTAACCTGTTTTGTTTAAACTTACCAGGTACAATTATATCTTCCCCACGTTCACCATTGTATAACGCTGACTTTTTCAAACACTCAGAAATAACACCCTTGACCTTTAGATGGAGGTGAAGATGGGGCTGTTTCAGTCATGAGCCATATGCTAAGGTCACTGACATAAACCCAGAGAAGGGTCATCTATGGCTGGGCACTGATGAAGTCTGAAGACTGTGGTGCAAAGGAAAGCCATGGATTATTTTGGCTGTATGTGTGGCTTGGTTGCACCACAAGCAGTACAAAATAATCTAAGAAGTGTTGTGCCAATGTGTATCTCAGTGTGGGTAGCACTGCTGAAGTCGTACAAGATACAATGAGAAAAGGGAGATATGTGGGAAATTCTTGAATTTCTCCTACAGCAGTGGTGATCCCCTTGAAATCTGAAGTCTGACATATCAAGTTTTGCACCGTTCCCTTGTTTTTAAACATAATGGATATATGACATAACATTTCACTTGCTTTTTACTGTAATCACGTCATCTGTGTTGGCATGGACATCATTATTTTGACACAAGTTCCAGATGATTTGCTCTAAGGATTCTGCTGCTTTTAGTCATAACAGGGAAAATAGATGCCTTACAAATCATGTGAGGCTGGTTTTATAATTTTACCTCATCCTAAATCTATTTATTTCATCAATGGTTGAAAGTAAGGAATTTCACTTGTTGCATGTGGAAGGTGTATATATATGTATATGTATACATATTTTTATACATGTAGGGATGCCTGGGTGTGAATCTCTGTACTTAGATCTAGCTGCAAACCAGAGAGATAAAATTAACATTTGGTTTATATATCTAAATGTGCTAGTAATGTAATTAATGCCTCCTTGCACTAAAAAAGAAACAAAATGATGAGAGATGATATACAAGCATTCAAATACATTTATTAATATAGCAAACATTCTGCTTGCATTCTCCAAAACTCCATTTCTATTTGATCCTGCATTTTACTCCAACATCATTACTTCTGGACACCACCATCTGCATCAAAAATGGAACCAATCTACCTCTAGAAAAATCAGTTTAAAAGCCAACAGTTCTCCAAACATACTCTCTTGTCCTATGGAGTGGTGTAACCATTGTTCAAACCAATACTGGGACTAGTCTCAGGCCCACACTAAGCCTCCAGTCATGCCTGATAAAATTTGAAAATAATGTTAGTTAGAATGGGACAAAAGCCATGCCAGGGACGTTTTTGACAATGTCATGGTTGTGGTAGTTGTGTTCTTCCACCAGGAAGCTTCTTTGGATGCCTCTTATTTAGCAGTAGATGTGTAGCCCTTCATTCCACAATCTGGTATTTCCAGGAGGACACTCTGTGTTCAGAGTCCAGGGGGGTCTGTGGCTCTGTGGCAGACCAATATTGCTGGCTGACCTACAAGCCTGGCCCTCAGGGGTTTGAAGAAGAACCCAGTGCCTAAATTGTCCTAGAAACAAGAGCATTCTGCATGGCAGGGCTGGCCCAGGCAGCCATTTGGGAGTTTTAGATTAGTGGGAATTTCTCACCTCTCTCCCAACTCTCACAGCTTTGTAGATGTTTGCAACCACAGGAATTCTGCCTTCATTATTTTACAAATTCACAGGTCATTCTTAAGAATCATTTGAGAGAATTTTCATGAAGTGGTGGCATCAATAAACCCGACACAGTAGCAGAGAAGATGAATCCCAGCTAGAAGTGATGGAGAGAAGAAAGGGAAAGTGCCTACTGCAAAAGCAAAAGTGCTGGCTCAGACAAGGCAGGGTTAGAAAACATCTTCTGCACCTTTCCTGTCTTTCTATTATTTACATATAAGCACTTTTAGATCAGGAAACTCTAAGTGTTTCCTTGTTCTTCACAAAAGAATCGAGAGACTGAAGGTCAACAAGTAAACATGCAAAACATTTTCACAGGCTGAATTGGTGTGATTAGTAGTGGTTAGTGTATGGGAATGGAAAGAGATTCTAGCAACAGTTTTCTTATTAAGGAAGGATAGAGAATGAATACAGAAAAATACTCAAGATCTGTTGGATGATTTTTACTGTTATGATGTTCTTTACCTTCCTCTTCATTTTATGGGAAATACAAATACTGAATTTTAAAATCTTTTGCTAGTAATACACAGAATGTAGGAGGTAAATAAAGTCAAAAATGGGAACAGGATACAGTGGATAGGAAACGTAAAGAGCAAGAAACGATATATAGAAACTTGTCATATAAATGAAAATTTAAAAGCATGAACTTAGAGTCATGGCAGTTTTTATAACTTTAAACATTAACATCCATACCATGAGCAATGTCAGATATCTGTAATGCAAACCATACTACTTTGATAGCAAGAGAGCAGTTTCTGGACTCTAAACTTGTATGCATCAGTTTTATTTTGGACTTGCTTTTAATTTGAACAGATGTGATGATGGACCTCATGCTCTTATTAATTCACTACAGTCTGCTAGTCATGAATGTTGTGATTTCAAAGTTGCCATATTCAACCTGAGAAAAGGGCAGATTACATTGAGGGACTAATCTTGAACCTCCTTCTTGGACATATTTACTACCAGCATAGAAATTCTGTGAAGCCCAGGAAAACATAGGAAGTAAATTATTTTGTATTAATCAAATGGGTAGTGTCTTAGTCAAGTCCTGGTAATGCCCTGAGATTATTTAAGCAGAGATTGTAAACTGCTTTTTGTTTTAATTGGCTTTTCCTTGGCAGTTCTCATGGTCACTATCCCCATTATTTCATGTGCATTACAGAACAAACCTTTGCAAAACTGTAGAAGCAGGATTGCCACCACATCATTAATGTGCTGTTTTACAGTGTACATTCCAGAGACAAGAAGGAACCTCTCTCAGGGGATTTAATCAGAAATTCCTGTAGCCTCCTCTCTGCCACCCTTCTCTACTCCAATTTGGGCAAAGTCTGGCACAGGCAGTCTCCTGCTGTGTTAGGCCACTAGTCTCAGCATCCTCTTTGGTGCCAGTTTATTTATGGAATAATGAATTAGACATGGTTAATGCCTGTGTTGCCCTTGCGAGTTAGAAGCCAAGCTTCTATTGCATGGTTTTAAGACTGATGCAAGTCAGAAGTATGCACTGTTACATGCATATGTATTTTTTCTTACTGTCTGCAAAGTCCTTTTTAAAAACCCTGCTTGGTTTTCATTATCCTTGGGCAGGATTTTCATGTTTTTAGTGTAGCAAAGGATTTCTTTTATTATTTTGTGTAAGAGTGCCTGCTCCCCAAGAAGATACCATGCCAGAGCTGTATGCCTGGATGATATATTCCAGTTAGGAACAAGCTGTGCCATCATTTTAGATAGTTACTCTATTAGTGAGTCTATATTAAACTTGGTCCTGTATAATTAAGAAAGCTGACTGGATGAAAAATAAATCTGCAAGCCAAAAATGTTTCCAGAAGTTATGAAAGAAAGGGTTTGACTCTTGCAGCTGATTGCTGTTTCTGTCAGTATAACAAGATGCACAGCAGCCCAATCCCAGGGCCTGGCCTGTGAAGATAGGATGGAAGACCCCTCCTCTGATGCAGAAAATGCACAAGCAGAAGGTGCAAAAGCATTTGCTGCACAGAAGCAGAAAGCTGACAGTGGGGCTGTGTGATGTGGGAGTGATGGGAGGAGGTCTCCAGAAGTGTCCAGGCAGTTTATATGTCTCTAATCCCAGCTACCTGTTCTGGGTAGCAGAGAAATGGGAAGGAAGGTGGGTGAAAATTTTGTCGTTGCAAGTCCCTTTTCTGAGTCTGATTTTCTCGAGGTCGTGCTTGTTCTTTGGTGCCTGGTGGGCAGGACTAATCAGCACAGTGAGCCAGCAAGGGGAGTGCCAGCTTTGGTGACTGGAGCTCCAGGAGTTCCACTTGGGAATGTTTGGATGGAAGGCCCTCTATCACCTCTTGGGATCTTCCTGCTGGATAACCACTGCGTAAAAGTCTCCTGCAGCATTGGTAGCCCTGGTTTTATGAGAAGGAAATGAAGTCTTTTTGTGCACAGCTGTGCCCTTGCTCAGAGCTGTAGTGCTGCCAGTGGTGCAGACAGCAGGTACTGACCTGGGAGGAGGAGTTTAACTGAGCACTGGAAAGCAAGAAGGTTCAGAGGAAATAATGAGCTACGCATTCCAAAGGGGCCACTGATTTTGGATGCCCTACTTTTTAGGTGTTGAGACGTGTAATGTCTTCGTAAAACACACAGAGGGGTTAGAAGCTTCCACTGAAGTGAAAATGAGCGCTCGTTTCTGCATTGCTTGGCACAAAAGGAAAATAACAGGAGGAGTCTATGGCTATTTGAGAGATGAATGTTTCAAAGGAGAAGAACATTTTTAGCATAGCAAAAAGGCACATAATCACTGTAGGAGTGCTGAGATTAAAAAAGGAAAAAATGGGATGGTGAAACATTTGTGGGGAATTAAATATTTGTGAACCCAATTACATTATAGCTAATAAAATTAGTAATTAATGATTAATTTTTAATTCCTAAATACTATTGTGACCACTGGAAAAGTCAATTTATGGTTCTGTGTTTAGTGAGCCTGTTATGCCCTATAGCAGCAGATAACCACTAATATATATATAGATCATCATCTGTATTTGCTGCAAGCAGTTGTTTTGCAGTTTGGAGAGGTGCTGACTGTTTTCCCAAAATTCTCAGTATGGGCTGAATTCCACCCATGGCTTTCCATGCAAGGAGCTGCAATGCAGTCTTTTAGAGCATAGATCACTCATTTAGGGTGCGTGTGTATTACACGTTCCACTGCGCTGACCTTTCCCGTCCCTTCTTTCTGTTTCATTTGGCTTGTGAGAGAATATCCTTGGGGTTTGTCTGCTTTGTCAGTCAAACAGGGGTACAAGGCTGCTTTTAAATGTAGATTTGCCTGCTTTTCCTATTGCTTTTTTTTCCAGAAGTATTGCTTAGGTGCAGGCTGAGTGCTGTTCTTGGGGGTACAGTTCCATGTATTTTGTGCTGTATTGCAGGCTGCCCTCAGCCTGGATGAGTTGGACGTGGAACACAGGAATGTGCTGTTCTCCCTGACAGAGAGAATTGTCTTTCTAAGAACAACATGGCCTTGAGTGATGCCCAGAACTGTGAAGCAGAATATATTTGTCCAGGATCTTGATTGTTTTCTGTTGAGCTTTTTCCTCAGCCTGACATCATGGGTGGTGGCAGAAGGTTGCTGGAAATACTTGAAAGGGGCTCAGAGGCTGCAGCTCTCCTCTCTTAGCTCTCTGTGCAGTTGATATAGAAGAACTTACCCCAATCTGCCATATCTGCACCACTGCACCTTTGCCTGGGACCTGCAGCAAGGCTCTAATTAAACATTTTACGACTGAGAAGATTAGACGTGTGTCCAGATGGCTGAAGTGCACACACAAAGCTGGATGACATGGTCTAAATGCCATATGTTAATACATCATCACCATTGTGTACAAAGCATGTATGTAATATACATATATAATTAAATAGAAGCAATACCTTTGATACTCTAGTGCTGTGTGCTTGATGTAGAAACGTGATTTCAATTGCCAGCTCAATGCTTTAATATCAGGTGGGTTCTACTCAGACAACTTATTCTTAATGAATAGCTGAGCATGAAAATAAGGTTTCTTGTTCTCAGCAAGGTGGACCTAAGGAAACCTGTTGTTACTATCCAATGGAATTTAAAAAGGAATTAGATAATGTAATACCAGATTTCTCTAAAACCCTTTTATCCACACTCAGGATGATGAACACGACAGGAGAGCACATCTTGGCAATAGTGTAGTTAAATTATGGGGTGCTACGTAATGCATACAGCATTGCTGTAGCCCAGTGTAACCAGGATGCAAATGGTGGCTTTTCATCCAATTCAAAGAATTGCTCAGATTTCTCTACTTTTTGAATCTGCATTGTTTTTGAGAACAGCATTAAGTCCTAACAACTTTAAATTCTGCAAGGGCTTACACTGAGCCCTTATTTTCCTTCATTGTTTAGAAATGGATTACTTAGTGTGATCTTTATTTTTTAAACTACTGGTGAGAAAATAAATGTGTCCTCAAAACCTGGAGCTTAGTATTAGGAGTTTAATGTGCATTGATAGCAATATATTTGTGTCTCATTTAGTGTGCTGCCATGGAAATATGCACATTAAAAGTTTCTTTTTATTAAGATATTCCCTTGATAATACAACAAGAGATTACAGGTTATTTGTGACAAATCCTTTGCTAGGTATTGTATATGTGGATGTGCCTAAGGTAATTAATGTAAAATAGATTTCAAGGGAAAGCAATTGTGTGTCAGCATTTCATTTTGTTTTGTTGCCTTCCTGGGAACAGAGAAAGCCATTCTGTTTCTGAAACAAGAATATGGTGCATGGCTCAACATTTTGGGGAACACTGAGCAATCCATAAACTTGGGTACACACTGTAATTGCTTCCAAAGGAAGGATGATTATGCCATGGAGCTGAATTAAGTAATGGATCAATTAAGCTATTTCTTTATTTTTTTTCCCCCTGCTGTTTACTATAAAGAAGGAGCATACTTTTAAAGCGATTCTTTTTCCTAATTTAAACATGCAATAGTTTTATATATATATATATATATATATAAAAATATCCAAAATATTCCTTTCCTAAAATAGAACTGATACTTCAAAAAAAACCAAACCAAAACCCATTTCAAGGTGATTAAGGCTCTCTAGTAATTTTTGCCTTGATCATGTATTTTATTGATGACAAACATTATTACTTCTGAATACAGCCATTGCAGAAGAATGCTTTACTGAGATGATTATATTATCTAACTCAAAGAAAGAGTAAATTTTAAGTTATTATATCTACTTAAGCCTAGCTTGTACATGGGGGTAAGGAATTTATCATATTTTAGGCACATTTATATTATACCCATATAATCTAATAAAAAATAATGGATATAATGCCAAAAAGAATATAAAACAATGAAAAAAATATAAGAAATATAAATATTGCCTGCTTGTTTTTCCCTTGAGATATAAAATCTACTGTGAGTGTCGTGGAATGTCACAATCTAAGACCCATGGAGAGCAGAAGAGATCAATCAGGTCAAGGAGAATTAGATGCAAGTAATTACTTTTTCTTTTTTTTTTTTTAAATTTAATTTAATTTAATTTTTTTATTGTTTAAAATGGACTTTGATGAGATAAGTAAGTTGGTAGTTGCCATTCATTTCCTGAGTAAGAAATCCATCACAGCTGACACTCATGGCATCTTTTCTCTTGCTGTTCACAGCTTGGCATCTGTGGAAAGGAGAGGGACATTGCTGTATTTTTGGACCCCTCAGTGACAGCATTTTCAAGCATCATTTTAGCCTCCACAAATGTTGAGTTCCCACCTTGGTGGGAGAGAATGACACCTTGAGAACAGATGAATCCCTCCAATAGCTTGTGAAGTTTAGTGCACAGATATCCTATACTTGTGGGATCCTACATGTGGATCCGTATGTGGGACCATACAATGCTTTGGATACAGCTGAAAACAGCAAAATAAATCTCTACTTACTACATTTACTATCAGAAGCTGAGAATATGTTTTTTTGGTTGAGGAATGTAAAAACTCACAAAAGCAGAGGCCACCACAGCTGTGTGCACAGGCTCTGTGGGTTGTGGCTGTGCTGTGCTGGTTGTGGACAGGTGTTGGCTTTACCAGAAGCTGAAGATAAAACTCTTGAGTTTCTCTATTAAAATGTAATCAGAGATGAGTCATCAACCTTGTTTTTCTTGTTAGGAGCTATTTACGTTGTGCTTGGTACAGCTGCTCTGTCTACATGTGATGCCAAGCACAGTGTCAGAGCTGCCAGCTCTGTTGGGTCAGAAAAGGACAAATTAAAGACCAGAACAACTGGTTTTGTAAAGCGGAAAATTGGACTTGTAAAAGACTGTGCATCGATCTGGTTTCAGCAGGGAAAGACATTTGGTAGAAAGGTCTGTGTGAGGAGCTGTCTGTGCTTTGCAGGTGTGGAAATGGGTGTGTGGTTTCCCACATTCCTCCAAGTAAGGTGATCTCCCCACCCTGCCCATAACCTGCTATGGCACCCTCACCACCAGCTCCATCTTCCCTCTGGGCATGACCACGGTGTTTGACCTTGTGGGCTTCCAGAAGCTTCCTGCATGAGAATTGTTTTCTTGTAAGCAGCTGCCTGACCTCAACAGACTGGGAGGAAACTGTGGAATGTTTAATGAGAAACCTCTTATGTCTCTTTCACTAAGTTATGTGGCTTCAATGCTGAATATCTTATTTAGCTGACTCAGCATTTCCATTAAAGTAATAAGGATAGGAGCAGCTTCTTAATAAATATTTGCAAGTTTTTTTTCAATTCCATGGGAATTCTGTTGACAGCCATTCTTTAAAAGTCCTTTAAAAAGGATAAGCCTTTGCCAACATCTCCTGTGGTAAAAGCTATCTCTGTCTGGTTTTCTATTGCATCTGTACTTGACTATTCCTTTTAATTTCCGTTCCTTTAGGAGATATTTTCCCCTTGACAATGAATAATTCAAACCTCTCAACTCTGCAAGACAAAATGAAAAGTTTATCAGAATTCTCAAAGTGTTGATGTTATTTAGGACTCTTTTGTTTATTATGATCAAATAGTTTTGTGCTCTTTATCAGCTACTTTACTTTACCTGCATAATGCTGTATAGTCTGAAGCAGTTGAAAGGTGGTGGCTTGTAAGGAGGACAAACTGGCCCAAATGCTCCATTTAACTTAATATTCCATTTTACTAACCTCTTTATCCATGGTCTGACCTGCCTGTTTACAGAAAAAGTTGGGTTGTTTTTGAAAACACTCCTTGCATTTTAAAAATGAGCTTTTGGGTGCTTACCTGGTTTAACTTAGGAAAGAAATAAAAAAACTCTGCAAAATAAATCAGGGACAATTACAACCCTGTGCTAGCATAGGCCATCCATGGATAACCAAGAATCTCTGAGCTGGAATGCAGGACTGTGTTATTGCTGATTGTGGAGCTAGTGCAGATTTATATCTGGGGATGTGAGGCTCCTCAAGAAGCAGAGTGGCCTATGGCATGAATTTGTATCCTCATAAACTCTCCCTGTCTTTGGCAATGAATTCAAAGGCAGCATTTCCACAGTGGGCGAGTGCTACTGAAGCTATTTTCAGCTGTGCAGATATTTCTGTCACTTTTCTGTGGGTGCTGACATCTGTGCCACTCTAATGGGAGTACAGAGCACTGCCTGTGTCCAACAGCATCTGTGCGTGCATTGGGAGGTGCAGTTTCACCCTCACCAACGGTGGGAGTAAGAGCATCGATGTTTGTTGGCTTGACCTTGGTTCTTGGATTGTGGATACTATTTAGGAACATTGCCAGGACTTTGCATGTTGAAAACTACAGCTGATGGGGACTATGGGCACAGTTCTGTGTGAACAGAAGCTGTGTTCGCTTAAAAATTTACAAGAGGCAAGTGTATAACTGCTAGTCTGCACTTCTGTCCTTGGTGCACCATTCTGGAGATGGCACCATTCTTGATTTCTGCAAGGCCACATCAGCCATGCAGAAATTAAGCTTTGGTGCAGATTTATTTTCTGTGGTGTCTACTTATTTTTGAAACAAGATCAGCTTGATCTAGAGAACTGTTGCTTGCCTTCTGTATAAAGAAAGGCTTTGGGGTTAGTTTTGCATACTTGCCATCCTCTGAGAGCCCAGCTGAGTGCATGCCAGGTGAAGAGACCTCTGCTTGGCTGTCTGCAGCAGCAGCAGCCAGGTGCTGGCAGAGGTGCCAGTGCAGCCCTCTGCCCTCTCCTGACCTGGCTCTAACCTCCATTCACAGAGCTGGCTGATAAAATGCATACTGAGAGTCCTCCTGGTATCTCTGATTCCCTCAAGCTCTGCTAAGCAAGCTGTGCAGGCCAAATTATCAGCTCCAAAAAAACCCTAAAGAAGTGTCTCTTCCTAGGTTTTTGTGGGAGGGGATGCTCCTGACACTGCCCAGCTGTGTGCATTCTACACCAGGTGACAGGATTTTTTTTCTCTGAAAGATAATTTTCATCATGCAAACTAGCAAGCTGGAGTACTTTTATGTAAGATAAATGATTATAGTAACTTATGCTTATAGATTTTTTAAAGCAAAGCATCATCATTGTGTTTTCACCATTTTACAGATGAAGTCGAGGCAGTGAGGGGTGAAAAGACTTCCTGCAGGATCAGAGTCAAATCTGCTTCTCTCAAGGTTCAGTACTGCTCCAAAGGGGAGAAAAAGAGTTTCAGAACCTCAGTTTTATATCTTTCTCTGTTTTCTGCAGGATTCACATGTCTCAGTGTGGTGAAAGTTTACTTTTCTTTGAGGTGCTAAATGCAGGTTTTTCTGATAAAGGTGGTAGTATGACATGTTAAAGCAGCATTCCCAGGGTTTGCCTGCAGCTGCAATTAAATTTATATAAACAAGTGCTCAACCAAATGCTCACCTGTAATCATGTTACAGCATCACTGCTGAACTACCCTCTTAGACCAGGAAACAACCCCTGCCCCCCTAATTTTCTTTTGTTTCTTTCTGGGAGCTTACAAAGACAGAATGTTGAGTACCATGGTAGTAGAACATGGGTCTGCTGTGAAAAGTCTTGTGGGTTGTTTTTTTCTTTTTTTGTTGCTTTATGTCATGGATTTCAAGTGATTTTCCCAGAGGTCAGCTGGTTTCCTCTCAGGGAAAGAGAGGTTGGGATGGAAGGAGGTACAGACTGGAACACTACCCTTGTCCCATCTCTTTCTGCATTGCTCAGAAAATGAGGTAAAATGACAAAAAGTAGCTGTGGTATTGATCTGAATTAGGGGTAAATGTGGTTCAGTGTTAGATCTGTTGCTTGTGGATTCAGCTTTGATTATAAAGAACAGCATGGTAGTGATGCCTTAAGTTTTAACTTTCATATTTTTCATATTCTGTGCTGCCCAGGTGTGTAGTTTTGAGCTTCATATTAAGTGCTAGTGAGCTCTTTTCAGAGTAGGTAGACAAAACAATTCCTTTTCTAGCTTGATGCCAAGGGCAATCATTAATGTTTCAAGCCCAAAAGCATAAACAACAGTGGACTGAAGAGAGAAAACAAGAAGAATGGGACTTCATAACCTGAAGCAGTGATTGCACAATTAACCCTGATACAAATGGACCAAAACTTAAAAACCTCATGACCAGGGGTCCATTTTGTGACCATTTTTAGGTTCATCTTGGGTGTAGCCCTGGCCAGGCTCCTGCACTGCCCAAGGTGTATCCTTTAAGGCCTTTCAGTAAATAACTAATTTATTCTTAACTCTGTCTAGCCTCTGTTCTAGGTCAGCCTTCTCAAGGCATCGGTTTGAACAAAGGATTGTGTCATGCTAAATACAAGTGGTGTGCTTTCCAGATACCGAAAATTCAATACTAATATGGAGTCAGACAGGTAATGTCAAATATTTCTGCAGTGAAGCTTTTCTGATTAATAATGGAGTAACACTAATTTACACCAGCTGCAGACTTCTACTCAAAAATTAACCAAAGTGCTTGTTCATCACTGCTGGCTACATATCAAAAATGATGTTGAAAAGGAAAGAGATCAGCAGCAGAAAACATAGATAACAATAATACTCTGCAACAGGGAAAAATACAAAAGTAAAGAAAATAATAAAAAATGCAGTTCACAGCTCAGAAAATAGCACTGAGGAACTACTGTGTAATTAATAGAATTCACAAAGTGTCAATCAAGTAAACAATCTGGTTTGGGGCAGATTGAAAATAAGGGGCTAAATTCTGTCTTTAGCTGCTCAAATGTGGTTTTGTCTCCAAGGCAGAATTTACTTTATAATCTATGCGTGAATAACAACACAAAACAAGAGAAAGGATATTTTAATGGTAGCCACAAATGGCAGACGTGAGGCAAATCTTCTAGATTTAGCTCCAGCTTTAATTGAGAAGGTTGCTCTTGCATAACAGCAGCAGAGTGAGCTGCCAGTCCGTGCACCTATCCTCTAATAAAATATCATTGTTAACTGGTAGCCCTGATGAAAACAGCATTGGTTTCCGGCCAGAGAATCATAAGCAGTTGATTGCCCAGACATAATGGTAACAATTACCACTAATGCCGTGTTGCAGCAGTTTTAGAGGACACAGCAGCATGAGAAAGATGTTCAAATGCCCGTGAAGAAAATATTACATTGGTCTTGCCCATAAGAAACTTGATTGACAAAGAAATCATTAAAAAATTATTGGAGTGGGCTAAGAAAATGAATGAAGAAATGTTTTCTAAGTTCATCTCATCCTATGAAAGCAAGGGTGTGTATCTTCCAAATAGAGTAAATTATAGTGAATGAAGATCATGAGACTGCTTTTCTAAGATCTTTGATAAGATTAAATTTTCACATCTAAGATGATAATGTCAGTTGTGAAAGCTGTTAATGACAAGGATGTTATTAAAACAAAGGGCTGCAGGGCCAGATCCTTCCCTCAAGGCACAGCAGTGTAGTTAAGTGTGTGGCATAGCTTCCATCTGGCATCCTTTTGACATGGGAAACTGGAGGCCACAGTAATTTATCCTGTCTTAACAATTCAGGTTTGATACTAGTGGTAAAATTGTCAAAGGACATGACTAAGGCAAAATTTGTAGGAAAAAGTCTTGTCATTTATTGAACCATTTAAGTAAGTGGGAAATGAAAACCAGTTTTTGGCCCGCAAGCATCCCTTTGGCAAGGACTCCACAGATGACAGTCTCACCCTTTTGTCTTCAAAATTCAGACATCTTATTTTCTGGGACTAGGAGTTCACTACCAAAGTCAGTAAGGGATAGCAAGAGGTTTTTTGAGCAAAAATCCTATTCTCATCTGAAGTGATGCAAACATGGCATTCGGTTGTTTTGCTTTAAAATTGCATAAGTTTTGGTTGCTTTCTCAAGAACTGAGAATCATTTAGACACAAGATCTTGAACACACAGCCTGGGAAAAGGACTGAAATTTCTGTTGCACTGAATTCCACATGAAAATACAGAAGAATGAGTGTGTGCAAGGTTAAGAACAGAAAAAGATTTCTGTTCCAGAAAATCTGTTACTCTCCTTTCCTGTGGGAAATGGAAAAATAGAAACTTCCACAGATGCTGAAAGGTTCAATCTGCAGCCTTAGAAAGAGCTTGGGTTAATGTAATGATAAAGGTACACAAACATTAAGTAGAAAAATTATAAACTTATGTGGCTGACTTGTTGCTCCTCTCTAAATCTCACACCTTCGAGACTGATATCTTATCTGGCTTACTTGAGCAATAAATCATCTTCAATAGCACGGTGGTCCCATTCCTCGTTTTTCATCTCAACACTTTCCTCTGCTGGCTTTGATGAGGATATCCTGAGTCCCAGAAAACAAAATGCCTGTATTTTGGAGAAGAGAGGGTCCTGTATGCCAGATGAGTGAGGAGCATGTGCCAAGACAAACTTCATCAGGATTTGTTTTTCCTCCACACAGAAATGTAGGGACTTAGTGGCACATCTGTCTTTACCTGAATCCCCACTGACAGCTGTTTCTTTAAAGCACATTTAAAACTCTTCTGTTGCACAAACATTTAAAACTCTTCTGTTATCCCACAACCTCCTCACCTGTAGCTTGCTCTAATGGCTTTTTATAGCAAAGGAAATTAATGTTCTTTAGTCTTTTCTATCAGTTCATTTACATTGCTAAGTCTTGATTTAAATCTCATATTGGTTTTTTGCCGTTCCATGGTATCTTTACAGGTTTTTTAGTGTCTTTTTCTAACTAGTGATGGAGAAGAGAAGAAAGTGCTTCAGTCAGGCTGTTTCTATACTGAGAAAAGTGGAATAAAAACGAGTACCTTCTTGTACTCATGGTGCCTGTTAGTACCTCTCAGAAAGACACTTGCTGTTTATGGACTAAACTAATAATGCTGTTTTCCTCCTCCACAGAGGAGACTGCCGTGCCACACTGTCTCAGAAGCCTCACAAAAGTCAAAATCCATTGTATCAACAGCTTCTCCATGCTCCTCAAAGCCAGTTATCCCATAAGAGAAGTTAATGAGGTTGGTCTGATATGATCTGCTCTTGACAAATCTAAGTGGTCTGTTTCTCTTCAGTTTATTATGCTTGAGAGGATTAAAAACTTATTATTAATAATTTAGCCCAGTATCTTTCCAGGTGTCAGTGTAATGCTACCTTGTCTACAAATCCCCAGATTCCTGTTTTCCATTTTTTAAAGTTGTTCACTCTTTATTTGTCTTTCCTCAGGCCTCTGGGATCTCACTGTTCTCAGTGAGTTCTTGAAGACAATCACTGGAGGCTGTTCTAGGGAGTTCCTTAAGCACTCCAGGGTGAGCTTGATCAGGCACTACTGATTTAATCTGATTTATTTAAATACTCTGCTCTGTCTCTGCTCTCACCTGTGCATCTCTCCTCTTCCTCTAGCTAATTATGCTAAACATTTTCTTCAAAAGTAGAAGCATACATGGTGTTAAACACTTCAGCTTCTGTGTCTCTTCTTATCTGCCTCCACTTCTTTTCAGTCTTTATTATTACCCTTATATAGAGCTTTTTCCTAAACTTGAGCAATCTATGATTCATTTTGTGCAGTAGCTTCTCAAGTTTATTGCAGGCCAACTCTCAGCTTGTTACATCTACTGGTGTGTATAGCCCATGTCCACTCAGAGAGCAGTCTGGTTTAAATTGTGTCTCTGGTGCAAATGTACTCACTCAGCAGGCAGTCTAGAGTTTCTCTCTTCTGCCAGTGTGCAATTTATACAGTTTGATATACTGGACTTCCTGTGCCTGTTTGAAAATTGTACCCAATGCCAGTGGATTGTCTAAGACGCTGTTGGTATTTCTGGTTTGGCTGCAGCTTCTTCTTCTGTGCACAAGGGCAGCAAGATGGAAATATGGAATGGGAATTCACAGCTGAGTACAAGAAGTCTGTAGTTTTCTGGACTGTGTGTTCAGGCTGCCATATAATAGGGATACTGTGGGATGGCATTATCTTCTCCAGCAGCCTGAAATCCAGAAGAGATTAATTGCTTCCAGCTGCTACTGGGACGACTTAGGATTCTCTATAAAGGAAAGACTTTAATATAGAAAAAATTAGACTACTGGTTGTGAGCTCTTAAATAACAACAACATACAAAGGTATCTCTTTGCACCAAGATTTTTGAGGTGTCACTGGAATAGTAATTTTATTTGTCTTGAAAAGTCTGGGAGATATCTTACAAGACAGTTATAAAATACTTAAGCTGCTGTGGCTGTGCAGCAGAGCTTTGTGAAACTGCATCACAGCAATGAGTGGAAGGAAAGGTTTGGTTTGTTACTCAGTGGAAAAGTGAGAGGTGTTCCAAGGCTGTTAGCAACTTCTGAAAGAATGTCAGCCAAGCTGCTGCATCAGGGTTTGTTCAGAGGACCGTACTGGTCCCTGGGCTTCCTCTGGGTTTATCCTGAGCACTGAGAAGGGAGCTGCTGAGTTAAGCAGGGCTTGCTCACTCTGCTCAGCCTCCCTCTGCTCCAACCTGTGGGAATGGCAGAGGAGCTTCTCTGCTGGCACTGGGATGTGACACCGCTCTGGACTTGTTCTGGCATGACAGCCTTGTGGGATGAGGAATTCCTAGAAGACCTGCTTCTTTTCTGGTGTGAGCAACTGTTCATCAGATGAAACAAAATGTGCTTTAGGCATTCCCCCATTGCCTAATGTGTGTGCAGGAGTCTTTGACAACAGGAGCTTTGGGAGTTGATTTTCTTTTTTCTCCTGGCATTTTCTAAGCCACCACAGTTCTGGTGGGATCCACAAGGATTTGGCACCCCTCAATATTGGGGCTTTTGCTGTGTAAAATATGTAAATATTAATTCAAGAGCTGATTCAAAAGATGCTCTCTCAGGAAGGAGGTTTATGGAGGTATTACTGCTTGGTTTTTTTGGTCTGGAAGCATTGCCTGGAGGGCTGGATCAGTGCTCAGGGAGACTTCATGCATAGGTAATAGCAAGGGAGTTCACTGCAGCACAGGTGAGAGAATAAGGCTCATTAAATACAACACATTTCTAACAGCAGTGTTATTATGTACCTAGAGTGTTGACAGTAAAAGAGAATAGAATCCCCTTTTATTTTTAAACTTGTGACAGATTAGGAGACAAATCTATATGCAGCTGTATCAATTTGTTACTTCCATTTTGCTTTGTAAAGGCAATTTTGATTGCAGAGCTGTCCTGTGCCATGCTGTAGACTCCTCTGAGACTTCATGTTGCACTGAATCAGCAGGCTGTCAAGCCTTGAGAATCATCCACTCAGACAAGGCTTTCACTAACAGATAACAATTTCGTAGCCAAGAAAAAATCCTCTTTCTTAGGAATCTGTAACAGTCATGCTTTGAAACTGAGAAAGGAAGTAGTATCTACATGTCTGTCTCACATCAGCAACACTTGTGCTCTAGAAAAATAAAAATTACTGGTTTAGTCATTCAAGAATGTCTCTGTCTTGCAGCAAGTAGTTGGAGGTCCCAAAAAGCTCAGGGATCAGCTGGAAGATCTTCCAAACTGGAGTGTTGCAGAAAGGACTGCTCAGGCTCCTTGGCTGTTTTGCAGGACACAGGTGTAATTTCCAGGTATCTAGCTAGTAAAATTTCATTTCTGGCAAAGGGATGACGTTGAAGTCTGAGCTCAGGGACTGACTCACAACACAAATTTAAATAAGGATGTCTATAGGTGAAAGGCAGTGCGTGTAAAGGAAGGAATGGAAGCTGTGTGAGACCAGAGACATGCCTGTGGGATTTGACTTCCGCAGGGTCAGAAGTTGCCTGGGTTATACTGAAAAATAGACAAGGACCTAGTTTTTAAGTCAAAATTCAGAAGAAATTAGAATGTTTGTGCAGAACTCTATCTCCACCATGTGCTCTTGTGGCTTTTGGTCTGAATTTGTACCAGACACAATCTCAATTGGAAACTAAATGTTATCAGCATTTCCCCCTAAGACTTACATTTGAAGCATTGTTTTCCATTGTCTTATGTCTTTTGGAAAGTTTTTCTGTGCATCTGTGGTGGATGAATTCTTCATAACTCAAAAATCTCCCTATATATCACATGACAGTCAGCAAACCACCACAGCTGGTGATGCAGTCTTGGTGCACTGGTGCATTGGATTGCTTTTAGGAGGAGGCAGTTTTTACTGAAATGATCTGGGTGATTTTTAATTTAAAATGGTGATGGGAGATGTACTCTAGGGAGCATGAATGCTTGTTGAACAAGAAAAATGCCTGATGTGCAGAGGGACCCGAGACAGCATTTTCCCTTCTCTGGAAGCCTCTCTGCTCACACATGTGGTGGTGAGGGCTCTCTGCACCATTTTTGCAGGTGGGTGAGATACAGTTTCTTTAAGGAACTGAGGTGTTTTGAAGTCCAATAAATATTTAAGCATCTTGTCACAATAGCATGAGTTTCTACTCCCTAGTTGCACTCTGCATGGCATAGGTTGACCTGAGAAAGAGAAGCCTGGAGACCTGGTTCTGTCAAAATCTGTGTTTCTGAGTGAAATGAACACAGAAAGAACCATGGTGATAAGTAGTCCTGCATGGAATTTCAGCTTTTCCTCCTCCTAAATCTACTTTGGTCCTTGACATTTGGACAGTTGTGGTTTTGTTTTCTTTGAAGTCCTAGTCAGGAAAGGACAAGGACAGAACAAAATATGCAAGCACTCATTTGATTAAACACTTGATTGAGTCTGTGTAAACCTCTTGTCTTAGTCAAATATCCATTTGGAAGCTTTGATGGCTTGCAATGTGAGAACATGAATTCAGGGCTCTGGATGAGGTTCTGAAAGTGGCTGGGGAGATACACAGGCTGAGGGGTGCACCTGAATCCTGTGAAATGTCTTCCAGTGGCACTCCCAAAGGGTGCCAGCCTAACAAGCATGTGGAATTCGTGAGCACTGCTAAGGTAGGCACCTTTTTCTTAGCAGTGCTGAAGTATGTTCTTATTATATGAATAAGATGGAGTCAGATAATTAATTTAAAGAGCCCTGTTTTATAGCACTGGTGAAATTTTATGAAACACAAAATTTTTCCTCATATTTCTTAGCATTTTATATATTGTTAATGCCCCCATACTTCTGTGAACAAATATATTAATAAATGCAATAGCACTGAAACATTTACTCATGTACAATTATATCAGCTGTGCTGGATAGTCAGCATGGATACAAAGTCCCTACAGAAAATCTCTACTAGCAGTTAGCACTACTGTCACTTTGTCCCAAGTATATAATAATTTCCAGCACTAGACTTACAGAATTCTCATTCCAAACCAAAAGAAAGTAGTCAGACTAATGAGACAATGTGAAAATGGATGTTGTTCCCCACTGAACCAGTACTGTGGAAACACATGCCTGATGTACTGCTGAAAGGGAAAAAAACCCCTGGCACTTAAATGAACAGAAGAATTGTTATTTTGGAGCTCTCAGAGCCTTTTGGCTCTGACCTTTCTGAAGGTCTCATTATGGACCTTCAGAAATAAAAGCAGGACTGAAACTGCCATGATTAGAGAACTCCAGATGCTTTAAGAGATGATTGGTAATTGCTTGTGTGTGTGTGTGTGAAGATGTTTTACACATTTTTGTACAAAATTTGATTATTTTGAATCAATTAAGAAGGATGCCTAGCTCTGGGAGCCAGGTGCACTGGCTTCATCACTCTGCCTGAAAGAGTGTCTGTAAATCTTATATACCAATTTGTTCCTATAGCATCAGGAGCTGTGCATTTACATCTGTTTGCCCTTTTCCACCTGACAGAAGTAAATCACTGAAGCAACAAGCTTCCTTTTTGTGGTGTTGCTTTAGGATACGTGTCTGGAAATCTGACAGCTGATGGGTTAAATGTTTGGCCATTATTTGATGCATTAATCCATCCTAAAGCTTCCTATAGGATTGTCTCGCTTTTATTCCTTTAGAGTTTAGGAGCATGCAATAGTTAGGATGGACAGTGTTTCAGTAGGTTGTGTAATGCAGTCAGTATGAGTTGAAGTTCAGTTGCTCCTGATAAATTGCTGTTACCCAGCTGGCTGTCTTTCAGGGCACTATTGATCTTTACTAGCCTCAGAGAATGTGTTGTTCCCAGGTGCATTCCCAGCCTTCCATGCCCACATGGGTCACTGTGGCTCGGAGTGGAGCTGGTGCAGACAGGGAACAAAGCTGCAAGCAATTTGGCAAGGCTACACTGGATGCTGCGGACTGTTTGTACTTCCAGTGGTTCAGCTTTAAAGAGAGCAATTCTCTTGTGCAGTCAAGGTTAAAATGAAGGCTATTAATTTCTGAAAAGATCATGAGAACTGGACAAGTGAAGAGAATTGTCCACCGAGGAGTCTATTTTTGTTTTAATAGTGCTCTTTCGGAACAATTTAAACTGAAATCTGAGCAGGCTTGAGGTCTCCATTTTATAATGGTGAAGGGTAGTGCAGTGCCCTTGGGCTCTGCTCAGCTGCCACCCTTTGTTTTCAATAGTTCCTGCCTCTGTGAAAGTGATAACACAGCCCATAACGAGTAAAACTGTCTAAATACTGCCTATGCCTCAAGCAAATGAATACAGTGGTCTTGTAGTGGGATCACAGAAGCAAGGGGGTGTTTGAGGCAGGAAGGAACCTCTGGAGATCATCTCATCTCAAAGCAGCTGACTAGAGCAGGTTGATTGGGATGTTGTTCAGCTGGGCTTTGAGTACCTCCAAGCATGGAGGCTCCACAGCTTCTCTGGGCAACCTGTGCCAGAGTTGATCCTCTAGTTCCTTAATCATCTTTGCGGCCCTGTGCTGGTGTCTCTCCAGTATGTCTATTTCTCTCTGGTCCTGGGAAACTCAGACCCTGCTTCCACACTGTGTGCTTCTTTTTTATGATTTCATTGGGACTTCCTCGTGCATCCATGCAGACCTTTTGCAACCTCCTGTTCTTGACTCATTGCAAGGGCTGTCCTTGGTCTTTGAAAAGTCCTCATGAAAAGTCCCTCATCCCCAGCTGTGAAGCAGAATTTACCTTAGCAGCTTAACCTAATTTGCAAAACTACTCTTTCCCCTTGTGCACCAGCCACCTGCATGCTTTGTTGGTATTTTTCAAGAACCTTAATGAAACAAGGCAGACAAGTGACATTGTATCCTAGCTTGGTGGTGACTGGGAGATTCTAAAGGTTTAGAATAAAATATTATCGCCTCATTTTTCCAAAGGCAAAATGAATAGTCTGTTCGATGTCATGACTTTTCACATAGCTGAAAAATTAATAAGGGCTTGGAGTCTGCATTTTGTTCCCTGTCAGGTACTGGATTATCTTTTCTGTTTTTTCATCAGCCTCTGTTTATGCTGTACTGTCATTTTGGTACAGCAAGACCCCATTTAAAATTCGTAGTGTGTCCTTTGCACTTAAGTACTCTGTGCCAAAATTTCCATATCAGTGAGATTCTTCATGGGGACACTACATTTTATGGAGTTATAGAATAATTTGAGTTGGTAGGCATCTTTAAATCCCACCTAGTCCAACCCCCCTTCAGTGAGCAGGGACATCTTCAACCAGACCAGGCTGCTCAGAGCCCCACAAACCTGACCTTGAAAGGGATTATGCATCCAGCACCCCTCCCACCAAACTGCTCTGGTGGTTCAGCACCCTCGCTGTAACAAAATTTCTCACTTTCATCTTGTCTGAATCTACCCTCTTAATACATAATAGGTTTGGATGATGAGAAACAAAGAAAAATCAAAACACCTCTGTGGGGGTGTTAGGGTCTTTGAGGGTGCCACTACATAAGAAGGACTGAGTGTTTCTGTTGTGCTCACTCGGGGTTCCAGCACGGAGCCAAAATGTGCTTGGAGACCATATGGATGATGATTAATTGCACTTTCCCACTCCCTTTCAAGTGCCTCCTGCCTATTGAACTCTGAGAATTTGTTTATGTGTTACATTTTCACCATCTGAAAGCAAGCTTTAATAGCTGCTGCTCAGCGCAGTAAAACATCACACTTGGTTTGTAGTTACTTGTCAAAGGTTTGTTTACAAGAGCTTTATAAATCAGTCTATCACATAATAACCTTTTCATTGGTAAATCCCCTTCTCCCTGTCAGGGAGCAAGGTGAGATGATAAAAGCTTCCACAGCATTGTGTATGAATAGAGAACACAAGTAAATATTCCCACTAATGGAGAGAAATAATATTTAGGAAAAATTACAAAATCCCAGAATAAGTCAGGTTGGAATGGACCACAGTGGGTCACCTGGTCACACCTCCCTGCTCAAGCAGAGTCACTGCAGAGCACACATGGCACAGGAGTGTGTCCAGACAGTTCCTGAACATACCCAGTGAGGGAGACTTCACACCTTCTCTGGGCAATTTATTCCAGCGCTCTGTCACCTGCACAGTAAGGAACCTCTTCTTTATGCTCAGGGGGAACGTCCTGAGCCTCAGTTCCTGCCCGTTGCCTCTTGTCCCTTTGCCCGGCACCGCCGAGCAGAGCCTGGTCCATCCTGGGGCCCCTCCCTGCAGACACTGACAGACATTGATGAGGTTCCCTCTCAGTGTCTCTTCTTCAGGCTGAACAGGCCCAGCTCCCTCAGCCTCTCCTCAGAACTGAGGTGCTCCAGTCCCTTCATCATCTTTTAATCATCCTCTAATCATTTGTCTTCACGTCCCCCAGGGCACTGCTGGCTCACAGACAGCTTGCTGTCCCCCAGGAGCCCCAGTCCTTCTCTCTTCCAGAGCTGCTCTCCAGCAGGTTGGTTCCCAGCTTTAAGCTTAAAAATTTAAGCAGAAGTAGGGAAAAAATCTGAAATGAAAATTGGGATATAGGAGAGAGATTATATGTGTTGAATTCCCATTGAAAACTGCAGAATATGTGGACACCATTAACTAAATAGTTCCCTCAATGTCGATATCAGCCTGGCTGAATCTGCATCACAGAGGTGGGGTGTGTGTGTATAGATTGCCTGAGAAGGCTTCACCTCCTTTCTTGTAGAGGGGCTTGAACTTGAGATACTCACAAATAACATTTTTAATATATTTTCAGTACTTTGAAAACTGTAATCATGAAACTACCTTAAAACAAGTGGCACATTCTCTAAACTGCCAGTGCACAAACAGAAGGCTTCTTAGATACTGTGTGTTTCTGAAACAGAAAATGCATGCTAACAGACAGGAAGTAAATGCACACTAATAAGAATTGTAATATAAACTAGAACTAAAGTAGAGCTGTATGATTCCAAAAAGAATCCACAAAAAACCCTAGATAACTTAGTGTAAGTGGGCAAAATGCCTTCAGGATTCAGTATGTGCATCAATGAGATAAGCAAATAGGAACTTACTGCTCTTTGATTCATAAAATTTTAATACAAAAGATATAAGAGTGAAGACAAGTTAGAGCTAGTTAGGTATTCATCAGATCACCTTCTGGAGAGGACAACAAAATTAACCTTCTCTTTATTTGATGATAAGCAAACACAAATACATAATTTTCCAGTTCGCAAACCTTCTGTATAAAATGCCATTAGAAAAGGAATGCAAAACTTACTTTCAGGTTCATTAGTTTTCAGAGGTCCTAGAGGGAGGAAAAAAAGACCCCAAAATGAACCAGCCAGAACCTAGCCCGCCCTGTTGTGTCATCTGCAAAACCTTACAGGGTCAGACAGGTGGTTCAACACACTGCTCTGACTCAAATGCTTAATGGAGTAATGATGGAACAGGACAGGCTCTGGTGAGTTGGGGAGATCCCTGATGATCAACCCATGGCCCTGCAGTGAAGAGCACCATGACAGGACAGTGTGGCCACACTGCACCAGCTGTGCAGCTCCTCTGCAGTTTGGTCTGCAAGGGAGGCCCTCCCTTTGCATTCTCATCTCTCCAGGGAGCACACAGCTCACACAGCCTGGGGACCTGGTCTGATGTGAGGATACAGTGCCAAGTGCAAGCCTGCAACCTTTCGAAATTTCAGTCTCAAATAGTCACAGAAGGCCACAGGGAGTGAAAATTATTTCAGTGTAGTCCTCGTCTGACTGAATCACTTCTGAAATCACCCAGCTTTTCGGCACCATTCCTCTGTTATTTCCTTGTTAGCACACGCCACTGTCAGAACAGAGAGATTATTTATTGCCCTTCAGCACTAAGGAAGAAAGCTAACTGCAGCAGCATGTCATGGAAAAGGGATTATTTATTGTAACATATATCATGTCCTTTGCATTCTGTGGAAATCCTAGTGTAAATTTGTTCACTATGCAAGTATTTGGATCCTCTGGATCTTTGCATAAGCTAGGCTGGTGTTCCTCATGTTCCAGGAGACGTGCCTGCAGTTTACAGCACAAATAGGGCTGTAACAGGGTGCCTGCTTTGTGACTGCACCATGGTGTGGATATTGCTAAATGGACTTTCATCAAGTCTCCTGGTTCCAGCCCGCCCTTCAGAGCCCAGGGCATGTGTGCTGACCCTCCACGTATTTATTGCAGTGCTGAATTGGGTTTTGCAGCTGGTGGTAATGCTATAACAGCAAGACTGAAGTGCAGTCAGATGTGTGTGGGGGCTTAAATCCAAGGATGTCTAGATTTGTGGGGCACCCATAGATATATAAACCTTTAAAGAAATATTTCCTGTCTGCAGCTGAAGGTCTGTTTAGGTCATTATAAATCTAGTTTTGTGTTTTATTATGTTATCATTATTATGTTGTCATAACACACCCCATGAACTCTACAGACCCAAAGGAAAAAAGGAGTTTGTGTTACGATTTTCCCTGGAGATATTTGTACAATTGCTAAATTTTCACTTGATCATAATAATGTAATAGTTCTGCTCTCAGTGTTGACTCCCATCAGCTGCCTGACCATGACACAGAGGTGTTGGGACTGTTATTGACACTAAGGCAGTGAACTTGGAAGGGCTCAGCTTTTAGGTTCAGGAAGCCTCTCCCTGAACATGGACTGGGGACTATTGCAAGGGTTACAGGGCTCAGCTGTTCAGTTATTCAATACCACTGTGACTGACATCAATTTAAATCTGGCAGCCAGGATGCTGGACAGGTATGAGGAGTGCACTGGATGCACTCTTAGCTCTGTCAGCAGCTGCCCCTGATACACTGACCAAGGCAGGATACATTGCTCTGCCCCCTTTTCTCCACCACTTTGGGGTTTTACCACAGTAAAACCACTTTGGCAAAGCTGAACTCTATGGCACTGCTAAACATGTTTGGAAACAGTTGAGGACAACATATAAAACCCTGCTCTGTAAAGAAGGAAATGTGTTAAGCAGCATCTTGACAGGATTATATTTGCTCCCGTGGCTTCTAAAGACTTACTGGATTCTGATTTTCAACCTTGGTTTCTTCTTCCACGGCTATACCTCATTTTGAAGTGAGTTGTTGTGCTTGTCACCTTGGTACTGACTTGGTGAAAAAGAACAGATGAAGGCAATAACCCTGCCTGGATATCTTAGACGTGTGCAATAATCCATGGTGATGCTGAGCATGCCTGGAAGAGGCTCTTCCTCATTCTAGCATTCTCCACTCTAAGGATCTCTGGAGTTTCTGTAAATTAGAAAGGTTAGAAAGCCCTTGAGGTCATGGTGCTGTACTGCCTTTGCTCGATACACAATAAAGTTAAAGAAAACAGCAGGTATATTAAACTTGGTAAATTGTCCAACCTGAGCTCGAAGAGCTACTCTGCAAAGGGATGAAGTCTACAGGAGGAAATGGGACTGTTTTCAGAGATTTAAAACTCTCAAGTCAAGCTTTAAACCTCCCTGTTCATCTTTTCTGAAGGCTGAGTTTGATGGAATTGGAATCTAAAGTCTGACAGGGATCGAAAGGGTAAGGCTCCATCCAGGTCTGCAAGATGCTGATCTGGTCTGTAGAATATACATATATTAGGTTTATTTTTTTTTTAACAACTTCCCTTTTTCTGTTTAAAAATACAAACATTTTGTAAGATATGTTTTCTCAAATTCAAAAGCTGAGACCAATAAAGAAAGAGATCACGAAGTCCGGTGACAAGGCATTCATTTGGGAAGCACAGCTTTGTTTTCCATTCCCTGCTCCAGCAGACACAGGTGCCTGTGACCACAGCTCCTGATGGTTATGGTGGAGGAAGCCATGTTTTGCAGAAGGAGAAGGGACTTGTGATGGTGCTGCAGTGGATGCAGGCTCAGCACATCCCACTCCTGCCTTCTTCTCCAACTCTTTCCCTGCCACTTGGCAGTGTGCAGTTTGTGCCATGTCTGGGCTGTGCCACGTGGGAGTCCCAGTCAGGGAATTTCTTTTCAGTGTTGCTCCTTCTCATCCTGAGCTGATACGTTCCACCCTGTGGTTGTCACTGCTGGTGCTTGGAGTTCTCCCAGTGTCAGGAGCAGCTGCACCATTTTCTGGATGAGAAAAGCTCCTTGTAAATGAATGCCAGTGAGTCCCCATGCTTGGCATTCAGACCTGCTCTGCTGAGAATGCACAGCATCAACCAGCAGAGGAGGGCTGGGAAGTCTGAGAACAGTGGAATTCACAGCAGGTCACTACTTTCATTTCAACAGCATGCAAGGAGTCAGCAGAGATGGCTTAGGAAGCTGCATTTACTTAAAAAAAGAAAGACGAAAAAAATGGGAGTGGGGTCATAGCCTAGGTAATTCAAATTTACTGCATAAAACATAGTTACTATTAGTTAACCCTAGTAACAATTATTTAACTGGGTTTTTTTTCTCTTTTAAAATACAGAGATGAAAGTTGTAGAAACGAAATTCTGAAACCAGTCAAAAGCAGGAAGATTAAAAATATCTACTTGAACAGGCAACAATTTTAGAGCTTTGTGGTGCTTATTTATCTTTTTAAAAATTTCCTTTCTTTGACTGGATCTCAATATGCTTCATTCTGGCCAAATTCTATTTTGAATCTTCCATATCCCCCAGCTCTTTTTCCTCCTTTGGTCATTTATCTTTCTTTTTTTAAAATTTCCTTAATGAACAAGGTGATGAATGAAAATCAGAAGTCATACATATCTCCTGATGCCTTTGATAAAATTAGTCTTAATGTGAAGGAATAACAGTACGTGCATTTAGAGATTTCTGCCTGCAGGAGTTCTGTGAAGCAGAGTAGAGACTCACCTCCAGTCTGGAAGGATCTGTTGTCAGCTTGAAAAACCACCCCATGTGCAGAAAGAAAACTTGGGAACGTGTCAAGGACATTGGAAGCATCAGCAATGGAACAGTGTGTGCTTGAGCTGAAGCTAGAACCTGTAAATCCTCTTGCTGTAGAGTTATTAATTTTTACACCTTGTGCAGGATCCCTCTAACTGATTTAGCTGGTAAAGTCTTTCTGTCTTGCACTTCTTCAGTGAGATGTTCAAGAGAAAGAGCGTAACACATGGACTGGCACTTCCAACTGAATTAATCTCTAAGTGGATTTCATACAGGGTTGTCCAGATCTGAATGTTGATTCAAAAAATGTGAGTGAATTACTTTCTTTAGCATTTCTCATAGTTAATGTAGTAAAAACGTGTGTGTCGAAGCAAAGAGAGGAATTTTGGTCTGAAAGCTGTACTGAAGTCAGGTTGTAACATAATGATAGCTTGGCAAAAAGGAATAATTTGTCATGGATATTGTGTCCTTTAAATATATGAATATATTTCTAAAGCCAGTCTTCCTCCAATTAATCTTTCACCTAGAGCTTGATATTCAGCAGCACTTCAAAAAGTTCATGGTTGGCTTCCTCTGTCTTTTTCTTCTCCATTTGTTTTTGCCTTTAACTAAGGGAGGAATCATTTTGCCTGCTTAACAGTGGAGCAGTGAAGTACTGCTTCAGTGTGTAGTCTGTGCTGAAGAAAGGGTTGCTATGAAGGCATTCCTGAATGGTTTCAATGCTGCACTCTGACGATAGCAATTCCTTCTGTTTGCACACTTGGAGTTGGGAAGAGAGTGCCTTTTCTGGTAGACCATATGTTTAGTAAGTAAATGACCTTGATCTTTTGATTGGGAGAACATCGTTCAAGCTTGTGAGCAGCATGTGACTCATGAGCTGTTGTTTAAGGGTGTCTCCTCTGAGTTTGACACCTGGCAAACGCATTGCTGAAGGTCTCCTTGGAATGCCAGACCTTTCCTATGAAATGCCACGCATGTTGTAGCAGCCACGGAACGATGACGTGCTCTGACATGCGCTCCTCCATCTGAAGTGGTACCACGAGGCTGGCCAAGGTTGCCATCAACAGTTTGTTCTGTGTGCTGGTTTTTATCCCTTTGGAGACACACAAAAATAGCTCCTGCTGAAAACACATCACGTGGTCCTGTGTTAACAGACTCCCTGCAATGTGGTTCCTCAGCAGCAGCAGGTTTGTGAATGTGTAGTTCTCCAGAAACGTTCCCTTCAGAGTTTGATAGGTCCTGTGTTACACATGGCTGCTGAGAAACAAACACCTATTCTTTTGTCATCTGTGTGAGAGAAGGACTTGGTGCTGGTGGATCAGGAGCTGGACACAAGCTGGCCATGTGTGCTGGCAGCCCAGAAATCCAATTGTGTTCTGAGCTACATCAGAAGCACCATGGGCAGCAGGAGAGGGAGGGGATTCTGCCCCTCTGCTCTGCTGTGCTCAGACCCACCTGCAGGGCTGCATCAGCTCTGGGGCCCCAGCACAGGAGGGACATGGAGCTGTTGGAGTGAGTCCAGAGGATGGACAACAAGTTGATCAGAGGGATGGATCACTTCTCCCATGAAGAAAGGCTTGTTGAGAAGAGAATTTGGCTTGTTCAGCCTGGAAAAGAGAAGGCTTTGGGGTGACCTAATTGTGGCCTTCCAGTGCATGCAAGGAACCTTCAAGAAAGCTGGAGAAGGACTTTGTACAAGGATCTGGAATGACAGGACAGGGAGAATGGATCCAAATTGACAAAAATTAGGTTTAGTTTAGATATAGGAAAAACTTCTTTACTATAAGGGCGGTCAAGGAGTGGCACAGGTTGCTGAGAGAGGCTGTGGATGTCCCATTCCCAGAAGTCTTGAAGTCCCAGGGAAGCAATCTGGTCTAGTGAAAGGCGTCCCTGCCCATGGGCTGGGACCAGAGGGGCTTTAAGGTCCAACCTCCCAACCCAGACTATTCTGTGATTCCATGACATATTTCCTGCCAGTGTAAACATCATTCTTAAAAGCCAGATAATATCTCTGCTATCCAAAATAAATATTCTAAATGTCTATGAATTTCCTTGTGCTGCTAGAAATCATGTTTGTAATACTTTGATTTACTTGCCACTAAATGGGTTTCTTACAGATATTACATCACTGAAATTATTAATGGATTTTCTAATTTTTTTTTGAGTCATTTGCATGAGATGAACATACATCAGGAAACAATAAACTTTTACTGGCTCTAATATTCTGAAGAAGAAAGGCTTATTATTATAGTTTAGTAGGAAGACAATATTTCAATTTTTATTTATTTAAAAATAAATCTTTCTTCAGGAAACTAAATAATAAAGAATATGATCCATAGAAATTCGTATGACTTTTCTTACATTTGTACAGATAATCTGTATTTTTAAGAACTTCTCAGGGTTTTCCTTTCAATATTCAATCCTTAGAACAAAAATACTAACAAAAAATTCCAACTAAGTATGTTGATGAAATATATCAAATGATAAACCTCAGAGGGTGAATGACTCAGATGATTAAATATTCATTGCACACCTATCTTATCTTGAGAGTTGATGCATGATGCACAAATGCAATTAGATAATGCACTTTTAGTTCATATGTGAAAATATCTTTTTTTTTTTCCCCTGAGAGTATCAAGTTGAAAATTCAATGACTAAGAGTTGTGTAATATATTTTTGAAAGGAGGAGTTTGGAATGGGAGGCTGTTTAGCTAAATACAGGCTAGCAAAATCTTTTGGGATTTTTAAAAAGCATGCTAAAAGGCTAAAGATTTTTACCAATCTCTCCTTGAAATGAGCTCTCTGGTATAAAGCAGGAATATCCCCTCCACTCAGCTTATCATTCAGAGTTACAGACATTTTTGTTAGATATGCTTTTCTTTTCCTAGTTTTTCAAAAGTTCTCCAGAATTGCCCTTGATTCTCCAAGAGTAGCACTGCAAAAGTCCGATAATCCAATTGTTTCAGTCAGTTACTCAGAACAGAGCTGCTGAGTGCTGAAAATCCAGCCTAAGAAAAGGCTAAAACCCCCTCAAATACTAAATTATTCTTCAGACTTCGTTGGAAGCCAGTCTGGGCCCAGGTAAGTGCATGACTGCCCTTTTCTGTGGGATACCTTAGTAGCCATTATTATAAAATAATGATCTGATATTTCAAAAAGTGATATTAATATTTAGGAATAAGCAGTTCCCTCTCAATATTGGGAGGTATTCAGTTGGAGGAATTCCATGGCATATTTAATTCCATGGCATACACAGTTACTTTCTGTATTTGGTAAATATTTTGAACAAGATTTTTTATTTTTAAAAATCAAAGAAATCTTAATTTAATACCCATGTTTCATTCACTTTCATCTTGAGTCTGAGCACTAACAAAAACACCCATTCTCATTAAAATTGACCTTAGGTTTGCCAGAAAGGTTGAAATATTTTCTGTTTTGAATTTGGAAAGGGATATTACAAGAAGATAATTTCTCTGACTACAATTTGTCATTATAAATGTATCACACTGCTCATATTGTGCTTAGTTCAGTGTAGGTGGCAGGTTTATTTTGTGACATAATTTCTGCGCTTCTCTTTCAATGTCTTTTTCTTATTTTTCAGAAACTAGGATTTTCAATTTCTGAAATTCATGAAGCCTTTCTGATCCAAGGAATATCTTCAAAATGAACACTTGGGGATCTGTTAGGTATTAGAAATTGGGATGGAACTTGAGACACACCCATTCTTTAGTTTGTGTAGATTTTTACTGCTGCCTGTATAGAGTATTCTGTTATTATTTATGATTTTATTGTATTATTTCATTTTTCAAATTATCATTATATAAAAGGATGCAGGTTAATTTTGGATGTGCAGCCTGGGGTTTGGAAGCAATTTAGTTGCCTTAATGCTGCTTTCTTCTCAGGCTTTCCTGCCTTTTGCTTATCTTTCATGTGGGAATAGTCATTATGCATCCAGTGGTGTAATTACTGATTGCATGCAAATATATGTGATTCTTTCTCTTAAAGGACAGGGGGTTTTCTTTTACTTATCCCTCTTCTCCCTCCTTTTGCTTTAAAACATCCACACCAGCTCTTTAATAACAGGAAAGGTAGAACAAACAATAATCTTCCAATTCTCTCGTGAAAAGATTCACAGCTGAGTTACACAAGGAGCTTAAAGAAAAGTCCAGTACCAGTTAATTCCAATTGTCTTGGCATTTAATCCAGTGTCTGTGTGCATGGAGTGGTGTGCAGCTGTTTGTGTTCCACTCTTACAGGCAGCCACACTGTGACAAGTAGAAAATAGGATAAGGGGAGCTGAATGCATTATTCCTCATGCTTGTTTGCAGTTCAGCCACACAGGGCACATGGCCTTCCCTGACACTGAGTGCCTTCAAAATGTGCATAATCCACTAAGGGCTGTTTGTCTGCCATTGTTCAAAGCATCTCCCTTATGGGATGGTCATTTTAAGATTTTCAGGTCTGGCTTCAGCTCAGCTAGCATTGCTCTTATTTGTCCCTGGGTGCTGCTTCCTCCTCTCTGTTGGGCTCCAAGCTGGAGCCTCATGACTGGCTGGTCAATTCCTCTGAGGCTGGAGAAACAAAACTGTAAGGATCTGAGCATGCAGATATTTCAAATTCTGCAATAGAAATAGTTTCAGAAAAACGACCTTAAAACACTTATTCAGGACATATAACTGCTGTAGAAATTGTTTTCACTACTTGACTAGCTCTACATATTAAGGAGACTGTATTAAAATTACTCAACTTCCCCACTCCTCTTTAAAAAAAATAGGCAAAGGTGTTTATGAATCTTGTTCTCTTGTTTGACAAGCACTTTTCCTCTGAGCTGAAGAAGGCTAGATTGTATTTAAGGGTTCGATTCTTTACTTTCAATAGCTTCTGTGTATTAGGTCAGGTCTTGTGTGTTTGGAACAGATTCTTATCCAGCTTATGCTGCCGTGTTCCATTATCATCCATCCATGAAAATGAATTCCCTCCCTGCCTCACCATGCAATTCCTGCTACATTGGATGAGAGGGATTGAAGCATGTAAATAAATCTGCTTTAGAGAAGTGTGTTTCACTCAGAATAGGTTGGCAGTTTGCAAATAGCTTAGCAGGGTACTCGAGACAGCAGTGAGCCTCATCTGTATTAAGACAGCTTAATGATTGTGTAAGAGCACCCAGAGGTGTGGGAGGCAGTGCTGGCACGTGCCAGGATTGTTGGCACTGCTTGGAGATGTGGTGAAAAGCAGGGGGATGGAGGAGGGAAGATGTCTGAAACTGAATAATGCCCACAGCTGGATATGGGCTCTAGAGCTGAAGGTGTTCTCATCATGTCAGGTGCTTTCCCATGAAAATCCCACCCAAACATAGGACAGCTCCTCTGATCTGACATTATGGGGTATCTACATCCCTACAATCTGATCTGACATTATGGGGTATCTACATCCCTACAAGATAACAAAAACCTGGCTCCATTTACACGCTGCCTTCAAGTAGTCTCCAGGATTTAAATACCTGTACCTCTTTAAACCTTTGTCTGGTTTACCTTTTATAAATTACTATTTGCTTTAATGTTTCAATCTTGTTTGAGCCAAGAATGATTTTGAGGTAATGGTGCCCTCAGTGTGAGAGAGTTGTTGATGAACCAAAGTAACATGTAAGGGAAAGCAGAAGATGGTTGGGGGAGGCATTAAAAATGAGGACATGCTAAAGAAGATTTGAGGGAAGACAGCCAGACATCTCACAGGGGTGCAGTACAAAAACTAAGCCATCACAAGTTGAAACAATGAAAATTCCTGTTTTAGACGGAGGTAACTAGATATCAACAAGAAATACTGGAAGAGTTTACCAGAAAGATTGTGGGATCTCTATCCTTGGAGAGCTTCCAAATTCAGCTGGAGAAGATCCTCAGTGATCTACTTTTAATTGGAAGTGAATGTTTTGGACAGGGAATTGCTCTGGCTGATCTGGTCCTGGCCAGCCTGAATGACTCAAGTTCCCTGCAGCAACCATCCCTATTCAACAGATCTTCACTGCAACTTAGCCCAGGGCAAGCCTAGTCCTGATGTGCAGATGAATTTAGGATTAGTTTGCAAACAGTCCTGAGGATCTGGGACATCACTCTTATTTATGATACTTTACTCTCCATTTCTGGAAAAAACACTTAAGAAAAGGAAGGTGTGTATCCAGGCCTCCCTCTTTTCCACAGGGAAAGAATAGCATATCCTGACCTCTTTCTATGTCTGAACTGCTAGGCTCTGATTTTCTTTAAGTTGATAACATTTCACAAAGGCAAATTGCTCAGTGATGGTGTGGTTAGGAGGCACTCCCAGCTTCTCAGTGCCCTTTCTTGCCTGTACACCCTTAGGCAGCTGAAAGCCAGCTTGATTTTTGTCTTTCAGAGTTCTGTCTGCTGAACAAGCCTCATGCAGGTTGACTCAGGAGGATTAAAGGACAAAAACTGAGAGAGCAGGAAAATCTTGAATATAATTAGGAAACACATTTTTTAGTTCCTGCTGCTCTTTCTTATTACTCTTCTTTCCAGTGTGTTCACTTATTGCTGCTCTAATTTTGACACTTTTAATTTACCCATTAGATGTGATTAAGATCATAGTGCATTCATGGGGAGTGACTTTACTTGGCAAGAAGCTTTTCTGAGGTACTGCAGCTCTAACAGGAGACACACCTCGCTGTAGTCAAGTTTAATCTTCCCTAAGATGTTCAATTGGAAAAACCTGCATGTTTAATTCCAGCTCTTTCTTTGCTAATTGAATGGCAGTTATGTGTCTATACACATGCAATATAATTATTTAATTACTAGGAACAGGATGCACTAAAGACTTGCAGTAGGACAACCCAGGAGGGCAGATTTAGTCACCAGTTTCCTGTGTAGCTCTTGCTTTCATAGTAAAGAAAACTTCACACACTGTTTGATAAGCATGTGATCCAAAGTGTTTATAAGATGGTTACGTTTTTCACAGGGTAAAAGGAGGAGCAACAATGGGTTAGATATGATCCTCTCTCTGGTGACCAGTGATAGGACACAAGGAAATGGAATGGAGATACATCAGGGTAAATTCAGATTGAAAATTGGGAAAAGGTTCTTCACTGAATGTGAAATTCTTCACTGGTGAGTCACTGGAATAAGCTCCCCACAGAAGTGGTCATGACACCAACCTGTCAAGAGTTCAAGGAGTTTCTGGGCAATGCTTTTAGTGACATGGCTTAATTTTAGGTAGTCCTGAGGTGATCCATATGGATCCCTTTCAATTTGGGATATTCTGTGATTGTATGATAAATACAACACACACATATGGAACAATTTATTCATAGTATGATTAATCACAGAATCACAGAGTCTATAGAGTTGGAAGAGACCCACAGGGATCATTAAGTCCAATTCCTGGCCCTGCACAAAACCATCAACAAGAGTTCTAACAGTCTCCAGATTATCAAATGAACAACAAAGAACCTCATTAATAACACCATTAATAACATCAAAACTGTTACACAAGGACCTCATTTCCCTCTTTTTGTGCCTTTTCTCTTGTGCCATGGTCTATGTGTCCCCCACCTGTGGATCCTCTCTTGGCAGCCTCAGCTTGCCCCCAGCAGAGCAGGAGAGGGGCTGTAAGAAGTGCCCCCTCGAGATCTTCACCACCAGCTGTTTGATTTCTTCAGCCTTGAGTCTGGATTTGTTTTTGTATGTTTCTCATCATAATTTGCTCCCTTTTCCTTGGTTTCCTGCTCAGTTTTGGAAGCTGCGCTCTTGATGTGAACTAACATAAAGGGCTATGGTTTTATGCAGGGACTAGCAGACTTGGTTGGATCTGTACCACATATTATTACATTTACAGAATTTAAGATAAAACAGACTAGGGAATTATCATTCAACAGCTGCTAAGGCCTCCTAAAGCCAGCTGTGGCCAAGGCAATCCCAGACAACTGCAGAGACCATGCACTGTCAAGTTAATTAAAAACTATGTATTTTTATTTTTATGGCAAAAAAAAAGTGTTTTCTCTGCTATTAGGGAGGGGACAGTGATTTTATGGGTGACCATATGCTCTTGTGCAGTGAAGGCTCATTTATTACTCCTTGTGGAGAAAGTAGAACATGAATACACTTCTCCCAGAGCAGAATATTACAGATATGTACATGTGATGGCACGAGCTGCACTACTTCAGCACAGCAGACATCTGAGAGGTCATATGTGATGTTCTTGGTGCCACAAAATGCCTCCTGCCAACTTTAGTGGGTCTGGTTAACAAGGGTAAAAAAAAGAGTGGGATCTTTATTATGGAGACTTTAAACTCATAATTAGGCTGCTTTCAGAACTTGAAATTGTTTGTTTTCCTATTATTGACACTGCTCACAGCTTGTGGGCTCTGAGTGGGAAGAAAGAATAGGGAGATTGTCTGAGCTCTTGTAATAATCCAGAATAGCCAGATGTATTATGGCATTTGCTGTCTCTTGGACAAAAAACGTAGTGATCACTTACCTGGGACTGTGACTATGGTGAAAGCTGCCCTGATTGGGTAGAAATATTTCTTAAACTGGTGGTGACAGAGAGAGCAGTGACACAGGAGTGTTCTTTGCTCTTATCTCTGCTTTGCCCTGTAAAAGGGCTGCTATTCCACTGACACTAAGGAAGGCCCCCTGCTTCTGAAATTAATTCCTTACTGCATTTTGCAAGACCTTGTGTCATTATGGTCACAAACATGGTCCTTGAGATCATGTGTCTCTTTGTTATCTGCATATATTGATTATGTCCTAAACTCACAGTCATGATTTTTATCTGATTTGGGGAGCTTGAACTCACATCTGCTATCAAATGGCTAATGAATGATAGCTCACTAAGCTGAAACCATCAGATCTTCTACCAGGCACTTTCAAGATACACTAATGGGTTTTCTTCTGTCATCAAGAACTCAGCCAAGAGCTTATTTTCTAGGGATGTAGTTGAACTTCAGCTGCCTGTTGACTTCAGAATGCAAATGTCCTCCTCTGCTGTTTCTGTCTGTTTTGGGGGGGACCAGGAAATAAATGAACATTTTGTATATTATAGAGATCTTCCACCAAATACAAAAAACTTTATCAAGACTTTCTAGCTATGTTTGTTATATTCAATACTGAAAATTATTATAATCTCTTGTGTTATGTATTTATACACATTATGTAAATGTTGAATGAAAATATATAATGTGTGCAAGGCAAATCAGATGAGTATGAAAGTTAGAGTTACCTCCAACATTGTTATTTTTCTGAAACTCTATATCTTTTCCTTCCTCTCCAGTGTAATTTCTATATTCTTTACAAAAATATGAAATTTTCAATATGCTGCACAAAGATCAGATTCATGCTGTTTTATAAAAGTATTTGGCAGTAAATATTTCTGTCATTTGAAGTAATTTCTTTATAAGTGTCTAGGTAAATTGCTGAGTTCAGGCTCTTAAACTAACAAAATAAGCACACAACAATAGTTCAAATTGTCCTGGTACAACATGCTAATGTGCCTCCAGAAAAGGTGCCATGGGGATTTAAAATTAAGCCAAATTTATTCCTTGTTCTACTCTGTCACCAAGAGGAGAAAAGATGATGTGGGAAATGTGGCAGTTAAATTAGGAAAGAATAGTAGATAATGCTTTTTTATACCTGGAGGCTGTAGCGCTGGATGAAGGGGAATGGTTTGAAGGAGGAAATAATGAGAGGAAATTATTAAGCAAAGTTTAGACTGGATATCAGGGAACTCATTGAGACAGTGAAATCTGTTCAACCTGGAATTATCTCCCAAAGGAAGATGCTGAAACTTAATTGCTTTGGACATTTTTAACAAGTCTTGTCAAGGTGCATGGGAGGAATGTAGAGAACAATCCTGGGCCTGCAGAGGGATACAGTAGGTGATGTGCTTGGCCTTGCCACTTCTTATTGCTCTGATTTTTTAACTGTCATCAGGAGTGACAGTGATTACTGTAGCAATTTTTATTGTGGGTGGAGGCCTGCTGTTTAATAGCCCGGTCGCTTTTCTGCGTCCATCCGAACTTGCTCTCAGGTGTGGAAGTCCAGTAGGAATAAACTAATGCTCTGTTTGGGGTGATAACAGTAAAACCAGCACTTGGTTCACTTGGATAGCAAAACTTCTTTTAGGTGACCATAGGAGTGGTCAGGGAGGAATTTTCTTCAAACTGCGTGAAGTGGAATGTGGTTGGGTGCAGGGTGTGGGAGGTCTCTGCTGCTTGCTTGTGGGAGGGACAAGCTGGGGGCTTGGGAGAGAAGGAGGAGGAAATGTCCTCATTTGCCCTGAGGTCCAGCTAGAAGCCTGACCCCAAGTGTTTTATAGCTTTTCTCTTTGCAGCAGGCAACATTAAAGCAGGAAGGCAATACATGACAACTCTTCTGCTGGGCTGTTTAGTGAAATTAATAAACAAATAGCTGTTAAAGTTTAATTAGGCCCCCTTCCTATACCAATCCAGAAAGATATTCAAGATACAGGGCTATAAACACTATGAAAGTAGGAGAACTGCATAATTAAAGAATTCCATATTAGTTGCAGTGCGGATTTTTGCACGGTCACATTTAAATCCTATTAACTGAAATACAGTGTAAACTCATTTGTATTAATGTATGCCACTGTGTAGGCACAGGAACGTGCCAGACAACAGGTATAAAGAGCATTGAAATTTCTTGTGGAAATATATGGCATAAACGTCCAAAAAATCAAAGAGCAGGGACCAAAAACCAAGAGGAAAATAGTTGTTTTTGCAGGAAAAGAATGCAATGGGATTTTATTAATGAACAGTCCTGGTTTTCAAGGGGTCTGTGACTAGTGAGGTGATTTCTTCTCAGAGCTCTAATTTCTTCTTTAGGCTGTATATTTATTTGACTAAAAGGTCACTTTTCCTTTCCTTGGGTTTTTTTTTTCCTGGTGAAGACTGAATTTTTGGTGAAAACACATGTGGAAAGAGAGGGAAAAGAGGGAGCAGCGTCAAATTGTGAAATATCACAAATCACCAGGAGCAAGGTGCGCCAGCGTGTATTCCACCCGCAGATGGGATGGACAGGCAAAGTAAAATGAATTTGTACTCACAGCCCTCTGTTCTTGCAACATTTCACTGGTGCCAGTCTGCCTGGAGCTCTCTTTTGTGTTCACTCATCTCTGTTCCAGGCAGGGTGGTGGCCTGGGAGGTGCCTGGCAGATGTGTAGCATCCTCCTGTCAGCTGCAGCCAGGGGCTGCTGTGATTTGTCCTCCCAGCACACGCTGCAGGTGGGTGTTTGCACACCTCTGCTGAAGGATTACCCACAGTATTCCACAGCAGGATGGATTTACCTGTCATCCCATGCTCTGGTCACTGCCATCTGTTTGGCAGATTCATTTTCAGTCTCTGTTTCTACAGTTACCATGAGAGATCTTCAGATCAGGGGCCATGGTTTTATTATGTGTTTGTAAATCATCTTGCAGGACGGGTATCCAGTTCCATTTTGGGCCCAAGAGAGAGCATTGCATTTCCAGGCATGCCTGTTATTGTTATCCAATGCAAACCAAACCCTTTTCTCACTCTGTGCAGTGGGAGAGATGTTTCTCCTTGTCTTGCATGGGAGCAGGGTTTACTCCAGTCCTGCCTGTGTTTCCACTGGATGTGCTACTGCAGTTTTACCCTTTTGATGTGATGCAGTTATAATGTTCAACCATTTTCTGAGTTAAACATCTGTTATAAACACCTACACACTGACCTGTGGAAGAATTTAAATGTGTCCTGGGTCAGACAGATTTCAAAGAGCTCGTAGAAATAGTGACAGAAGGGTGGCAGTGGGTGATAATAATACATTGAGTAAATTACAGCAATCAATTTTAATTAAAAGAGACTAAGACGAATCTTCAGAGGGATAAAATGTTACTAAGAAAATGTGGCAATAAATGTAAATATCTTGCTGTGTGCCTGCCTTTGCTTTTGGAGAGGGTGAAGAGGGTGACACACTTCAAAGATTCTACATCAGTTCAGCTGCATTATTAGAGATGTGCTTAGCAAAGAAATATTGATCCTAACAGCACAGTGAATTTAAGATAAGATCTGACAGTATTAACAAGAATAAAGCTTGATGGTCTCTTCCATCTGAGAAAATAACATCCTGGATATTAAAAAAAAAAAAGATAAATTTACATTTCAACATATCAAAAATCCAGATGTAGTCTGTGATATACAGGTTGTTTTTGTTTATTTTTTTAATTACTGCCTATAAATGATTCATTTCAAGGAAATGATTTTGAATTTGAAGGGTGTGGCTTTTATATTGCTGCGGAGCATTTTTCCTTAGTTAAGAAGCAAACATTACAGATTACGTAAGGGAACTTTTTACTAAGATTCAGCCACAACTGCCATGGGAACCTTATTTAAATGTATTAAATGTATTTCAATATATTATATTTAAATATATTTACTTATGCAACCACTTAAACCAGACACACAGATTTTGGGCATGAAGATCTTACCTTCTGAAATGGAATGAGCTCAATGGGAGGCCTCACCAACACCAAGATAAGAATATCACCACTGCCCTTGTCTTCTGGAATGCTTTGCTATCACTACAGAGCAATTCTTGAGTTTTTATTTTCTTTTTCATCATGGGCTGTGTTGACTTGAAGCTTTGAAAACGGAGATTTGTTTCCAGTCTGGAATAGCAGCTCAGTCCTGTGACTGGGTCCACTGAGTTGTGTTCCTGCTGAAAGCACAGACTGCTGCTCCCATGGCACTCTCTGCTAACATCTTTCTAAACATCATGGGGGCTTGGAACCAGATGATCTTTATGGTCTCCTCCAATCCAGGCCATTCTATGATTCTGTGATTAGAGATGTTTCTTATCTGGCCACAGAAAAGTGATATTTAATATCTTTGAGAGCTATCCTAGTGAAATTGCCAGAAAGAGCTGTGCATCATTTTGCTTTTATCAGGTTTGTGTTATTATTAGAATTGTTATTAGAATTGTCTTAACAGAGAAGCTGTTCTTGGGTTCTGGCAACTTTCACATCAAGAGAAAGTAGGAACAAGGTCTCATAAACAAAGAGACAAATAATGCTTTATTGACTACTTTGAACTAAAGAGGAACTTTATATTGCATACTGACTCCTGCTGAAATATGAATCCTTTGGAAGGTTTGAAACAAGAGGTAGTCTCTAAATAGCAAAGGCTATTTATTGCTCAGAGTCTGTGGTCAGCTGAGACAAAAGCAGAGGTCAGATTAATAACATCAGACATAGCAGTAAATGGTTTCAATTCCATGGAAAACTTCCTAAGAAATGAATTCGCAGAGGAACAGAGAATTTGAGAAAATTTAAACTTTAATTCTAAAAGACCAGCTTCTTAAAATATGTATTCTTTGGGATGCCTAAGAGAAAATAAGTTGTATAATTTTTTAATTTACCTCTCTAATGGCTTACAGAAAACTTTAATTATCATGTGTCTGTGTGAAAATTAATATACATTTTTTGCCTGGTTTAGGAAAATCACAATCAACCGTTCTTTCTTCCAAAACGTGCAAGAGCTCTGTTTTAAAGATAGAAAAGTGCACCTAGCACTAAGCTGCTAGCACCTAGCTGCTAATAATTATGAAGATTTCAAGGCCATAGCAATTGAATATTTTGGGGGGTCGTTACTCTTGCAACTGACTTGTGCTTATGATGGCATTGCCTCAAAAACTAACTATTGCGAGCTTATAATTTACTATGTGAGATCTAGAAAAGAGACCTTTTTTAAGTGTTTGCTTTCAACTTTACTGTTCTTGGCTTCTATTTTGTGTGATATATAATTAATTATACTGTTGAATCTCCAGAAGCCAGATACTGCGTCTGTGGCTTTAGAGATGAGACATTAACTTCCAAATTGTGCTTTATGACCCAGTGTCCAAAGTTAATTTTAGCCTGTCTCCAGCTGCAGTGAGCAGTTTGAGGAGCTGCTGGGTGATGCCAGTCAGAGTTCCCTGAAAAACTGATGGCATCAAGGCCTGCACTTCAATGTCCTCCTTCCAAAGCATCTTCTGATATGTCTGAGAGTCGTGGTTACTGGCTGTAGAGTGCAGAGAAGAAACTGGGGCTGGTGGCTGAGATGCTGACAGCATTAATGCCATGATTTGATCAAGCAGCTGGGTTTAGGGCAGAAAACTTTCCTGCCCCAGTTTCATTCCTGGGGGCGTTAAAACAGTGTCAAATGGGAATGGGAAGCTCATGCTGCTTGATTTGAATTTTGAATTTTCACAGGCAACAGGCTCGCAATGGTATAATCTGAATTTGTGGAAGAAATAAAAGGTGGGAGTGGGAATATTAATATGTGTGTATCTTTTTTTCTGTAATTGAAGAACTGGTGAAGCAGCCTCCCCAAGAGGCCCCTTTGGAGCTCCATTTATGCTGCAAGGGAGCCCGGGAGTCTCTGGCAATATACTGCTGATGTTCCAGTCGATCTCCCAGCCTGGGAGTCTGCTTTTAAATCTCCCCTGTAATAAAACTGCTTGAGGCTGATCTGAAGAACACAAGGTTATTTCCCCTTTTTCTGAGAGGGGAAAGCTCATGGACACTGGTCACATTACTCAGGTTATCACCTGAAAACTGTGATTTACCATACAATTCCTAACAACATCTTCTCACAAAACTGAGGCTACCAGGTGCCAATTTAATATGGAGTACCTTTGCAAATGAAATCATGGCTTCTGGCAAGTGCTCAGTATTGAGCTGTTTTCTTCACTGAGAATATTTTTTTCATATTTGCGGTTGATTGGGTGACTTGCAGCACTTACTCTGTGATGAACATGGGTGCCCAAGACTTCACTAAATTATGCTCTATGGGCAAAAATGACATAAATGCTTGTTCTGTGAAGAACAGATAAGCTCTCAAATATTGGGGATATCTTTTGATTTTGTGCAGATGGTCCATGTGCTCTCAACTGCTGAAATGACAACCCATATACAGACTTAGATGCCTGGTTTTGGAGATTTGCCCTTCATTTTTAAAATGAGGTGGGAGTGGTAAGAGAGGCATGAGGATGTAGAAGAAATGATGAATCATGTGATATTTTTGATTTCTCCTGAAGCCAGTTTCAGGGCATAGCTATTTTTAAAAGAAATGAGCATCCCACCGTGTGTTAAGATGTCTTTTAGAGGAAACCTGATGTTCAAGAACGGAAGCTGGTACTAGCTTATTGGAAAAATATGCCAATTATGTATGCAATTTTCAGCATACTGTTGGTTCTGGCACGTTCCCATATGGTTACATTTATCTTGGTCATCCCTGGCTGACTTTTTTTCCTATACTGCCTCTCCCTCTTTTATAATTCATCTTATTTTTCTGTTATTTGGTATGTTAATTATTTATTTTTACATCTTTCAAGTGTCTCTTCCCCACCTGCTTTGCTGTTTGCTTGTGCAGGGGGCAAGGGTGGTTTCCAGCCACCGTGAGCATGGGGTTAACTCACAGGGTAACTTCTTGATTCCCTGCTGCAAGACAGGAAAAATAAGTGTTCCTGTCTCTGGCAGTCTGGCAGAATGATTCACAAGCAGAAGAAACATATTTCCAAAGCTATATCACGTGTGAAAGAGCTGATTTTTAGTGTTGGGGAGTTTCATTCTCCAGTTCATGGATTTCCAGTCTGATTTGGATGAGATTTATATTCTCTAAAGGAGGGATTGCAGCACAAACCAAAAGAGAGTAGCCAATGGCAAACACTGAAAACAGTGGGAATCTTTCAATCCACCTTTGCTAGGCATTGGATCTGGTCTTGGTAACCACAAAACTAAGAGGCAGAGGCTTTTAGCAGTAGCTCCTCTATAACTGCACTGAAAATGACCCCAAACACAGAAAGGATTTATAGAATTAGAGATCAAAGAATCACCTAGGTTAGAGACACATCTTACACATCTTTTAAATACCTCCAGGGACGGTGACTGCTTCTTCCCTGGTCAGCTCAATTCAATGACTGACAGTCCTTTCTGTGAAAACATTTTACCCTCCAGCAGATCAACACTCTCACCCAACTTGGTGTCTGAAAACTTGCTGAGAGTGCACTTGATTACCTCATCTAGATAATTAATAAAAATATTAAACACTAGTTTAAATATTAATATTATGTTATATTATATTAATAATATATTAAACCTTGAGGAACCCCACTAATGACTGGCCATCAGCTGGATTAAACTCTGCTCACCACCACTCTCTGGGTCTGGCTATCCTTTCAGTTTTTACTCAAATCGTTCTATATTTTGAAATCCAAGAATCATTTGTAGAAGAGATTGTGTAGGAATACACAGGAATATCCCAATGTAAATATCCACTGCAGCCGATATGGAAATGAATGTGCACATTGCTGCCCTAATTTTTATTTTTCATAAGATTAATTATGTTTTCAGTTTCTCATCATAGCTCTACATTTCTATGCATAGCTTAAAGTATTAAACACTCCAAATCCCATTGCTTTTTGTAATGCATCCTTTCCACTGTTTGCTGGCATTGTGGCAGCCAAAGCTGTGTCTTTCTACTGTGTTCTTTGCAGAGCTTCCTGTCAAACAACAAAAAGATCCTTATTTCAGAAATACTGCCTTTTGCATGTAGTGACAGCCCTTGGCAGTGAAAGCAGAAGTAGCTTCATTGTGGATATGAGAGAGGCCTAATATTGCCATGGCATCTGACTCCTACTGAAGGCCAACTGGAGACAAACTATCTTACACATTAAAAATCTTCCTGTTGGCCTTTTTTTCTGGGTATGAGTCCTTTGGAAACACTAAGAGCATGTGACATCAATCCACATGTGACAAACAGCTAATTGGTTTTTACAAAGACCAGAACCACAAAATATTTTGGATCGTTGAGTTCAATGAGGTTAAAAGTGATACAAGCATTTGCCTCAATTCACAGCTAAACTCTGCAAGGGTATGTGGGAAACAAGAAAGTTTTCCTCTTCCAAAAGAGGACAATGAGGATGGTGAAGAGCCTTGAGGGGAAGAAGTGTGAGGAGCGGCTGAGATCACTTGGTCTGTTCAGCCTGGAAGAGACTGAGGGGAGACCTTGCTGCAGTTACAGCTTCCTGTGAAGGAAAGCAGAGGGGCAGGCACTGATCTCCTCTCTCTGGTAACCAGAGACAGGAGCTGAGGGAATGGCCTGGAGTTGAGTCAGGGGAGATTTAGGTTGGAGATTAGGAAAAGGTTCTTCATGCAGAGAGTGTTTGGGCACTGGAAGAGGCTCCCCAGGGCAGTGGTCACAGCACCAAGCCTGACAGAGTGCAAAAGATGTTTGGACAATAGTCTAAGGCACTTGGTGTGACTCTTGGGGATGATGCTGTGCAGGGCCAGGAGTGGGACTTGATGATCCTTGTGGGTCCCTCCCAACTCAGCCTATTCTGTGATATTGTTTCTAAGTATGAATATGCTATTAGGGGAGAGGAGAGGTAATAAGCTGAAGAGGAAGGCAGATCTTGCTAGTTGCACCAACCTGCAACTTCACTGCATGATGAATTACCCATAGCTGCAGGAGTTTCTTAGACTTTGCCTCTGTCCTCCTGTAACATTTATTTAATTTGAACTTTGACCCTCCTCCCCACCTCTGCTGTGACTTTATCCTAATTGTGGAAGTTAGGGGAGCATTTCTGGGGGGTGGACTAGATGACCTTCAGAGGTTTCTTCCAAACCAAACTATCATGTGATTCTATGAAGCAGATTGATACCTTGTCCATTTGCACCTTTCTAGACAAGAAGTCTCTCTCTGCTCCCATGGTTGTCAAGGTTGTAAAGGAAATAAGCTGAGCTGTGTTTCTATAATCTGCAAGACCCCCCAAATGGGTTTTTGTGATGTTCACTCAAATCTGTCACCAGCAATAAATGGTTCATTTTGCAGTTTAGAGAGCAGGTACTGATGCGCTGTACAGTTGAACACTGTTGTTGTGTATTCCACAACTTGAGTTAAAATTGACTCAATTGCAGCTTAATAGGTGTTGAGCAGAGTGTATAAATGCAAGTCATTACTGCCTAAATGTTGTGGAGCATTATGGTGAACAAAGACAAGTGTCAAATAAACCCTTTTATCCCAAGACGGAATAATTCCCTCCTTTAATCCTAAAACAAATGCAATTTGTGAAAAGTCAGACATGAAAGAGACATGTGCTTTGATAGGCTTTATAAACCGGTATTGGGGTAAATGTGATATCCAGAGAGACATGTCATGCCTGTGGGTTAGAACAAATTCTGTAAATAATTAGTGGGGTAAAGCTCTGACAAATGGTAGGTGCTTAATCTGAGCTCAGCCTTTGCCTTTGTGGATTGTGATTAGACTATCAGTGCCATATCCATGGTACTTTTTTGTTTTTGATTTAATATTACACCACTTTTATCCCCAATCTGGTGATAAGATAAACATAGCTTGTGTCTGGGAAAAGAAACAGCATTCTTAAATTTCAGTTTACCCTTCCTGACATTAAATACATTCCAGGCAGACTTTTCATTTATATTCCAGCATCTGACTTTGAGTGGATGTATTTGTATTAGGAATTTTAAGGGATACATGCTTATTTTGACATTGAGTGTTAAATGCCTTCAATATGTACCATGGCATTCAATTCCATATTTGCATATGCTCCTGGGTTTGACTTTGAGATTACATCCAATATTCCAGCAGAGACTGAAAGCTCAGACTTTAACAGCTTTTTCTCTAGATGTCTCATAGGTATTGCATAGCTTTTCT